>NC_086229.1:44796947-45543613 GCF_036321145.2 Pelmatolapia mariae | reverse complement strand
CACCCAGTCAAGGCTACTTCAGATGATGCTGTGTCACATGGAGCCAAAGTTAAATGTGGCAGACTGATGGTGGAGTGGTCGAGGCCCGACCTCCACCCGGACCCCAAAAATCGTCTAAACCTAAATGAATATGTTCATCTTTACCGGCACAATTGTGAGGTGACAGACATGAAGATCCCATCATACATCGGGAGGACGGCGTTGTTCACAGAAGGCCTGAAAGAAGGAAACATCTCACTAAGAATCACTAATGTGACAGAAATGAAGAAATGAAGAAAGATACAGATGTTTCATCCCAAAGTTAAAGAGTCAAACAAGGTTTTCAATTGTCCGTCGGATTGTTGGTGAGTTATACCTAATGCCAAAAAATAGTAAGCAAATTCAGTGCCTCAAAAAAATTTTTTTTTTTTTTAACCTGTCCCGTTTGGTTCTTTTGCCATCAGAATTATTGTCTAAAGGCGAAGAAAGATGCCCAATGGATTTACTTTACCAAATGGACCATCCCAGCCTTGCCGTAATGGTCCATTTGATTCACCTTTTATTGTTTATTTTATTTTCACTTGCTGAATACGGGACAGACTTGACTGGTGGAAAGAAAGGGGAGAAAGAAAGAGGAAAAGAAAAAAAACTGAGAAGAGGGACGGGGAAAAGGGCAAAAAACAAAAACCAACAGAATAAGCAGACAAAAAATACATATATCGATCACCTGGATCACCTGTTGAGAAAGAAAAAAGAAAGCAAGCAGAAGAAAACGAGAGTAATAAACAACATCACAATGATATATGGGAATATGACAGTAAATACTAAATATTAAACATTATTGTGCAGCACGTGAGATCGACAGCGCACAGTGTGCTTTGAGGTAGGAGCCAAAAAGGGTGTAGTTTGTGTGTGTGATCACCTGTGTGTACACCTGTGAGCATGGACGCCCTTGTTTTTAAAAGGTTCCTTCATGTAATGATCTGCTAGAGGGTGTGGGGGGCCACTGCCCCGTCCTCCAGGGCATGAAGCAGGTATGGAGGAGATCAAAACTCCAGACATCCAGAGGCCCCCAGAACACAAGAGACCAAGGAAGACCAACAGAGGGGCAGCCACGCCACTATCCCAGAAAGAGCTGAGGAGAGTCCCAGATGAGGGGTCACTCAGCAGCCGCGGAGCAGAAGCCAGGGGGGGTTGCAGTGACGTGCCCGGGAGCTTTGCCGGCAGCCAGCTGTGCCTGAGTGACCGAGCCCCGGGCCGAGAGGCCGAGGGCACCCCATCCCCGAAGTGGCCCGAGCGAGCCCCAGGCTCCAGGCCCCGATAAGCAGCCGCCAAGGAGTGAGCTGGTGTGTACCTGGGCGCCCACCCCCGGACACAAAGAACCACCAACGCACCGATGTCTGAGGGCGTCCGCCACCGGCAGGGGAAGTGGTGGGGGGAGATAGGCCTCCAAACCTTGGAGGGCCTGAGATGTCCCCAGAGAGGTGGCGTCTGATACCCAACCTGACATATAGACACAGACATACAGGCACACACAGATACAAACATCCATTCCCACCCTCATGCTCTCATAGGCAATTACTCCACACTCAACCAACGTGGAGACAGACATAAAGAGACGCTGTACACACAATCACACTCCCCAAGCGTACTCTAAGAACTGGGTGTAGGTACCCTTGCCCCTGGAGGGGGAAACTGCACCCAGACCCAGGTGGTGTTACCCTTTTCCCTGCGGTGGGGAGAAGCAGACCGCCCCGACTCCGCAGCAGCAGGGAGGCCCCACATTCCAGACCCCAGTCGGACGGCCAACTCCTCCTCCTAGCCCCGCTCCAGCAGGCCGCAGAGAATGGGGGTGTAGGAAGACTCCAAACCTCCCTCCACCCGCTCATATGTAGTGTTGATGCATGTGTGTTCTAAGGTGCATTTAAAAACCAGGAGGGCATGGAGCTACCTGCCAGAGCAGCAGGTAAGCGTATAGCCCCTCCTGCTTGCCCTCAATGTCTACGTGTATTTAAAATTGAGAGGTGGGCAACGACGCCAGGGGTGCGGTGTACACCCTGATGGTAATTTGGAATCCGTGTAGCGTGCCCACCCCCAAGATCCTATATGTATGTGTAATGAGAGTGTGAGTAATGTGAATGTCTAAGTTGTGGGATAAATTTGAGGCAGAGGCAGCCAGAAGGGGACGGGGGGGGGGGGGGGGGGGGGGATGCCTCCTCTGCACCCTGGTGACACACCCCTACCCCAAGGCCCTGCGTGTGTGGGTGATTGTGGTGGAGCAGGAAGAGGGAGGCAGCTGGAGATGGGGAGGGAAGGAAGGGAGGGGCAAGTGACCCCTCCCTGGGGCCAGCTCCCCCGCTGACCCCAGTAGGCACCCCCATACTCTGCAGCCCGCCAGGGAAAGGGGGCCCAGGCCCATCCGGACCGGGGCCCAGTGCAGCAGCGCCGCCCGGCCCCACAGAGCCCGGGACAGTCCACCTGACCCCACCACAGAGAAAACTGCACCCACCCCATCATCCACTCATCTTCCAGACTACACAAGACAATAGACGCCCAGGCTGAGATCTTCCTCCACCTCTCCTGTATCTCCCCCTCCTGCAGAGAGAGTTCCTGAAGAGAGGAAAGCTCCTGCAAGATGTGACAACCTCCCCCACCAGTTGAAGAGCCCCCCAGGTGGTTCGATGCACCGGCGGCACCCTGCGCCAGGGCCGGGCCCCCATACATCCACCCGCCCACAACCTCGGCAACACACCAACCAGGACCCAAGCCCCTGAGGCCCGGCCAGGGCCCCAGCCCAGAGACGGAGCGACCCCAGAACCTCACGCCCGTCCCGGACCCACCCAGGGGCAGCCAGGCTACCAGGTCAGTAACCCACGTCCGTCAGCACAGACCCTCCCCTAGCCCCGCTGCACGCAGCCACGAGGAAACGGTCACCTAAGAGCCAACAGAGCCCCTAATTGGCCATGACCGCTACCCCGGGTTGAGCCCCCCAAGGAAGATGCTCCTGGGGAACCCCCCAACGCCCTAAGCCTGTCCCTAGCCCCACACCAATCACAACAGTGAAGGTGGGACCAAACTATGACCCCCCACCCCCACTAGGTGATGGAGCTGATCAAAGGAGCCCAGAGCAATTGATCTGATGTGGTGGCAGAGGCTGTATCAAGACTAATGTAATCTAATAGATAATTTCTATATTGGTTAGAATTAAGATTATTTTTATTTTTCCAGTTCATGAGGACTGTTTTCTTGGCTATGCATAGGGCAGTGAAAACCATGTGGGCTATATTCTTTTCCGTAGTGACATTATCTAAGCTGCCCAACAAACACACTAAAGGGGAAGTTGGAATGTTACATTTCAGACACTTTGATAAATCTTCACATATCTCACGCCAAAACTTCTGCACTGGTGGACAGAACCAAAGAGCGTGGATATAATTGTCCGGTGAATTGGTTTGGCAGTGTGAGCAGTTGTTGGTAGACGTAAAGCCCATCTTGACCATCCGATGACCTGTATAGTGCACTCTATGTAGTATTTTGTATTGAATTAATTGAAGACTGGGATTTCTAATTAGATGAAAGGTTTTTAAGCAAATCTGAGACCAGAAGTTTTGGTCTAAGTTAACTGATAAATCCACTTCCCATTTTGCAATAGGAAGTGATATTGATTCATCTGTTTTAGAAAGCATTCTGTATATTTTGGATAGTAATTTGGGGGTTTTAAGAGTAAGAAATTGAACCACACTCGGTGGTGTTTGTAGTTCAACTTGACCCGGTTTAAATCTCTTTTTTACTATGGATTTAATTTGTTGATATTCTAAAAATCTTTTCTTGTTGATCCCATATTGTGTAACTAGTCTGTCAAATGAAATAAATTCTGTTCCTTCTAGTATATGTTCTAAATATTTGATTCCTTTACCACTCCAATCTGAAAAGTTTATCATATTATTGTTTTGTAATATGTCAGGGTTGTTCCAGATAGGTGTACGTTTGCATGGGATTAATGAAGACTCTGTCAACTTCAGAAACTCCCACCATGCTGTCAGAGAGGAGCTGATGTTGATGCTTTTGAAGCATTCATGTCCTGGGATGTTTGAGCTGATAAACGGTAGGTCTGAAATCTCTAGATTATTGCAAAGTGCTTGTTCTACATCTAGCCAAGGTTCATCTAAGAGGGTATGTTTTTGCCATCCTGAGGTAAACTGAAGCCTGTTGGCTAAGAAGTAGTGCTGAAAGTTAGGTAGTTCTAATCCTCCTTTATCCTTGGTCTTTTGTAGTGTTTTTAAGCTTATACGTGGGGGCTTATTTTTCCAAAGGAATTTGGACATATATGAATCTAGAGATCTGAACCAATCTTGCGGCGGTTTAGTTGGGATCATTGAGAATAAATAATTTATTTTTTGTAATACCATCATTTTTATAGCGGCAACCCTTCCCATGAGTGATATGGGTAGACATTTCCACCTAGCCAGATCACCTTCTACTTTCTTTAAAAGTGGGATATGGTTTAATTTAGTTAGATCTGCAAGCTTGGGAGAAACATTAATACCTAAATATTTTATATTTCCCGATTGCAGTGGAGTAGAAGAGGAATTATGGAAGGAGCAATTAATCGGAAGGACTGTAGATTTTGACCAGTTAATTGAGTAATCTGATATTCTTGCAAAAGAGTTTATCAGTTCAATCACCCCAGAGATATTGGTTTGTGAATTTTGGAGAAAGAGTAACACATCATCCGCATAAAGGCTGATTTTATGTTCCACGTTCTTGCATTTTATGCCCTTAATTACTGAATTCCGTCTAATTGCTGCTGCTAGTGGTTCGATAAAAATTGCAAACAGTGAAGGGGAGAGTGGGCATCCCTGCCTGGTGCCCCTCAGGAGACAGAAGCTGGAGGATATCTGGTCATTTGTTCTGACACAAGCTGTTGGGGAATTATATAATATTTTTAACCAGTTGATGAAAGAAGATCCAAAACCAAATTTGTTTCTATTTGCAACCAAAGTTGCAAATAGAAATTTCCAGTTAACTCTGTCAAACGCTTTTTCTGCATCTAAAGAAAATATTGTAGTTTCAAGGTTTTTACTGTATGAGTAGTCTATCAAATTAAGTAATCTACGTGTATTTGTTGATAAGTGCCTACCTTTTATGAAACCAGTTTGGTCAGGATGAATTAAGAGGGGGGTTATTTTCTCTAGGCTCTTCGAGAGAGCTTTGCAGATTATTTTAAGGTCTACATTTATAAGGGATATTGGACGATAGCTTGAGGGATATACAGGGTCTTTGCCAGGTTTTAGCAGGAGATTAATGTTTGCGGAATTCATATTTGATGGAAGTCTGCCATTTTCTTTGATTTCCAGCAATGTTCTGTAAAAAACTGGTGCTAGAATCGTCTAGAATTCTTTGTAGAATTCTGCAGGAAAGCCGTCTGGACCTGGACCCTTATTATTGGGCATATTTATCAGGGCTTCCTGGAGTTCACCTGATGTCAGTGGCGAATCCAGTGCCATTGCTTGAGTGTCTAATAATTTTGGGAGAGTTATGTTGTCTAAAAACTGATCAATTTCCTTTTTAGATGGGTTTATTTGTGGTGAATACAACGTTTTATAGAAATCCCTGAAAATGTTGTTTATTTGTTTCGGTTCATATATTGTGTTCCCAGATGAATCTTGAACAGCACATATAGTTGTTTTTTCTTTATTTATTTTAGCTGGTTTGCTAGAAATTGACCGGATTTATTACTATGTTCATAATTTTGTAAGCGTAGTCTTTGTACTAAGAATTTTTTTTTTTTTTTTATCAATTATCTCATTTAATTCTAGTTTTGTTTTGCGTATTTTGTTCAATGTTTCCTGATCTTGGTGGGACGCATAGGCTTCTTCTAGTGATTTGATGGTTTTTTCTAATTCCTGAATATTTTTGTTTTCTTTTTTCTTTTTATGTGATGAGAAAGAAATTATTTTACCTCTCATCACAGCTTTCCCTGCTTCCCATAAAACAGAAGCTGATGTTCTGGGAGTGTCATTAAAGTCTAAATATGAAGTCCACTCTTTTTTAAAATATTTAATAAAGTCTTCATCTTTAAACAGTGATGTATTAAATCTCCAGTTTTTACTTGGCGTAGTATTATTCTTGTGCATTAGTGTTAAAGATACAGGAGCATGATCACTGACAGCTATAGGGTGAATCTCAGTGTCTGAAATGTCACTCAGCAGTGAGCTGCTGACCAAAAAATAATCCAGACGAGAGCAGGAGTGATGAACATGTGAGAAAAAAAGTATATTCCTTACTGGTGGGATGAAGGGAGCGCCATGCATCGCAAAGACCAAAGTCGCTCATATACTGTTTGATTATGTTTGTGGACTGCCAATTACCCTGAGTTCCTGCTGTATTGAGCCTATCCATTACTTCATTTAGTCCAAGGTTGAGGTCGCCTCCAAGAACAAGTGTGCCATCTAAGTGTTCAGAGAGTGCACTGAAAAAACTGTGAAAGAATGAGGGATCATCAACATTTGGACCATATACACTTACAATACATAGCTTTTTATCAAGTATAGATAGCTTAATGATTAAGAATCTGCCCTCTGGATCTATAACTGTATCGAGTACTGTGAAATTAATATTTTTATGTATTAAAATTGCTACTCCCCTTTGTCTAGAATTATAACAAGCTGAGAACACATTAGGAAACTCAGGTGTTTTCAGTTCATTCGAACCTCTAAGAGGTCTGTGGGTCTCTTGTAAAAGGACAACATCTGCCTGTAGTTTTTTGAGTTGGTTAAATATTTTTAACCTCTTTTCTCTGGAGCCAGCTCCATTTACATTCCATGTAACGAATCTTAGTGCACCCATAGATGTCTGTGTATAACTAGGGGTGTACGCTGTGTGTGTCGCTTAGGCAGGTGGAGAGAATACATCACTTGTTCATAAATAAAGAGAGGGAGAGAGAGAAAAAATGTGTGGTGAGATGCTCCCTGAGTCTGACTATGTGTGTGCATATTTACTAATATGAGTACGCTTGGCTTAAGTGTGTGTATCCTATACGACTGTGTGCGCTGTCTGACTGATGTAAATGTGCTGCCGTTGAGCGCATGGCTGTGCGTGATCGTGCTGTGCGTATGTGCGAAATAAAGGATGTTGCTTGTGGATGAGTGTGGAAGCAGGTGATCGAAGCAGTGAAAGAAAGAAAGAAGAAAGAAAGAAACCAAGGACAAGGGTGAGCAGCATAAAAACAAGAGGGGGAAAAGGAGAGAAGAAAGAACGAGAAGAAAAAAACATTCCAATCAAACCATTGACGGAGAGTGACGGTGTTAATACTGCTATGATATCACACCTAAGATGTGATTTGATACTAGTAAGTTAAACAGATGTTAATGCAAGTTAGTGTGAGTGGATGGGGAAAGGGTGTAGCGGATTCTTATCTGGTGTGAAGTTAATACAGCCACGGAGTGATGTCGGGGTCGCGGTGGAGCTGTCCGTCCACAGCGATGACAGCGCGGGAGCCCTTCTGGATAAAGCCGCGTTGGAACTGGCTTTATCCAGAAGGGTCGTTCACGCTGAAGTCCGTTCCTTTTAATTCCCTGCCGCGGCTTTTCACATGATCCTTTTGTTTGAAGTGGCCGAATTTGGCCACGATAGGACGTGGTCTCCCGGCCGCAGCCCGAATGGTGCCGAGGCGATGCACCCTATCAAAGACGATGTTCTTCACCGTGTCCTCCGGCAGCTTCAGGTGGGTTTTGATGAAGCTTTTTACCGTGGTCTCCGCGTCCTCTCCAGCGGCTTCTGGAATACCAGAAAATACCAGATTATCACGCATGCTACGAGCTTGTAGATCAATAACTGTTTCTTTTATTTTTTTATTTTCTCTATTGAGCTGGGTAACATTGTCTGTGAGACATTTCACCGACTCCCTTAGCGTGGCATTTTCAGCAGTGAGCATTTCCACCTGCTGCTGGCTGAACTCCAGGGATTCTCGCAAGGATTTAAATTCCCGGTGAAGAATCTCCACCAAGGACAGCCTTGCGTCGAAACTGGACAATCGTTTGTCGATTGACTCCAGTATGTCGGCAATATCTTTGCGATGTTGTGCCAGGGGAATCTGCCGGGCGAAGTCTTTTCGACGATGGCGTCTCAGATTTGGCCGGGGAAGCTGCACTCTGAGCCTTCTTCATCACGAGATCCTGAAAGCACTGATCAATGTAATCTTGGAGAGCCTCTAAACTCTCCCCGTTGTTCTCCAGGGTGTTGGAGATTATTTAGACAAATATTGTTAGTTATAAGACAATTGATAAGTGTATTTGGTAATACTGCAGCTTAAAGGAATTTGTTCAAATCTAAACTACCATTTGCTTTAATTTTCCGCCAAAATCTCCGGCGTCTGACGTCAGTTACAACATGAGTCGCTTACCTTGTCCGTCACTTCCGTCACTTACCTCCTCCTCTGCTGTGTCTCTCTCTGCTTGCACTGGAGACCCAAATGAACAAAGAGCCTCAAATAATTTTGATAAAGGTATTCCAATTTTAGCAACAACTTTTTTGGCCCCATGACTATTGGGTTATAAAATCTTGAACTTTTCTCAGCTAACCACAGGACAACAGAGATGCCACTCAATCCCAAAGATGTCAAAAGTCCTGCTCTGACTGAACAGATGGTTGCTAAAGGTGAGAAAATGAAAAACAAAACAAAGCAACACCTCTTAGATCAACATGTTTCAGATATTATTTTTAAATAACAACTGTATAGTAGCGAGGTTTTCACAGTTTTTACTTTATTTGTTCAGTTATTATTATTTTTTTCACACTTTTAAAAAAATGAAATAAATTCTGGTTATTATTGTTAGCAGGTAGGTCTGGCACTGTTACATGGATGTATGGTCAGGATCATAAGGATACAGGGTATAATGCTTTATGGACATCTTGATTATTTTTTTAATCTAACTGAAGACCAAATCTTCATGTTCTGTCTGATGTTACTGTACGTCTCATCTCTGATTTTTTCCTGGCAGGTGGTTTGTCTGATCGCAGCCAATGGATTACTTAAAAAAAGCTGTTTGGATCTGAATTCATAGACACTCTGATGAAGGAATGGTCAAGTGACACCCAACAAAAGCAGTGATAGACAATTTCAGTGATGTGCTGTTTCTTGGCACCTGATCAGGAGACAGGTCATTCTGTATCAACTTTACTTTTGACACCTGTAAGATAAGAATAATAGTGAAGAGGGGGGAACCAGAAAACAGGTTTCAAAGTGCAAACAGGTGGAGCAGCCTGTGATGTTTGTGTAAGATATTCCACTTATGGTAAGCTTTAGTGTTTTTTTCTTTCACATTTGCACAGGTCATTATTCATCTGTTGCTATTTCATTAATGGAGTGGCAACAACATATACATATATATCATAATAGAGCCTGGGGTTATCAAGGGGGCATTGAATTGAATTGAATTCCATTTTATTTATATAGCGACAAATTACAACAGATTAGTTTCAGCATCACTTTGAGACAGGATGTTTCTAGTTTTAGAGATATTGTCTAAATGCCTGAAATAAATCCTACATATTTGTTTAATATGTGCATTGAAGTGCATATCCTGGTCAAAATGACAAACTGAGTCCATTTAATCTCATATATAGAAATCTTTAAAAAAAAAAAGAAAAGAAAAGAAAACACTTCCAATCTTGCAGTTGAAGAAGAGGATGACAGAGTGCTCAGTCTTTGTTTTTCAGCATGTGCTGGCAGTAGATAACAGCGTGATGATAAACCAGTTTTCAGAAACTGCATTTAAAACTCTTCTTCCATTTTACCATCAAAAGCTTCAAAACACAAAATGAATGCTATGTACTTTCCTAAAAAGAATCCAACTCCCCCACGTGTTTGGCTCAGGCTTCTTCACATACGAAGAAACAATCCACGTGTCTTGGAACTATCTTGTCATCATGACATCATCATAAAAGTATCCTTATGAGAAAGCTTTTTTCCATTGCGTTGTTTACCTGAAGAAGAAAATGTGTCACATTAAAATCTGTTCTGAAGTATTTTTTCTAGTAGAAGATGAAAGGATGAGACGGCGGGAGACTTTAATGAGAGCAAATATACAAACTGGCTTCACTTGTAAGGGTCGAATTACAATCTCTTAAATCTCCACCTATAGTCAGCGCTTCCTGAGTGCGGACTTTTTCAAATACAATACGGTTCTGCCCCCTAGTGTGCATTTCTATCTTATTTTACTTTATTTTTCATGACACAGATTCCCCTGTGCAAAAAAAAGAAAGAAAAAAAATATAAACCTTTTTCACAATTGTCAATAAACGAATAGTCAGTCAGTCAGTCAGTCAATTCAACCATGTGACGAATGAATAAAAACCTTTCACCACACTTTAAAGACTGAGTCATCAAAATGTTATTTTTGGCATTTTTTTGTTTGTTTTTGTTTTGTTTTTGTCAAAAACTTATTGACGCTAGAAAGAGTTCTGCAAAAACTCTTTTAGGAGTGACCATCAGGACTCACCAGAAATGAGTACATCAGAGGAACAGCTCTGGTAGGAGAGAAAGTTAGAGAGTATCGTATATTTTGTATAAATTATGTAAATGTTCAATTCTTTTTACTTCATTTATGTATGGTGTTGACTGTTTCTTACCTTTATTGTCTCAGTCTGATTTTACTGGTCTAAAACCAACTGTGATTGTACACAGCTCAAAGGTTAAAGCAACACTTTGAAAACATGTCAGATTTCAGTAGGTGGAAAATTCATGCTGGATATCCACACTCATGTGGACTGGGTAATGTGTTGGGAACTAAAGGATTGGTTAATGGAAAAGAAAATGATGACCCTACTGTGGGCTGAATTCAAACACCACCTGAAAATCAAAGTAAAACTGGTGGATCTGCTAAATCTGGCAATATGATATTCTTCCAAATTCTAATCAGGCTCAATATGGCAGTGGGCAGTGAGCACATGCCCACTAGAGGGCATCAGCCCCTCAAGCTGAACTCATAAAGTCTGCTTCTGATTATTTGGTCAGCGAAATTCACACCAGTGTCCTCCTTAAGGGTCATTTTGTAGCTCTGGCAGTGCTCATGCTGTTCAAGCTTGCACTAAGGAGCAGATACTGGTCGTGCTGATGGGTAAATAACCACATAGCAATGTCCAGTTCTCCTAGAGTCCTAGAGGATCTGTCTCCTGGAATTTCCTCCATACTTATGAGACTGTTGAAACATTCTGGCAGTGGCTCATATTGATGTGGCAGAGAATATTACTTTCAGATACTTTCCATCTGCTTTAGATATTTTTTAATTACACACTGCACACCATGCTAAAATATGCCGGGAGTTACTTTAAATAGTCTTTTGGGAAATCACCTTGTTGGTTTAAAAATAGCTGGTTCTTAGTTAAGTTGTTTGTCATGTGTAGACACAATACTGGTTCATCCCTTGAGTAAGAGCCCCTTTTCATGCTTGAACGATTCATAGGTCAGCGTTAAGTTGCTTAAGAGACATAAGCATTCCTGTAAAAATGTTCACATACAAGAACCGGACTGAAAGTAAGTGAAAAAGCACCCAGTGTCCAAAGAAAACCATGAAAAACCTGGCAAGACTGTATTATTTGCCCTACAACTAAGAGTGTAATTACACTGTAAATCTAATTTCAAGGTCCATCCATCCATCCATCTTCTTCCGCTTTATTCGGGGCTGTGTCGCGGGGGCAGCAACCTAAAAAGACAGGCCCAGACCTCCCTCTCCCCAGCCACCTCCTCTAGCTTATCCGGGGGAACACCAAGGCGTTCCCAGGCCAGCCGAGAGATATAATCTCTCCAGCATGTCCTGGGTCTGCCCTGGGGCCTCCTCCCAGTGGGACATGCCCGGAACACCTCACCCAGGAGGCATCCTTGTCAGGTCCCCGAACCACCTCAACTGGCTCCTTTCGATGTGGAGGAGCAGCGGCTCTACTCTGAGCCCCTCCCGAATGGCCGAACTTCTCACCCTATCTCTAAGGGAGAGCCCAGCCACCCTTCAAAGAAAGCCCATTTCCGCTGCTTGTATTCGCGATCTCGTTCTTTTGGTCACCACCTACAGCTCATGACCATAGGTGAGGGTAGGGACGTAGATCGACCAGTATATTGAGAGCTTCGCTTTTACACTCAGCTCTCTCTTCACCACAACAGACCGGTACAGCATCCGCATCACTGCAGCCGCTGCACCAATCCGTCTGTCGATCTCCTGCTCCCTTCTCCCATCACTCATGAACAACTCCTCCACCAACTCCTGACCCGGAGTGGGCACTCCACCCTCTCACTTAATTTCAAGGTGCTTTACTGAAACTGAGTGAAGATGGCACCTGTGTGTGTTGTTTGTGGTCACTTTGTTTACATCTTTTTTTCTTCAAAAATGTCTCTACTCTTCTGGTTTATGACTTCTAATCACTCCTAAATATCCAAGCCACTGTTGAAAAGCAGTCCCGACCAGCCCCAGGACGTCAGGAATGTCACATACTTTTTATAATTTCATATAATTTTTATGTTAAAATCCACATTTGCTGCTTAAATACACCGCTGATTAACACCTTTTTAAATTGTATCAACTCTTTTAATATTGTTCAGTCAATTAAAAGTCCAACACATGAACTTGGAAATATTTTGGATCTTGTGGTCTCTAGTTGCTTGCCTGTAATATTTGAGATACCCCTTTCACGCCACTCTGTCAGACCTGATGTGCCCAAATACCGATCTCGCATCATTGCCTCAGATACAGCTGATCGTTTTGATTGTTTTATCAAAATTGTAATTATGCCTTACTTTTAAATAGGTCCATCAGCTTGACCCCTGACGACTTGCTTTCTCCGTTCACTTCAACCTGCTTGGAAATCCTGGATTACATTTCTCCTTTCACAACCAGGATTCTAAAACCTAAAACCCAGTCTTGGTTGAACAATGCTACCTGATAACTAAGACAGGTGGGTAGAAAACCTGAGCAAAAATGGAAAAAAGGTAGACTTCAGGTGTCTTTTGATATACTTGGTGAATATTTGTTAAATCATCACAAGCCTGTAAGGGCAGCAGAAGGCAAGCACTTCTCTAAGATCAAATCTATTTATTATTTAATGTTATTTGAAATGTATGCTCATAAAAGAGTTGATTAACCCCACAGTGTGAAGGGTTAACAAAGAGGGATAGAAAGAGTTTCAGACAGGACAGGCTGCTAGGCCTTGGGTGTATGATAACAGGGGGTTTTAGTTGACAAGACACAGATTGAGTTTCACACATTACTTAAAAAGCCATCACTTGGCCCAGGTGTCTTAGCTAATAGGTGAATCTGCAACCTTCTTTTTTGTCAAAAAATGAAGGTTGAATTACTTGAATTAGTAATTGTAAGAAAGCTAACTGATCATCTTCAATGGAAAAGTTTATTTGAAGAGTTTCAGTCAGGCTTCAGAGCTCAATCGGCAACGCCTGCCACCTCTCGAGGCAGGCGTTGCCGATTTGCAACTAAAACTTAATTTGAGCCTGAGAGGGTTAAAGTGCTTTTCTACTGTCAGCACTCAAAGCACTTTTGCTTTATTCACCGATTCACACCATCACTTTTTTCTATGCTCTTTCTGTCTAACATTCACACACACATTCAAATTCCAATAGATGCATCGGAGAGGAACTTGCAGTTATTATCTTGACCTAGGATATTTGGCATGCAGACAAGTATCAAACCACCAACCTATAAACCACCAACCCACTGATTAGTAAGTGACCTACTCTATGTCCTGAGCAACAGCCCTCCATATCTATCTGATAGACTTCAATTTGTTTCATGTAAATGGAGTCACACACTAAGGATGTTAATGCTGTTTTGTTTTGTTTTGTTTTGTTGTTTTTTTAATGTATTAAAATCAACTGTGGTGGTGCATAGAAGCAACAGTAGAAAAACTGTGTTGTTGTCTGAGTATATGCAAACCACATTTACATGAATGGATATCAAAATTTTACGTAGAGCTTTTTGACATTATTCATCGCCCTTACGCAATCCGGGATTACAAAACAGCACAAGCTCCACTAATCTGAATACAGGAAGATAGTATTGGTTAAAAATCAGACAAAGAAATATCAAAAAACTTTCAAGTACTCTGAACACTGCACTCTATCTAATGTAATTTTATATAAAAAAAACCTCCCCCAAACTCTCAAAAAAAGTTACAAATGAATAAATAATCAGTTATATATTTTTGATTCAAATTTTAAGATGGATTAAATATTCTATAACTTCACTTTGATATACTTTATATCTTCAGGCTGGAGAATGTAAGTGTTTGACACTTGCGGTTTTAAAAAATAAATCAATGACGTACATCTTGGTCAAGTGACTTTTTCACAGTCAGCACTGAGGTGTGAACAAACCCCCCTAAAACTGTCTGTGAGTCAAACACCTGCCAAGCAGCATGGAGATAACAGCTCTCTGCACTATTATTGGTATGTACTAAATGTGTGTGAAGTCTGTGATTTGTTTCTGTGTGGGCATCTGCTTTTGTTTTATAATAGAGTATTTTATTACAGATGTTTATAATAGATACATTACAAAAAGGTACTCTATGCAAGGTACTGTGTTTCATGTCAATTTATTGTAGATTGATTTAGTTAAAATAAATACAGTACATGCAACTTGTATTTATTAATTTAAAATGTTTAAATTCATCTTATAAATTTTATATGGAATCAATATAGCTACAAACTTATCTTTATAGCTGAAAAACCAGATGTTCCAGTGTTTAAAATGAAACCTTGTGGGAGGTAATGGACATATATCTTGCAGCTGTTTTGTGGGTAGCATGCAGAAGCTGCAAAGGTGTAAAGAGGAAGGAAATGTCAGTGCTGTGGGTTTTAGTATCATGTTTGGTGGCAAGAATACATTTAGTATAAGATCAGTAAAATTAAATTTGTTTGAGATAGTGCTTCATCTGTGTTCCAAAATACAGCTGTCAGAGAAAAAAGTAACAACATTTTAAAAAGTTTTCATGTTCATTTTTGATTTTCTCAAATAAATAAGGCAGCCGTTGTTATGATTCCTGGGTTTTGAATTTTATTTATTTACTTATTTATTTTATTTTATTTTTTTACTGCATTTACTTATTTATTTTATGTATTTTCCCAGGTTTCATTTGTTATTTTAGTCTCTTCCTGGTTTCAGTTTATTCCTTGAGTCACTTTGTGTTCCTGGGTCTGTCCTGTCTGTACTTGTCATCCCTCTCCCTTTGTTCCCCTGTCTAGTCCGCCTGCTCTCCTCTGTTAAGTTAACTATGGTTTCTCATTTTGTCATGTTTTCCTTTTTTGATAAAGCAACTTTTGCTTTATGTGAACTGTGTTTTGTTCTCGTTTCTGTTTCCCCAGTCAGTAATGTTTCCACGTTTGTTTTTATTTTGTCTATGTCAAGTTTGTTTGTCTCTGTCTTAATGCTACTTTTCTATATTATTTTAATAGTCCCTTGCCCTAGGTGCATTGTGTGTATTTGAACTTGCCTCCTCCTGTGATTAGTGTCACCTGTGCTCCCACCAGTTTCCTCTTCCCTAGTCACCTACCTGAATGTTTATTGTTTTAGTCTCTTTATCCTTTGTTGTCCCTGATGTGTTACAACTTCTGGGTTTTCCTCAAGCTTCCGAGTTTTGTAATGCTAGCTTCCTGCCCAGTTTGTGTGCAGAATGTATCTTGATTTAAAGAAATAAAGCTCAGTTTTATGTTTACACACCTTTTTATAAAAATCTGCAATTTGGCATGACATCTTATTACACTTCTGCTCACACACCACATATATGACAGCCCAGATTGATTTCAAGAGCCAAACAATTTTTTAAAAAGTTGAGCACATTACTTAAACTGGGATGGCAGAGAAATCAATATCTTAAAAAAAATAGGGTGCATAGTAAATCAGTGTAGACTGAATAGTTACTTTTGGTGATTGGTAATCTCTGTGATATGCAGGAATGACTGTATATCTACACCACCACTGTTAATTAGCTTTTTTTAATGCAACACACAACTGAAAAAGAAAAAAAATATCAGCAATAAAAGTAAGATTTTCTGGGTAGTAACTGGGCAGTTACAGTAAAAAAAAAAAAAAAAAACAGCACAGCAAAAAAGTTATACCATAGCTGGGAGTTATACTATATAAATCCATTTGAATTCAATTGTGAGGAGCCCCCTGCCAGTGTTTCCTTGAATGCATAGGGTGGCCAGACTAAACTGTGCCCACCTCATTGTTCTGCCCTTAAATCCAGCTCTGTAAACACAACTAACTTGTCTTACCTCTCTGTTTCTTTCAGCCACTCTGAGAATATTTCCCAACAGATCTCAGTTCTTCATGTACAAGTCTGTTACACTGAGCTGTGGAGAGCATAAAAACTCTTCTGATTGGACAATAAAGAGAAACACGTCTTTAAAAACAAATGATGAGTGTTCCAAACACTGGGGTTCAAAAAATGAGTCACACTGCTTCCTTCAAGATGCTTACCCATCAGACAGTGGGTTGTACTGGTGTGAATCTGGAGCTGGAGCCTGCAGTGAAGCTGTCAACGTCACTGTGACTGGTGAGTTTATACAAACTACTGAGGATTACCATTAAATTCAACAGGGAAAAAAGCAAGACCAAAGCCATTCAATAATAGCCATACATAGTCTGTGATGTTTATATTGTTTCATCTATTAGCTAGTTACAGTAACGGGCTAGTTACAAAACATGCCATCAAAGTGACACTTTAAGGTTTAAGGTATAAAGTATGTATTTACTTTACTATGTAATTGAAAATACTCTTCCAAAAAAAATTCCTCATTGATGGCAATAGATAGATAGTGTTAGAAAAGCAAATACTTGAAAAAAAAAGTAATTAAATACTTGCTAAAAGTGTGACAGTTGAAATAATTAGCTAATAGTACAACATGATAATAGTATTAATAGTACAATTAGCTAATAGTACAATATGATATGTATTGACATTGAGCAATATGATATTGCTCATCTTGTAACCGGAAGGTTGCCAGTCTGATCCCCAGCTCTGTCCTGGTCGTTGTGTCCTTGGGCAAGACACTTTACCCTATCGCCTACTGGTGATGGTCAGAGGGGCCGATGGCGTGATGTGGCAGCCTCGCTTCTGTCACTCTGCACCAGGGCAGCTGTGGCTACAACTGTAGCTTGCCTCCACCAGTGTGTGAATGTGAGAGTGAATGAATAGTGGAATTGTAAAGCACTTTGAGCAGGGGTGCCCAATCCCAGTCCTCGAGAGCTACCGTCCTGCAGCTTTTAGATGGATCCTTGTTCCGACACACCTGAATCAAATGAATGGCTTGTTATCAGGCATTTGCCAAACTTGATGGCATGCTGAAGAGGCAATCAAACCATTTGATTCAGCTGTGTTGGAGTAGGGATGCATCTAAAAGCTGCAGGACAGTAGCTGTCGAGGACTGGGATTGGGCACCCCTGACTTTGAGTGTCTAGAAAAATCAAATCAAATCAAATCAAATCAATTTATTTATATAGCACTTTTCACAGGATAAAAACCACAAAGTGCTTCACAGTAATATAAAACAGAAATACATAAAATACATTAATAATCAAACATACATCACAAATCTAATTAAAAGCCAATCTAAATAAATGAGTCTTAAGCTGCTTTTTAAAAGAATAAATACAATCAAGACAACGTAAAGATGGAGGGAGAGCATTCCACAACCTGGGGGCCACCGCTCTAAAAGATCTATCACCTCTAGTCTTAAAACGAGTTCGTGGGACTACCAACAGCCTTTGATTAGATGATCTCAGGCTGCGAGAGGGAGTGTGGGATTCTAAAAGATCGGAAATGTAGGCTGGGGCATCACAATTCAAAGCTTTAAAAGTCAGTACCAAGATTTTAAAATGAATTCTAAAATGAACTGGAAGCCAGTGTAATGAACATAACACTGGTGTAATGCGCTCTCTTTTTCGTGTCTTAGTTAAAAGCCTTGCAGCAGCATTCTGGACTAACTGGAGATGGTCAAGATTCCTTTTGCTCAAACAAAGATAAAGACTGTTACAATAATCTAAGCGAGATGAAATAAAAGCATGAATAACCATTTCTAACTCAGATTTAGACAGCAAAGTTCGCAGTTTGGAGATGTTTCTTAGCTGAAAAAGGCAATTCCTAATCAACTGGCGAGAGTTTTGTTCTAGGGACATGGCAGAATCAAAGATCACACCAAGGTACCTGAGGCTCAGGTGAACAGATGAGTCAAGAGAACCAAGATGCTGTTTGATTAGAGATATCTGGTTGTCGGGGGCAATAATTAATGTTTCTGACTTCTCAGAGTTCAACTGTAAGTAGTTGTCACCAAGCCACTGTTCAATGGAAGCTAAACAATTAATTAAAGAGGACAGTTTATGGACTTCCATCGGCTTAAAAGAGCAATAGAGCTGAATATCATCAGCACAGAAGTGATAAGACACCTCAGGGAACTGCCCAATTATAAGTCCTAGAGGTAACATGTACAAAAGAAAAAGAATAGGACCCAGAACTGAACCCTGCGGTACCCCACATGTCAGATCCTTAGAATGTGACATAAACCGATTCGCGAAAACACTAAAAGATCTGTTGAAGAGGTACGACCGAAACCGCTCCAGAGCCAGACCGGACACACCGACTATGTCCCGGATGGTATGGTCAATGGTGTCAAAGGCAGATGTCAAGTCCAACAAAACCATAACTGAGGATGCTCCGGAGTCAGCTGACATCATAATGTCACTAGAGACTTTAAGTAATACGGTTTCTGTTGAGTGACTTTTACGGAAACCTGACTGAAATTTGTCATAAATTTCATGTTTTTCTAAAAAAGTGGTAAGTTGATCTGCAACTACTTTTTCCAGAATTTTCGATAATAATGGAAGCTTAGAGATAGGCCTATAATTCTTAAGCTGAGTTGGATCCAAACTGCTCTTTTTTAATATTGGCTCAACAACAGCATGCTTATAGAACCTAGGGACCACCTAGGGACCACACCTGTAGAAAAGCGCTGTATAAATGCAATCTATTATAATTATTACGTTATGGTATGGTATGAATAAAAATGTTAGTTAGCTCAGTTATTAAGCTAAAAGTACAGGCAGCATTTAAAATAGTATAGGTCATAAGTATATTGAAATTAAAAGCTTTTAAAAGCATTATCATCTTGAAGTGGTTGAAATGAATTTCTTCGAACGTGAAAGGTGTTGAGGTTGAAGAAAGGCATTTTTCTTTTAGCCCATATGATTGGAATATGTCTTGGCTTAAGCAAGAAGCTCTATGAAAGTTTGGGCTCCACCTCTGCTGCATGAATTTCTTTTTTCCAAAGTGCAGCTTTAAAGCTCTAAATATTTATTTTTTCATATAGGAGGCAAAGTGATTCTGGAGAGTCCGGTCCATCATCTGCAGGAGGGCGATGCCGTCACTCTGCATTGCACATATAGGGAGTCTTCTTTTTCCAACCTCACAGCTGAATTTTATAAAGATAACCTCCTCATTGGGCACAGCTCTACAGGAGTCATGACTATCCCAAAGATTTCAAAGTCTGATGAAGGTTCCTACAAGTGTAATGTCTCTGGTACTGGAGAATCACCATACAGCTGGCTGTCTGTCAGAGGTGAGATGATGTTAGGACTTTTAAGCAAATATTTCAGATGTGCTCTCTGTACTTAGCTCACCTAAAAGTCAACCACATAGCTATTGCTGTATTTGTATTGAGACCAAACTATATCTTTCTTTATTTCCTGTGTTGAAGGTGGGCAGGCTGAACCTTTTCACTCCCCTCTACTGCATGACTCACTTCCTGTGTTGAGGGTTTCCGTCTCTCTGGCTGTGGTGATGGTGCTGCTGCAGTGACTCTACAGCAGCCACAAAGATCAGTTTGTTTCTCAAACATTTGATGAATTTATTTTGAAATGAAATTAAAGAAATTGTAATGGTTAACATGTTCATTTGTTCCTCTGAGCTCCTGGAGTATTTTGTCAAAATACTTCATTGACCATTCTGCTGCCAAAAAATACCCACTAACGCTGAAATGAGTCACGCAAAAAAGTATCAGTGCACTTTACAAAACAGCTTCAGATCTTTTTTAGGGTGATGTAAAATTGCCTTTGTGCTGTTATATGATAGTTCTTAACCTTTATGTCATGTGTAACTGTTGTTGTAGCCTGATTTCTTGTGATCAGAAAACTGTTGGTTGCTTAGCCCCGACCAAAGTAGAAATGTTGAGTCAGTCGATTTTGAGAGTCATCATGCATCTTAAAAAACACACGGTCTTCAAACGTAACAAAGCGGAAAGAAATA
This sequence comes from Pelmatolapia mariae, assembly GCF_036321145.2. Classification (NCBI taxonomy): domain Eukaryota; kingdom Metazoa; phylum Chordata; class Actinopteri; order Cichliformes; family Cichlidae; genus Pelmatolapia; species Pelmatolapia mariae. The sequence goes on along the minus strand of NC_086229.1, from coordinate 45,523,333 downwards.
CATGTATCATTTGTGGTAGACTCACAGGGGAGTCCAAGGTTTCTTTTTTAATGGTGGTGTCTCTGTTGGGGACCAAGAACCAGACAGGGAGCCTTCATGTTTAATCAAAATCTAATTATTAGAAATTGTTTTAGTCTCTTTATCCTACTCCAGTTTGTCTTTTATGTTAATGGGTTTTTGTTTTCATATTGTTTGTTTATTTTGATGTTTCTTGTGTTTCCAGTGTTTCCCTCTGTCTGTTTTGATATTTATGATAGCTGTCACCACTCAAACAAAAGTTTTGCATTTAAGCAGCTTAAATTAACATGAATGGTTTCCTTCCATTTACCAAAAATGTTTCTGAGAACACCAGATTTACACAAAGGTTAATATGCTGTATCTTCATTTGATGTCATGAAGCCTGACGCAAAGAAGCAATTACAAACTGAATCAAATCAATAAACATTATTCATATTTATCGCATCATATAAATCTCTATCCTCATGATAGATCTCAGCCCTCAGTAGTTTATACATTCATTTTTTTATGGACAGTTGCAGTCAGGGGAAAGTTGTGGGTAGAGCTCAGTGACAGTTGTTTCTCCAGGACATTGTCTTTCATCGAATGCTTCGATTCCCACTTTTATACGGAGGCTTTCCAAAGTCTTAGTCTGTGTGTAATCTTCGTTATATTCATTGTTGCAGCCCCAGTGTGCACTTGCCAGCCATTTTTCAGCCTATCACTGTGGCAGCAGAATGTCGACCACAGCCTATGTGGAATATTGATCCTATTGTTAAGGGTTTCTTGTGGCTGGGCTGTGCTTCCGTCACTACAAAGGCTTCTTTATAGCTGTTGTTACCGCAGTAATTATTCATAACACATTTAATGCAGTTCTCCACTCTCTTCCAGCTTCCCTTGTTGAATGAAGCATTTTGTGGAATAACGTTGGTCAGGGTAAAAGTAGATCTCCTTTGAATTTCGGTAAATCCATAAGTACTTGGAAATAGCTGTCCTTTGGTAAACTCACTGCTATTGGCATAATCAATGTTACTAGCCTGATTCTTCAAGGTGAAACTTGTTTCTTCTCTCATGTCTTCATTGTTTTCAAGCTTTAATATCTGATAATGTGGTCTGTTTTTTGTTATTATTATTATTTGTGACGATTATTATACCTCTGGTTCAATCATCCATTTGTCACTGGGTTTCCCACATTTTTCCCCTCTGAACTTTGCAGCAGAAAAAACTGGAATCTTGTTGCGGGTGTCGTAGAGCATCACAAATGTAGTGGTGCCATTTAAAAACTCGCAAATCACTTTGTATCTGGCCTGGTCCAGGATGATGCCTCCCTCTAAAATCTCCATGATGTTTGGTGAATTTTTGTTAAGAAAGAAATTGTCACATTCTGGCATTGATTTCACTACCTTAGTTTCGGTGGAAACGATGGACAGAAGGAGGAGAGCAACGTGGGGCAGGAGATGGTGTATCACCAGTGATGTCATTGTTGGCCCTGTGCCAGCAGATCAGGGGAGAAAAAACAATTATAGGACATATTTTTCTTATCTGCTGTTATATAAACTCTTGCAATAGTATGTTATTTATATATATATATATATATATATATATATATATATATATATATATATATATATATTTAACATGGACAGAATTACAAATAATGAGGTTGGTGTCTATAATATACAAGCTTCGACTTCAGACTGCTCAAAAAGCATTCTGAATTTTTTCTACTCCTGGTTTTGTCTGCTGTCTGTATAAAACACTGACTTTGCAGTTTTGATGTCACACGTTTACAATACATTGAGTTTATCGGTTTTAACATTCCTGTCTAGGTTTGTTTGAAAATATAATGAATGATGGGTGGCTCTATAGATGCAGTCACTCAAAATTGTCACTTTCAGCCAGAGGTCAGTCGGCTGTTAACTGACAGCCAGCTGCCAGCTGACAATCAGGCTTTGAAGTCCGCCACTTGATTGCAAAATCCCAAGAAACGGTACAGAAAATGTATAAAACAGGTATCAGCTGTTAATAATCTCCTGACTGCATAGTAAGAAAAAAAAATTTATTCTGTGGGGGCAGGGAGCACTGATTGTATAGTTGTTGTACAATTGGAGCACATTTAAATTTTGATTTTGCATTTTATCTAAGAAAATTAGCAGTGCAATGAAACAATCATGCTTTCTTTTCCATAAATGCAAGGCAGTAATAATCACTGAGTGAAAGCATCACTTTCTGTCTGGCTTGTTCGGTATGCACTACCGGTATTTCATTTGCTGCAAACACATATCTATATCAATATTTGATAGAAAGGCTGAATCTGCCCTATTTATAAAATCCCTGAACAAATTTAAAACATATAAATATGGTGTGATAAAATATGATATAAAAATGGTGCAGCGAGCCTTTAAATGAATGTGCCTCCACACTGCTCCCCCTAGTGGATACACAAGATATTATCACTGGTTTTCATAAATGCCGGTTAGAGGCGTTACTACTCATGGTTGCATGTCACTGGGAAGGAGATCATTACGGCCACCCATCAGTCGGCAATTCTACCAGGGACTCATACTGGGCTGTCACTGTTCATAGGTGCGGCAATTTTAAGTGGCTGGCTTGACTTGTCTTACAAAGTCATTAGGTAATTATCATATTATGGATTATCCTCCATTCTGATGCTAATAATGAAAATAATTTACAAAATAGGCAAAACGTTTTCTGAGTTGAGAGAAAAAAACAGGCAAGGGACCTTCCAGTAGATTTCTATAGAACATAATTTTATAATCAGAGTCGTCACCCCCCCCTACTGGCGAGTTGAAAGAATGCAGGTCCATCCATTCGCTTCTGCTTATCCTTTTCAGGGTTGCGGGGGGGGGGGGGGGGGAACTGGAGCCTATCCCAGCTGTCATAGGGTGAGAGGCAGGATACACCCTGTACAGGTCGCCAGTCTGTCGCAGGGCGAACACACAGAGACAGACAGTGGCGGTCCTAGCCTGTTTGGTGCCCCGGGCGAACCCCCCCCCCCCCCCCCCCCCCCCCCCCCCACACACACACACACACACACACACACACACACACACATACACACACGCACGCACACACACATATGAAGAGAGAGAGAGTATGCATAGTATGCAAACGGCTACCAAACAGACATCATAATTCGTCATACAATGAGAACAGGACAAATCAACAATTGACACTGACTAATTAATATTATATTATTGTATATATTGTTTGGAGTTTAGTCTCTTACTGTTACTATTTTTACCATTTCTTCTTGGAGGAACTGTAACCCACATAATTTCCTTAGGGATTAAGAAAGTATTCTGATTCTTAATGTTTTAGGATACATGACCTGCCATTATCCAATGACACGTCTGCTTACCTGTAGCTTTTGCTCGCTTCTCCTTGTAGGAGCCATAATTAAATGTATTGAATTTTAATGATCACTGGGTTTTCATTTGTTTGATTGCTATGGTGATGTGTAACGGGAGTCACGTGGGTGCTAGCGGTGACTTTAAGAGGGCGTTGTCAGTCTGTCTTTCACTGGTTTGATTTTGACAGAGAGGAGGGCTGGGTAGCCGTAGTTTTTGTTGACCGCAGCACAACGAGTTTCCCCTTGTTGCATTAGAGCTGTGATGTTTTAAGAGTTTGAATCGCGAGCCGATCGCATTGCTCTTTAAACTTTTCAAGCGCTTTAATAAACAAGCAAGCAATTCCACCTCTCGCATTATTGCGTACAGTTGACAGCGCGTCAGGCAAATAGGCAGGCTTCATCCACGGCCTCTAGCGACTGTGGAAGTCGCTACACTCCTCCTCTTCTTTTCTCTTTTCTTAAACTTTAAAAACGGGTTGTGTGAGACTTTAAATCAACAAAATATAAAATATACATTTTAAATTGTTATTGATCCCTTTACCCCTGGTCCTAAAGTGTATATTTATTTTCTTACTCTTCTTATATTTATTGTTTGTTTACTTGCACTGCTGTAACTGGAGCCTCGTCGTCTCGTCTCTCTATATACTGGACTGTATGTAGCGGAGATGACAATAAAGTTTACTTTGACTTCAGCAGCGAGCAGGCGCACCGAGGGCTCTCGCGCTCACTTTTCGCGTATAGAATTTTGAAAAAACATCGGTGCAAATTATGTCTGTATCATAATGTCTGCTGTTTTCGTGTTTGTTGGTTTGTTTTTATTTTGTTTTATTTTGCAAGTTGGTTATTAGATGCTGCTCCAGCCAGCCAGAGAATCCCCCACCGCCCCGCCCTCTCCTCCCTGTGCCGCAAGCAGCAGGCGCACCTCGCAAACGGAGGGCGCCCTTACTCCCAGCAAATGGGCGATAGAAAACCGATCGGTGCCTATGCCATTCCCAATATGCGCTGGCTGATGTCAGGGCAGCATGAGTACGAGCAATTTTTTTTTTTTTTGCCGATGCCCGTGATGCCGCCCCCCACCACGATGCCGCCCCGGGCAACCGCCCGTGTCACCCGTATCTAAAACCGCTACTGGAGACAGACAACCATTCGCACTCACATTCACTCCCATGGGCAATTTAGATTAACCAAACCTATCCTCGCTACTGCATGTTTTTGGACGGTGGGAGGAAGCCGGAGTACCCGGAGAGAACCCACGCAAACACGGGGAGAACATGCAAACTCCACACAGAAAGACCACGGTCTGATGGTGGAATTGAACTCAGGACCTTCTTGCTGTGTGCTAACCACCGTGCTGCCCAGGTAAGGTGCATAATTTAAAGATTCAGAAGTTTGCTTCTTTTATGAATTGTGTTGATAGACCTGAGTTTTCTTTTTTACATCTGTTAAAATTTGCTCTGGCCTAAGCAATGCTGCGTATTGGCTCATACAGCAAATTGTTTTGGTTGCTTACATGTGTTTTCTAAAATCCAAGACATCGTATACTCCGTTCGGGAATAGCAGATAGAGCGTAGGCTCTGAGAGGAGGGCCAGCGTTTACGTTACGAAAACACGACCGACTGTTTTAACCTGACAGCCTGAGGTGTTCTTCAGTAAACTGGACTACCTGACAGAAGGATCCGAGGCCCCGCTGGACCCCGCTGGAAACGTGTTTATAAGCTAAGTTCGTTTAGCTAATCCGTGCAGGTGAATGAATTTACCCTGACTAAAGAAATCAAGAGAAACGCCCCGGGCTGCTCAGTCACTAATTACCGTTACTGTACTTTTGTTACAAGTTTTATACTGTAAAAGCAACAGGCTGCTCTCTGCTTCAGCTCCTGTGCAGAGCTGATTATTAAATATCTTCAAACAGCAGCATGTTTCCAGTCTCTTGCCACATCTGTAAAGACAGTAACACCAATTTTTAGTTTTTTAAAAGCTTGTACTTCAGTGACTCATTAATCAGTAACTATGGATTAAACTGTAGAACTGAAAAAATGTAAGAGAAGTACTTCAGATCCCGACTGTGAGGACAGAGAAGGATCAGCTTTATTTCAGATTTGAAAAATAAACTTTATATTTCAGTGTGTGATGGTTCTGTTCTCTTTGCGATTACAGGAGCTGCCCTCAGATTCAGACCTCAGCACCACCCAGTGACAGCAGACAGATCATCCAACATGTTCACATGTTAACTGCAAAATGAACTGATGAAAAGGTTAAAGTACCACATGTGCTGTAGTGAAAGCTGCAGCTGTTTTATTGATAAAGTTAAAGACAAAAAAACAAAAGGATTAATCACCCATGTAACTGTGTCACTATATATCAGCATTAACAGGACCTCAGTTTGGTGTTTCACAAAGCTGCTGATCTCAGACCTGCACAGCTTCCGTTTTAAACACTTGATGTACTCAGCTGCATGAAGAGCATATGAGATTTTCTCTGACACAATTAAATAAAACCCGATGAAGGTCAAAGGTCGTCACTTGTATGCTGAACTACAAACTTGTCATCTAGAATTCTTTCACAGTTTTTTGCAGATAGTGTTATCTACCATAAAGTGATGCAGAGTTATTCATACCAGAGTAACCAGAGAGGATCATATATTTTTAAATATGTAACTTTCTACAGGACTAAATATAATATCTTTATGTAAAAGTCCAGAGCCTCTGGGGAGTATCTGAGTACTTATAACATTACACAAACCAAAGGTCTCCATCACAGTGTTCATGAAATGCTGGGTTTATCCATCTCCTGGATCGGGCCTACGGAGGAGTGCTGAAGATTTCCCTGTGAGGGAGCTGCTGGTGAAGATCATGAGTCCTGCTTGATCAATCCGATGAGCTTCAGTCTTCCTGGTGTTTCTTAAATGGTGCCTCTTTCAGTGGGTCAACAGAACTACTGGCACAGCTGTGATGAAAGAAAGTGAAGAAGTTTCTCCAAACCTCTGGACCCAGGAAACCCAGCTTGGTCCTGATGGTCTCCCTCACTAGTTTCTCTCCAGGGTGAATGTAGCTGTTGATATAATAGGGACTCTATTATTAAATGAACAAATTAGACTACACTACTGAAACCTTCTGCTGCTGTTTTTAAAGTTTCCATGTTACCTGACTGTAGAGGGCTCTGAAGATTTAAACAGTTTTAGATCCATGACACTCACAGTCTTATGTTAAAATCTCAAAGGACAGCATTTTATTTTTGATATTAACAGTAACTCTGGGCTTCTGTGGAGTGTGCAGCTGATCTTATTGCTTTCTTAAAATGGATAACAAAACGTAAGGAGTGCTGAATCATTCAATAACACAGCCTATTAGAGTAACAGGTGTGTCGCATCGCTAACTAGCTAGCAACAAGCCTCCAACACATTGTGTATGCTAGCGGCTAATCTAGAAAACAACACAGTAGCTCCACCTCAAGTCACTACTGCGCAGACTCTGGCTCCAAAAATGCAAGATGGCAGCCTCCACAGGCGGGATATTTTGGCTTCATTTTTGCACAATGGGAGGAGGCGCCGTCACGTCGTCCATGGTTTCTACAGTCATTGTTAAAAACAATTAAATACAAAAAAATATTGGGAGTGTCATTTTGATATTTCTGCACATTTACATGCTCTAAATTAAAAAGCTGAAAATGAATGAAATAAATAAAGAAATTCTTACCTTTTGCTGAAAATCACTGAAACCCTACTAAATTGGTGTTTTTATAAGTTCCCAAAGCATAGAAAGCAAGACAGTCAGTGTGGTGCAGTATCGCCCTCATAATATGAACTGTGGTTAAGGACTTTTCACTCTACATTCATGAACCTGTGTTCTCCCCCAGATCCACTGTATAATTAGAATTTTTTGATAACTAAGATTAAAGATTAGTAAAACTTTCCTAAATAATCAGACAACAAGTAGTGCTTTACAAATAACTTGTCAATGTAAGGTCTGTGCCATGGCTGCCCTAAATCAACACTATTGGTAATTACTAAAATATTTTTTGGTAATTACCAAAATTAAATATCTTTCTGTAGTATGTGCAAGTATGTCCAAACATTTTAAATTCTAAATATTTTTAAATTATTAATGATGCTATCCATGAATTTTCAAATGTACCATATTGTAAAAAAAAAAAGAAAACAGGCAAAATAGTCAACCACCTTCTTATTTTTTTATTGACATGATAAAACTACAGTTATTTCCCTGCAACCTAACATGCATCAACATAAAACTGACTAACCTCTCAGAGAAATCCAGTTGTCTCAAATTTAGGTATAAAAATATGAATTGTTTTTTATTTTCCTATTAAATTTCAAGTAACTAGCTTTAATTTAGCAAGTTGGAATTTCACATTGTGTTCACACATTCACATTTATTAACAGTAGTGTCAGTGTTTTGTATTTTCTTGCTCACCAAGACATCAAACTGGAAGAGAAGAGGAACTTCTTTTCTAACTGTCAGACTATCTGAATTTGAATGTCTGTTGATTATTTGTTTCTGTGAGGTATGCTTTTGGATCAATGTTTCACAGACAAGTCTGTATGCCATTTAAAAACACAGTTTATCACTCAATAAAGAAGAAGTGTGATTTTTCTATTATTATTGTATTGTGACACTGTACATGATGAATATAATATATTTTCAGTTTTATTACTGTGTTACACATGTGATGTTAATAACTAGCAATTAAAGATTCTGTTATTGTGTTTTTGTGTTAGATTACATGCAATGATTATAATCTTTCTGAGACGTGTCATGACCAGATCAGATAAAGTTCTAGGACATATAATCTTCTGTATCTTTATAAATGGAAAAATAAACCACTGAGATATGAAGAAGTCACACATTGGTGACAGATGAAGTTAGGTAACACATAATCTGCTGCATATTATTTCACAAGAAGTCAACCACAGTGAAAAATATTCAGCTTTCCCATACATATGCAGGACTGAATAAAGGAAGAACCTTTTACTCTGTGGACCGACTGGAACTGGCTGTTGGAAGCATTTTGGTAACAAAGTGGCCTTAGAGCCAGAACCAGTTCACCAAAGGGGCCAGAGTAACTGTTACAGGTTTGTATGTTATGTGTGGTGCTGCTCTGTCCAGGACCTGTCACTCATTATCCCCAGTCGACACCTTGGCTTTCTCAACAATAAACTCAGATATTATAAAGCTGGATTAATGGAGGTGGGCCCGGTGTTCCACGTCATCAGCCCTTCAACACTCCCCCAGTAAAGGAGAAACATACCACATACCGGTAAGGTGTCAAGAGGGTACTATGGTGGATTTGGACTGTATCCAGACCCTGGTCCACCAAACTCTGGTTCATTGTTTTAGTTTTTTTTTTTAGTTTTTGTGAGTCTGGTATGTCACATACAGATTCCAGGTTTAGTACAAACAAACAAAAAAAGTTATAACAGATATATTCTGATGACATGGAAAATTAATAAGTTCAGGTAGGACTTTAAAAAGTCATCTGCTTGCTTCCTGGCTGTTTGGCTGCTAGTCTATTCTTTACATTGATTTAATTTTCTCGTGCTGTCAAACTCAATATTGACATAATTTCTATGGTCCAATCATTTTCTTTCTTGCCTTCTCCAAACGAATCAGCCTTCTCTCTGCATGGTTTATATCTCACTGGCCTTCTGTCATTCTGTCAATCAGACAGACACTTAGTCATGCAACCAACCTCCTAATCATGTTCTTCTCACCCTGGTCTGAGTGACCAGCACCCCCACTGCTACAGTGCTACGTGTGGAGTTAATGAAAGAGAGGGAGGCAAAGATGCTTGATAAGTCTGGTATCCTTAGCCGCAAATAATCCACCTTCAAAACTTAACTAAATCTTCCATATGGACTTACAGGCGACTTAAACAATTTGCCATTAAACTATCAAGGTCTGTGGAGCACTGAAAAAACAGCTTCAAGAGGCAAGAATCAAACGAGAACTTCAGAGCCCCGAGAAGGGGCGGGGGGCTGGAGACTATAACAGCTGGCATAGGGTGTGAGGCAGGGTACATCCTAGGCAGGTTGGCAGTCTCTTACAGGGCTAACACAGAGAAACAGGCAACAATCCACTGCACTATAAGTGTATCTTGAATTTGACGAGAGTGGAGCTGGACTTGTGTGTTCCTGTTTGTTCTAGTGGCTAGGATTCCTGGTTTTCAACAAGGTAGCCTGGGTTTGAGTCTCGGTATGGGCAAAAGGCTTTAATAGGAGAGAAAGTCATGGTTCTGACCCCAGGTAACAAATTCCTTCCTCCATGGTAATGACCATTTCATATAGGCCCAGACAGCATCATTCCCACCGCTTCACACTCGGTTGCGAACCGTTCCAAGGCGAGCTGGAGGCCATCACCTGATGAAGCCAACAGGACCACATCATCTGTCAGTGCGCCCCAGCGTGGCTGTGGCCACAATGTAGCTTGCCATCACCAGTGTGTGAATGTATGCGTGAATGGGTGGATGACTGGATGTGTAAAGCCCTTTGGGGTCCTTAGGAACTAGTAAAGCGCAATACAAATACAGGCCATGAGATCCTGAGACCACCGAAGTGAAAGCCTTCCGCCACTTGGCTACGCCTAGAAATTCTGTCCATAAAAATTATGAACAGAATCGGTGACAAAGGGCAGCCCTGGCGGAGCCCATCACCCACCGGGAACGAGTCCGACTTACTGCCGGCAATGCGGACCAAGCTCTTGCAACGGTCGTATAAGGACTGAATGGCCCGTTCGCGGTGGGAATGAAAATCAGCACCTCCAAACCTGAGGCCATGGTCCTCACCCGGTAAAGGGTGGAGTGCCCTCTCCGGGTAAAGGACGAGACCCCGCCCCAAGTGGAGGAGTTAAGTATCTCGGGGTCTTGTTCACAAGTGATGGGAGAAGGGAGTGGGAGATTGACAGACGGATTGGTGCAGTGGCTGCAGTGATACGGGCGCTGTACTGGTCTGTTGTGGTGAAGAGAGAGCTGAGCATAAAAGCGAAGCTCTCAATTTACCGGTCGATCTACGCCCCTACCCTCACCTATGGTCACGAGCTGTGGGTAGTGATTGAAAGAACGAGATCGCAGATACAAGCGGCGGAAAATTGGCTTCCTCCGAAGGATGGCTGGGCTCTCCCTTAGAGATAGGGTGAGAAGTTCGGCCATTCGAGAGGGGCTCAGAGTAGAGCCGATGCTCCTCCACTTGAAAAGGAGCCAGTTGAGGTGGTTCGGGCATCTGACAAGGATGCCTCCTGGACGCCTCCTGGGCAAGGTTTTCCAGGCATGTCCCAGTGGGTTGAGACCCCGGGGCAGACCCAGGACACGCTGGAGAGATTATATCTCTCGGCTGGCCTAGGAACGTCTTGGTATTCCACCGGATAAGCTGGAGGAGGTGGCTGGGGAGAGGGAGGTCTGGGCTTCTCTGCTTGGGCTGCTGCCCCCGCTACCCGGCCCCGGATATGCGGACGAAAATGGATGGATGGATAAACTCTTGTAATATCCAAATCTACTGTAGCTTGAATTGAATATAAAAAGAAAAATGTGCTCAAATAAGCAATTACACTTGTAAAAACATAAGACAGATAATATAAATTCAAGTTACAAATTTATTGAGTAAGTTTAGCACATAGCTTGTCTGACAAAATGTCTTAACATTTGTGTCTTTTCAGAGAACCGAAAACACTTATGCATAGCAAGGGAACAGAGCTGAGATCCTCTTTCACTATGACAAATGGAGGACAGTAATAAATGACACATTAAATTTCCTTGCATGTATGTTCATAGAAGACAAAAAATCTCTGGCAAGCCCAAAGTCATTAATCCACCAAATGTTACTGGCAATAATTTCAGAATTTACCAGTTTGGGCACAAGGTTACAATATTAGCAATAAAGAATTTGACAACATGTTTTAACAGTATTCAGATTTGATTAACAAATGAGTATTGCATTATTATTTAAAAAAAAAAGAAAAAAGAACAAAACCTCAGATAGAATCCTGCATTATCAGGTGGGAAAACTGAATCAAAGTAAGTTACAGTGCAGCTAATACACTGACATTTTATACACTAAACCAATATGCACATCTGTAGTGTGCAATCATGCTGTCAACAACAGATCAATAAAACCTTAAATAGAAAAAATCTTCTTTACAAACATAAAACAAAGTCTTATAAAACTCGTTAGTGCCTCATGTCAGTTATGAGTAGTTCAGGAGGAATAGAGAGATTTAGTGAGATTGTCTTTCATTTTCTGAATGGATTTACAGTTATGTGACTAAAATACACAATCAAAACACAAGTGTTGATGTGGAAAAATCACCTTCCCCCTCTTTTTCGATATTTGGCTTTTAGATAATCAAGTATAAAATAGAGTTTGCAAATACCAACATTTTCTTTATTCTATTCTCTTTTTCTTTAAAACTTATCCATACTTATCCATACAAAAATATAAAATGAATTACTTGTTTTAACAGGCACTTGTTTTTAGGGCAATCTTCTCAGGGCAGAAGAATGTTGCATTACTGTAATTGGCTCTGATCAGGAGGAGTCCAAGGGGGACTTCACTAATATCTAGTTCATGCACTGCTCGTTTTTTCAGTTATTTACCCACAATATAACATACCTGAACATAAAACTGATTAATGTCTCAGAGAAATCCAATGGTTCACATATCTCAGTGACAAAAATATGAACTGTTTTTATTTTCTCTTTAACTATATGGAGAAAATAACTCTATCTATCTATCGACTATCTTAATTTGAATGTCTGTTGATTAATTTGTTTCTGTGAGGTACGCTTTTGGATCAATGTTTCACAGAAAAGTCTGTATGCCATTTAAAAACACCGTTTATCACTCGATAAAGAAGAAGTGTGATTTTTCTATTATTATTGTATTGTGACACTGTACATGATGAATATAATACATATATTTTCAGTTTTATTACTGTCTTAACACATGTGGTGCTAATAACTAGCAATTAAAGATTCTGTTATTGTGTTTTTGTGTTAGATTACATGCAATGATTATAATCTTTCTGAGACGTGTCATGACCAGATCAGATAAAGTTCTGGGACATATAATCTTCTGTATCTTTATAAATGGAAAAATAAACCACTGAGATATGAAGAAGTCACACATTGGTGACAGATGAAGTTAGGTAACACATAATCTGCTGCATATTATTTCACAAGAAATCAACCGCAGTGAAAAATATTCAGCTTTCCCATACATATGCAGGACTGAATAAAGGAAGAACCTTTTACTCTGTGGACCGACTGGAACTGGCTGTTGGAAGCATTTTGGTAACAAAGTGGCCTGGGAGCCAGAACCAGTTCACCAAAGGGGCCAGAGTAACTGTTATAGGTTTGTATGTTATGTGTGGTGCTGCTCTGTCCAGGACCCGGCTGTTGTTCATTATTCCCAGTCAGCACCTTGGCTTTCTCAACAATAAACTCTGACATTATAAAGGCTAGGTAAGGCTCGCATCTGCAGAGTTGTTGGTTGTCTGTTCTGCCCCTGCTGACTTCTAGTGTGTGAAACCAAGGCCAAGAAAAAGGGAAAACCTGGTGCTGTGTTTTGTGTTTGTTAGAGCAGTGTGGATTTGCTTTGCCATGTACTAACAAACATGTCACTTTACTGTAATTGGACATGACCACTTCATATTGTCTCTGTCCCGTGTTTGTTTATTGTACATATAGTTAGTCATAGTACCTTTTTATCTCTTAACGTAACCCAAATTAGTGAGTTATTATCTATTTGTAATTTCTAGTCTCATATCTCTTGGAGATATTTTTTTAATATATTTATATATATATTTTATATATTTCAGCTACCTGCCAGAGTGACAGTTATTAAGTTTTTTTTATGTATCTTATATATTATTCCATTATTAATATCTGCTACATAACTTTGCACTTTTACTGTAACGAAACAAATTTCCCACCTGTGGGACTAATTAAGGTCATCTTTATCTTTATCTTTTACTATTGCACCTCTTGTAGGTCTTGAGTCTGCAAAACGGCCCCAGTCCATCACACCCACACATAAAACAAATTATAATAAATACACATAGTAAGATCAATAAAAATTAATATATTTTTGTGAAATGACAGAATAAAGAGAGAGGAAATTGTTTTGTATTTTTATTTCTTTCTTTAAGTAAGAAGTATACATACACTTCCTTAGCATTTGGTAGAATTGGCCAAAAACTATCTATTTTGTATAGTGCACCAGTCCCTTCTGCAGTAAAACAGCCCCATAACATGATGCTGCCACTCCCATACTTGACAGTTGGGATGGTGTTCTGAGGCTTCAAAGCTTCCCCCTTTTCCCTCCAAATATTCTGTTTCTCATTATGGTTGAACAGTTCAATTTTTGTTTCATCAGCCCACAGAACATGTCTTCACAAATTAAGATTTTTTGTCCCCATGTCCAGTTGCAAACTGTAGTCTGGCTTTTTATGGTGCTTTTGAAGCAATGGCTTTCTCCTCCAAGAGTAATTTTCAGCTCACTGTATTACCAGTTTCAGCCAGCAGCTTCACAAGGCATTTTGCTGTTGTCCTGCGTTGATTCGCACATTTCACACCAAAAAATGTTCCCCTCTGGGACTCAGAATCCGTCTCCTTCCCAAGTGGTACGATGGTTATACATTCCCATGTTTTTTTTATACTTGCGTAGTATTGTCTGAATGGATGAATGTAGGACCTTCAGGCATCTGGAAATTGCACCCAAGGATGAGCCACACTTGTAGAGGTCCACAGTTCTTTTCCTTTATATGCATCCACAGGTGTGCCACCAATTAACTCAAATGAACTCAATTAACCAATGAGAAGCTTCTTAAGCTCAGAACTGTATCACCTGGAGTTTTCGTTTTGTTTAAAGACACAATAAGCTTAGTGTATGTATACTTCTTTGATGAAAATAATAACACATACATAACAATTTTCTCTCTCTTCATTCTGTCATTTCATAAATTTAAATAAATGTTAATATTTATTGATCTAAAACAAAAAAGCTTTACTCTGATGTGGTGTTTACGGAAGAGGATTAGGGCCACTGGAAAGAAAAAAAAAAAAGAATTCTGACTTTAATCTCAGAATTCTGAGAATAAAGTCAGAATTCTGAGATTAAAGTCAGAATTCTGACTTTTTTCTCAGAATTCTGACTTTATTCTCAGAATTCTGACTTTTTTCTCAGAATTCTGACTTTATTCTCAGAATTCTGAGATTAAAGTCAGAATTCTGAGATTAAAGTCAGAATTCTTTTTTTTTTTCTTTCCAGTGGCCCTAATCCTCTTCCGTAGGTGTTTGACAGTAAAGAAAGAAAAACTGATATTAATATCTGGCTTCAGCTACCTGCCAGAGTGACAGTTATTTATTTATTTTTTTTGTCTTTCATTGAGTGATTGTTTTTTGATTGTGTAAGGATGTTTTGAAATAACGATTTAAAAAGGGGAACAGCTCCCACAGCCCAAAGACATTCACTTAGTGGGGATAGGCTTGCAGTGAATTTTTCCGTATACATTCTGTTGTTCAATATAATTTTTAAGAAGCTACAGTGTCTATTTAACTTTCTTTTCTGTCCAAAACATGAGTAAAAAAACAGAGTAAGACAAGAGATTTTTATTTCTACATTGTGGAATTGGTAGTACTTCACACATAGATGAAATTGCGGCTGAGCCACATTTCCTATTTTAAACATCAGAGGTTAGTCTAATCTAATATGACATGTTGAACAACTTTAAAGTGCAGTCAATCTATGTAATTGGAGATTAACAGTCAATATCTAATTTTCTAGTTTTTTGGATATAAATTCACAGTGTTACCTCTGTGCTCTGAGAAAAGGAGGACACATACAAGATTCAAAGATTATGAGCAAAATGTAAAACAAAGGTTTACTTTGAAAAACGTGCACTACATTGATTTAATTTACTGTTTAAACAATCAATATAACACCCATTTCACTAAATGCGAGCAGGAAAATATTTCTGCTTAACGTGGGTAATAGTCTTGTAATAGGTGGATAACCTTTTTTGCCTCCATACAAAGTTGGGTCAAGTAGATATTTCAGTCAGTATAACTAATGATTATTTTAACTGATTTAGGAAAATCAGATAAATATCAGATGATTTTTTTAAATACATTGAGATCACACAGGCTTTTGAACACAGACTGATAGAAATGATAATGAAAGTACATCCCCTTTCACACACTGATCCTTAAGCTCAGTTTGTATTTAAAGAGGACGATCTTTCACCACACTGACTGTCTTGTCTCCACTGCTGTGCAAACCTGTAAGGACACCCGCCTCGCTGATTCTTAGGATACCTGAATTGGTAAGAATTTCTATTCTTATTTTATTCACCTACATTTCTTTCATTATTGTGATGCAAATGTGAAACCTATCAAGTTTCACGAATACTGCATTTTATTAGCCACACAAGCAAATAAAAAAAGAAAAGTAGCTGCATTTTGTGGAGAAAAGTCACAAACTTGTGTTTAATGCATACAATCAAGAAGGACAAAATAAGGTGAAGAAAAGCAAGATGACAAGATGACTTAATTTTAAAGCACAGAAATTGTTAGTAAAACTGGAACAAGCAGTACGTCTGAACCCTGTTATTAAGAATTTTCTGAACTTCCACATAGGCTAAAATAACTTTTAATAGATAAGATCAAGAAAACTCTGAACAACTTTCAGCCCCTTTCAGCCAGGGGTGTTATTATTTGTCAAAGTCTGAAATTTGGCTAATATAATATTTAAAAATGAAATATCATCCTAGTACCACATCATGTTAACATCACATATAATATTCTGAAAAATATTATTATTCTTTTTGTGCATCCTTTGCGCAGTTTTGGTTACGGACTCCATGTACCTCAATCTCATCTCGATACTTTCTAATGGAAACTTACCTAATCAGTGGATGAAATAATGTTTATTGTCTCAATCTTTTATGCGCTTTATAACTTTATATGTGAGGCGACCGTATTTGAGATAATCAGAACCTGGAGCAGAAAGAAAAAACTGTCTAAAAGTGTTTAGAGCAAGCTTGGATTACTTGATCATGTTAAACATTTTAATTTACATCCAGCATCATAGCATTTTATAAAAGAAAAGAAAAAGTAAGAAAAAGCTTAATTATTCTTATTTAATGTAATGTCTTATAATTCTTTTGACACAGCAGTGACATCAGCAATGATGCAGCACCTCCTGCCCCTCGCTGCTATCCTCCTTCTGTCCATCATTCCCGCAGAAACTGAAGTGGTGGCATCAGTGGAACACTGTAATATGTTTTTTTTTCAGCAAACTCCACCACACATTCCGGGAATTTTGGAGGGAAGGATCATCCAGGACCGGACCAGATACAAATGGATTTGTCAGACTTATGAGAACCACAAAACATTTGTGACGCTCTACGACACCAAAAACAAGATTCCAGTTTTTTCTGCTGCAAGGTACATAGGAGATGATGGAGGCAGAAGACCCCGAACAGAATGGATGATTGAACCACAGTATCAGAGCTAATTCTTTTTCAGCTGAAATTAAAATTACAATTAAAATTAAAAAAATGATAATGAGTCTATGGTGCAGAATTCAAACATATTCAATTCTGGGAAAGATATCATGCCTGTAGCTCGGGGGGTAGAGTAGGTCATCTACTAATCAGAAGGTTGATGGATGCTTCAGTCATTGAACAAGATACTGACCCTGAGTTGCTTCCCGATGCCTCCATCAGAGTGTAAATGTTATACAGAAAGCACTTAAACATAGAAAAAATGGGCTTGAGTGAATGAGGCATCCTGTATAAAGTGTGTTGAGTTCTCAGGCAGAGTAGAAAAGTGCTACATAAGAATCAGTCCAATTACCATTTATTGTAATAACTAATCACAGCACCAACTACAGCACTGCACTGACATCAAAACTCAGCCACTACACCTGCTAATAAAACTGTTTGATTTTTAAGTGACCCTGTTTAAGGTTCTTTGGAGACTTTGTGTGTTTCTCATTATCATGTAATAGTGCAGCATATGGATAATTGTTTGGTGTTTAGTCTGCTGTGAGAGGTATGGCTCAAATTAATTTACTGGTGTAAATTCAAATGTTCTTGTTATGACAGAAAGATAATAACTGATTACAACAATCACTAATCTACCCTTTCAATTTTGGCAGCTTGAACACATGGGAGACACACCCAACATGAGAAAATTAAATGTGCAAATCCACTACAAACACCAGGCTGGATTCCAAGATTACCAAAACAACTGGTTTTTAGACAAAGGACATTTATTTCCAAGCTCTTACGCATCCACTGATATTGGAAAAAGGTCTACGTTTACACTGACTAACATTGTTCCACAAAATAAATACTTCAACAGCGGCAGCTGGAACAGGATGGAGAACTGTGTCAAATGCATTATGGATAAATACTGCAAGAATATAGGTTTTGTAATAATTGGAGCACAGCCCAGTGGCAATAGTCTCAACAAAAAGATCAATATTCCCTCAGTGCTCTGGTCAGCTTTCTGCTGCTACAGTGAGAAACAGGGCAGCTGGCTGGCAAGCGCACACTGGGGCGTGAATGTAGATGATCGTCCTAAAAATCTGAAGACATGGACCTTGGACAACCTCAAAACAACCCTGAGAATTGAACCATTTCCTCAAAGAGCATGCCCTCGTCACACCACTGTCACTCACTTGTACTCAGACCTTTCCTCTAACTGCAATTGCTCACCCACGTCAAGTGCATTTGCTCCTTTTACAAACACCTCTACTCCTTCAGTTTCCTCATCTGTGAAAGTTTCTCTTGGAAAACGTCCCACACCCAAAGGGAAACGTTTCCTTTCCAATTCACAGATAAAGATCACAGAATTTGTTAAGAATGAGACACTAAACAGCGTGAGAGATGTGAAGGTTAAACTGAAAAGAGTTTTTGAGCAGCTAAAACCAAATGCATAAAAAATCATGAATTCAAATACCGAGCTAGTTTTAGACCAGCATTCTTCAGCATGTAAGTTGTAATCATAACAAAGTTGTTATCAACAACTGCAGCTTTCTTTACCTTAGTTAGTATGTGAGTTTCATGTAGCTTCTCAGATAGTAAGCACAAGCACTGTCTCATTATTAGATGTCTCTTATTTCTTTGCTCTTGCATAGAATTATGTTTTGTATCATCATTTAAACATTATTGTGAAATGGATAGGATTATGTCAGGCTGATATTTTTTTTCTTATACTCTCTGAACACACAGTTACCATGTAACACATCACAAAGCAAACCTACCTCACTGGGCAAGTTTGAAGCTTCATTAAGGAAACAACTCAGGCCTGAGTAAAAACCTCCAGGTTCCTCATGCTCATGAAAAAGTGTAGAAGTTAAAACAGAGATGCAAACAGAAAATATATAACAATTATATAACAAAATGAGACTTCCTCCTTCTTGGCCTCATTGAAAGCTATGAATTAAACATGAAACAAACAAAAAAAAAAAACAGTTCTTAAATTTGTTAAAGACTGTTATTGTGGTTTTGATCCCTGACATCAGATGAGCATGTTCACAACTTGTAGTTGCAGGTTGGACGAATTATATCCAGTATTATTAGTACTTCATCTATCAGTTTAACTATCTACATATATTTACAAATGATGTGAAAAAAGAGCTCAAATAAACTTTAATACAGTAGCAATCGTGTTTGTAAAGTTCTTGCCCTACTGTGGTTTGTATATTCCAGCTGTGTGTCAGTTTTCTTTGTTACATATCAGGTGAAACACTTCTGGGTGGGTCCGGGACGGGCGTGAGGTTCTGGGGGCGCTCCGTCTCTGGGCTGGGGCCCTGGCCGGGCCTCGGGGGCTCGGGTCCTGGTTGGTGTGTTGCTGGGGTTGTGGGCGGGTGGGTATATGGGGGCCCAGTCCTGGCGCAGGGCGCCGCCGGTGCATCGAGCCACCTGGGGGACTCTTCAACTGGTGGGGGAGGTTGTCACATCTTGCAGGAGCTTTCCTCTCCTCAGGAATTCTCTCTGCAGGAGGGGGAGATATAGGAGAGGTGGAGGAAGATCTCAGCCTGGGCGTCTATTGTCTTGTGTAGTCTGGAAGATGAGTGGATGATGGGGTGGGTGCAGTTTTCTCTGTAGTGGGGTCGGGTGGGCTGTCCCGGGCTCTGTGGGGCCGGGCGGCGCTGCTGCACTGGGCCCTGGTCCGGATGGGCCTGGGCCCCCTTTCCCTGGCGGGTTGCAGAGCATGGGGATGCCTACTGGGGTCAGCGGGGGAGCTGGCCCCAGGGAGGGGTCACTTGCCCCTCCCTTTCTTCCCTCCCCATCTCCAGCTGCCTCCCTCTTCCCGCTCCACCACAATCACCCACACATGCAGGGCCTTGGGGTAGGGGTGTGTCACCAGGGTGCAGAGGAGGCATCCCCCCCCTCTGTCCCCTTCTGGCTGCCTCTGCCTCAATTTTATCTCACAACTTAGACATTCACATTACTCACACTCTCATAACACATACATATAGGATCTTGGGGGTGGGCTCACAACACGGACTCCAAATTACCATCAGGGTGTACACCTCACCCCTGGCGTCGTTGCCCACCTCTCAATTTTAAATACACGTAGACATTGAGGGCTATCAGGAGGGGCCATGCGCTTACCTGCTGCTCTCTGGCAGGTAGCTCCATGCCCTCCTGGGTTTTAATTGCACCTTAGAACACATATACATCAACACTACATATGAGCGGGTAGAGGGAGGTTTGGAGTCTTCTCACACCCCCGGTCTCTGCGGCCTGCTGGAGCGGGGGGGCTGGGAGGAGGAGTTGGCCGTCCGACTGGGGTCTGGTGTGTGGGGCCTCCCTGCTGCTGCGGAGTCGGGGCAGTCTGCTTCTCCCCACTGCAGGGAAAAGGGTAGCACCACCTGGGTCTGGGTGCAGTTTCCCCCTCCAGGGGCAAGGGTACCTAGACCCGGTTCTTAGAGTACGCTTGGGGAGTGTGATTGTGTGTACAGCGTCTCTTTATGTCTGTCTCCACGTTGGTTGAGTGTGGAGTAATTGCTTATGAGAGCATGAGGGTGGGAATGGATGTTTGTATTTGAGTGTGCCTGTATGTCTGTGTCTATATGTCAGGTTGGGTATCAGACACCACCTCTCTGGGGACATCTCAGGCCCTCCAAGGTTTGGAGGCCTATCTCCCCCCACCACTTCCCCTGCCGGTGGCAGACGCCCTCAGACATCGATGCGTTGGTGGTTCCTTGTGTCCGGGGGTGGGCGTCCGGGTACACACCGGCTCACTCCTTGGTGGCTGCTTATCGGGGCCTGGAACCTGGGGCTCGCTCGGGCCACTTCGGGGGTGGGGTGCCCTCGGCCTCTCGGCCTGGGGCTCGGTCACTCAGGCACAGCTGGCTGCCGGCGGAGCTCACGGGCACGTCACTGCAACCCCCCCTGGCTTCTGCTCCGCGGCTGCTGAGTGATCCCTCATCTGGGACTCTCCTCAGCTCTTTCTGGGACAGTGGCGCGGCTGCCCCTCTGTTGGTCTTCCTTGGTCTCTTGTGTTCTGGGGGCCTCTGGATGTCTGGAGTTTTGATCTCCTCCATACCTGCTTCATGCCCTGGAGGATGGGACTGTGGCCCCCCACACCCTCTAGCAGATCATTACATTAAGGAACCTTTTAAATACAAGCGCGCTCATGCTCACAGGTGTACACACAGGTGATCACACACACAAACTACACCCTTTTTGGCTCCTACCTCAAAGCACACTGTGCGCTGTCGATCTTACGTGCTGCACAATAATGTTTAATATTAAGTATTTAGTGTTATATTCCCATATATCATTGTGATGTTGTTTATTCTATTACTCTCGTTTTCTTCTGCTTGTTTTCTTTTTTCTTTCTCAACAGGTGATCCAGGTGATCGATATATGTATTTTTTGTCTGCTTATTTTGTTGGTTTTTGTTTTTTGCCCTTTATCCCCATCCCTCTTCTCCGCTGTTTTTTTTTTTGTTTTGTTTTGTTTTGTTTTTTCCCCCCTCTTTCTTTCTCCCTTTTCTTTTCCCCTGTCCCGTATCTAGCAAGTAAAAAAAATAAAATAAAATAAAATAAACAATAAAAGGTAAATCAAATGGACCATTACGGCAAGGCTGGGATGGTCCATTTGGTAAAGTAAATCCGTTGGGCATCTTTCTTCGCCTTTAGACAATAATTCTGATGGCAAAAGAACCAAACGGGACAGGTTTAAAAAAAAAAAAAAAAAAAAAAAAAAAAAGGTGAAACACTTCTGCAAATGATGCACTTGTGGAAATTCACTCCTAGCTCCTCCAACGAGCCTCTCCTCTCTTTGTTCATCCCTGTATTCTTTTTTTTTCAGAGATTGTTTTGGATATCTTGTGGTTTGTTGCACAAATTACTGAAGTTTTTGAGGAAAATTTTCCATTTATGATATTCAACTGTATTAATAAAATTCACTTGAGTTGTTTAGAACACGCTGTAGCTCTCTTGTGCTTTGAAACCAATAAACTTAACTCATATATATGATAATACTCTGGTATTATTCTTGATAATAGATGTTTGCAGTTTGTTAAGACTGTCTGTGGATAGTGATGACAGAGATATTAACCTAAACTCAAAAGAGCCAAAGGAAATCAAGACTAGAACTTATTAGGATCAGACATTTAGGGTCAGATTTCTCTCAATTACTTTTTTATTCAGTCCTTTATTTTAGCCAGAAACAAAAGCACTAATGGACTAATAACGCTCATCATAAAACACTGTAGAGAAATGCATTTTAAATGTCTTTGGAGCAGAATTGGCTGAAATCATTGGCTTCTATAAGCTGAAAAATTTGAGATTTTAAAATGTACTCAAGCAGTGTGTGATTTTGTGAAACATTATGACATCATTGTGATGTTGTAGAGCATTGCATTGGAAAACCAAGTGTTCCTCTTGACCCTTTACATGATATATTACTCAAACATTTTTCTTTAAAATATTTTGCAAGTTGACTTTTGACCTTGGGTGTCAACAATAAGCGTCAACGTCAAATGCTTAGCCAGCTCAGGTACCCGTGTCCCCCCGAGCCAATCCATAAAATATTTGTGGGTGATATCAAGTTTTTAATGATTTTTCACATTTTGAGTGACGTTTACTTGATTTTCACCAAACTCAAATCAGTTACAGTTGCTATTGTTATCTAGATCACACTACACATTTTGAATATGACATCTTGAAAACTGAGGACTGCTAGCAAACAGACATACAGACAGCATGCACATTTTTGCTGTCACATTTAATGTCAAACATTAAAAAATATCATGGAGGTTAATAATTTTTATTTTTTTGAATTTTTAGATTTAATGCATTCATTGTGAAATATGAGACAGAAAGTTTGAACAGTCTGTAAGTTAGTTTGGAACTGCTAATAAACTGTCATAAGGAGAAGATTTTAAAGACAAAACAAATCACAAAAACAATTATTTTTACATTTATTGTCAATTAAGATGAGTCAAATATACATCAGAATTAAGTATCAATGAGTGAAAATTACTTGTTATAATAATAATTTTGTTTATTATACTTCCCATGAAACCTTGTCAAATATGTACAATTAAATTTAATGGAATTTAATCAAATGAAATTTACTGGATTGTTGTACATTCATTTATACTGAGCATACTTTCCTTAATGATTTTTTATTTGAATAAATAAGCTAGTTTTTATACATTTCAGTTGTATTTCACCCAGATGTACTGCTTCTCATTCATTGAGGGCAAAGAATTGCTTTTTTATGAATAACTGCTTTTATGATATTGGTATAACATTTGGTAGTAGATGTGGGACAATGTGGTAGTAACATGGTCAGATGCAGGACTAGAAGTGCCCAATGTGGAAGACGAGTACTGGCACTGGGAGGGGCTGCTGCGTTAGCTTTAGAAGTGGAAGACACAGATATTGGACTTCAAGGGATAGCAGTGGTTGTAGCAGAAGATGTACTTGATGTGGGTGAGCAATTGCAGTTAGAGGAAAGGTCTGAGTACAAGTGAGAGACAGTGGTGTGAAGAGGACATTGAGTTTGAGGAAAAGCTTCAATTCCCAGGGTTCTGTGGAGTTCTGTTAATTTCTGTGTCTGCAGGTATTTAGGGCCATCGGCCACATTCTCCCCCCAGTGTGCACTTGCCAGCCAGCTGTTCTGCCTGTGGCTGTAGCAGCAGAATGCTGACCAGAGCACTGAAGGAATATTGATCTTGTTGTTGAGACTATTGTTGCTGGGCAGTGCTCCAGTAACTACAAAGCCTTCTATTTTGTCATTGTTGCTAATACAATATTCATTCAAAACACATTTGACACAGTTTTCCATTCTATTCCAGCTTCCCTGGTTGAAATTACCTATTTGTGGAACAATGTTAGTCAGTGTAAAAGTAGACCTTTTTTCAATAAGAGTGGATCCGTACGAGCTTGGGAATAAATGTCCTCTGTCAAACCCTTGGTTGTTTTTGTAATCTTGGTTTCCAGTCTGGTAGCTGTAGATGATGTCCTTGTTTGATTTTCTCATAATGCCTTTGTCTCGTATGTTTTCAAGCTGTCAAAATGTAAAAAGGGTAAAATAGTGATAAATGTATGGTTACTGCTAAATAAATTAACTGCACAGTTAATATTTTTTCATTTAAAGAAAAGAAAAGAGGACTTAAACCTCGGATAATGTTTAGCTGATAATGCTTGTTTTCATTTACTGAGCAAACTTGGATTGACACAATTTAAGCTAATTTTAGCCAAACTTAATGTAGGATTTAGGACGTCTTTAGGGAAATATATTGAACAATTCTGAATATCACAATGTAATGGAAAATATCTGTAGATTCCTGATTAGCTACAATTATAGCATGTAAGTAGGACTGCTATCTCATAATATATTATTTTAGTCTAAAATTAATTGTTAGTTTTACTGGTAACTATTATATGTTCCTGCTACAGATACCTGTGGTTCAATCATCCATTTGATCTTGGGCCTCTTGCCTCCAGCTCCCCCTCTGTACTTTGCAGCAGAAAAAACTGGAATCTTGTTCTTTGTGTCGTACAGCGTCACAAATGTTCTGGTGTTACTGAAAGTCTGGCGAATTAGTTTGTATCTGTTTTGGTCCAGGATGATCCCTCCTTCCAAAATTCCTGGGATGTGTGGTGGAGTTTGCTGGAGAAAAAACTCCTTACAGTCTTCCACTGATGCCACCACTTTAGTTTCAGTGGGAAAGATGGACAGAAGGAGGATAGCAGCAAGGGGCAGGAGGTGCTTCAGTAATGACATCGCCAAACACTTGATCATCTGTTCAGAGGAAAATAACAAAAACAATTCTAAAATATTACTCTTAAAGGGAAACAATTATCTTCCTTTAGCTGCTCCTTTTAGGGGTTGCCAGTGCAGATCGTCTTTTTTCATCTCACCCTATCCTCAGTATCCTCCTCTGTTGCACCAACTCTCTGTTTGCCCTGGCCTCATTATCATTTTGTAAGCCTTTCCAGTCATGCTGCCTCATTCTCCTAAACATTCTCCGCCTAAAAGGCGGAGGAAGATGTTAACCATCGCACAAAAAGTTGGACTTCTGGACATGCTAAAGGAAGGTAGAAGTTACCGCATTTTCTGGATTATAAGGCACATTAAACGAAATAAAACAGTCCGATATGTGAAACGTCACTCATCTTGTTCTTCTTGCTTTCTCTACGTCCGTACCATGGATTCATTAATGTTGAATTCTCTCACAGCTGCTCTATTTCCATGTTCTGGACCTGAAAACTGGGTTTGACCTTTGGTTTTATTCTAAAATACTGGACTTATTTTTCTATTAAAGTTTGAGTTTTGAGAGTTTTTAAACACCAGAAAAAAGTGTGAAAATGTTCATGACTATCTGAGTAAAGTGTATAAAGTGTGTAGTGAGCGGTTTTACAGCCTTAAAATATCTATAATAATTGTAAAATATAACGCTCACTACTTCGCTGATTTCACCTATCGTGGGTTTTCTTTAGAACGTAACTCCGGCAATAAACAAGGGACCACTGTATTGAAATAATTTTTAAAAACTACAGTAAAACTAAAGCTCAAGATGCCAGACTAAAAATATTAACTTGATCCAAAATACTACAAACAGTAACTTATTACATGGAAAACCAAAAAGTAAAAACAGAAATCAAAGACTCAACAATATGACAAGCAGTCAGATTTGAATAAGGCATCGAGAACTTTGAAACGTCTAGAACATTAACACGCAGCTGCTCAGTTACATTCACTGAGACTTCTTAACTCAGATACATCATTACTTTGAGATCATGACAGAAAGTGTCCACACATGCAGACAGGACTTTATGAGTTACTTTTTCTTTGATAAATATTAGTTTCAGAAAATATAAAATAGTAAATATTAGACATACTGTGAAAGTAAACTTGAAGAGGGTTTATGTAGTAATTTCTCACTATTTTAATTTGCAATCACCCAGATTATAAAGAAATTAAGAAGATTAATAAAATAAACTGAAAAAATTCTCACCACGACTTGTTTGTAAAAACCAGCTGAACTTCTGTTGTTAAAGGGTCATACAGCGGAGGAAACAAGACACCCAGTGAAGATCAGGGGTGCCTTCCTCAAATATAAACTGAGCCGAAGGAGGAAGTTAATTTTTTGTATCAATGAGTCCAGCTGAGTGGAAGTGCTTAGTAGGTTTCCACAGAACCCCATCATACATTTTCACATGCATAGTTTCTTTTAGTAAAACTGACCACAGCTTCTGCAGCGGTTCTTTTAAAATAAAACAAAATGTATTTCTTAAAAAGCAACTTTGTTACTGTAATAACACATTTTTATAAAATCAAAATCAAAAGACAGCACACATTTAGTGATGATTTCCTTTTTCAAGGTTTCTGTTTTTGCACTTGTTCCAAACATGAGAGTAGGTCTGTAAGTAACCTGCTTAACCTCCTAGGACCTGCCGTCCACATATGTGGACATCACATTTTTGGATATTTTGACCAAAATACTCAATTTTGCTCTACATGGGCCTGATATCCACTTACGAGGACATTATACTGCTACTGTTCTATCAAAATTTTAAATGAATATCCTCATTTGTGGCTCTCATTTTTCTTAAAAACAAAAATAAGGTAAAAAAAAAAAATCTGGAAATTCTTTGTTTTTACATTCATCGGGCCCCAATATGCCCAAATATCAAAGAGAAATTAAAAATGCATGCAGTGGAAGAGTTCGGGTCTTAGAAGGTTAAACATCCATATGTTTTAATTTCTAAACTGCAGGACTTTTATAGATAATTTTATGTAGAATTTTATAGATTTCTGCTCATGTTCAAATCTTTCTGCAAATTAAATGGTGACCCAAAATCTAAACAAATGAAAACAGACGTAGAGCATAAAAATACACTTGGAGAGTTGATTAGGAACAAGACAAAGATGAGAACAATCATTAAGAAGTAAGAAAACTGAATTTCAAAGCAAAACATAATAAAAAAAATATGAAAAATACTCAAAAAAGACCAGAAGAAACAGTGACATCAGAGATGTGGGAACAGACAGAGAAATTACAGAGTGAACTAAGCATGTGAGAAACTCAGAACAGAAACTGTGTCAGAATAAAGAACAAGAAATCAAATACAGTAAAACTATTTTTATGCATGTCTTATGTAATGTACATTTAGGTCATATGTCTGCTTATTAAAGCTGGTGGACACGACATATGAAAAATACAGCAAAACTATAGCTCAACATAGAGGAGCTTGGAAAGAAAAGCGTCTGGACTTCTTTGAGTTGCTTGAAGACGTTTCACCTCTCATCCGAGAAGCTTCTTCAGTTCTAAGGGTCAGTGGTGGAGAGTCCCAGATTTAAACCCAGTGGGAGTATCCCCCCAAAGAGGGACAAAGGACCCCCTGATGATCCTCTACCTAATCACATGAGCCAAGGTGTGAAAGCGGGTTTGGGTCCTAATCAGCCAGGGTTTCGGGTGAGCTCATTGTGAAACCTGGCCCCATCCTATCATGTGATTTCCTGAGGTCAGATGGCCCAGAATGTGAGTGGGCGTTAAGGTGTCTGGGAAGGGATCTCAAAACTGGATTATAGATGGCAGACAGTTGGTGTCGTAAACCACCGCCTCTGTTCAAAGATGGTCACTCACAGTGGACGTAAATGGCTTCTTTTACTCCTTTTTCAAACCATCTGTCCGCTCTGTCCAAAATGTGAACGTTGGCATCCTCGAAAGAGTGACCTTTGTCCTTTAGATGCAGATGAACTGCTGAGTCTTGTCCCGTGGAGGTGGCTCTTCTATGTTGTGCCATGCGCTTGTGAAGTGGCTGTTTGGTTTCTCCGATGTAGAGGTCTGGGCATTCCTCACTGCACTGTATAGCTCAACATGCTAGAATCAGAATAAAAAAAAAAACATGAACCTAAACTCTGTAAATAATTTCTTACAAACCAGTTACATCACAAGGAGTCAAATTTAAAACCAAAACTTTGAGACCACAACAATAACAAAAAAGAGAGATAGAAAGTGTTGAGGACTCAGGGTCCATGACACAAACTGAGACTATTAACTTTAGAGACATAAATACCCTTAGACCATACTAGTTCCATGCTTAATTGTAGTCACATATATTGCAAAGTGAAAATGAAAACTGTCTTTCTTTGTAATTTTTTTTTATTTCATTTTGATTTCCAATCACCCAAATTACATAGAACGTACAAAGCTGTTTTTGTAAAAATGAAAAAAAAAATGTAATTTTTGTATCCATAAGAGTATCACAGTGGAGGTGCTGAGTAGATTTTATCAGAACTCGACCACAGATTTCCACATGCATCATTTCCCACAGTAGAACTGACCACAGCTTAAGTTGCAGTTCTTTTAAAACAAAAGAAGCGCATTTCTTGAAAAGCAACAACTTTGGAGAAGAGTTATTTTACTGTAAATTAAATAAAAATCTTATCAAAATGTAAAAAAATCAAAAAACAAAAATGAAAACACACAAATAAACACAAAAATATTACAAGGACTGGTCCCCAAGGCAGACTTTAAACTAAAGGTTATATTGCAAGCATAAATATTATGCTTTTTTGTAGGTGCTACAGTCTTCTGGATGGACTTTTGTTATACTATTAACTGTTATAAACATGACTTAATTAAGTGTACATTCAAAATTTTAAACCTTCTGCTTCTGCAAGTCCTTTTTAAATTACTCCGAAACAATTTCCAACATAAGAAACAAAATAAAAAGAAACACGGAAACATTATGTTTCTCAGTTCAAGCTAAACATTTTTTGATGTGACCACTTTTACACCAGTCAAAATGTGTGTAGACATAAATGGATTGTGGGAATATTGTCACGCTTCGGGGTCATCTTGACCCAGTATCTTGAGTTTCCTGTGATTTGGTTTCTGTTTGTATTTTTAGCCCCTCTGTTCTGTGCCTACCCTGGTCCCACGTGTCTGTGTTCCCTCTGTTGTCATGTCCGTGTTGTCATAGTGTCTACTTGTGGGTCTGAGTCTGTAAAATTCAGAGTACTTACAGTTTTACTTTGATAGTCTTCGGTCTGTGTGCGTGATGTTCTGTTTGCTCTCCCCCGTCTAGTCTGTGTGATTAGTGTCAGCCGTGTTTCCCAGATGTTTGCTCTTTGCCCTGTTCCTCTTCTGTATTTAGTGTCTGCGTGTGTTCCTGCTCGTTGTCACGTCGTCCCTCATACTTGTCTGTGTGCTCTGTTTTCATCAGTTTCTAGTTGTCCCAGTTTCAGTTTTGTTTTGTCTTTTGCCAGCAATAAAGCTGTGATTTTTGAGTCTAAGTTCTGCCTCCGTGAGTCTGCATATTGGATCCTTTTCCTACCTGCCTGCACATAGTCATGACAAATATGAATGGTTTATATCCCACATGTGTATAATTACAATGGCTATGATACTTGTAGAACAGTAATTATTGTTAAAATTATGTTTGTTTTCCCTTAGACATAATTAAGGTTTATTTAAAAGATTATAAACATTATAAATAATAAAAATAATAATAACATTTCAGCAAGATGATTGCACATATGCTGTGGGACATAACTTGCAGTGGATAATTAGTATTCTTTAAAATATTATATTGCATTAAAAACTTGTTAACATTAAGAGACTTGAGAGACATGTTTCAACAAAATCAAAGACAGTGGATTTAAAACTGATTTTAATTGTTATATTTGAAATTCAATTTGGTTGTCAAGAAGTTGGAACAAGAGAAAAGTGACAATATGGTGAGCCTTCAAACATCATCATGTCATACTATTACATACATACATCATACTGTTTAGGCACACCATAATTTCAGCCTCAACAACAACATGAAAGGCAATCCTTTTTGTGTATCAGTCACCACAGGATTTTGCATAAAAACAAGTGAAAGAGGCAAAACAGTGTGCTATTTTATTTTATTTTTAGGCACAACACCAGTACATTGCTGTTGTCATATCTAAAATCTAATTACCGTATTTTTCCCACTATAAGGCACACTTAAAATTCTTTACTTTTCTCAAAAATTGACAGTGCACCTTATAATCCAGTGCACCTTATGTATAAATTCTGGTTGCGCTTACTGACCTCAAACTGATTTTATTTGGTACATGGAGCTCAAAAATCTGTCAAAAAATGTTTAAGTACAATTTTGGTAAGCTACGAAGCCGCACCGCTTGATGGATTGTCAGAGCATTACGGCTACCATAGTCAGGAGCCTCGCGGAGTAATACGTACTGTGCTTCAACGTAATATTACCGTATTGTCTGTGTAGAAAAACCCCAAAATGGCACCTCTTAAGAGAGATGCTTACGAAGCAGATTTCAAACTCAAGGTTGTCAGTCATACAGTAGAACATGGGAATAGAGCAGCTGCGAGAGAATTCAACATTAATGAATCAATGGGACAGAAGTGGAGGAAGCAAAGAAGGGTGAGTTTTGTTTTGGTTAATCCGCCTTATAATCCGGTGTGCTTTATGGTCCGAAAATATGGGAGTTCCCAGAACTTATAGAAAATATGGAAACTCATTGCCTAAAAAACTAAGTAAAGCTTACTTAAGATAACTATGTTAGGACAACTTATTCATTCAGAGTATTTAGCATGTACTTAGCCCTGCAAAAAGAAAAGCGAGCAAAATTGGAGTAATGTTTTTAACTGACATGTAATTTCAGAAGACGGCACAGACCCATCAACAAACAGAAGGGACAGTATACATAAACTGATGCTGCTGTGAAACATGAATCGTTTTCTCACTTGTGGGTCCCGCACTGTGGAGCCAAGTATCGCAGCCCACACCTGGAATGTTAATTCTCAGAAATGGCAGATGCAGCTTTTGTACGGGAAAGACAATTCGACAAAGTATGTCTGCACACAAAACCACCATTAAAACATGAAATCAGACAAATCTGACCACGCTCTTTGGCTACTATTACTGTGAGTCGTTGTTTTGCATGTATGCACATCAAACTGTTGAACCAAACATTGTTGAAAATGCATATGGAATAAAACTAAATGTCTGAAGTTTGTCATAACCTTTACTGAAAACTGAAATCGCCTCATATTTTGCCCTCTTGATTTTCTGTTCAGTCTAACTGCTGTGAGCTGAATTATAAGTGTTCTTGTGACTGGAGTGCAGTAATCAGTTGACATGACATCATAAGTTCACTGACTTACTCATACGGGGTCCATAAGTTGCCTGACTCAGCTTTTTGCAGCACAGATTCTTCCCTTAAGTTCTCTGAAGGAATTTTAGTGTTTGTAGTGTCTGTGTGGTTTTGGCACTCCGTTGTAATTCATTATAACTTGCAGGTGTTTAAAGATTGTAATTTTTTGTTATAACTCAGCTGGTCACCTAGGAGCGTAATTTTAGCTTAAGCAATTAGACAGAAACCGCTGGTGTTGTTTGTGTTAAGTTACTTATAGCTGTCTGTTAATGTTCAACTTAACAAGTCCTCAGGCATCAGTTTTCTTCAGTATGTGGGTATAGACCGTAAGAGGTGTAATGGGTTTGTGTTCAAGTACGATGTGTTTTTACGCTAAGTCTACATAAGGGAGTCCAAAGCTGTTGAGATGCTTCCAGATATTTTTAGACACAGGATTAGATTTTGGGGAGGGGGGCTGGGTTTAAAAATATGCAAGGGATTCACCAGAAAGTTGATATTTGCTATCAAGGTACAAGAAAACATACTTGGCAATACATTTAGTTCTTTCACTGGGTTATGTGCTTCCTTTTTCTCATTTATATTTAGTTTAACCTTTATTTGCCCGGAAAGTCTCTTGAGATCATGAGCTCATTTTCAGGGGTGATCTGGCAAAGAAAGTTCCTCATTTACAGAATTATATATAAGAGCATTAAACTCTTTTAGCCTCCTAGGACCTGCCGTCCACATATGTGGACATCACATTTTTGGATATTTTGACCAAAATACTAAATTTTGCTCTACAAGGGCCTGATATCCACTTACGAGGACATTATACTGCTACTGTTCTATCAAAATTTTAAATGAATATCCTCATTTGTGGCTCTCATTTTCCTTAAAAACAAAAATAAGGTAAAAAAAAAATCTGGAAATTCTTTGTTTTTACATTCATTGGGCCCCAATGTGACCAAATATCAAAGAGAAATTAAAAATGCATGTTGTGGAAGAGTTCGGGTCTTAGGAGGTTAGAGAGCCAACAACCTTTAGATTGTTCTCGAATTGATTTGAAGGTGCAAAACTGGAGAATTCAAGGTACCCTAAAGAGGTGCCATCAAGAGGAGCCAAAAGCCAATTAGTGTTAGATAAATTGCACATAAGATGGGATTTTACCCAGCACGCAGTGGGTTACATATTGATACACAGGATTATATTCTTATTAAATTGCACATTAACTTATCTTTTTTAATATCACCACTGCACAGATTTTCCAGAAATTAGAGTAATACTGTAGAAACCATGCTTAAAGATACATGTGGTACCATTCTCATCAGTAATAGACACTGATTTTTGATTTAGAAATTCCTGAACTTATAATATGTATTAGCAAGATTTCTGCTCATGTTCAAAACATTGCACAAAAAGCAAAAACAGAGCCAAAATCCAAACTGATGCAAGGAGCGCAGACACAGAGCACAATGGGGAGGATAGATTGGGAACCGGACAAAGGTGAAGATAATGAAGATGTTGTGGAAAAATAAATAGCTTTGAGTCTGAACTGATTTTTTGAGATTTATTGAAAGAAACATTTGCAAAGGGATGAATACAGAATGAACAGTCTCCACACCAGCATTGACAAATAGGCAAAATAAAAACATAACCATTGTGTGGATACCATCTTTATCTAGTCAGCTGTAGGGAGATCAGTTCTGACCATCATGCACATGCTAGCCTGATGACGAAGTGCACCGTGGCTTTGAACATCTAATACAACTTTCTTTGAACAAGAGAAGTATAATTACATATCTATAGTACACAGAGATTTGATGAGTTGAGTGAAACACTCACGTTTTAATAACTCTTATAAGATAAAATGTGTATGTAGTAGTGATAATAGTAATAATGATGAACAATAATTAAAAAAATAATAGTAATTAAAAACACTTCAATTAAAAACCATAGATACTTAGTAAAACATAGTAGTTAAAATGATTACTGTAAAAAGAATTAAAAGATTTACACTGAATCTTCATTTCCATCATCAGAATCATGAAACTGAAAAATTAAATGAGTCACTCATGACATGCTGTTGTTGATAAAGATTCATCAATGCTTCTGACAATCAGGTCTTTAACACAGGGAATGATGCAGCATCCACACAGTGTTAAGAGAGCTAAAGCTGCAATGACTCCCATCATGGGTGACGATAGCAAGGCTTTCCCTTTCCCCAAAATGCTGTCAAACCATTTAAACATAGATATTTCTGTGCCGGCATTCTCTTTAAGTTCATCAGCCAATGTTTCCAATTTATTGAGTGCATCTGTAAAAGAAGAACCATCAGCGGCAGTATTATTAGGGATGAAGGTACAACATGCATCACCGAACATCACACACACGCCGCCCTTTTCAGCTAACAACATGTCAAGTGCAATTCTGTTCTGCCATGTCATGAGACTAGTTGCATGCAATTGTTCTCCTAGAGCTTTAAGTGCATGTGTAGTGAAATTAACAAATCTCTGCTGGTTGTAATAGATATAATTTATCCATGCTGTGTTTTTGTTGGTTTCGATCACAGATCCAACAAATGGAATCACTGATGTAAATCCTGCAGCAGTTTCATTGCGTGCTTTATACTGATCAGGGACCCCTCCAGGGACACCTATGGGGTCTATATACACTTTGGGGTCATCCTCAAAGATGTAAGTGGAACGTTTAAGCCTGCTGTGAAAGGATATTGCCTGCGATTGAACGTGTGGATAAATCATGGTTTCTTGTATTAATTTAACTCTGATGCAAGTGCCTTTCCAATTTTGAGGTAAGACCGATCGCAGCCGTCCGTTTCCACACAGCCACCACACACCAATTGCTTTTTGATCTGGATTTTGCAACGACGTGACAAATGGGCGCTTTGCTACCAAATCAGAGCGTCTGCAGGTCATGCAGTCTTTTGTGATTTTTACCGTAGTTTTGTAATTAGTCTTATATAACAGTGCATTATCGCTGCTGTTATAGTGGTTGCGAACATCCCAAAGGTATTTACAACTGGCATTTACTGTGCCCACATCAGTGGTGCCGTAGGGAGAGATAAAACAATCAGTTGCATTTAGCTCTGAAGGTATAAATACATCCTGTGGTGGTTCAAAGAGTATTGGGGGCTTAATAAAATCTGTTGATGGAATGAAATGACCACAAAATTTTGAAATATTGGATGATGTGTTAGTATTTGTATAGTAGATATCACAGAGGAACTTACAGATATAATTGCTATTGTTTCTAGAGAAATTACAATCTGATGCACAGGTTTCTGAGGTGTCAGGAACCGGTGTAACCATAATAAGCGGTCTAGCTGCCATACAGAATGTGCACGAGTAATTTGTTAGTGAAGTAACTGTGAAATTTGCATACTGTAGCCACAAGTTATTTTTGATAACATCAGGACTAGAGAAGGGGTTGAAACTCTTTGAAAGGGAACGCCTTGAACAATTTTTACAAGCCTTTCCTGTATCTGCAATGTTTGGAAAGTCATGTGAGTATTTATCACGTGTAAAAATGACCAGAGAGGTCACACAAATAGCCACTGCAACCAAAAAACATGCTGAACTTCTCAAGCCATAGCATCCTAATCGCTTAAACAATTGTCTGCATTCCATCGCTGATCCCCCGTGTTTGCTGCAAAGTCTCGCTCTGCACCTCAGTTAGGTGGAGTTTGGCACGATCTTGTTGAAGGAGGAGGTTTTTATATCCCTCACTCTTACTGTTGGTTCCAATGCAGCTGTGGGTTCAAAGGGCAGAGCACGTCGCCCACCCTTGTTGTGATCCCGGTGATCAGGTGTACGTCTCCTCAATACAAGGTCAGCGGTCAGCACTCTTTCAGGTTCCCTGAGTCCACCTGTACAGGTTTTCCTGGGAAAAAACAATATCACAGAAGAAAATCACTTGACGAATCATATTCCTTGTCACCAAGATTGTTGTGGAAAAATAAACTGAGCTTTAAAACCACAATGATTTTCTGAGCTATATTGAAATAACCTTCTGAAATGGGATCTTTGCACCAGCACTGAAGAATAAGCAAAATTAAAATAGCTCCTTCATACTCTTTTGATGGATACAATCTTTATCTATTCAACTGTAGGAAGCTTAGTTCTAACCATCATGTAGAGACCAGCCTGATAATGAAGTGTGTATGATGATCAAGCCCATACAATTCACTGTTTGGGCTTGACCACACCATACACACCATAGAGAGTTAAAAATTACATACCCAGAGGACACACAGGTTTGATGAGGTGAAACACTAATTTTCCAAGGCAAGACAAAGAATAAAGAAAACTAAACTTTAGAGTCAAACACCGAAGTTCAATTAGGAATCCAAAACTTTAAAACTTTAAACACTAGAACAAAAAAGCCAAACAGAAACTGAAGTTCAGTAATACTCACTTAAACTCCTAAACTCAGATACATAAATACCCTACCACCCAGGGTTGGACTGGGACAAAAACTCGGCCCGGGCATTTTGACAAGACACCGCCCCGCAAGGTATTATAGGAAAAGTCATAAAGCCTTTGAATGAAAACAAACGCTCTTGTGATAGTGATGTACACTGTCTTGTTGGTATATGTATGATTTCTATACATTGTACGTCAGAAAAAAACTTTGGTTGTAAGATTCAGATAATTATTTATTAAAAGCTAGACATTTTAAATGAGAATAAGAAAGAAAAGTATTTCTTTGTGCCCCCCTTTCCCTGTTAATGCCCTACCTGGCCCCCTGGCAAAACTTTGCTAGACCCGCCCCTGCACAGTTACCAGCTGTCAGCTACTTAGAAAAGGATCCTGGTGTTATTTGTCTCTCAGAAACAGTTCATAACTTCCCTTCAACTCATTCATGTCACCTAAAAGGTAAACCTGTTTCTCCATCACCTGTTCAGCTCTGATGATTCAGTAAGGACATCTCCTGGTTTCATCTTCATGTTTCCCTCTCACCACATATACAAACGGATATCATGACCAGCAGCTTTACAGCTGTGGCTCCAGCAAACATCAGCTGATAATAGAAATTAATATTAAATAAATTCTAACAACAGCTGATCAAGCTTAAACGTGCTGCTGTTGTTTAGCGCGACATCCGCTGGTTTCTTCTTTCTGGCGCAAAGTGGGCGATAAACAAACAAAAGAGAAAAGCCGATCAGCTGATCGTTGATCAGTTTCATGATTGAAGTGGCAACAGGAGAGGGAGGGGGAGAGAATGAGAGAAGAAGAAGCAGCTGTGCAGCAAAGACACAGAATAAATCCAGCTTTGTGTCTTTTTCCATTCTAGCTGGAGTTCGGGACAAACTGTGTTCCTTTTCACCTCAATACGAAGCGCGTAATATTTTCT
The DNA here is from genome assembly GCF_036321145.2 of Pelmatolapia mariae. Lineage (NCBI taxonomy): Eukaryota > Metazoa > Chordata > Actinopteri > Cichliformes > Cichlidae > Pelmatolapia > Pelmatolapia mariae. Next base: position 45,486,964 of record NC_086229.1, on the reverse strand, counting down.
CTGAATATGAGACAATTCAATTTTTTACGGGACGGTTGGCAACTCTACTAAATAACCTTATGAACAAAGTTCACTAACATCATAGCGCCCGCCCATGCTAGCTAGTACGCAGTATGAGTTATTGTAGCTGACTGTAAAAAGTCAGCACAACGAAAATAAACTCCACCTAAACTTGGTTTATATCAAACCCAGATAGACTGCAGGTCATAACTTCTTACCTGAAGTTCAGTTCACCTGACAATCAGACCGGCGGCCGCCTCGGGTCTCTCCTCCTCCTGCCTCACCTTTCCCATCCACCTCTGTGGTCACCACCAAGTTGTTTGGTGGTGTTTGGATTGGCCAGATGCTCGCCGATGTGTGTTATTTTTACACATCGGTGAGCATCTGGCCAATCCACCACCTTTATACCGTTACAAAAACAACAACAACAACAAAAACAACAACCATGGGCCCACCGGGCAAATGCCCGGTATGCCTGATGACCAGTCCAGCTATGCTACCACCATAACAGAATGTGTCCACAAACACAGACAGGACTTCCAAACAGAGTATATTTATATTATAATATAAATTGTACACAAAAACTGACTACAATCATCCAAATTACATATTGAAAGATTGATAAAGATGAAAGATGAAAACATTCTTACCCCCACTTGTTTTCTGAAAACCGTCTAAACTGGTGTTGCTACAGGTTTATACAGCAGAAGACCCAAGACAGCTAGTGAGGACCTGGACTGACTTCCTTAAATATAAACTGAGCTGAAGGAGGAGGTCTAAGTTTTGTATCTATCACTGTGTTAGAGTGGAAATTCTTAGTAGATTTGTAAAAATATATGTGCTGCATGAAGTTACCTCACCCTTCTTCATGTGAGGGCTGGAACTGTAGGTGGGATGAAAATGCAAACAAAGTTAAGAAAAGTCCCTTATTTTTGGAAAACTGAAATTATCTTCTGCATCATTTAGTTTGTTTGTTTGTTTTTGGAATAGGAAACATGTAGTCACTGAAAATGTACACAGACACTCAGGTAGGGTCGGTTGTAGTGGTGAACATTTACGTTAATCAATAATAGTGTTAAACTGAAGTTGGCTTCAGTTTAACACTATTATTGATTAACGTAAATGTTTTTTATTTTTTGATCATAAAAATCTTTTTAGATGTACCTTCTTGAAGTTTTTGAAACAGATGAACACACAAGTTGTTTTAGGCTCACCCAAAATACCAAAGTAGGTTACTGATTTGTGCAAACCTTAATATTGAGCCCTCTAACACTTTCTCTGTGTCTCAGTGAGGTAGAGAGCCACTCTTTACTAAATTAGAACCTGCAGAACACCCAGGGCGTCCTGTCCAACCGCAGGATGACCTGGCAGGAGCTGCTCCTGTTCATCACCCTCCTCTCCCTGGGGCAGGGTCCTGCCTTTCTCCAACAGCCAGCTGGAACAGGTCCTCATGGACTTGTGTAGGGACACTTTAGGTAAGCCCACACAGCTCTGGGTGAATGGAGCTCCAACTTACGCATGATTTTGTACAGGAAACCTACAGACAAAACATCACTTCTACATGGACACTCATATTTGACATCTGTCTAACCAGCTGTATCAAACATGATATTGTCATATATTGCACAGGACATTATCTATATGTTCCATTCTATTCGTTGCTGGATTGGTTGGAGACGTTCTTTATTTATGTTCTTGTCAGTTTAATTTTTTTTCTATCTGGGCATTGATTTTTCTGTATCATGCCAAATGATATATATCCCTCATAGATGATTTTTTTATCAATTGATTGTCCCATGGTAGACTTGGATCTATCTCAGGTGACTGTGGCTCTGTGGCTTATACAGTATTATACAGTTTTTCTCAAATACTTGATGCAATTCTCACATCTTGTACAGTTCTCACATCATGATCATCATGATCATCATGGGGCGCCTCTGTCAGTGCGCCCCAGGGCAGCAGTGGCTACAATGTAGCTTGCCATCACCAGTGTGTGAATGTGTGTGTGAATGGGTGGATGACTCAATGTGTAAAGCGCTTTGGGGTCCTTAGGGACTAGTAAAGCGCTATACAAATACAGGCCATTTACCATTTTGCCATTTATCATACTCTTAATGCAGTTCTCAGTCAAGGCATTTTTCATAATTTGGACTCACCTGTACAAAAGACACTAAAGCATTAAGGTAGGTTGTTAAATTTCAGAACAATAAATATATTTATTAGCACTAGTCCTGCTTGTTAGTCAGTAGATATTTACATCCTAGGTTAGAGGTCTTTGCACTGTTTATGTTGCCCTTTGTAACAAGCTCACAGAAGCTATTGTGTGTCAACAAAGGTAAGTTGATAACAAAATAACACTCTCCTCTAAAGAAGGTTACAGTCATTCAAACATGATTTTATTCATTTAGCACAGATGTTTGATGGAATAAACACTGAAAATCTTTAATAAAAGCACATAAAGATAAAATGAATCTACAACACAGTAACAAGCATTATTCTGCTACTATAATCTGACAGTTATATCTGAAAGTTCAGGTGTTTCTCTATCTGACAGAACATATAAAAACTATGCAAACTCATTGCTTAAAAAAAAATGAGCAAAGCTTACTTAGGACAACTAACAGCAAGCAAGTTTATAGTATATAGTACAGTGTAAAATCTTATATTGTGTTCAATTAAAAATATTAAGTTGACTGAACATTTTTTTTTTGAAAAGTGCACAAAACAAAAGACATGATTGTTAACTTCAGGAGAGCACAGACAGATCACTGCCCACTTAATATCAATGGATCTGTGTTTGTCCGTTATATGTCATAAGAAACACCAGGGTCTCAGAGGAACACTGTATCATTTTACTCTGTACTGTACCACTGTACATGGTTGAAATGACAATAAAAGCCACTTGACTTAATTTGACAGGTTTTCTTCAAAGTTTTCTTTCTAACTCATAATTAATCACTACAGTAACCACATGCAAATACCTACTGTACCTCTTTTTCTTGTAGTTTTGATAGAGGATGTTTACTACTTGTGGGTGAGTAGCTTTGATATCTTGTATGAAATATTTTGCCGTTACATATTGTTTGAGACATTATGTATTTCTGCCCTTCTGTTTATTGCTGGGTTTGTGGTATCTATAATTCGTCATTAATTTTTCTTGAAAGTTTTTCTTGCCACTGATTCTTCTTACTCATGCCAAGGTAATCAGTATTACTTCTAGATTATTTTTTCATCAAATGTTAGTCCCATGTAAAATGTGGTTCTGACTGGATAATGCTATCATGTTGTCATGTGACCTATCACATGTGATTTAAGGTGGCACCACCCTGCGTTTCATTGTCTGATGAAGAGCAGGTGTGCTCAAAACATCATGTAGTAGATGTGATAAATAGGGAATGTGAAGTTCTTCAGTGCGTGAACTGTTTATTTTTTTTTTTCTACAATAACTGACAATAATCAACAGATGTTGGACTTATTTGGGAAACGGCACTCAATCAAGTGTTACAGCATGTACATAAACCACCTCTTAAAACTGAAAAACAGCCAAAGCCAACCAAACTTCTTTGCCACAAAGTAACTGTGAGTATGCCATTTTACATGTTTGCATATCAAACTGTTAACACACAAAAATGTTTGGACTGCACATTGAAAGTGAATGCTAAAAGTTTTCAATAACTTTTACTGAAAACGGAAATCACTCAGTCTATTCGTCTCTGAATTTTTTGTGATGCTCTCTAACTGATGCTGAGCTGTGATGCTGAGTGATCTCAGTGAACAGTGAGTAGAGTGCTCTTGTGACTGGCTTTGTGGTGGGAGTGGAGCATTTAGTTGACGTTACATCATAATTTACAGTTAAGATGGGAGGTTACCCAATACAAAGTGCGCTGCACATTGATACAACAGATGTCAGTCTTCTGCATTTTTAAATCATTCTATTTATATAAATAGGAGCTTAGACTGCAGTATTTTTTCAGAGAATGAAGGGCAGATTCTTGCAAGGTGATTCCAAGTTGTGTGCCAAGAGAGCAGAGGGGAGGAAGAGGTTGAGGAGACAGGAAAAAAAGGAGGCTTTTCAGTAAGACACCAGTCTGTCTGTGTATGTGGAGCCGAGTGGCTGCCTGATGTTACTGTTGGCCAGTGTAAGTGTTAGTGGTTGCTGAGTGGGGGTGCTACAGGATTTTCCTGTGTAAACAACTGCTGAAAGGTGTGACCTTAGGTATTCACGCTAACTGTGATGCTACAGTCACTGATTTAATTTGTTAACATTATGATTCTCTGCTGTATTAGTCAATAAAAATCCATGTAACCCATACTGTGCATTTAATCATTAGTTATTAGTAATGTAATAAAGCGTGAAAAGCTCTAACAGTACATTGCATGTAATGTCAAAGGTCAAATTCCATAAAATAATAAATATTAAAAAATCTATAACAAGGCATAAAAAATGTAACCTTTACCTTGCGTTTATTGGCCCATATTTCTATTGGGTTGTGAAAAAAAGTCTTTATATTTTGAAATACTAACTGAAATATTTTAATGCAACTTCTGGAGGTGCAGATTTCCTGCTGTGTAAAATAAATGGCGGTCGAAGGAGCAGCTACAAAGAGCTCACCCGAAACCCTGGCTGATTGGGACCCACACCCATTTTCACACCTTGGCTCAGGTGATTAGAGGATCATCTGTGGGTCCTTTTGTCCCTCTTTGGGGGGAAACTCCCACTAGGTTTAAATCTGGGACTCTCCACCATTTGACCCTTAGAACCGAAGAAGCTTCTCGGATGAGAGGTGAAACGTCTTCAAGCAACTTAAAGAAGTCCAGACACTTTTCTTTGCAAGCTCCTTTGACTACGATGACCTGGATGACTGAGAACCTTCACAGACAGCTACAAAGTTGGCTTTCCACAGGTTGCTGACTCTACGTTAAAATGTGAAAGTGTCACCACTGCTGCTGCTATTGTGTTATCAGTGTGTCTGGGCTTAATGTTGTTAAAAGAAAGTGACAAGCCACAATTTTTTTGAATATACATTTAATAAATTCAATTCAATTCAAATATTTATTGTCATTGTCAGAAAAACAATGAAATTGCGTTTGGAGCTTCCACACACCCGTGAATAAAATAATGATAAGTGTAAATATGACTCCAGTGCAATAAAACAGTCCTTAGCAACAACATACAACATGACAAGTAATATTTAGAAGTTGGATATGGTTATTGTCCGTGAGAGAGAGGGGACAAAGAGTTCAGAAGCCTCACAGCCTGTGGATACAGGCTGTTGGCCAATCGATTTTTGAAGTCAAAAACGAGTAAATGAATTCTATTATAAGCGTTTGATTCTAATGCATATTGATTTCATATTAATTAATAAAACATAAAATTGACAGAAATAATCAGTTGGTTTGTTTAATTAATTCAAATCAATTTTAACTATGAAGTGCCAAATTACAGCAACAGTCACCTCAATGCACTTTTTATAAGGTATTATGAGAAAGAGCCCATACAATAATGCAGAGAAAATCCTGCCAACCAAACAACATCCTTTGAACAAGCACTTGATGACAGTGGGCAGGAAAGTCTTTAAGCCTAATCTTAAAAAGTAGAGATGGTGTCGGTCTTCAGAATCCAAACTGGAAGCTTGTACCACAGAATAGGGGCCTGAAAACTAAAGGCTCTACCTCCCATTATACGTTTAAATACTCTAGGAACCACAATAAGCCGCAGCCTGAGAGTGAAATGTTCTAATGGGGTGGTATGGTGCTAGAAAGTCATTAAGATCAGATGGGGTCTGATTATTCAAGACCTTGTATGTGAGGAGAAGGATTTTAAATTAGATTCTAGATGTAACAGGAAGCCAATGAAGAAAAGTCAATATGGGAGAAATATGCTCTCTCTTTCTACTCCCTGTAAGTACTCTTTCTGCAGCATTTTGGAACAACTGAACTTTTTCCTACAAGTTTTAAGAGCAGCTTGATAATAATGAATTACAAAAGTCCACTCTAGATTTCGTGATGGTTTGAACTAGATTTTCAGTATTACTCCGAGATGGTTTCTAATGTTAGAGATATTAAGCAAATAGAAGACATTGGAGGACATATTCTGGTCAAAATCAACTTGAAGTTTCCTCAGAGTGTTACTGGAGGTCAAGATAATGGAATCCAGAGTAAGTATAATATCCCAGGACAAATCTAGATGATGTCGTATTGGTATAGCAGTTGGTTGGAGGCAAGGACAATCTGGTGAGTAAACTGTGTAATAGGAATACATGGGATACAGGGATTTGGTTGTTGGTCTGAGGTCTATTTTGGTTGTTGGAGGTGAAGAGAAAGTAGACTACAAATGAGAAATTTAGCTGAAGTGGAGTTTAAGTGATGAGCATTTGTTGTTGGATAAGAAGCATTTATGGTTTGAAAAGCAAGAGAAACAGACCTGCTGGAAGATGCAGATGCAGTATGATGCACTTACATCTTCACTTCCTAGTAAGTCACTTCCATCTTCACTTCCTAATGATCCACTTCCATCTCCACTTAGTAATTCACTTCCATCTCCACTTTCTAATGATCCGCTTCCATCTCCACTTCCTAGTAATTCACTTCCATTTCCACTTTCTAATGATCCACTTCCAACTCTGCCTAGTGCTACCACACTTCCAGCTCCGCCTACTCCTAATGCAAATCCAGTTCCACCTACTCCTAAAGCACTTCCAGCACCCTGTACTGCTGATGCACTTCCAGCTTCAGCTACTGCTGACGCACTTCCAGCTTCACCTACTGCTCTCACACTTCCAGCTCTCCCACCTTCTGATGCAAATCCAGTTCCACCTACTGGTAATACACTTCCAGCTCCACCTACTCCCAAAGCACTTCCAGCTCCACCTACTCCCAATGCACTTCCAGCTCCACCTACTCCTAATGCAAATCCAGTTCCACCTACTCCTAAAGCACTTCCAGCACCCTGTACTGCTGATGCACTTCCAGCTTCACCTACTGCTCTCACACTTCCAGCTCTACCACCTTCTGATGCAAATCCAGTTCCACCTACTGGTAATGCACTTCCAGCTCCGCCTACTCCTAAAGCACTTCCAGCACCCTGTACTGCTGATGCACTTCCAGCTCCACCTACTCCCAATGCACTTCCAGCTCCGACTATTCCCAAAGCACTTCCAACTGCAGCTAATACCCCAATTCCAGTTGTAATCACTGTTTTTCCTAAAACAGCTTGTTCAAACGCATTTACTGAATTGGGAACTGGATTTCCCTCATTTTGTCTATTAGTTCTTTCTTTTTTGCGTTCATACTCATCTTGCTTCTTTTTAATTGTGGTTGTAGTGGAAGTTTTTGTTGTAGCAGCAATAGTTTTGGCACTTGGGGGAAGTGTTCTTGGAATAGTAGAAGTCTGGGGTTTGATAGTTGGAAGTGGAGTGGTAGTAAGGAGAGTGGTGGTTAGCCGTAAAGTAGTTATTAATGTGTCTTTTGGTGTAGGTCTGGATGTAGTACTAGGGTGGCCAGTTACAGAGGTGGAAGTGGCAGAAATGGTAGAAGGTGGACCAGATGTTGCAGTAAGAGGAAAAAATGTAGCTGTGAAATGGCCAGATGTGGCAGTGAAGGGGCCAGTTGTGGCAGTGAAGGGGGCAGATGTGGTAGAAGGTGGACTAGCAGTTGTAGGAAGAGGAGCAGATGTAGTTGTGAAAAGTCTAGATGTGGCCGTGAAGGTGCCAGATGTGGTAGAAGGTGGGCCAGATGTTATAGGAAGAGGAGCAGACGTGGTTGTGAAAAGGCCAGAAGTGGTAGTTAAGGGGCCAGATGTGGTAGAAGGTGGGGCAGATGTTGTAGTAAGAGGAACAGACGTAGATGTGAAAATTCTAGATGTGGCAGTAAAGGGGCCAGATGTGGCAGTGAAGGGGCCAGATGTGGTAGAAGGTGGGGCAGATGTTGTAGTAAGAGGAGCAGATGTAGATGTGAAAAGGCCAGATGAGGTGGAAGGGACAGATGTGGTAATGAAAGGCCCAGATGTAGTACTAAATGATGAAATTGTGGTAGAAGAAGAGACAGATACCATAGGAATAGAGCTAGATGTAGACTTATCAGTGGTGATAGGAACAAATGTTGCAGTAGAATAAAAGGATGTGGTACTGCTAGGGCGTGGCGAATTAGATGTTGTAGTAGAAAAAGAAACTGAAGGGGTACCTGTGGAAGTAGGAGGGGCAGATGTACTCAACATGGTTGATGGGCAGTTGCAGGTAGGGTTAAGATCTGAGTAAAAGTGAGTGACAGTTGTGTCATGAGGACATGGTGTTCCAGGAAAAGCTTCAATTTCCAGGGTTCCGTGGAGTTCTGTTAAGGTCTGTGTCTGCAGGTATATAGGGCCATCGGCCACATTCTCCCCCCAGTGTGCACTTGCCAGCCAGCTGTTCTGACTTTTACTGTAGCAGCAGAATGCTGACCAGAGCACTGAAGGAATATTGATCTTGTTGTTGAGACTACTGTTGCTGGGCAGTGCTCCAGTAACTACAAAGCCTTCTATTTGGTCATTGTTGTTAATGCAGAATTTATTCAGAACACATTTGACACAGTTTTCCATTCTGTTCCATCTTCCTGTGTTGAATTCATGTTTTTGTGGAACAATGTTAGTTAAAGTAAAAGTTGATTTTTTTTCAGTTTCATCATATCCATAAGAGCTTGGAAATAAATGTCCTTTGTCAAATTTTTGTTCGTTTTTGTAGTCTTGGTAGTCAGCCTGGTTGTTGCAGATGATGTTCTCGTTCTTGTTTTCTTTCTTGTTTTCCTTCTTGTTTTTCTGGCTTTTCATATTGTCATTGTGTCCTGATTGTTCAAGCTGTCAAAATCAAAAGGGTAGATTAGTGATGTATGCATTGTTGCTCCAAAGTAGAATAAATATATTCTGCAAATCTCTGTCACTTAACCCACATATCATCCTTGGGGTCAATTTGACCCCATTCAATGTTAATCATTCAAATAATAATTGTTAACTGTTTTTTTTAGTTCACATCTCTTTTCTTATTTTGATGAGGACAAATGATAAAGCATAAATTTTTCATTATGATATATTTTTTTTTAATGAGTTGTACACATTTTGCATACATCGGTGGTTCTCTTGGGTCAATTTGACTCCATTTTTTTTTTAGCTATGTAAAGCACGTCTGTCTATGTGTGTTACCTAAAATCCTTACACCTGCAGTTTGTCCTTTGAAGTTGATACATGAAAGAGGGGTTGGAAGTACATTCCCATGAGAACTTTGATACTTCTCGCAGTGTGGCTTGCGAATTGTTCAAATCCAAGTATTGTGTGTGTTTGTGTGTGTGACTGATTTTACATATCTTTGTGGGGACTAAAAATTGGAAATTTACTATGCTTGTGGGGACCAACAGCCCCACAAGTTTCAGGGCATTTTTCCATCTCAAAAAGGTTTGGGTTTAGGGTAAGGGTTAGGATTAGGTATTCAGTTTTGATATTTACCGTTGGAGAAAGTCAATTAGATGTCCCCACAAAGACATGAAAACACGGTGTGTGTGTGTGTGTGTGGGCGCGCGCATGTGTGTGTGGGTGTGTGAGTGTGTGTGTGTGTGACGAATTAGAACTGATATTTCTTGTGCGGTGGTGGGCAGGAAGTTCCCGCAAGGACATTGACAGTTCATGCCAAATAAGGAGGAGCAAACTTATAAAAGCTTCCATGACAGTCTTCTTTCTAAATCATTACTCTTGGTGCTCTATGTACTCAGCAATCCGTATCTAAAAAATAAATGTCCTCTGGAAAATGCTTTACTGTCAATGAGGATTTGGTACAACTCAGTAATTGAAATGAAATGTGAAAAAATTTGAATGCAAACTTTTCAAGATATATTTATTCTAAATGAAAAGTTTGGACTGATGGTGGTGCTAGACTTTCATTATCAATGTGCTATTTATGTATTCAATGCATAAAACTGGAGGCCAAGGGTAAGTAATATTAGGGTTAGTAATATCTGAGGAGAATAATAGGGTTACAATAGGGTAACACAACAGGTCACCTTAAGTTGTGAGTTGCAGTCATTTCTATGCAGTTATATAGAAATATACTGAACAATACCCTGTATAGTAAAACATGACTTTGTAATGGAAAACATTATAGTAATTATAAATCAGATAACTAAATGAGTAAAAATTCTTTAGTGCTGTAGGTGGCAATGTGAGCAGTTGATTTGATGTCCACTTAGTGGGATAATAAGATTCACTGTAATAAATAAATGTTATTACAAGTATAGCAGAACAATAGCATTATTTAGATGACTATTTTGTAAAAGCAACCTGTGGTTCAATCTTCCAATCGGGCTTAGGTCTCCCGTCTCTACCTCCTCTGTACTTGGCAGCAGAAAAAAGTGGAATCTTGTTCAAGGTGTCGTAGAGCGTCACAAATCTTCTTTTGTCATTAAAAGTCTGGCAAATTGGTTTGTATCTGTTCTGGTTCTGGATTTTCCCTTCCTTCAGAATTCCTGGGATGTTTGGTGGAGTGTGAAGAAAAAAGTCAGGGCATTCTGCTATTGATGTCACCACTTTAGTTTCAGTGGGAACAATGTACAGGAGGACAACAGCAGCAAGGGGCAGGAGGTGCTGTACCTTCACTGATGGGCCCTATGCCAGGTAAAAGGAGAAAAAAGTAAAAAACAAATTGTAAAGCATTTTACTAATAGACTATAGATAGATACATATAGATATGGTGGATGTTCATATTTAATATTAACACATAATGAGATCAGTGTCTGTACAAGTAATCCCTGTTGAACACAGTGTGATATGGCTGTGATTTACGAACAAAGTGACAGCCAATCAGAAGTAAAAAAGAGTCTGCAGCAAAGCCCAGTACAAGATACAATTTTGGGGAACTGTAAATTGTGCAGAGCTGATAGTAGAGTGTAAGAAGCAGAAAACTGAGCTGGGGACATGAAGCAGGAAGTCTGGAAGTTGTCCACCAGAAAATCATGGACGTATTTATGCACCAGTTGCCCCTTTTCTGCATGAATTTATGGTAGAATTATCTTTCATTATCCAAAGAAAATGGTCAAAAACAACATAAACATTCAGTAAGGCCATTCTTTATTGTTTGAATATAATTATTTAAAAATTCTACCCTTGACTGTCATCACTGCAGAGTCATCACACATAAATACATTTCTAGTCATTTAAGTGACAGAAGAAGAAATACATTTCTTCTTCTGTCCTCTGTATTTGCATATTTCACACATGAGAGTCAGACTGTAAAGAGATGGCTGTTTTGATTTTGCCTGAAAATTGTGTATATGCAGAGTGCATGTAGCACCTATTCACATGAGTAAAAAAAAAAAAATGAAACGCTAAAACCAGTGGACTTCTTTGAACAGATTTCTGCATGTGGGCAAAACCTACACTTTGAAAACATGTCACATATACATGCAGTCTGGTATGAATTTTAGGATTTTTAAGTTTAACACAAAAGATTCAGTGCTGGGTTTCAGAGGGTTAATAAACTGATCCATATTCACAGAGAGTGAAAAAGATCGACTGCAAGATTGTTGCCTTTCCACTGAGAGTGGGGGACTTGTCATAACATGCTTTATCCCTGAAATTTACACCACAACAACTGCATGAGTCATTTAAGTCTAGATCATAAAAATTATTTCTGTCCAAATAAGCCATTTGAAAACCTCTTCTATTCTTTTATTTAACCAAATAAAAGCTATCTCTTTCTTATGCTACAAAATCCATTACAAGCAAAAGTGTTGCTTCTATTGTATTCATATTGTTTTTAGAATTTGCTATAAAATTTAATTTATTATAACATATTTTATAAATATCAGTTATAAAATGTTGTAAAACCTTTTTTTTTAAAAGAAGTTAAACAGCCATTGTAAATGTAAAAGTCAAATGGAAAGCTTGTAAACTTGCATCACTTAAATTACTACAGCAAAGTTCTTACCATCTCTTCTCTCTTGAAAACTGGATAAACTAGTGTCCATACAGAAGGAGTAACGTTCAGTGAGGAACAAAATGGTCTTCCATGAATATAAACTTAACCTAAACAGGAAGTTTTGTAGCCAGTGTGTCAAAGTGGATTTGTGCACTACAATTTCTCAGAACCCAACTGCAGTTTTACAGGCAGCATTACTCGCATCCAGTCAAACTGCAGCCTTTATTTGATATTGTTTTAAAATAAAGTAGTTGTTAATGTGTCTTTTGGTGTAGGTTTGGATGTGGTACTAGGGTGGCCAGTGACAGAGCTGGAAGTGGCAAAAGTGGTAGAAGATGGACCAGATGTTGTAGTAAGAGGAAAAAGATGTAGCTGTGAAATGGTCAGATGTGGTAGAAAGTGGGCCACATGCAGTGTTGGGGAGTAATGGAATACATGTACTGGCATTATGTATTTAAAATGCAAAATATGAGAAACTATATTCCATTACAGTTACCGTTTAAAAAGATGGTATTTAGAATACAGTTACTTTGTTGAAATAAAGGCATTACATGACAGTCTTTTCCTGTTTCATATGCGGGCTATGCTATCTCTATTTTTTGTAATTCCATGCTGGTGCAAACCCAAACAAAACACGCATTAAGAGGCTCTAATGCCTGTGACTCAATCTCGTGGCCCATGTCACCTCTACTTGCAGCCCACATAATTATGTGAAGAAATATTCTTAAAAATTATTATTCAAAATATTATTTAATATGAAGGCAATAGGCAGAGTGTTACAGGCATAGCCCTAAGGAATGTAGCCTCATGGGCAGTGTAGTCCAGTTGTAAATAAGCTATTAAGACTCGACTGTACACTGTGTTCGTGTTTTCCTCCGAAACAATAAGTTCCGTTGGAGCAGCCTTTCAACGCCTCTCTCTGTCTCTTGCTAGCAAAGTGGACCCAGACAACAAAGTAAAGCTAGCTTTCAGCTACGAGCCTGACACGGAACCCGATGTATTAGCCAGAGGTCCCTTTACTACGGATCGGAGCCGCGGACCTGTTTTATATACACATGGAATAGTTTTCTATACGAGGTCGCTGCAAAAAGTGCAGCCTTACCTAATGTCCGCCCTACTGTTACTCATTTTATATTAACATTTAAAAATCTAGTGGTATTGGTATGGCGAGCAACCTTCAGTAAAAGTAATAAATCACACAGCAATATTACATTTATGTAGTTGTAAAAAGCATGATAATATATTAAGTAATCCAAAGTATTCAGAATACATTACTCTCATTGAGTAACGTAACGGAATACGTTACAAAATACATTTTGGGGCATGTATTCTGTAATCTGTAGTGGAATACATTTTAAAAGTAACATTCCCAACACTGGCCAGATGTTATAGGAAGAGGAACAGGTGTGGTTGTGAAAAGGCCAGGAGTGGTAGTTAAGGGGCCAGATGTGGTAGAAGGCGGGGCAGATGTTGTAGTAAGAGGAGCAGATGTAGATGTGAAATGCCCAGATGAGGTGGAAGGGACAGATGCGGCAATGAAAGGCCCAGATGAAGTACTAAATGATGAAATTGTGCTAAAATTATGCTAAAAATCCATTACTGGCAGAAGTATTGCTTCTATTGTATTGATATTGTTTGAGAATTTACTATAAAAATGTTATTTGTTATAAAGTACTTAATAAATATCAGTTATAAAATGTTGTAAACCCCCTTTTTTAACAAATTAAACAGCCAATGTAAATGTAAAAGTAAACATGAATGGTGTGCAATTTATGATTTTTGTAAACTTGCATCACTTAAATTACTATTACAAAGTTCTTACCATCTCTTCTCTCTTGAAAACTGGATAAACTAGTGTCTATACAGAAGGACTAACAAGACAGTCTGTGAGGAACAAAATGGTCTTCCACGAATATAAACTTAACCTAAACAGGAAGTTTTGTAGCCAGTGAGTCAAAGTGGATTTGTGCACTACAATTTCTCAGAATTCAACTGCAGTTTTACAGGCAGCATTGCTCACATCCAGTCAAACTGCAGCCTTTATTTGATATCGTTTTAAAATAATGAAATGTATTTTTAAATAAATCAAGAAATTTAAAGCATTTCATAATAATTATAAAGGGTAAATCAATCTGGAGGTATAAATTGTATGTTTAGTTTTTTTTGTTTTTTTTGTTTTTTAGCCTAATTTCAATTAGCTTTGAATAATGGGATTTTCATTTCTTGCTTTTCAATTAATCCATGTTGTACAAATTGTTTACACTTAGCACTTAGTTCCTCCTATGCCGAGCGGAGCATCAGGCAGCTAAGGATCTCCATCGACGTTGGTCAGCAGGGACTGCTTTGGCTTCATCCATGGCGATGTTGACGGTTTTCAGGTCATCTATAAACGTTCGACACCATGTGATCTTTGGTCGGCCTTGCTTTTGCTTGTAAGTGCATGGGAACCATGTAATGGCGATCTTGGCCAGGCAATGAGGGGGTAGACGTAGAATATGGCCGTCAAAGCGGAAGCGTTTTTCGGCAACAACATCAGCTAAGGGGTGGGTGCCTCATCTTAGTAAGACCTCTGCATTCGTTATCCGGTCCCGGTAGGAAGTTCTCAGAATTCGCCGCAGGCCACGTTGTTGAAGCATGTTCAGGCGTTGAGTGATCGCATTTGTTGAGCGCCAGGTTTCACTAATGTCATCGGCGTAAATTTGTGCTGAATATTGGGTCAAGATCTCTAAGTAAATAAATAAATCTGGGTAAATTCCCAGATGATTAAACATGCAGTTATTTTGCTGGTAATACCTGAAATGAGTAAAGAAAATCAACAGCCTATTTATGCAAGATAATTCATAATTTTATTGGGGGGGGGGGGGTTATATTAATTGGGTCTGATTAATAGGGGGGGTCATAACCCCCCAAACCCCCCTGGAAATTACGCCCCTGACTAGCATACAGTGCAGTCAGAATGACAATAGCGTTCAATAGTCTGATTTTGATCCTGGCAAATACAAATTAGATAGTACAAATTCTAAAGCCCATATAAATTTTTTATATTTAATTGTAGAAAAAATAACTTTTTGAGCACATTCTCGTGGCTTTTGAAAAGTGGTAAATAAAACAATTTATGGTTACTAAAGTAGCCATATTTCCTCAGGGAATATGACATGTTTGCAGTTAACTCCATCTATTACTCCCTGTTAATATAGTTGGCTGTGACTTTAGCATTAGTTGGAAAAGAAATCAAAACATAACTGGAGATTAAGAAAGGGTATTCTGCATCAAAGTGTTAATTGCCCAGTCCTTTATTTCAGTCAAAAACAAAACAGTGAGGCTGTCATAATGAGCACAGAGGCCATACTCAGTGGTTAGTCTTAGCACACTGACAGCATTTTAAATATTAAATATTAATAAATAAATATTTAACAGATTGCAGGTGTATTCAAAGGACTTTAAGGGCCCAGCTGGTGATGATTTTAAATGGCATGGAGGCAGTTACTTTAGGCTGCACTTGTTTTCTATTTTTCCCCCCAAAATTACTGTACCTGTTTTTGACCCAAAGTTGGTACTTGGCTTTAGGATTGTAAGTTTAGTTTTGCTAAAAAATACTTGCAGACAGCAATTCAAACTCTCTAAGGATAACAATAAATTAAATGGGAGCAAAATAAAAAGAAAGTTATGAGCCATGTTTTCTCTGAGAAAAAAACGTTATTGGATTTTTTTTGAAGATGACAAGAAGAAAGTGTGTTATCAGTAGTTGATTTTGCTGTATATTCATTTCATATTAATTTTAAGAAGCGATTTAAATTACTAGTTGCAGTCAGGTAAGTATGGTTTACTGTAGATATCCCAGAATGCAGCTAGTTGTTCTTCTGGTATTGATCTAACATTTGGTGGTAGGCAAGTATATTCTGGTAAAGGTTAAAGGACTGTGTAATAGAAACAGATGGGATAGAAGGTGTGGAGCAGAGAAAGCCAAAGTTTGTGGCAGTGGTGTTAGTGGTGAAGGCCTGGTGCTCGCAAGTCAAATGAGAGTCCATCATTACTTTATGAACTGAAGGTCAGAAAATTGCTAAAACTTGGAATGTGTGGCCTCCACAATCATGTGAGCTAAACCCAGTCGAGATGGTTTAGGATGAGATGGACCGCAGAGTGAAGGCAAAAGTGCCCAGCATCTATCTTATCTATCTCAAATTTTCAAATTTACGACAAATGATTTTTTTCTTTGTCAGCTTGCGTTAAGCTTTACAAAGTGCTTAATGATAGAGTTAAGGCATGCTATGTGTGTTAGAAGTCTTTTGTAATTGCAAAAACAAACATGAACATTGTTCTATTTTGTAATTTCTCCAAATTTATCACCACTCAAATTCCAAATACAAAAATAAAAACAAAAGAAATTCTTACTGTCCTCCATTTCCTGAAAACCAGCTACATTGGTGTCCTCATAGGGCCATAGAATAGTACAAACAAGACAGTCAGTAAGGTACAAGACTGTTGTCTTCAAATATAAACTGATCCCAGTGAGGAGGTTTAATTTTTGCATCCAATAGACCATCAATCTGGACTTGCGCAACACATTTCTCAATAGCCAACTCAAAATGATACATGGTTTCACATGAACCATTTCCATTTTCCATTTCATTTGACCTCTTTTTAAAATACAAAATTTATTTAATAAAATGCAATAATGTTATTTTATGAATGAAAGTATAATTTCATAATAACCATAAATTATTGATAAGGTATCATTTAATGAAACTTCAGCTAAAAGTTGTTACTTAAAAAATTATTTTTTAATAAACATCAAACAAAAGAATGAGAGAGAGAGGGAGAGAGGGAGGGGACTGGAGTACAGTTAGCAAAGTAAAATTTATGGGCTCCTGATTATGATGACCTTCATGCCTAGGGAAAATATATATAATGCAGCTCAAGATTGTAGTATATTAAGTACAAAGAAAACTACTGATTTTTGCACCACAAAGTTTGCAGCTGGGAGTGTGACAAACTGTAGAGCAGTTCCTTTAAGAGCAAAGAGATGCAGGCATTTGAAGTGAAACAATATTGCGCGAGAAAAGTAGCAGCAGGAGTCATTGAAAATGTATAGATTTAATTGTTCAAAGAAATCTGAGGTTTAAATAGTGATGAATTGTACAATTTTTCTTCTAATTAACACTTTAAACAGGTTCAGCAGACCTGAGGACTACACAAGGGTTAATGTCTGAATTTCTGAAAAGCAGATTTCAAAGAAACCTCTTATTCCTCTTTCACAATGACAGATTTAAATTTACAGTTGCATTCTAACAGGAATGGGTGTGGATAGAGATGATGTGTATTTACTTGAATTATTCAAACCTCACATTTATGATATGATTAAAATGGCTATAATAAATAAGGAAAAATAAAGTTTCCTTTTATACATGATAGTCATATAGTCTGGTTTAGAGACTGTGTGCCAGACTGTTCTGCTTTTATCCCGTTTGTTTCTGAGAAGTAAGGTTGTTCCCCTCAAATATAAACTGACCCTAAGGAGGAAGTCTTATTTTTGTGGATAACAGTGTGTCGAAATAGATTTCCTCGATGCATTTTCTGCAGTTTTACATGCTTTGTTCCCCAAATTAAGGCTGACTGCTGCTTTTATTTTTAAACCTTCTGGAATAAAACTATGTAATAATGAAAAAAAGTGTAACATCTCCACAACTCCTTAAGATGTCACTCCTTGTATACATTGCTGAATAAAGTGATATCTGTGCTGAGTACTCTAGATGACCTAGATGATTCCAGTGCTTGATGTTTAACCAGATGAATTAAATTCAGATCTTAAATAAATTATACAAGGGGGGGGGGGGGGGGGGTGTCTGAATTTCTGAAAAGCAGCTTTCATAGAAATCTCTTTTTCCTCTTTTATACAGTCAGTTTTTAAGGTCAGAGTTCTTCAAAAAGGCAACACGTTTGGTACTGTGATGTGGTCTGTGTAATGTTCAGAGACACTCTGATAACAACTCTCTTCGCTTGGTGTCTTCTGTAATGACCTAAGTGATCACTGTGTTGTTGCTGTTTGTAGAAATGCTAAAATCCCAAAATGTAAGCCGCGCATAGTGTGTAAAAGGAATCTTAAACAATTCAATGAACAGGCTTTTCATCATGATTTGTCAGTAGTTAATTGGGAAAAAATCGGGTTATTACCAGATGTAGAGTTAGCCTGGACATATTTTAAGGAAAGCTTTATGGAAATTGTTAATAAACATGCCCCCTTACGGAAAGTTAGAATTAAAGGTCGAGAAAATCCCTGGTTTTCGCAGACACTCGCAGATAACATGCACAAGCGTAATAGAGCATGGGACAAGGCGAGGCAAACAGATACTTCCACTGATTGGTCTGCTTTCAAACAGCTTAGAAATAAATGCACTTCTCTTATTAAAAAGGCCAAATCCGAATACTTTTTGTCTGTTACCACTGAGAATCTCAACGATCCACAGAAATTTTGGAAAGTAATCAAGTCCCTTTCTGTCAATAAAATGACTCAAACCTTTCCTAAATTTGTTGTAAAAGATTCAGTCTCAATTAATGATAAAACTGAAATTTTGAATTGCTTTAATGAGCACTTTTTATCAGTGGGTTCCTTGTTTGATTCTGCAGAAACTTTTTTAACAAATTCTTGCCCAGAATTCTCTATGTTTTCTGGAGACCGTTTTAACTTTGTACCTTTTAGTGTTTATGAAGTGCATAAAGCTTTAAAGGCTTTGGATCACAGAAAACCTCCTGGTCCAGACTTGATGGAACCTTATTTTTTGAAGCTGGCAGCAGATTATATTGCAGAACTACTTTCAATTTTGTTTAATTTGTCAATTAAAACCAAAGAAATTCCATCGGTTTGGAAATCAGCTTTTGTCTTGCCTTTATTGAAAGGAGGTGATCCATCGGTGTTGACTAATTATAGGCCAATATCAAATTTGTGTGTTTTATCCAAAATCATGGAATCGCTAGTTTGTGACCAGTTGAAGGAGTTTTTGTACTCTAATGATATTGTCTCTAAATTTCAGTCAGGCTTCAGGAAAAAACACAGTACTAACACTGCCACTATGAAAGTGATAAATGATATTATTATAAGATAAGATAAGATAAGATAAGATAAGATAAGATAAGATAAGATGACCTTTATTAGTCCCACACGTGGGAAATTTGTTTTGTCACAGCAGGAAGTGGACAGTGCAAAAGTTATGAAGGACAATTAGAATAAAATAAAATAAGAATAAATACAGTACACAACTGTACAGAATAGAATAAAAATAGAATACTATATACAGTAGAATAAAATAGAATAAAATATACAATAGGATAAAAATAGAATACAAATGCTATATACAACAGAGTGAAAAATACAACGGTGCCAGAAAGATTATTGCACATTTGTGTTATTGCACATTTGTGGATGTGTGTGTATGATCAGTTAAAGTCTTTGTTGTGGAGTCTGACAGCAGTGGGGAGGAAAGACCTGCGAAATCTCTCCGTCCCACACCGTGGGTGCCGCAGTCTCCCACTGAAGGAGCTGCTCAGTGCTGTCACAGTCTCATGCATGGGGTGGGAGATGTTGTCCAGCAGGGATGACAGCTTAGCCACCATTCTCCTGTCACTCACAACCTCCACTGGGTCCAGAGGGCATCCTAGAACAGAGCTGGCCCTTCGGATCATCCTGTTCAGTCTCTTCCTGTCCCCAGCAGAGATGCTGCCACCCCAGCAGACCACACCATAAAAGATGGCTGAGGCCACCACAGAGTCATAGAAGGTCTTCAGGAGTGGGCCCTCCACTTCAAACGACCTGAGTCTCCGCAGCAGGTACAGCCTGCTCTGCCCTTTCCTGTAGAGGGCGTCTGAGTTATGAGTCCAGTCCAGTTTGTTGTTCAGATGAACACCAAGGTACCTGTAGCTGTCCACAGTCTCAATGTCCATACCTTGGATGTTCAGTGGTTGCAGTGGAGGATGTTTGTGCCTGCGGAAGTCTACCACCAGCTCCTTGGTTTTACTGGCATTGATCTGGAGGTAGTTCAGCTGGCACCAGTCCACAAAGTCCTGAGTCAGTCCTCTGTACTCCTTGTCGTCCCCATCAGTGATGAGGCCGACTATAGCAGAGTCATCAGAGAACTTCTGCAGGAAGCACTGGGTGGAGTTGTGGGAGAAGTCTGCAGTGTAGATGGTGAAGAGGAACGGAGCCAGAACCGTTCCCTGTGGGGCCCCCGTACTGCAGACGACCCTGTCCGACACACAGCCCTGAGTCCTCACATACTGTGGTCGGTCGGTGAGGTAGTCCAAAATCCAGGTAGTGAGGTGATGGTCCACTCCAGAGTTCTCCAGCTTGTCCTTCAGAACCGAGGGAAGAATAGTGTTGAAGGCACTGGAGAAATCAAAGAACATGATTCTCACAGTGCTCCCAGCGGTCTCCAGGTGAGCGAGGGAGCGATGTAGGAGGTGAATGACGGCATCATCCGCTCCAATGCCAGGCTGGTAGGCAAACTGAAGTGGGTCCAGTGATGAGCTCACAAGGCGCCGAAGCTGAGCCAGGACCAGCCGCTCCAGGGTCTTCATCAGGTGGGATGTCAGAGCCACCGGCCTGTAGCTGTTGAGGTCCTTGGGGCGTGAAGTCTTTGGCACTGGTACAACACAGGAGGTTTTCCAGAGCTGTGGGACTCTTCCCAGCCTCAGGCTCAGGTTGAAGAGGTGCTCCATCACACCACACAGTTGGTCCGCGCAGGACCTGACGACCCTCGAGCTGATGCCATCTGGACCCGCTGCCTTCTTGCCATTAATCCTCCTCAGTTCCCTCCTAACCTGGGTGGTTGAGAGAGACAGTCTGGAGCCTTGTGTTGATTGTGTATTGGATGCTGTTGTTGGGGGTGGGGAGGAGTGAGCAGGGTGAATAGAGGAGGTGTGAAGTGTCTGAGGTGTCAGAGGTGGAACAGCAGCAGTGGGGGTGGTTGAGTCTGCAGCCGATGTTGGAGACTGCCTCATGGCTGAATCAAATCTGTTGAAGAAATGATTCAGTTCATTTGCCCACCTCACATCCCTCCCAGGCAGAGAGTTCTGATGTTTGTGGCCCGAGATGGTTCTGAGGCCTCTCCAGACTTCACCAACGTTATTTTGCTGAAGCTGGTTCTCCATCTTCTGCCTGTAGCTATTCTTCCCATTCCTTATCAGTCCCCTCAACTCTCTCTGCACCCTTTTCAACTCCTCTTTGTCTTTTATGGCACTTGATAAGAAATTGTACTGTGCGTCACTCTTTATTGACCTCTCAAAGGCTTTTGACACTGTTGATCATGCTGTCCTAAAAAACAGACTGCTCAGCCTTGGATTGTCAGAACATGCAATAGCGTGGTTCTCAAATTATTTGAATAATA
The DNA here is from genome assembly GCF_036321145.2 of Pelmatolapia mariae. Classification (NCBI taxonomy): domain Eukaryota; kingdom Metazoa; phylum Chordata; class Actinopteri; order Cichliformes; family Cichlidae; genus Pelmatolapia; species Pelmatolapia mariae. The sequence goes on along the minus strand of NC_086229.1, from coordinate 45,465,651 downwards.
GAACCCAGTGCATTAAACTTGAAGGTCTTTGTTCTAAATTTGTTGCTGTCCACAAGGGGGTGCCACAGGGCTCAGTTTTGGGTCCCCTTTTGTTTCTTTTATATATCAATGACTTGGGTCAAAATGTCTCAGACACAAATTTGCATTTTTATGCTGACGATACAGTTATTTACTGCTATGGATCATCTCTTCCATTGAAACCTTACAGAAAGCCTTTGTTGCTTTCCAGCATTCACTTATCCAGCTAAAATTAGTTCTCAATGCTGACAAGACTAAGCTAATGTTGTTTTCTAAGTCAAAGAAGGTCCCAGAGCCTATTCCAGTGGTGTCCACCCTTGAAGGAAATGTCATAGAGATAGTTCATGAATATAAATACCTTGGTGTCTGGATAGATGACTCCTTTACCTTTAAACCACATATAGAGAGACTTGTAAAGAAACTGAGGCTGAAACTTCGTTTTTTTTTCCGTAATAAACAGTGTTTTTCTTTTGCAGTAAAAAAACGTCTTGTCACTGCAACCTTTTTATCTGTGTTAGATTATGGTGACATTCTGTATATGAACGCTTCTTCTTCATGTCTTCTAATGTTGGATACGATGTATCATGCTTCCTTGAGGTTTATCACCAATTGTAGATATCTGACCCATCATTGTGACTTGTACTTAAGAGTAAATTGGCCTTCTTTGGCCATTAGAAGACAGGGGCATTGGTACACTTTTATTTACAAAGCTATTCTTGGATTGTTGCCTCCTTATATTTGTACTTTGGTCACAAGGACAAATAGTGGTTCTTACTCCTTGCGTTCAAATGATCAGCTGCTGCTGTCTGTTCCCCTTGTCCGCACAGAGTTGGGTAAGAAAGCCTTTGTCCACTCTGCGCCTTTTTCATGGAACCTGTTACAGAAAGACTGGAAACTGACTGAATTGTTGTCTTTAAATGTTTTTAAAACTAAACTCAAAGGCCTACAGACTGCCTCAATAATGTGTAATTGTTTTGTGTAATTTTTAATCTTGTTTGTTTGTATGTATTTGTTTGGAAATGTGCTGCCTCTTGGCCAGGACTCCCTTGAAAAAGAGGTTTTTAATCTCAATGGGACATTCCTGGTTAAATAAAGGTTAAATAAATAAAAATAACAAAACATCTGCCTGAAATATTTAAAGTGTCCAGGAGAAAAACTGATAAATAAAGCTGGCTCAGTTTACCCTTTGGATCCTAATCCTGCCTGCCACACGGCCCTACCTGACAGATAATGCTTCTGATGCAATCACCAAAAAAACAAAAACTCAAAAAAGCTACATGAAAAATAACTTGCTGTATTATTATTTAAAATACATTAAAACCATAAGAACCTTGCAGTGTACATCCCTTCGGATGATGTATAAACAATGTGTATAAATTGCACATATTTTGTATAATGCTCCGATCCCACATCAAATGTACAAAACAGAAATCAATGCTACAGTATATCTATCTATCTATCTATCTATCTATCTATCTATCTATCTATCTATATATATATATATATATATATATATATATATATATATATATATATATCCACTCAAACACACTCGCGTTAGCACTCTTGGAGTATATATACATATATATATATATATATATATATATATATATATATATATATATATATATATATATGTACTCTTGGAGGCTTCCCCACTCTTGGAGGGGAAGCCTCCAAGAGTACATACATATATATATATACAAAACCCCAAAAAAGCTACATGAAATATATATATATATATATATATATATATATATATATATATATATATATATATACATATGTACTCTTGGAGACTTCCCCTCCAAGAGTGCTAACGCGAGTGTGTTTGAGTGGCGTGTGTGACTGAAGACAACATTTTTGTTTGTGTGACCCACAGGATTGTTGTTGCCCTTTCCCACTCTTGGATTCGCTGGACTTTTTCCCCTTGCACATTTTGTATATAGCACCTGGTGTGTTTGTAAACAAACTGTTCAACCTTTTTAAACTAAGTCCTGCGCTTAAGTTCCTTCCTGCTTTTTGCAGTGTGTATGTGTGTGTATATCGATAAATTAGTATCCACTAAGAAGCCCAATGTGGAGATGAATGAAATAAACAAAGCAGTTAGTTGGGGTGGTGAAGAGTCATCCTCCCTAAATATAAACTAGGCACAAGACAAAGTCAGTATTTACTCTATTTACTTTATGATTATCAGCTTGACACAGTATAGGCTTCGACTTTTTTAATTGAAATTCAAGCGGGTCTTGTCCGATGAATATCTTGAAATGGTACAAAGGTAGTGATGGGTCCTGCAAAACTGACGCACCGACGCATGTATCAAGCTCACCTAGCGATGCCTGTATCGGTGCGTGCGTCACTTTAAGAAAAAGTCACGTGATCGATACAGCCGCTGTATCGCTCACGTGACTTTTTCTTAAAGTGACGCAAAGTGACCACACGTTTCTGCTGTGTGGGATCATTTTGAACTTTTAACTGCAAATAAGGTAACTGTTTGTTTCAGTGTAATCTATCAGAATAGGAAAAACAGCAATGTGACTTGAAGTGTAAATTATTTATTTCATTTTATGCAGGATAAATGTTGCATCTGTTCTGCGGAGCTTTCTTACAAACAAAAGCAAATCCTCAGTGTTACAGAGGCATTACAGAGCCAAACATGAAAATGAGGAGACAAACACACTATGAATGAACACAGGTCGGCGTATACTGACACTGAACAGCTTTATCATCATTTTTTTTATTAGTATGTGTTTTATTTTTCAAATCAAGCATCTAGGAAGACTGTTCTGGACCAGGCAGTCCTGAATTTTATTATAAAGGACTGCCAACCCCTTAGTATTGTGGAGAATGTCAGAGAGAAAAATTCCAAGATCAGAGGATCCTTTAACGTACTGGGGGAATAGGAAGACATCTTATCAGAACCTTTTCCACCTGACTTTACAGCTTTTGTGTACCCCAGCTTCATCTGTGCCTGTGAGTTTTCCAAAGCTGGGGAAAAGGTGTAAAAAAAAAAACAAAAAAACAAAAAACAACACAATAGACTGAATGCAAAAAGATTGGATAAACTTATTTTTCTGAATAGAAAATAGAAATTTATAATAAACTCTGAGTCGAATGGGTAATAGTACATTCACAATACTTTCATTTTAATTTTCACTTAATGTCATTCACACTATATTTTAAAGATGTAAATGGCCTGTATTTGTATAGCACTTTACTAGTCCCTAAGGACCCCAAAGCGCTTTACACATCCAGTCATCCACCCATTCACACACCCATTCACACACTGGTGATGTCTACAATATTTGCAATATAAAAGATATAAAGTGATTCCATAGAAAGTACAATACCTTACAGTGTATAAGTATGACTAGGTCATTGAATTGTTGTGAAATGTTGTGAGTCTCAAGTAAGTTGCCTGCAATGATATTTAAGGTCCAGCAGGTGTCAGTATGGAGCAAAACAGCAAAACTGTGTCGACACAGTGCCGATACAGTTTGGGGAATGTGCTGAGACGCTTCACGAGGCCTCATCTACCCATCACTATACAAAGGTAAGTGCTGAAATTTGAGAGATCAAGAAAAAAAGCTAGGGTTACCCAAAACTGAAATATAACCTAAATTTCAAGATTACACAAAAAGGCCTTTTTCCGGGAACAGGAAGTGGGTTAACAATTTAAAGTTGTTCTTCAGAAATGGATGTTGCTCAACACTTAAAAGTTGGTACAATTGCTATAGTTGTCCCAAACCTTCTTAAATACTACAACCCCCCTCTGTCTGCAGCGAGGGGGTTGTAAAAGTAGCGTTGGAACACACTGTGGTACCACAACCTTGTGAGTATTATTTAAACAGTACTGTGCTGCAGAAAGTAGAGTGTTTTTAAAAATAACAAAAAAGAAATTAGCAATGGAAGAGAGACATCATAACCCATAACAGTGTACGTCCTTCCTACAGAGAAATTGAGAAGAAAGTCAGTGTGTCACTGAGTCTCCTTCACTATAAAAAGGCTCTGAGAAAATTCAGAAAACTAACTTGGAGGGCATCCTTCTTCTTCATGTTAACACTTTGAGATGTACTGTCACACTAATGTGGTTTGTTTGACGATGGTGATAGAGCAGTGTGTTTTCACAGTAAGTTACTTTATTTTAGTCTGAATGTCTAAACATTCAGTTTCTGTTCCTGTCACCTTGTTGTTTCATTTTGTTTTTGTGTCTCTTTGTATGTTGATCTCAAACAGACAAGAAACGGAATTAGAAATAATTAGGACTTCAACAACTGACTGAGTAATGCGAATATTTTTTAAAATCCTTGACCCATTTTTTTTTAATTCAATGCTTCATTTAATGCACAACTTTCTAGAGTCACTATGGAGACAGTATCATCCACAGCAGCAGCACTTGTACCTGTAATCACAAGTGTCGATCTGCAGGACCTATGACCTCTATACAGAAGTCTGACTGATAGGTGAAATCCTATCAGTCCCACCTGATAATGGTAGATCCCCTGTCGGTCATGGCACTTCTTATTTTTGGGCTTAACTTTAGAGGCCTGAACAGCAGGCCCTAAGGGAAGGTTATAATTAAAAATGTTAGAGTAACCTCTAAGAGCTATTTGCACTAATAAAGATGAATAAACTTCACTGTTCCTTTACTGTGCATGATGTCTGTATTCACTTTTGTCTACATAAAAGTAACTTATACAATTTCTGGTGATTTATTCTTTTAACGTTTTCATGATTTTCAGCTTTTCCAATCACTTACAATTTAACTTATACTTCTCACATGATGCTTCCAGGTAGTTTAACTGAAAAAAACTTATTTTTGAACCATAATTTTCCTCTTTTTAGCTCCAAGAAAATGTTTTTCTTCCAAGACGCTGATGAGGAATCTCATCATTGTCATTTACTCTAAACTTTCTGGATGTACTAGAAGTTTGGACAGATGCACCAGTAGCAATGCTAGTTGTAGTACTCAGAGGACCAGATGTTGATTTACCAGATGTGGTAGAAAGTGGAGCAGATGTTCCAGATGAAGAGAAAGATGTAGCGTTGGTAGGGATCAGTGAATTAGATGTGGAAGAAGAAGACAAAGGTATTGAATCTGAAGGAATAGCGGTGGTTGTAGGAGGATGAAATATATTCTTCTTACTGTTCTCAGACTCTCTGCATTCAGATTTACACGCAGCCTCTGAGTAAAGGTAAGTGACTGTTGTATTTGTAGGACATTCTGTTCCAGAAAATGCTTCAGTTCCCAGCTCTGTGTGGAGTTCTCCCAAGGTATTCTCCCAGATATTCAGGGCCATCATCTGTGGTGTTGCCCCAGTGTGCACTTGCCAGCCATTTGTTCTGGCTGTCACTGTAGCAGCAGAAGGCCGACCAGAGCACTGAAGGAATATTGATCTTGTTGTTGGGCCTGTTGTTGCTGGGCTGTGCTCCGATAACTACAAAGCCTTCTTTATTGTTTTTGTTTTGTTTATGCAAAACAATTCAGAACACATCTGATGCATTCCTCCATTCTGTTTCAGCTTTGTTGAACTGGCCTTGTTGGGGAACAATGTTAGTCAATGTAAAAGTAGATATTTTTTCTAAATCAGTAGAACTATAAGAGCTTGGAAACAAGTGTCCTCTGTCAAATCATTTTATGTTTTTGTAGTCTTCATTGACAGCCTGGTGGTTGTAGTCAATACTGTCGTTTGATGTTCTCACTTTCGGATTGTCAGTTATGTTTTCAAGCGGTCAAAATCAAAAGGATAGATTAGTGATGCATGCATGGTTGTTGCTAAATAGATTAACAGATTAAAAGAGTTAAGTTATCACCTCAGGATAATTTATTTCAGTTGGTTTAGCTTTTTTTTTATTTACAGAGCAAACTGTGAGGTCCTGCACACTGTAACCAGCAGATTTCAAACACAGCACCCCCTGGCCCTTTTCCTGATCTCTGGGGACTTTAATCACATCTCCCTGTCCTCCACTCTCCCCACTTTCACCCAGTATGTCACCTGCCACACCAGAGACAATAGGGCTTTGGAGTTGACGTCACGCCGCAGTGCATTGCGGGATCGCGACGCCATGTCAGAAGGCCACAAATCAAAACAAACACACTGTGTTGGAAGCAGGACTGTGTGAGTACAAGAAAATAATTATTAGAATGTAATGTGTTAAATTTGTTTAGATCAGATGAATAGGAAAGGATTTGTCTCTGTGTTTCAGTTTGGCTTAGCTGTAGGCCCGAATGTGTGTAACTGTTTAGAGAGAAAGGAATTTATGGACACTGGGGGTCTGCTGTCATAAAAGGAGACAGGAAGCTACAGTTGGGGGTTGCTCATGCTGATGCTTGTACCTTTAATAAAAACTCATAATTGCCATAACTTAGAAGTAGACTTGCAGGAGACTCTCCACCTTATCTATAAATGTAAGACAATGGCCCAGTGGATGCAGAGTGGGAGTCTCAGTGTTTGTAATCTGTTAACTCTGTTTTGTATGTTGTGTAGAGGAATTTGGTTTAACTTGGGTGAGATTACTTTTATGACCCCCAGGAAGTACGTATACAGAGACACACACAAACAGTGCTTTGACTGTTACGACGCACCCACACTTACATACAGTCATTCACGTGCACTCACATAGACATACGGGTATGCGCACACACAGGCACTCACGTGCTCGTGCATACACACAGAGACAGAGTTTGGAGCACCCTGTGGGGGATTTATGATAGGGCTGCTTCTATAAAGCTGGCTGTGACTAACAAAGGGGTGAAGATTGTTACAGAGGGACACCGGCCTCGTCTTCCCTTCTAGAAGTGCATGCTTAAATGAAGATGAATAAAGATTTTGTAAAAATGACTACTGGGTCCAGTGCCATCTCTGGGAGCCCGAGGAATAAAAAAGAACCGGGGTAAAACTGATTTCCCAACAACTGTCAGAACCATGCTTAAAATCAACGCAAAAGACAAAGGGTTGTATCGCGACCGATTGCGCCCACACGCTAAGAAAGAAAATAGCGTGCATCGGTAATGTGGACCCGTACGAAATAAGGCAGTGGAGTGGAAACCCAGACGGCCTACCACCGTTGTCCTATCCCGATATCATCGCGTACCTTGTCTGTGGAGTCAGCGCATACACGGCGAATCATTTTCGGAATTATAAATTCCTGGAGGCGCACATCTAATTCACAAACGGTTGGGTACAAGATTTGGCCGTTTTTAAGCCTCCACGTTGTGAGTACGTTGACCATATGACCAAGATACAGCCAGAGGTTGCCAGCTGTGCGTTGCCATGTAAATAGTTTGCATTTCATGTGTATGTACTTGCTAAGTACATGTGAACAGATCTTGAATAAAAAAAATAAACATACTTTTCTTTTCTGTTTCATATTTCATATGCTGGTTTGCCTGCAATAATGCCAAATAATAAACTACTCCGTCAACATGACGTGGTTCTGCAGCATCACACATTAGGATGTTTTATCTAATTATCTATGACCTCAGCGCATTCTAAATACGCTGAAAGCCTTTTAAGAGAGATATGAATTTATTTAGAACTCACCAGAAAGAAAATGCTGCGAGCAAACCAACAAAAAATTGGGGATGGCAGAGAACTCAATATTCGCTTGTCTGACCGCTGCAATCCAAGCCTGACGTCTTCGTTTAGTAATATCAGATACATGAAATCCCTCCCGTTGCCTCCAGGAGGGGAAACGATTAAAAGAGAGCCCATTTTCCAGCTTCTTGCCTTCCCTATCGTGTGATCTAACGTTGCAACCGACAACACAGCACGTACGAACCATAGCTGACGCTTCCGTGTACTTTCTTTGGCCTACTGTCATGGCGGGAGGGGGCGTGGCCGAGCACCCGTGACATCACGCTCCAAAGCCCTATAAAACATTGGACCTATTGTATGCCAACACCAAGGAAGCATACATCACATCACCTCTCCCCAAGGGCGTCGATTTGGCATGGACGGAAGGGACATGTCCCCACCAATATCCAGCGATTATTGAATTGTCCCCACCAATAATTTGATCTCTTCGAGTAAAGAAAAACAAACCCGATAGAAAGAAAAAAACGATCTGTCAACGTCTCATTCGCCCAGCGGTGCAGAAAGAGTTAAATTACGTTCTCTACTAGAGTCCTACGTCATGTGACAAATATGGCCAATGTGATTGGCTGTGCCTTTCAGCGAGCTCTGTTTAGTTTTAGCAGCGGCAATCCTGCGCTGAGAGGACCTGCAAGGAGGAGAGGAGGACGGCAGCAAAAAGGAAGCACCTGGATATAAGAAAGTATTTTTTAAAGAAACCTGTAAGTCACTTAAAGTCAAGTTCACTCATAAAATGTGTCCGTCATAATAACGTTACAGGCAATACCAGGCCATACATGCCAACCCTCCCGATTTTTTCGGGAGAATCCCGAATTTCAGTGCCCCTCCCGAAAATCTCCCGGAGCCACCATTCCCCCCAATTTCTCCCGATTTTCCACCCGGACAACAAAATTGAAAAACCATATCCTAGATTGGCCCAGCCAATTCCAGTTTCCAACAATAGCTGCTACTACTGCAGCTACTTAGTATTAATATTACTCTTATTATTCTTTCTGGGTCGCAAAGTAAACTTTTAACATATTTTCAGGCGAGAATGTAGCTGTGTAAACTTCAAATAACTTAAACATGTTATTGTTTGGCCTTTTTCGGTGTTTTATTTCGTGAGTAAATCGGTTTGGCTGAGATTAAATTTATTAGATTAGATTAAATAAAACTTTAATAATCCCTCTGGAGGGTTCCTCCGGTGTTTTCACACAGCTGAATAAATGTCAAACAGAAAACTGATTAAACAGAAGTGTGAGATGGTCGAGAATCTATGCAAGCGTCCGGTTATATTTTATTTTATTTAGACAGCAAGGAGCAGACGGCAGAGGTGACGTAATTATGAAGGCTAGACCCCCCAATTTCACAGTCGCTCATTTCCGGTCTACCCGGCTTTCGGAGGACCCGGCCCACTTAGACCGCGAAGGCCGGGTCCTCAGGTGGACGCAGCCTCTGAATTTGGACACCGGTGACATTAAACTTATTTTTTTCCGATAAGTAAACACTGTAAAAACCCCTTTGAATGTCTCCCTAATTCTGAGGTCTCAAGGTTGGCAAGTATGTGCTAGGCTTTGGCCCACATCAGTCTAAAACTGTATGTAACCATGAAAAAAGTGTTGCCATGTCCACCAGGACAGTATAGTATAGACAGTATAGTATAGACTCCTTCACATAGTGGACATTAAGTTGTTGTGTGGGGCACCAGTAGTCCATGTCTGTTGCTGTAACAGTAGTTCATGTTTAGAATAAAAAGTCCCAGCTCACTGTTTTTATCGGGGCAATAGTGCCTAAAATGTTGCATAATTTTGCAGAGAGATCTTTTACTTTGTGGTAATCTTAGATGAGTAGTCTTATGGTCAAAAACCAGCAGGTCATTCAGTGTTCCCTTAGTGCTAATGTATCAGAGATGTTGGTGTACTATAACTGAAGTAATGTTGTTAAGTCCTTAAAGTCATATTCTTTTATTGTCATGACTGTATTTGAAGCTTTTTTTTTATTTTTGTATGATACCTGATTTATATGGAATATGGCTGAAGTAAACTAAACTCTAAAATCCGTCATTTATTTAATAGTAATTTAACATTATATAATTCACATATAAAACTATGAATCGTAATTTTAAATGGTTTAAAAGCATGTAGAATAGCATATGTAGGCAAGTATATTTCTCCTTTATTTTTTTATCAAGTTCGGTGGTTGAATCATCCGTCCCCACCAATCCCAAAACCAAATCTACGCCCTTGCCTCTCCCTCTCGTGGGGGGCTCAGATCACAATCTAGTTCATCTCCAGCCTCCAGCCTCTAGTACACAGAGAACCAGTAGTGTAACGTCTTGATGCATGCTCAATCATCCAGGTAAGTAAATCTCCAAAAGTTGAATCTGTTCATCTGGACGTAGCGTTTTGTGGGAGAAACGTTTCGTCACTCATCCAAGTGACTTCTTCAGTCTCAGCTGACTGCAGGTTTCCCCAAATCTTATAAACAGTACATTTGCATAAGTGTAACGCACAGTTAGGAAATGGTCAGCAGAGACTGAAGAGGGCCTGAGGGACTGTTTCCATTCTACTGTGTGGGACAACCCCTGCAGCCCTTTGGAGGATGACCTCAACAGCATCACAGACTGCATTACAGATTACATGAATTTCTGTGTGGCCAACACCGTACCCAGCATAAAGGTACAATGTTTTTCTAACAACAAGCCATGGATAAATCCTGAAATTAAGGCTCTCCTCAAGTAGAAGAAGAGAGTCTTTAGATCTGGAGACGAACAGGAGCTGAGAGTTGTACAGAAGAAGCTGAAATGGAAGATAAGGCAAAGGAAGGAAAACGACAGAAGGAAGATCGAAGAGCAGCTGCAACAGGACAACATCAGAGGGGTTTGGAACAGCCTGAAGACAATCTGAAGACAAAAACCTACCCCCCAGGCTGCACGAGACTTGGGGTGGGTGAATGACCAAATTAAATATTTTAATATGTTTGATCAATGTGAGTACAAGAAAATAATTATTATAATATGATGTGTTAAATTTGTTTAGATCAGAGGAATAAGGAAGGATTTGTCTGTGTTTTAGTTTGGCTTAGCTGTAGGCCTGAGAGTGTGTGTAATTGTGTACAAGGAAAGGAATTTATTGACACTGGGGGTCTGCTGTCATAAAAGGAGACAGGAAGCTACAGTTGGGGGTTGCTGATGCCGATGCTTGTACCTTTAATAAAAACTCATAATTGTTATAAACTTAGAAGTAGGTTTGCAGGAGACTCTCCACATGCTTAAGACAACAAGATGCCAATGGCCCAGTAGATGCAGAGTGGGGGTCTCAGTGTTTGTAATATGTTAACTCTGTTTTCTATGTTGTGTAGAGGAATTTGGTGTGGCTTGGGTGAGGAGATTACTTTTATGACCAGCAGGAAGTCACGTACACAGAGATACACACACAGTGCTTTGACTGTTACACTCACACACCTACATGCACACTCACTCACGTGCACTCACACATATACACAGGTACGCGCGTACGTGTCCATGTGCACTCACATAGACACACGGGTACGCGCACACACAGGCACTCACGTGCTAGTGCATACACACACAGACACAGAGTTTGCAGCACACCATGGGGGTTTTATGATGGGGTCACTTCTATAAAGCTGACTGTAACAAACAAAGGAGTGGAAGATCTGCAGAGGGACACCGGCCTTGCACGTCTCCCCTTCTAGAAGATACATGCGTAAATAGGGATGGGTATCGTTTAGGTTTTATCCGATACCGGTGCCAAACCGGTACTTTTGAAACGGTGCCGGTGTTTAAACGGTGCTCAAACCGGTGCTTAAAGAATGGAGAATGGTGCTTAAAGAAGCACCATTCTCCAAAATTGGTCCAAAAACCTCTCATGTTCAGCTGTTTTTTTGTAAAAAGATAACAATGTTAGCCTTTTCTGCAGCTATAGGGCATATATGGTTTCACTCTTGGCTGGAAGCAGTGCTTAAACAATGGAAAAAACACAAACTTTGTCCAAAAACCTCATGTTTAACTGTTTTCCACTTTTTCTTTGGTCATTTTAGCCTTTTTGGCCAGAGTGACGGGAGTATCTGCCATGAAACAAGAAGACAGCCGCATGTAACTACGATGGTGTTTGCTAGTTCACCTTACATGCATTAATGTAATAATGTTATTAGCCTACTCAACGTAAATTACACACGAACAACATTAAGCTACTCACGCAGAGAATAACGGCTGCTGCTGCCATCATCATCCGTCATCATTTCTGCTACACTGGCAGGGCTGGGGGCCAGGACTCTTCTCTGCGGGTTTTTGGGGGATGTTGCTAACTCCGGGACCGATAACAGGCACCACACCCGCAGTAGATTTGCACAGTGTGAGGTCTCGCAGCAAGCTATCAAATACTGCGCATTTCTCGGCTTTTAAAAAAGGGCTATGCGTCGCCAGGTGTTTCATCAGATTCGAGGTGTTACCTCCTTTGCACAGTATCAGCTTAAAGCACTTGTTGCAGGCTGCTGAGTTTGCATCTTTTGCTGTGAAGTACAGCCAGACTTTTGACCGCATCGCCTTGGGCATTTTTAATCTGTAGCTCTGCTCTAAAAGAACGTACGTACCTGGGCCCGCCTACTATCCTCGGAAACGTAAAATGATTGGCTAGAATCTAAAGTGTATCACATCTCAGGGAAAAAAAAGCACCGAAATAAAGCACCGAAATGTGCGCTGCTTTTCGGTCTGGTTACTACCGTTTATGTCAGAACCGGTGCCATCATGGCACCGGATACCGGTACCCATCCCTATGCGTAAATGAAGATGAATAAAGATGAATAAAGGTTTTGTGAAAATGACTACTGAGTCCGGTGCCGTCTCTGGATGCCCGAGGAATAAAAAGAATAGTGAAATCTTCCTAAACTAGTTTAATTAAATGCTGTGTGGGAATACATGGTTTTTAGAAGTGTCACAGTTTATTTCTAAAAGAATACATGTTGTTTGTGGTATTCTGTTTAAAAACTATTTGCTCCTGTGACTGTTCGAAGAACTAAAGAAAAGCAAAATGCTCCTAACTAGTTAAACTAAAAGTAAAATAAACTAAACTAGCTAAATTAAATCATCTATGTCTAAATAACAGAGCTCTAAGACCTATACAATCCTTTAAAAACATTTTAAATAAAACACATAATGGTTTCATTAAATAAAACGCTATTAAACAGATATGTACTCACATGACCCCCCGAACTCACATGCACGAGCAACGTCCGTTCACGCGTACGTGCAATCACATGAACGCGCAGGGGCAAAAAAAGTACAGGTATATTACTACTCTTGTCTGCCACACAGCCCTACCTGACAGATAATGCCCTTCCATTTCAGAAATATAATAATAATAAAAAATTACATGACAAAGTTATTTGCGGTATTTTTTATTTAAAGGAAATGAAACCATAGTGGCATGACAGGTGTAAAGAAGCTCCGTTCTCATGCTGTATAAACAATGTGTATAAAATGCACATATTTTGCACATTGTTTGTACATACATGCTACAGTATACAGTCGTGACCAAACGTTTTGAGAATTACATAAATATTGGAAATTGAAAAAGTTGCTGCTTAAGTTTTTATAATAGCAATTTGGTTCTGCCTGCTTCTAATGATGTTGATTTATTAACAAATCTTTTTAATAATTACTGTCTTTCTATTATCGATAATATTTGTCCTATTAAAACTAGACTAGCCCCTGTTACAAAACCCTCGCCCTGGATGAACGACAGCATTCGCTGCTAAAAGCGTGTCTGTCGTAAAGCTGAGCATTTGTGGAGAAAGACTCGTTTACAGGTTCATCTCTTTCATTTAAAAGACCTTTTAGTTTCTTTTAACGCTTCAATTCGTGATGCAAGGGCTGCTTATTTTTCAAACCTAGTCTCCAGGAGCAGAGGTAACCCTAAGGTTCTATTTGACACAATTAGGGATATTGTTGCTCCGGCTTCTGCTGCTGTCCCTATTTCTTCAAATGAAGACTGTGAAAATTTTCTTTCCTTCTTTGTTGAAAAGGTTAGCAATGTAAGAAGCAACATCTCTCCCTCCATGTACCATTTGCCTGTTTCAATTTTAATTAAGCCTGAAATATTTGAAAGATTTTCACCAGTGTCTTTACCTGAGTAGTTGAAGCTGGTCACTTCAATGAGATCATCCTCTTGCCCCCTTGATATTTTATCTGGGTCTTTATTTAAAAATGTTTCTGAGTCTATTGGTCTTAGTGTTCTTAAAATTCTTAATGCATCTCTACTCTCTGGTCAGGTCCCTGTTTACTGTAAAAGTGCTGTCATTCACCCACTTTTAAAAAAAAACCTAAACTTGATCCTTCTTTGGTAAATGGACTGATTCTTATATAGCGCTTTTCTACTCTCCCAGAGTACTCAAAGCGCTCTATACAACATGCCTCATTCACCCAATCACACCCACTCATATAAGCACTTCTAAACTCAAGTGCAACTAATAAGCATTCACACTCCGATGAACGCATCGGAGGGCAATTTAGTATCTTGCCCAAGGATATTTGGCATGCAGACTGGAGGAGCCAGGAATCGAACCACCACTCTTTCAATCAGTAGCCGATCTGCTCTACCACCTGAGCCACAGCCACCCCATTTGCTTTCCAGTTACAGACCCATCTCAAAACTGCCTTTTATTGCCAAGATTTTAGAAAAGGTTGTGGCCAAGCAACTCACGGATTTTCTAGATGAACACAACATTCTTGATAAATTTCAATCTGGCTTTCGTAAGGCTCACTCTACCGAAACTGCACTTCTTAGAGCAGGGGTGTCCAAACTTTTTTCGCTGAGGGCCACATACATAAAAATATGGGAGGGGCTGGGCCACTTACTAAAAATTAGGTATATAACCTTAACTTTACTGTATTAAAAATCACTTAAAAGTGGTCAAATATGTTATATTGTTGAATATAATTAAAGACAAAACTGCCTTCATCACAGTTTTCCATAAATGGATCTTTATTGATTTATTCAGAAAAAGCTTTGGTAGCTAATTCTCAGAACAGCAGCCTCAGATTTCTTCTTAGACAGAAGATTTACAGTACAGAGAAAAAACAATAAAGGGGAAAATAGGACGGGTACATTTCAAGTTTATTTAAGTTATTAGGCTTAGCAACACACCTATCACACGTTAGTTTGAAACCGTTATCAACATTAACAGACTGAACTGGACTTAATAACAGGAGTCCGTATAATTTTAGTAAATTATTCTGGTGAGTATCAGCTGCGCTGGGTATGTAAATCGGGCCATCCAGCTGCGGTGCTGATCGTACGCCACTCGTGGCAAAAATCCGGACAGATGTCACCTGACCAAGGAGCAGATCTGCATCAGATGAGATCAGCTGACTTTGCATGTGCGTGCGCTGTGCACAGCGGTGTTTACTCTGTGTGTTAACAAGAAAAACGCATCTAAGAAAGTGGTGCGCAAAAGCAGGGTAGTGACAGAATCGATGCGCATTATTGATATTTGAAGCATGTGTACCTGCACATTAACACGCGGGTACTGTGGAATATATTTTTTACTCACCTAAAGCGCTCGTGCTCTCGTCCACTCCCCGCAAAGAAATAGCAGCTGTGCGGCGTCTGTGGCATCGGTGCTCTCATCGCATGCGATGGAGTAAAAATCAAAAGCACAGCTTTATCACACAGTTGCAGTTTAATGTTGGCTGACGAGTCTTCAATGCGTCGCACAACTGGATTTCTGGACATGCTGACGTTGTTGAAGTCCTGCACTTTTTCCGTGCACATTATTTCGGTGACTTTAACGAGGCCGTGTTTTATAAGCTCTCCATCTGAAAAAGGCTTGCCATGTCTTGCGATGAGTTGGGCGACCTCATAGCTGCTATTGGAGCCTTTTCCTGGACAATTTGAGCACGAAAAAAAATACTGTTGCTGACCCCGCAGGAGAGCTAGCATTTGCTTTAATTTCTGCTCTCGCTCAGCACCAGTGTAGGATGCATAGGCCTGATGTTTGGTTTCATAATGACGTCGTACGTTATACTCTTTCATAACTGCCACAGTTTCAGTGCAAATCAAACAGATACACTTCCCCTTGAATTCTTTGAAGAAATATTCACTCTCCCACCTTGTCTGAAATTTTCTGCATTCACTTTCTACCTTTCGCTTCTTTGGTTCTGCCATGTTTAGTAACTTGGGGATAAATTTCTTCTGTGATTGTCCTTTTTGGTGGAGCAACTGCCTTGATCAACAGCAGCTCCCCCTGGTGTTAAAACTAAGAAGTGCAATACACTCAAGCAAAAGTTGAAGTGCGGGCCATAATCTATTCAATTTATAAAATTACTTGTGGGCCAATTAAAACCGGACTTTGGACACGCCTGTCTTAGAGTGTCTAATGATATTTTGATGAAATACGATGCTGGAGAGTGCACTGTTTTGATGTTGCTGGATCTGACCTCTGCTTTTGACACCGTTGATCATCTTATTTTGTTAGATAGATTAAACCACTGGATGGGTGTATCGGGTACCGCACTGGAATGGTTTAAATCCTATTTGTCAAATCGATTTTTCTGTGTGGCTACCTCTAAGTTCAGATCCACTGTCAGCTCTCTTGCCTATGGGGTGCCTGTCTTGGGACCGTTATTGTTTTTGTTGTATTTACTCCCTCTTCTGCAACTTCTTAGCTATTTCTCTGATATTTCATATCATTGTTATGCAGATGATATTCAGCTATATATCTCTTTTAGGCCACCTGATGTTTCTAAGCTCCAAATCTTGCAGTCCTGCTTAGATTCCGTTAGAGATTGGCTGGCTGGTAATTACCTTCAACTAAATGCTGATAAAATGAAAATCATTGTCTTTGCTCCTGAGAAATTTGTTCCCCTCGTGGTTAAAAATCTAGACCCCCTTGCTTCTTATATTAAATCATCCATTAGGAACCTTGGTGTTACATTTGATACAGCTCTGACGCTGGACACACACGTTAAATCTTTGGTTCGCTCTTGTTTTTACCATTTAAGAAATATCGCTAAGCTGAGCCCCATTGTGTCACGTTCCGAATTGGAAATGATTATTCGTGCTTTTGTTTCATCCCGCTTAGACTATTGTAATTCCTTGTTTACTTGCTTAAGTAATGCCTCCCTGGAATGACTGCAGGGCATTCAGAATGCTGCTGCTAGGCTTCTGACAAAGCATCACAAACACTCCCATGCCACTCCCCTCCTGATTCAGCTGCATTGGCTCTCTGTCAAGTTCAGGGTCCAATTTAAGATCATAATCATGACTTATAGGGCCCTGCACAGTGTAGCTCCAACTTACTTAAATGATCTTCTTCTTTCTTATCACCCCAGCAGGTCCCTGAGGTCTTGTGACCAGGGGTTGCTGGTTGTCCCGCATACAAGGTTAAAAACAAAAGGTGACAGAACGTTTGTATCAGTGGCTCCCAGACTCTGGAACTCGCTCCTTTTGAGTTTGAGATCTGTGGACTCAGTCATGTCTTTTAAAAAGCAGTTAAAAACCTACCTGTTTAAACTCGCTTTTGGTTAATTTTGTTTTGGATTTTAATGTCTGTTTTCTGCCTCTGTAAAGCACTTTGTGATTTTTATCTTGAAAGGTGCTATATAAATAAAATTTTACTTACTTACTTACTGAAAAGGAAAGGCCAACACTGACTCTTTGCATAAATGTCATGTAATTGTCGATAAAAGCCTTTAAAAAGTGCTTGTCATCATATTTCAGTACAAACTTTATGAAAACTAATATTTGCGTCATTTTCAAAACTTTTGGCTGCGACTGTATATGTTTGAAAGGCATGTTGGTCATCTGGGAAAACCAAGCAACAAAACTTACATACTTGCTAAACTAAAAGTAGCTGCAGCACACGAAAAAAAGTAATCCCTTTTTAATTTAACCCTTCATTCTCACACCGTGCTTCCAGGTAGCAGTTTTGTTTTTTTTTTCTGAAATGCAGGTTTTATGATTTTCCTCTTTTTAGCCCCACAACATTTTTTTTCTCCAAAATCCTTATGAGGAACCTTATGACTCACAATCACATTCCGCTTTTTGGATTTAAGTTCACATTTTCAGTAGACCTGGGTAGTTAAGTCTTCAGGACCTCGTGTTCCAGGAAATGCTTCAATTCCAAGGGTTGTGTAGAGTGCTCCCAAGTTCTTGGTCTCCAGATATTTGTGGTGGTCATCTCTGTTCTCACCCCAGTGTGCACCTGCCAGCCACTTCTTCTGACTGCTACTGTAGCAGCAGAAGGCCGACCAGAGCACTGAAGGAATATTTATCTTGTTGTTGTTCAGTAAGCTACTGTCACTACTCTCACTGCCACTAGGTTTTGCTCCAATTACTACAAAGCCTTCTATTTTTTTATTGTTGTTAATGCAGTTTTCATCCAGAAAGCGTTTGACACATTTCTCCATTTGGTTCCATTTTCCACGATAGAAATGTGACTTTTGTCACAGTTAGTCAGGGTAAAGGTAGATATTTTCTCAGTTAAATCACATGCATAAGAGTTTGGAAATAAATGTCCTCTGTCAAACTTTTGCTGGTTGTAGGGGTCGTAATCAGTGTTTACATCCTGGTGTTTATAGATGATGTTGTTGTCAGCTCGTCTCATATTGTCATCCTCATCTGAGGTCTTCAAGCTGTGAAAGCAAAACAAAACAAAAAAGCCATGCATGGCAGCTGGAAAATGGACTTAATGAACATTTAATAACTGATTGTATAAAATTTTATAATCTAAAAATAATATAGGTTAGCTTAGGGTAGGGTGACCATATTTTGTTTTTCAAAAAAGAGGACACTTGGCTCAGTCAAGAAGAGCTTTAATAATACAAGACACTGCTAGCATAATGGACAGGTTTTTGACCGGGTTCCCACACAAACGCAAAGCAGGAGATGAAGCATCACCAAATAACTTCCAACTATCAACTTCATTCTAAGCCAAAGACTAGAAAATATGGTGAAGCATAGCTTCACTTTGGCTTCACCTGCACAAGTGCCAAGGTAGGTCTTCCCGACAGAATTGCTTTCCCCTGCGTCAGGAGCACACGCTGGGCTCTCCAAATCACGGACAAACAGTATCCCACATTCTTGATTTTTAGTTCACAAACGCTTCTTGTAATAAATAACTACTCCTGACGTTTTGGAGATGTTAGGTCTTTAGTTAGATCCTGCCACGATTTGTTCCCTCGGTTCAAATCATGAACAGTATCCCACAGCTGTTTATGTTTTTGAACCCATTTTGCACAGAGAGGCATTTTTGAAAAATGTATTGATAGCAATGTTGAATATTATTACACAGGAAAAAAACAACTACACGTAAAATAATTACACCGTGACGCCTCTGCCTTTCATCTGCATAAGAAAAATTACCAGTATGGGGCCGGTAAGAGGGACATTTCTTTTGCAGTTCATCATCAAATGATGCACTTGCGCTTTGGGATCTTTTAAACATCATTAGGCACGTTGCTGTGCATCGTCCGTCCCGTCTTTGAGCGCAGATTAAGCGCTCACAAAGCATCAGTTCAGGGATGACCTCAAACACATGGGTCCTCTGTCGGACTACAGGAAAACCCGGACATTTTGATCAGTCTCAAAAATCCCCCCAGACGCCCCAGACAGAACGTGAAAAGTGGACATGTCCGGGGAAAAGAGGACGGTTGGTCACCCTAGCTTAGGGTGTAATCTGTACAAATTTTATCTGATTCTATGGTCCTATTTTCAAAGCAAACTTTAGTTGACAAGACTGCTGTTACATAGGAAATGTACTAAACAATGCTCAGTTACAGTGTAATGGGAAGTTTATGTAGAGATCTCAGTAAATCATTAACAGGATCACTGAACAAGTGAAAGTTATTGTTAGCAAAAGCAGATGCTACAGTTTTGGACTTAGCCAGTACACTGTGGAGCGTCAGCTATGATGATGCATCAGCTCTGATTTAAGTGGTTAACTAAGAGTCACAATAATAAATATATTTTATCTCAAGTAGCGCTACAGTGTCAACATGTTTTGTTACAGCTAAAAAAGATGTATTAAAACTGACACCTGTGGTTCAATAACCTCCACCTGCACTCCCTCTGTACTTTGCAGCAGAAAAAAACTGGACTCTTGTTGTGGGTGTCGTACAGCGTCACAAATGTTCTGGTGTTTTCAAAAGTCTGGCAAATCAGTTTGTATCTGTTTTTGTCAAAGATCTCCCCTCCCTCCAAAATTTCTGGGATGTTTTGTGGAGTTTGCTGCAGAAAAAACTCCTTACATTCTTCCACTGACTCATCACAGTCTTCCACTGATGTCACCACTTTAGTTTCAGTGGGAATGATGGACAGAAGGAGGAGAGCAGCGAAAGGCAGGAGGTGATGCATCATGAGCGAGCCCTGTGAAATCAGGTGACAGCAGAACAAATATTATGACATTAGTCCTACGTATTACACATACTTCCTTTACTTCTTTTTTCATTCGAAGTCAGTGTCTATTCTAGACATCCAGTAATATAAAGAGGTGAATTCTTTCGATCGTGTAGACAGAGTTATGGTAATTTGGTATGATAATTTAAAAAGTATAATTCTGCTACATTTTATTCTGCATTTCATGTTTAACATGTTTTGGAATAAACATCTAATTTCTGTAGCACCTGTCAAAATTTACTTCTAATTTGAGAGAAGTTCAAAAAAAGGCTACGATAACAGAAACACTAACTGGTATAACTGTTTATGTCAATTATTTCATGCTGTTAATTTAGGTGATCTTTATTTTCCTTTTTTTTTTAACTTTGTGCAATGTTATTGAAAGGCTTACGGTGATTTCTTTAACGTAACACCTAAAACAATGACCAGTATAAATATATATAATAATTATATGAGAATATATAAGATATAAGCCATATAAGACAGTGTGGGGCCCGCCCCCTAGGGGGGGCGCAGAGCCATTGCAGGGGCGCTCACACAAACGCAAAGCAGGAGATGAAGCATAGCTGCATGTTTCCAAACCAACTTCATTCCAAGCCAAAGACCAGAAAATATAATGAAGCACGTCTTCCCTTTGGTTTCACCTGCACAAGTGCCAAGGTCTCCCTGCAGAATTGGTTTTCCCTTCGTCAGGAGCACGCGCTGGGCTCTTCAAATCACGGACAAACAGTATCCCACATTCTTGCTTCTTAGTTCACAAACACTTCTCATAATGACTAACTGTTAGTCATTATGAGTCATTTGTGCAGGTGAAACCAAAGGGAAGACATGCTTCATTATATTTTCTAGTCTTTGGCTTAGAATGAAGTTGGTTTGGAAACATGCAGCTATGCTTCATCTCCTGCTTTGTGTTTGTGTGGGAGTCTGTAAATACAGCATGTTTCCGAGCGGAATTAGACACATCAACATAGTTATAAATTACAGTTTTAAATAAAATTATTCACGACATATGAGTGGACAGACCTGGTGATAATTGCATGTGGTACTGCTGAGCTTGTATGTGGTATGTGAACTGTTACACTTTTAAAAAACAAAACTGCTTTATAAGTTAAGTTTTCTTTAGTGACCCATCCCATGCCCCTGTTATTTCTTTTCCAGATGTGAACCATTGTAAAGGTTGCAGTTCAAAGACCTGAGGTATGAAATTCTTTTCAGATCAGCTGTGATCAATATTTTTTGGAACTTGATAAATAACGATAAAAGCTATAATGGCTTCATTAGCATTTTGTGTAAATGTTTGTGTTAAAATTATAGCTTTAATGAGGTCTTTCTACATTAGTTTTAGTTATAAAGTATGTACATGTATACATATAGTATGTATATTTACAGTACAATATGTTGTGTTTGTTGACATGTTTTCAGGTGGAAGCAGAATTTGTGGATTACTACTGCTCCAGTTGTTCCAAGGCTTTTTGCACAACTTGACCAATACACTGACCAGCTCATAAAAGTCTTCAAGAAAAAAGGAGGCGCTGCAGGGAAGAAAATTAGACAAGTTTTGGCCCCTGCCACACAGGTGCGTTATTCTGTTGGTAGCAAAATATTATGGTGTTATAAAATCCCTTTCATGTTTAAACAACTAGTGTATGGTAGCTGCACAGTGTACCCACATTTATATTAAGCAAGACAAAGTTTGGTACTCAAAACTTTGGAAAATTAAAATTACCTAAACATAAGTAAAATCTTATCTCTCAATTTCGGGTTAAACCATAAGTGAATGTTTTTATGTTAAAGATCAGTTTTTGAATGCAAAAAAGATGATGTATTAGTTTGTCTTTACCTCCATTATGGACATATATAATGTGGTGGAGACTCTGCCCAACAGGTTAACTATTCATGTCCATGTGATGATTAGTTGGTCTTGTGTCGTTGCCTATCTCTGCAGTGGATATGTCATCATTTTGCGTATAATGTGAGTTTGTGTGATCCTAAAGTATTTCTGTTTTCTCTTCCTGTATCTCTGCCACTCTCTACAGAAGGAAACTATTGAAAAGGGGAGGGAGTGTGTCCTCAGTGCACTACCTCCTTACATGAATGAAGACCCAAGCATCCTCTTCAAAGAATAATTGGTTGGTTTTTTATCTGTATTAAACCAAATTTTGAATAACTAATGTTGTTGCATGTTGTAATGTTGTTGTTATAATTTGCATGGAACCTGTTTAAATGTTTTGGGGAATCTTCTTGTATACCCAAACTATTCATATTTATTGTTGAATCTGTAGTCTAAAGTAGTGGCACACTGGGGTGCATGTTCCTAATATTGTGTTTACTTCATTAAAGGGTAGCTTTGGCTCTTTTTTTTTTTTTTAAACTGGACACCATTTTTCTATGTTTGTGTGTTTAAGCTACAACTACAGCTGTTCAAAGGAGCTGGAACAAATTACCCTCGCTATCTTCACCATCGAAAGAGCTGATGCCAGCACTCCTCCAGCTGATGTGGGTATAACATCTAGGGTGTTCTCTCTGCATGTGCACTCTTAATGGGTGGGATATATGAACTGAATCTCAGTTAACCTCGAGACTGAAAGCCTTCTTTGAAGTACTTCAGAAGCTTTTCCTTCATCTGTATGTCAGCAAACTCTTGACCAAAGTACAGATTCTCAAGAATAAACTGAATGAATAAGCCAACCCTTAATTTGGATGATGAATGTTCTGTCAGATGGACAGAAGTTTTTCGGAGGCTGAATGGGAATAAAATGGTAATTTGTTGAAAATGACAGATAAAGGGAAAAACTACATTTGAGAGAAATTTAGAAAATTTTCAAAAGTTGATTTGAGAGATTTTACTCTTGTGGGGGGGGGGCTAGTAAGAGACAATCAAAAGTATTGAGATTTAAAGAATTTAACTGAAAGATGATACTGCACCAGAAATGTTGAAGGGTGGTGTGTATATTAGTGTTCAAGGCATATTGTTATGAGGTGGAAGTATGTTCATATTCTGTTTGTGCTACATTGTGTGCATTGTAAAGGTAATTGCAATACATACTAAGAATAAGGGTAAGTTAGGAATGCGGGATGAATGTATATTTTGCGGACTTTTAAAGACAAACAATTGTTTCCATGTTAAAATGTTTACAGCTCGACTTTTTTGCCCATACACTGGTAAAATAAATGTTGACAGTGGCAAGTGTTAAATGGTTACTGTTGTGCTGTTGCAAAAAACCTGAACGCTGACAAGCTGTTTTATTGTTAGACCATAATGCTGGCATGTTTTATTAAACTTTTATTTGGGATGGTGATATAATTTTCTTTGATTGCTAATATCAGTGGACCATTTTTTATTATCATTATTACTATTATTATTATTATCATTATTATTATTATTACACTTTTTTTTTTAATTTGTGGCTGTGGAGGTGGACACTTCACTTCACAACTTTGCTATCCATTTTAGACACTTAAAAAAAAACACTCCAAAGACCTTACTAACATCACGTGTGCATAACTCAAGTGTCATCTTCTCAACATGTTATGTGGTCTTCAATGTTTTTTTCTTCTATTTCTGGCAGATACAGACATTTATTTTAAAGTCTTGATGTTGCATCTGTCTACATACTGTTAGTTACTAACCCTAATGAGCTGTTGTATTTTATTTTGGACTGGACTTACACAAATGCTCACTGAATGTGTTGGCAATAAAATAAATTTAAAAGAATAAGTTGGATGTACTTAATTCATTTGTGTGGAACCTGTTGACAAAATAGATTTATGTAAAACTAATTAGTAAAGCACAAGGTGGCTGAAAATATAATATTTGAATTAATCTAACTTAAATTTAACATTTTACTGCCACAAATAAGAAATGTGTTTAAAAAACTAATCTAAACTATCTAACCTGTAAATATATCATTTATGTTCATACAACATAACTTGATTTAGGTAGTCTTAAATATCTCCTGTTAATCTTAAGTAGTTTTTAGATGACCTAAAGATTTTTGCTTTGTTTTTGCACAGAGAGGCATTGTTTGAAAAATGTATTGATAGCAATGTTGAATATTATTACACAGGAAAAAAAAAACAACTTCACATAAAATAATCACACCGTAACGCCTCTGCCTTTCTAAATGCAGGGAAAGTAGCTGCGTATGTCTATGTAAGCGTGTAAAACCTGCAGACAGTCAGATTAACAGTATTGTGTCTCTATCTGCTATTCTGCAATTCATCTCATGTAAACAATAACGCCGCACAGCGTGATGTGAAAAAAGGCACATACCTTTGACGCTGTGTGATGAACTTTGTATTCCTCGTCCACACGTAAACGCAAAAAAGGAGTTTGAAACACGTTTACGTGTGGACGAAAGGTCCAAACGCACAGAAACAGCTGCGCTTTCAAAAATACCCGTGTAGGTGTGGACGTAGCGTAAAAGAGTTAGTAGTTTATTTTATTACTACCTGTAATTTATTGCAGTTTACTTGTATTTGCTTAATTGTTTACTAAATGTTTGAGGTGTGAAATAAACCGCAATGGAGCAAAATATGGGTGTGTGTTTGGAGGATGTGTTTGTGCGCGTGTGTGTGCGCGCACGCGACGGGGGGGGGCGAACATTTTTCTTGTAAAATAAAGGGGGGGGGGGGGGGGGGGGGGGGCATTAAAATAAGTTTGGGAACCACTGCTATAAGATATCTAAGAGATACACAGCAGTTCTTACCATTTCAGGTTTACAGTGGTTCCCAAACTGTGCTAGCAGTGTCCAAGCGCCCCCCCTGCAATGGCCCCACACTTTGGGAAGGTCTGCCTCACAGGTTCACAGAGTAGTGGAAACAAGATCGTGTGCAGTGTAGAGTTATCCTCCATAAATATAAGCTAAGCTTAAAGAGGAAGTAAATAGAATTACTCAGCAGTTTGCCAAAGGGTCTTAACCCTTAGATGCACACGTGGGGTCAAAAATGAAGATTTCTTCAACATCTTTAAAATGAAAAGTTGTAATATTTTCATATTCCTCATAAAATATGTTTGTAACATTTTTTATTTATTTTTTCATTAATTTTTAAAAAAAGCCATTTTTGTATCACTACCCCACTCTTCCACAAGCAGTTCCTATGGAATCTTCTATGAAACTTTCATTCTTAGCAACTCTGGATCAGGAATTAATTTTTACACAGTAACATACATGATTTATAGTCAGGGCTGCACAAAAGTGGTCCGCAGGTGCATATTCACTGTCAAAATAAAAGAAATTCATCCTTAGTGATTGTGTTACAGTGGATGAACAACTTGTGCCTTTCAGAGGGAAGACCCAGCTTCTGCAGTATATGCCGAGCAAGCATACAAAAGTGATACGAGTGATACAAAAACTCAAATTTCTTAAAAGTAATGAAAAAATAAATAAAACTGCAAAGGGCCTCATGTCACAAACATGTTTTATGAGGAATACCTCAAATATGAAAATATTACAACTCTTTGTTTTAAAGATTTTGAAGAATAA
Organism: Pelmatolapia mariae; assembly: GCF_036321145.2. Taxonomy (NCBI): domain Eukaryota; kingdom Metazoa; phylum Chordata; class Actinopteri; order Cichliformes; family Cichlidae; genus Pelmatolapia; species Pelmatolapia mariae. The sequence continues at coordinate 45,440,157 of NC_086229.1, read as the reverse complement.
CAACCGAGTTTATAGCAAAATGCATTGTTTCTATTTGGGGTCATTTTTGACCCCACTCGTGGAAGAGTGTAGGTATTGGTAGGTTGTGCATCCAAGTTCTGATTGTTACCAGTTTTACACTGTATTCAAAACATCTATGGTCACCAGTGGCCTGCCATACCTCCCCTTTTTCTCTCTCTTTCAACAAACAACACACAATAAGGTCATAAATGGATGAGTGAGGCACTGGAGAAAATACTTAAAGGTTTTACAATAATTTGACCTTCTTCTTGTCAAAGACAACAACTTGAAATGTACTGTCACAATAATGTGACTTAATTGATTGAAAATAGTGATACAGCAGTTTTAGTTTCATGGTACGCTACTTTATTTTATTTTCAGCATTTTCCGCTTTTCATGTTTTTCTCTGCAAGATTATGTGTGAAATACAAGGCCATCATTCAGTTACTGTCCCTGTCACTCTGTTGTTTCCTGTTGTTTTTGTGTTACCGCTCTTTGTTCATTGCAAACAGGCAAGAAACCGAATCATGTTAGAAATTAGATCTAATCTAATTTGAATAATTTGAGTTTTTAAGAAAAATCCATGAAGCAATTTTTTCCTTTGATTTTTCATTTAACACATGGCTCTGATTGCCATGGAAGTGTGAATGTTTCAAGCACATTTGTATCCAAGAAAACAAATGTGCAGTAGAAACATATCCAGGAAACGGAAAGAAATTTAATTTCCAACTAAAATTAGTGCTGTACAGCAATTAACGTTTCTATCAGCATTTCTATCAATGTATTTATCAACATGGCAAAGGGCAAAAGGGCAGAACTGTTATCAAGATGATATCATCCAAAACAGCAGCATTTGGTCCTGCAATTACCATTGAAACCTACTTATCACAAAAAGCTAACAGGAATCCTGCATTAAGCCACCTATTTAGCAAGCTCCAACATGAAGTAATGAGAACTTTGTAATGAAAAAAGAAAGAAAGAAAGAAAAATACCTCAGATATACATCATAGGTAACTTTTTAAGGTTTAAAAAATTTCATTTATTATTTCAGAATAACGAAGATCACAAAAATCTTTAGCATCATGCTTATTTTTTATGCATGATTAGCAATTTATGAAAATATTTGCTTCCCCTCCAACAGTGCTAACGTGAGTGTGTTCGAGAGGCGCGTGTGACTGAAGACGCCATTTTTGTGTGTGTAACCCACAGGATTGTGGCTGTCCTTCCCTACTCTTTGATTCCCTGGACTTTTTCCCCTTGCACATTTTGTATATAGCACCTGGTGTGTTTGTAAACAAAATGTTTAACCTTTTTAAACTAAGTCCTGCGCTTGAGTTGTTTCATTGGTAAAGTCCAGCACTAGGTCGGTGGACCAATGACATAAAAATCCAGACCCACACGAGCAAGACGCAGATCCTGCTAGGCCACATCACGGACAGTCAGGTAAGGCAAACAGTAGACAACGGCCAAAACAAACAGGCAGATGAACTAAACCCAAAATTCTCAGGCACTTGCAAAATTAGCTAGATCGCCAGTAGTGTCAGTAGAAGACAAGAAGTTTTAACTCCACTCAACCGGAAGTTTGACCGCACCCACCCAGGTAGTACAGGACCCAGCTGTGATAATGACAAGTTCTGAAGCCTCTGGACTCCTGTCACATTAATGTGTTGTTTATTAAGCACTGAGTTTTGTCTGTAAGTTTTCTTATGACATTTTAACAGGCGTTGCCTTGTGAAGTTTAAAACAGCACCTAGTATGGAGTGTAGAGAGACACAGGTAAATAGAAAAAAAACACACAAAAAACAACAACTGCCTGAAATGATCAAAGTGAACAGGAGAAAAACTAATGATGCCCTTCCATTTCAAAATAACGCTTATGATGCAAACACTACAAAAAAGTTACATGAAACATCACGTCCTGTTTAATACAATTTAAGCACCAATGATAAACGGAAAAATAATCATATCTCGGAAATATTTGGCTTTTTTACATAAACATGGGACACAAATTAATGGTAAAACCTGAATCGGCTCAATACAAAGTTATTTGGATTTGTCACATTGCGCAGGGGCACAGACGCTCCCTTCTCCTGTAAATATATGTAAAATGCACACACTTTTGTCTAATCCTCTATTTGTAAATCTACACAACATAAATCAGTGCTACAGTATCTAGATATGAAAGTTCCAATATTAAGACAGCTGGTGTCTGTGTTCATAGTCTGAGAAATTCCAAGCAGGGAAGAAAACACAGTAACTAAACTAAAGGCAGCTGCAGCACATGATAACAACGTTATTATGAATAAAAAAATAAAACACCTACTGAGTAAAACCAGATTAAGAAAATAACCATCATTTTTTTACATTATTTTTACTTTCGTCTTCATTAAAGTAAATGATTCGTTTCCAGGTTATTTCCTTTAACATTTTCATGATTTTCAGCTTTTCCAAATTACTTTTTGATTTAATGATTCCTTTCTTTCCATGATGCTTCCAAGCAAGTTAACTGAAAAAAATCTGACTTTTAAATTGATATTTTCTTCTTTTTAGGTCAAAGAAAATGTTTTCCTTTTACATCATTCTCTTTTATTTTAAACTTTTTGACTAATGCAATTGTAGCACTCATAGGGGCAGTTGTTGATTTGCCAGATGTGGTGGAAAGTGGGACAGATGTTTCAGGTGAAGAGAAAGATGTGGAAGAAGAAGACGCAGAAACCGAAGCGGTAGCTGTGGATGTAGTAGGGGCAGACTTAATTGACGTTTTTGATGGGCAGGAGCAGTTAGAGGGAAGGTTTGAATACAGATGAGTAACTGTTGTATTTTTAGGACATTCTGTTTTAGGAAATACTTCAATTCCCAGCTCTCTGTGGAGTTCTCCCAAGCTCCTTGTCTCCAGATAATCGGGGCCACCAACTGTGTTGTTGCCCCAGTGTGCACTTGCCAGCCAGCTTTTCTGACTGTCACTGTCGCAGCAGAAGGCCGACCAGAGCACTGAAGGAATATTTATCGTTTTGTTGGTACTCTTGTTGCTGGGCTGGGCTCCAATAACTACAAAGCCTTCTATATTGCTATTGTTTTTGCAATATTCATTCAAAACACATTTGATGCATTTCTCCATATTATTCCAGCTTCCACTGTTGAAGTTTTTATTTTGTGGAACAATGTTAGTCAGAGTAAAAGTAGAATTTTTTTTTAAAACAGTAGATCCATAAGAGCTTGGAAACAAGTGTCCTCTGCTAAAACCTGTGTGTTTGTAGTCTTTGTCCCCAGCCTGGTGGTTATAGGTGATATTGTCGTCTGATGGTCTCATATTGGGATTGTCTTTTAAAATTTCAAGCTGTCAAAATCAAAAGGGTAGGTCAGTAAGTCATGCATGGTTGTTGCTAAATAGATTAACAGATTAAAAGAGTTTAGTTATCACCTTAGGATAATTTTTTTCAGCTGATATTGCTTTTTTTCATCTATAGAGCAAACTTAAACTGACATAATCTAAATTAATTTTAGCCAAACTCAGTGAAGCGGAACTCAGTGATGTCTTTAGGAACATATACTGAACAATGCTGATTATCACTTTGTAATGTAATGTAATAGAAATCATCTGTAGAGCTCTCAAATCATAAGCAGAGTAACTGAATTAGTAGAAATGGTAGCAGCAACACTAGAGTTTTGGAGTCAGCCTGTACATCGAGTAGTTTATCATGTACGTAGGCCTGCACTGTCATAATATTTTATTTCAGTTTGAAAGCTGCATCACAGCAGTTATTATGAAGTAAAACATAACAGTTATTACACATAACTAATAAATATTGCAAATATTTAATATATACCTGTGGTTCAATCATCCATGGGATATCGGGTCTTCCAGATATGTTCCCATTGAACTTTGCAGCAGAAAAAACTGGAATCTTGTTCTGGGTGTCGTAGAGCGTCACAAATGTTCTGGTGTCATTCAAAGTCTGGCAAATCAGTTTGTATCTGTTCTGGTTCAAGATTTTCCCTCTCTCCAAAATTCTTGTGATGTTTGGTGGAGTTTGCTGCAGAAAAAACTCATCACAGTCTTTCACTGATGCCACCACTTCAGTTTCAGTGGGAACAATGGACAGAAGAAGCAGAGCAGCGAGGGGCAGGAACTGCTTCAGTAATGTCATCACCTCGCCCTGATTCATCTGGTCAGAGGAGAAACCAAAACCTTTATAAATTATTACACTTAAAGAGGCACAGTTAAAATTTACCGTATTTTCTGTCTCAGATAAAGTTTCAAATAATGAGGACAAATAATGACTGTGAGCCCAAAACTAAAGAAAAATAATAATAATAATATTATTAATAATATAATAATAATAAATGCTTACTTTACCCTTTTTTTTTCTACTCTTGAACCTGTGTGATGTCAAAAAGGTGTATAGCAGTTCAAACCTTCTGTTTGCAAAGGACGTGTAGTGAGAAGCTGTTTGGATTAACGGGAAAGGAAATAAAGCAGTTTATTTCAGATGAACAAAGGCCCGGCATAAGATAAGGATTAAGGATTAGCTTGAACTGTGAATCATAAAAAGGTGTCTAACCATAGAAAATCTAGTTGTCGAAACCTGCATGTGAAGCTGCATTCTTACACATTTTAAAACCTTTTCAAGCCTGTTAAATGTCTTTCTTCATCTATCTAAAGGTAAACACAAAGTCAGCTCAACAATAATTAAGACTTTATATACTGAGACTTTCAGGCATTCTTAGTCCCTGTTTCATGTTGAATCAATGTATTTTGCCAGAAACGTCAGACTCTCGGGTTAAAGCTCAGAAAACTATTTCAAAAATCGCTGAACAGCTAAAACAGCAAATGAGAGCAGGTAAACAGATTCTGCACAAAGATGTAAACAAAAAGCGTGGATCATTCACCCGACGGCACGTACACAGACATGCCATCAGTGCTGAATGCCGACATCTGACACTGCAGGTTTCATCACTCTGACCAAAATTCACTGACCAGCAGCAAAAGAAGATCAAAACTATGCTTCACATTTGATAAGCATCATCATGAATTCTTTTAATGGTGTAGAGTGTCTGTTATGTAACAGCCAGACAAGTTCAGCCCAAGTGGCCTGAGATGGAGTGAAATTCAGTTTCAGTATGCCACAAACAACTCAATAAATCTTTAGAAAATGTGATTCTACTAAACATTTTTCTGCATTTCATGTTTAATCCTTTTTGGAATGAGGTAAACATCTAACCTGTGTGGCATCTGTTACGAATTTAGTTAAGCTTAAGAGAAAGTTAAGAAAAAGGGTTACAGTAATTGAGTTCAGAATCACATTTTTCTTTTTTTTTAAACTTTGTGCTGCTTTAATTGAATTAATGTATACTTCATATTAGTTTGTAATCGGAAGGTTGCTGGTTCGAGCCCTGGCTTGGACAGTCTTGGTCGTTGTGTCCTTGAGCAAAACACTTCACCTGTTGCCTACTGGTGGTGGCCCGGTGGCGCCAGTGTCCGGAAGCCTCACCTCTGTCAGTGCGCCCTAGGGTGGCTGTGGCTACAATGTAGTTTGCCATCACCAGTGTGTGAATGTGTGTGTGAATGGGTGAATGACTGGATATGTAAAGTGCTATACAAATACAGGCCATTTACCATTTACCATTTGTACAGCTTGTTGTGACTGCTATGATAACTAATGAAATTCGGCTTTACTTTGTTGACTCCAAATGTGTGCTTGTGTGTGTTTGTGTGTGCACATCCACTAAGATGACCAGTGTGGTGATGAATAAAATAAAGAAAACAGTTCTTACCACTTCAGGTTTCCTTTATGGGTTAACAGAGCAGTGGAAATGAGGTAAATGGTGCGGTGCAGAGTCACCCTCCTTATATATAAGTTAGGCTCAAAGACGAAGTCAGTGCCTACTCAGAATTTTGTTAAAGTGTGTATATTATGATTATTGTCAGTTTTACACAGTGTGTAGTCTTGCACCTCGACTTCCTCTTTTCTCCTTTCGTCTCTCATTCTCTATCTATCTGTGTATGCATACAAACACACACACCAACATGTGTGTGTGTTTCTGAGAGTCAGCAGCCTGTGTGATGGGCACACCACAACTTTAAACACAGTTTAATAGTGTTTGTAGTCAACAGGTCTGTTTCCAATGTGAAGGGAAGACTTGGAGTCGCAGGTTTGACAGGTCGAGTTGCAGCAAGCAAGACATTGCTGTGTGTGTGAGACTCTTATTGGAGAAAAGACTTCAGGATTGTACATTAATTTGTCCTTTTTCTTCATGTTAACACTTTGAGATGTACTGTCACACTAATGTGGTTTGTTTGACGATGGTGATACAGCAGCCTGTTTTCACAGTAAGTTACTTTATTTTAGTCTGCATGTTCTGCTTTTCGTGGTTGTTCTCAGAAACATTATGACTGTGAAATGCAAGGCCTTCATTCAGTTTCTGTTCCTGTCATCTCGTTGTTTCATGTTTTTTGTGTGTCTTTGCATGTTGACCTCAAACAGACAATAAACAAAATTAGAAATTAAATCTAATTAGGACTGCAACTATTCATTGAGTAACTCAAACATTTTTTAAGAATCTTTGATGCAATTTTTTTTACTTCTGTGCTTCATTTAATGCACAACTCTGTAGAGTCACTGTGGAAGCTGGAGGACGGGCTGCACATGTGATTGTGTCACTGTTTTTGCTTTTCTCCTTTTGTTTTCGTTCTCCCCAGTCTGCTTTGGTGTAAGGGTCATATCTTAAAACAGATTTTTTATTTTTTTTGCATTTGGGTTTGCTCTTTATGTTAACTGGGCCAGGTGCAATATTAGTCAGCAATGTGCAATTCCTGAGATGGGGCTCACACCTTTTAGAAAATTAGGCCTCGCATGGGTGTTTTTGGTGAATTGGTTTGCTGTGTTTAAGATAACAGGATTGCACTGGTACCAATCATTTCCTTAGGAAAACATTTGCATGTAATAAGGTTGTATTTATATAAAATCGGCTATATCCTAGCTGATATTGACCCCTTGTCCTGTTTATTCTGGGCTCGAAGTTTGTATGAGTAGTATCAAGGGCTTTGGTGGTTGTTGTGTTTTTGATCACTACACTTAGCCCAAATTGAATGAGAACTCATCAGTGTTAAAGCAAGATGGGTGGTTGTAATCTAAATTTTGGCAAAAATGTCAACACATCCAGCCTCAGGAACATTTGACCCTAATGCTCCAGGTTGTCTTTATAATCCCTATTTTTAATGTCTACTCCTGGTACTAACTGAAAATGCACTGCATTATTATTGCTTTAAAATAAAGATTCTAAATAAAAAAAAGGATGGGACGAGGGCAGAGCGGAGTGTGGACGAGGCCTGGTTACCACAGTAGGTGACTGAACGAACTGGCGATGAGTAGCAGGCAGCGCTGGCTTAAATAGTTCTCCTGTAATTGACAGTGGATGGGGCTCAGGTGCTCCACCCAGGGGAGTAGCAAGGGTACCATCCTAATGACAAAACACAAAACACAAAACCCCACAGCTGCTCCCACGAACCACGACATATAAAAAATACAGAAAAAGCTTCGAAAACCTGTGAATCGAAGTCAGCTGACATGACTTATTGCCACTGAGGACACAAAGGTTACATGAGCAATAACCTTATTTGGTATTTAGCAATTTATTGATTATAAATAGGCAATTTTACCTTGAAGTTCAAATCTGACTGACTCAAATTCTGAATTAAATACATACAACACATAGTTGAATGTGTTACATGATTAAGTTTACATCACAGTTCAAAATATGTTAGGATAAATGTCTCTTTATAGTTCTGGCTATTTGTCCATAGCTTGTCTCACCCTATGAAAGCTGGGACAGGCTCCAGCTCAACTAGCTGGTTTAAATAGTTTAAATACTTTTCTTGTCTCTATAGCTGTTGGAGAGCACATCATTAAACATTTTTTTCTGTATACCAGCACAACAGTGTGTAAACCTTGTCTTGAATCTTCCTTGTTTTTGCTATTTGATAAATTTTTGACATTTTCAACCATATGTAAAGTTGTATTTCAATATTTGAGGGAGATGATCTCAAAGCAGTTACTGTTGGTCACATCATTTATTTTGAGTATGAGTACATCTGCAGCAAGTGTAACAATCACAATGATGGCTGAACTCTGACTGTAAGGAAAAGACAAGAAAATAACAGCGTTGGCAGATAAAATATCGAAAATGCAGGAAGAATAAATGTTAAAAAAGACAAAAACAAAGAAAGGAAATATGGCAAAACACAAGAATCAATCAGGCACTCGGGAAGGAAAATAAAGGCAAAAAAATCAAGACACATGAGAGAGACAAAGTACCAAAACCAAAACTATAGAAACTAGGAAAATATGATCATTATAAACACAGGAAAGAATAAACATGGAGATTACAAAGCAGGAACCACAACTTAACAAATCCTTCATGCGTACTTCATTATCATCTCAGGCATTAATGGTAGATAAATAAATGTGGTTTAAATCAGACATTTATGCTTAAAATGTAATATAACTGCTTATCTTAAAACCATGCTTAGTTTCCCTTTATACATGATACATGCTTTATGTATATCTTTGCCAAAAACATATGATCCAACTTGTTTTATTTTCGACTTGTTTGTAAATTGTAATGTTAATGTTGTTTATTCAGCCAAGAGTTTTGATTGCAAGTTTCCTTTATGAAGCATCAATAATATTTGCATTGTGATGTGGTTTGTGGCACCTGTCTGTCAGAGAACAATGTTTAGAGAGACTCTGGTGAGAAAACATCAGCATGAAATAATCAATAAAACTGATCTGGAGAAAAAACTGATGATGCCCTCCCATTTCACAATAATGCTTCTGATGCAAACTTTTGAATTTGCTTTTTGTTTGTTTAAATAAAACTGAAAAAGTCAATCATACAGTTCCTTGTTATTAATTCTTTTAACGTGTTCGTGCTTTTTAACTTTTCCAAATCACTTTTCGATTTACCCCTGCTTCTCACATGGTGCTTACTGGTAGTTTTCTTTAAAAAAAAAATGCTTTGAATTTTTATCTTTTTAGTCTGTTCTCCAACGCACCAGCCTTATGATGTATCTCATCACACTCATTTATTCTAAACTTTTTGAGAATTGTGCTAGAAATCTGGACGATGCAGCAGTAGAAACACTGGTTGTAGTACCCAGAGGGCCAGTTGTTGGCTTGCCAGATGTGGTACTGTAATTTGGAACTGTGGGGGAAAGTGGGGCAGATGTTCAAGGTGACGGGAAAGATGTGGTGCTGGGAGGGATCGGTGAATTAGACGTGGAAGAAGAAGAGAAAGCTGTTGAATCTGACGGGGTGGTGGTGGTTGTAGGAGGAGTCGATGTACTCTTCTTTCTGTTTCATTTTTGTCGGCACTGGGCTTTGCAGGCAGGTTCTGAGTAAAGATCAGTGACACTTATGTCATTAGGACAGTGTGTTCCAGGAAATGCTTCAATTCCCAGCTCTGTGTGGAGTTCTCCCAAGGTCTTGGTCTGTAGATATGTTGGGCCATCATCTGTGTTCTCACCCCAGTGTGCACTTGCCAGCCAGCTGTTTTGACTGTAACAGCAGAAGGCCGACCACAGCACTGAAGGAATATTGACCTTGTTGTTGAGGAGGTTTCCATTGCTGGGCTGTGCTCCAATCACTACAAAGCCTTCTGTTTTGTAATTGTTGTTAATGCAGTAATTATCCATAATGCATTTAACACAGCTCTCCATGCTGTTCCACCGCCCGTTGTTAAATAGTTTTCTTTGTGGAACGGCGTTAGTCAGGGTAAAGGTAGATCTTTTGTCAACTACATCACATCTATAAGAGCTTGGAAATAAATGTCCTTTTTCAAACTCTTGATGGCCGTAGTAATCAGTAATTACAGCCTGGTGGGCATAGATGATCTTCTTGTTTGCTGGTGTCATATTGCCATCGTAATTTGTGTTTTCAAGCTAAAAATAAAAAGAGTTCATTAGTCAGACATGCATGGCTACTGCAAAGTGGATTAAATTTACATTTATTAATTCGTTCAACAAAATTGTGTAATTTAAACTTTATAATAGATCTTCTTATGCTGTAAGTTGTCTATATTTTAATAGATTTTATATTTGCATTTTACAAAGGGAACTTGAATTTGGAAAACTGCTGTTGCATAGGAAATATACAGACGTGTCCAAAATCAGAATAAAATGGAAAATCTTTGTAGCCTCATCAAAATATAAGTGGGATCACTGAATATTAAATAATAAGTTACAGCGGTAACACTCTATAATCATCTTGGACTATTAAGCATTAGTGAGGTATTAGTAAATGCTTAATTCATCATTTATAAAGGATTACTCCTCCATAGTATGTAATTTATAAATGTAGACTTGAAATACTTTCATTTTTGGGTTTTTTTACAAATGCGTTGTGAGTAGGGCTGTGCGATATGACCAAAATCTCATATCCCGATATTAAGACATCTATCGTCTGATAACAATATAAATCACAAAAATGTAACATTTTCTGTAAATTCTGTGAATCTCGGGCAGCTCGACTTGCGTGAAGTGTTTCCAGCTGGGCGTCGCGTACCTGGAGCCGAGTGTTTTAACTGATGCATGAAACGACACATTTTTAGACATAGGTTGTAACAGCCGCCGTTTTCTTTGTGAGTATTTATTACACAGCGTGCTGCGGGGAAAAGCCTGTTCTAACGTTTGAGTCTAAGGTTTATTTTTTAGCACCTGACGGCTCTTTTTTGCTTCCCATCCGTAAATACTCTGCATCTTTCACGTGATTCAGTTTATTTTGAAAAGTCTCAACAGGATCTTGAGCTTTATTGTGAACGGTTTATGTGGAAAATAAACAAGCGGACACGCCGTGGTTTTACCGTCGTTGTTGCTAACGACAACGAATAAAAACAAGCGCTTGTCCGTCCGTAGTGTGGTTATATTAAATATAAGAGAAAGAGAGAACTTTAAGAAATTAATATAGCCGCTACAGTGACCATCAAAATAATGAAAAAATATTGCCGTAAACAGTTTATTTTGCGACACCACGAAACAAACGATAGCGTAATATGAAACGATAGACGTTTTTATATCGTCATCCGATATATATCGTTATATCGAACAGCCCTAGTTGTGAGGCAAAATACTCCTCACTTTCGATGCAGTCAAACAAAGTACTTAACAAATCATTAATAACTGGCTGAATTAACTATAAATCACGATATGAAAAAAGTATTAATAAAAATTTTATTTGCACACTTACAAACAATGAGCTCATATTTAAATTGTTACATATATATATGTGCATTTAAATATTTATAACGCTAAATGATACCATGATCATATGAGCTTATTAATTAAGAATAAACATTTTACTTACTTATGCCTTACTAATGCTTAATTAAGACATCATTGTAATGTGTTACCACAAACGTTACTATACGTAGCAGCAGTAGTGGCCTCTAGAGTTTTGTAGTTCACTGCAGTGCTGTAGTTTCAATAGCAGCACCATAACACTGTGAACAGTTGGTTTGTTATAGGTTAAAAAGATGGATCATAGCTGATTACTGTTACTAACAATGTTCAATCTTCCAAAGAGGTTCGCGCCCCTCGCTTGAAACTCTGTACTCTGCAGCAGAAAAAACTGGAATCTTGTTTTGGGTGTCGTACAGCGTCACAAACCTCCTGATGTTTCTTAAGGTCTGACAAATGACTTTGTATCTGTTCTGGTCCAGGATGGTTCCTCCCTCCAAAATTCCTGGGATGTTTGGTGGAGTTTGCTCAAGAAAAAACTTATTACATTCTGCGACTGATGTCACCACTTCAGTTTCAGTGGGAACGATGGACAGAAGGAGCAGAGTAGCGAGAGGCAGAAGGTGCTGCATAATCAATGATATCATCGGCGAGCCCTGTGTCATCAGGTCAGAGAAGAATAAAGAAATTATTACATTACTTCCTCATTCCCTGACACATACATATACATATAGATGCATGATAATCCATAAGAGCCCTGACCTATTTTTACAGTCAGGAAACCCGTGGGAGAGTCAGTGTTCAAACTTTAATAGAAACTTCCCTCAATGTGTAAAGGAGCGGTGTCACCTTTGTGACTTTGGGTTCTTATAGGATGAAGGTTTTAAATTATGAGGTCAGTGTATGTCAAAATGTCTATTCTAGGATTCCAGTATCATGATTTTTTTTTTATCATGACCACATTCTTAAAAGTAAAACAAAAAAACTAGATTAATATATAACATTTAAAATAAACTATGCATTCTGTGAACACTGAACCCCGCCCACTGTTCAAACTTTCTGTTTACAGAGGACCAACAGTCAGAAGTCAGCTGGATTAAACTGACAGAAACTCTAGCAGTTTTTCATCATCTACAGGAAAACACAAAGTCAGCCAGACAATAACTAAAACATGATTCAATAAGGCTTTTAGATATTCTGAGTTGCTTCAAAACGGTCATTCTCAGCTTTTCTCATTTAAATATCACCACTGCACAAACAGCACACACTTAGACAAAATTTCCTGTTTCATCTTATGTTTGGTTTTGTTTGTTTTTTGCTGACAAGAGATAAGAGTAGGACTGTAGGTAACATACTCAAACATACATGTGCCACCTGTTCTCAGAGGTGATGAATACATAGGTGAAGACATTCACAGAGAAGAAAGAAAGCTAACCTTCAAAGTAAAACAGGAAAGCTGAATCAGGAATCCAGAACTTCGAAACTTGAAGCACCAGAACAAGAAAACTGAACAGAGACTGAAGCTTCACAATATTCACTGAGAATCCTTTTCAATCACCCAAATTACAAATTAAAAGATGAATAAAGTAGGGATAAGTGGAGACATTCTTACCACCACTGATCTGTGAAAACCAGCAAAATGACCTTGTAACAGGTTCATACAGCAGAGGAAACAAGAGAGCTAGTGAGGACCTGGACTGCCTTCCTCACATATAAACTGAGCTAAAGAGGAAGTTTGGTTTTCGTGTTCTTCGTTAAGGAAAGGCTTCGTAAATTTTCTCAGAACCCAACCAAATATTTTTACATGCGTCATGCGTCTTCCTAAGAGATGTTCGCACAGCACTGGCGGCACGGAGCACCGCTTTTGCCTCCGCGAACACATCGGACTACAAACACGCACATTACCAACTCCGGAAGACGATCAAAGCAGCCAAACGTGAGTACAGGGACAAGGTGGAGCAACAGTTTGACAACCCTCGGAGTATGTGGCAGGGACTAAACACGATCACAGACTTTAGAGGGAAAACCAGCACACCGCAGACCACGGCCTCTCTGTGTGAGGATCTAAACGTTTTCTACGCTAGATTCGACACAGCGAACACCACGAGACCGGACAGTGTGCGCACCGCGGATGACGTCAGTGCGCACACTGTGTCTGAGGAGGATGTGCGGAAGTGCTTCAGGAGGGTGAACGCACGCAAAGCTACTGGTCCGGACGGGATTCCCGGCCGCGTCCTCAAGTCATGCGCGGCTCAGCTGGCTGGAGTGTTTACACACATCTTCAACCTTTCCCTCTCCCTGTCTGTAGTCCCAGCCTGCTTCAAAATGGCCACCATCGTCCCTGTACCCAAATCCTCCACCATCTCCTCATTGAACGACTGGCGACCCGTAGCCCTGACCCCCATCGTGAGCAAATGCTTCGAGAAGCTGGTCAGGGACTTCGTTTGCTCTGCACTACCCGACTCACTGGACCCTCTACAGTTCGCATACCGCCACAACAGGTCCACTGATGATGCCATAGCCCTGACACTCCATGCTGCCCTGTCACACCTGGAGAAGAGAGACACGTATGTGAGAATGCTGTTTGTAGATTACAGCTCAGCATTCAACACCATCGTTCCCTCGAAGCTGGACAGGAAACTGCAGGATCTAGGACTGAGCAGCTCCCTCTGCAGCTGGATCCTTAACTTCCTGTCTGACAGACGCCAAGTGGTCAGACTGGGCAGCACCACCTCATCCCCCATCACACTGAACACTGGTGCTCCACAGGGGTGTGTACTGAGCCCTCTCCTGTACTCACTCTACACCTACGACTGCACGGCCACTAGAAACTCCAACATCATTGTGAAGTTTGCGGACGACACTACAGTGGTGGGTCTTATTACCAACGGTGATGAGACGGCCTACAGGGAGGAGGTCAGCGCCCTGACCCACTGGTGTCAAGACAACCATCTCACCCTCAACGTCGCAAAGACAAAGGAGTTGATAGTGGACTTCCGGAGGTGCAGAGGAGTACACACCCCCATCACCATCAACGGCGCTGCTGTGGAGAGAGTGAGCAGCTTCCGCTTCCTTGGTGTACATCTGGCTGAGGATCTTACGTGGTCAGTACACATAAACAAAACAGTGAAGAAGGCGCAGCAGCGCCTCTTCTTTCTCAGGAGACTGAAGAGATTCGGCATGAGCCCCCGCATCCTCAGGACCTTCTATCGCTGTGCCATTGAGAGCATCCTCACTGGATGCATCACCACCTGGTACGGCAACAGCACCGCTCACAACCGCAAAGCTCTCCAGAGAGTAGTGCGGTGCTCTGAACGGATAATTGGAGGTGAGCTTCCCTCCCTCCAAGACATCTACAGGAAGCGGTGCCTGAGGAAAGCGGAGAGGATCATCAAGGACTCCAGTCACCCCAGCCATAAACTGTTCAGACTACTTCCATCAGGAAGGAGGTTCTGCAGCATCCGGTCCCGTACCAGCAGACTGAGAGACAGCTTTTTCCATCAGGCCATCAGACTGCTGAACACGTCATAGACACCTCACCCTCACTACTGGAACTTCAACATTATGCACTCCATACTGTATATAAATACCACTGTTTTGCACATACCAACCTCTGTATATTTTATATATCTTATTTTATTGTTTACTTTATTTCATTTGTAAAACATGTATATACATACTATATACACACTCAAACACACACACGTAGAAAAACATATTTAGTACACACATTCAGTAATGTATATACCTTTACATATTGTACATATATTTATTACTTTTTAGATTAGCCATTTTTATATTTTGCTTGTTTTACGTTATTGTATTTTGCACAACTCTGTTGCTTGTGAAGCTCGCACACAAGAATTTCACTCACATGTACTGTACCAGTGTACCTGCACATGTGATGTGACAATAAAAGTGATTTGATTTGATTTTGATTTTAAGAAGCAAAGTGTATGTGTGGTGGGGCGTGGCCTGCGGTGCCGTGCAGGGAGGGGGACTCAGGGGTTGGTGTGTTGTGGTGTGATGTGAAATCAATAAAATGGCTCAAAACACTGATCCATGGACCCGTCGTGTCTCATTCACACCACACTGGTGCCGAAACCTAGGAGGCGGCACGGCGGGTCCATGGATCAGTGTTTTGAGCCATTTTACACGACACACCAACCCCTGAGTCCCCGTGTTTTTAACTTGGCGGGGGTGATTAAGAATGCCGTGCACCACAACCCGTTTCTGCTAACAATCAGATTTGATGCAGAACAGCTGATTGTTCTGTAAATAGTTTGAAATGTTTATTTAAAAACCGCCTTGGCTGCATTTTTAGGTAAACAGCTGCAAAAAACTTTGTTGTTAGCAAAACTCAGTTACTTTTTTGAAGAAGTAACTATATAATTAATTGCCCAACATTGGTCTTTATATACTGTATTTGCAGACAGAGAGTTACAGGACTCTCTCCCAGACCACAGACTCATAATACAAGTCTGTCAGTGGCAAGACATTTTTAAACATTGAAAGAATACAGAAACAGTCAGAGTTTTGTTCAGAGAACTACGTGCGCACGGGTGAGTGATCGGGTGATACTCACACCGAGGCTTTGCAGTCAGCTTTATTTATACATCGTAGTATTCCCTGTTTTTCAGGCTGTAACAGACAATCTGGGCATGTGTGGGACACAGTGTATATGTGTGTGTGTGTGTAGTTTCTATCTCGAGGAAAACAGGAGCCAGTTGGGTCCTGTTTCCAAGGGTGTCTGTAAGATACTTTCACAGGAGTCAGCGATTACTGCAGGGCTCATGTGTATGTGTGTGAGAAGAAGCAAAGACAAAACATAAAGATATGTGAACACTATGTGCTTTTCAGGCCTTTAACTGAGTAAATGAAACATTATAAGGAAAAGAAAAAACATCACAAAATGAAACATTAAAAGGAAAAGAAAAAACATCACAAAATGAAACATTATAAGGAAAAGAAAAAACATCACAAAACCTCTTAACATTCCCTGCTGTTGTTCATATATATTTATGTACTTCAACTACTAGTTACTTGCAGAAGCATTTTCAACTAGAGTATCATTTTGTGAAAACGTACATGATCAGCTTTATTGGGTTTACACAGTTAGTGATTAAAAATCATCTTCTTCAACTTGTACCTCTTCTTGAGCTTGTTCATTTTGAGATAATGCAACATAAGCTTGCAATCTTACAGTAAACATTTTGCTTATCATACTCCGAATACAAGGCAGTACACATGTGGAAAATAAGCAAAGTAGCATAAGGAGCATTCCAACGAATGTTAGTCCTTTAGTGAGCAATGACTTCCACGACCTGCTAAACAGCCATGTGAGCCAGTCCTCGGTGTTGTGTGTGTAATCTTGCTGCTGTACTCGTCTGAGCTGACGTAGCGTGTTCAGTGCGTCAGACAAGTTGGTGGAATGCACATTATCAGGTGTTTTGCATTAAGAGGCATGTGCGAACAGATGTAATAGTTTCTGTCTCTTGTGGAGTTGTACACATAACGGTACCAGGCATTGTTCATCCAGGGGTGGTTGTGATCTTGTGTCATGTCGTCTGGATGTATTGTGTCATGTGTCAATCTTGTCCTTCTTCTTCTGAAATCAGTGACAGCAGTCCCAACAGAATTGTGACACTGGCCACCAGAACGAGTAGGGTCTTCATGATGACCGAACACACCTGGTCCTGTGAGTGAGTAGACTAGGGGCGAGAAGAACAAGGGCGGGATTTACCCAAACAGCCCTCTCTCCACCTCCCAGATCACTAACAGGCAGGGGTGCTGGCGTCTTAGTGTGGACTGTCGCTCACTTTTTTACAGTGGCTCTGATGAATCCAGGAAGGTCGTTCAGCAATTTTGCAGGCTGTTGGTGTGGCCAGGAGGACTTGGTAGGGTCCTTCCCACCTCGGGGAGCTCCACTTTTTCCTCTGGAGCACTTTTATCAGGATCCAATCTCCTGGTTTCAACCTGGAAGAGACTGGAAGAGAATCATCTGGCAGTTGATTGTTCAAAACTATTTCTTTGTTTTCTAACAGTTTTGTCATCCATTCTGCTAGTGTTGTTTCTCTTATGGATTTGTCTATCGGTTCACTTGTAATAGGTACTCTGCGGGTGATATGAGAAGTGATGTTTTATACTGAAGCCCAGTGCTTCAGAGACTTTTGATATTACTTCATTTACGAAGTGTGTAGCACAATAGACAATTCAATCAAGACCTTGAGCCATAAACAGACCTCACGCACAGACATTGTTTTCATAACCAGACAATTTTAGACCTTGTTCCTTAAATCTACATAAATATCCTCTGGGTGACATAAAACACATTTTAAGTAATCAATTGCTTCTCATAAAAATTATGTATTGGGATGTTTGTGTGCAGCATTTTGCATATCAGCATAAGCATTTGCGAGCAAAGCATTCTTCATTGCACAAGCGTGTGTGTGTGCCATTTCTCCCTCTATCAACGAGTGCACATGTGTGCATGTGTGTGTTTCACTTCATTCTGAATCGGTGTATGTAGATGTGTGTGTGTTCATCACTTTCCTGTTCTGGTGTTCTGGGTAAACCACAGCCTGAAGCGTGCTCTGGGGTCCTGCCCTCCTCCTTTTCAGTCCGCTTGCCACCATTGCTGCTGTCCAAAGTTCAGTCTGTCCTGGTTCTGACCTCAATTGGGACAGTCCTTTTCTCCAGTGTCCATGCTCACCGCAGGTGAAAACTGCATCTTCTTCTGTGTTTTGTCCATTCGACCTCAGTTGCTCCTCCTGTCTCTGGCACGCCCTTTTTGCTGCCGTGTTGGTCCATCACTGTCCTGCACAGTGTTAATGCAGAATTGTTAAGGTCAGCATTCTTTTGCTCGGCCTTACTTGTCATTCGGCTTGGCAGGCGTCTCGTCTCAGCTCTGTCTGCTGAAGCTGTCTGGGAATTTTCCCCCGTGTAGTGAAACGGGCCTTGGTTTTAACGCTCTCCGTCTCCGCTGCATAAGATCGCAGCCCTGTTGACATTTTCAGGAAATTGTTGTTGTAAGTCCAGCTGCTGCAACATTTGGTCAGGGTCACGTCGAAGGTGGTAGAGGGGAGAGCAGGAGTCCAGGTCAGCCTCGGCTTTCAGGGCCGGTAGATATTTAAATTCTTAAGATCATGTTTAAAAGCACAAAAAGGAATTTTCCTTCCGTCAGTAATCACATGTGTCGTTCAATCAGCAGAAAACATCTCACAATTTGTCTTTTAACCACTAAAATTGTTGTTTAATCACTGGTTGGTCATACCAGTCTCTGTATTTTCTTTTTGAAGAAGTTAAATTGTTGTCCTGCAACCCAGAGGGTTTGTTTGTTAGTAATAGATAAACTTCATCATTTAACAACAGGTGTATATTAATTCTTGCTGCTTTAACCTTGCTGGAAAATCTTCACGTGTTCATGAGTGTAAGCTGTGTTTTCATTGCGTTTGTAGGCAGGTTAATTTTAACTTTTCCTCAAACAAGGCATGTCTCTAACAGTTGCCCTTCACTCGCGTGTGCTAAGAAAGGCAAAAGTGCTTGTAGTAGTTGTGAGATTACATTACATTATACCTGT
Organism: Pelmatolapia mariae; assembly: GCF_036321145.2. Classification (NCBI taxonomy): domain Eukaryota; kingdom Metazoa; phylum Chordata; class Actinopteri; order Cichliformes; family Cichlidae; genus Pelmatolapia; species Pelmatolapia mariae. The sequence continues at coordinate 45,421,345 of NC_086229.1, read as the reverse complement.
AAACAAAATGAGTGAATCATGATACTGCTGTAGGCCACATCATACTTCTTGTTTAATCAGTATTTAGTTTCAGTTTGCATCACACCTCCCAATTGAAAGAATGTGAAAATCACCAGATCTATTAGATAGGTTTGTATTATCCTATACTGCTGATTTACTGTGAGTGAGTTACACTGTTTCATGACATTTCATAACGCTGAGTTATGAAAAGAGTATTGTGTTCAGAGAGTAGGGGCCTCCCTTTTTTCTTTCCTTTGTGATAGTAAAAAGAACAGAGCACATGCCACGGGAGCGTCACCCCCACCTTTGGTGGAGGCAGAAAAACAGGGAGCCAAGGTCATAACTCAGGCTCACAAAGAGTCAGAAAAAATGTGAATGCTTAGTTTTGTGGCTGTGGCGCATTATGTACGGCTTCTTTTCTTTTGTTTAGTAGCTTTCTGCCTTCACCTGAGAGGGTGTGCCCTAAGCATGTGACTTCAGGTCTCCATGATTGGAGTTTATTTAAAAATAAATAAGATGATTTCATTTATTGCTCGCAGATCATGCACTAAATGGTATTTTGCAGTATTAGCTGTCTTCACCACTTAAACAAAACATCACTCTTTGTTTTATTATTATTATTATTATTTTAAATTCTCCTTTCTCAAAAACAGAAAATGCAATTGTAGTTGTTCCTTGCTGAGAAACACAAAATTACATTTCAAACAAAAAACAGACAACCCAGCTCTCAGCTGGCTCTGGGCTTATCATCATCAAGGACGCATGGTGAGAGCTACTTCAGAAGTTACAGTACTCATCACTCAGGCAACATTTCAAAAAACAAAAGAAACAACAAACAAAATTCAGCGCACTACACAGAGAACGACAACAAGACACAACTGAAGATGTTGTTCTTGTTTGTTCTCCTTGAATTTTAGAATGAAGTTATTACATCTGCATTAGTAAATCATATGCCTAATCATTATGTGCCACTGTGATCCACAAGTATGATCACTGATTTATTCATTTTTCAACCCAACAAAACAAAAAACAAAACAAAACAAAAACAATGACTGATGGCTTGAACGCTTTACACACGAGTCAGGATGCAAAAAGGCTGCTGCCAAAGACAGATCAGAAGCATGAGGGAAAAAACTGAGCTCACAGACAGCTTCATGTTTGAGCTTTAATAGCTCTGTTTCCCTCCCTCTGATGTGTTCTTATGCAGCCCCTGCTCTAAAAAATGTGTAACCTACTCATCAGCTTAGCAGTGACCATATATTTAATTCAACTTCTCAAACCTGTAGCTTTAGCTGTTGTATACAGGGTTTGGCTTATTAGTTGTTAGTATAGGTTTGCTCTTCATCTTAACAAAAACTCATCTAAGATGACAGGTTTACAAGCAGGTCAAGCGTCTCTATGCACTTGATTAGATTTGGTATTTTCCTTATTTTCTTCATCTCATATATCATTATACTGAGTTTGAGCAAACCTTAAGCTTGATTCAGACTACTTTTAACAATAGTATATTACAATATACTACTATACTACAAATATACAATCGTCTATTATAATATTTCATATATATATTTTATTATGTATCCATCGAGGGCTGGGGGTGATCTGCAGTTTCACCCCCACCCAAGCTGGAGACACACTTTCCTTGGCTGAACAATGACACAGCCATAATATACCTTATGGATTTTTCTTTTTCATTTGATATACTTTCGTGTGAATTATCTGGATTTATGCATTCTATTCATTCTAGGCACGTTCGTCATGCCAACTATATTTCATTGTTAATACCAGTACACAGGTTGTTATCCTTCCTATTATTAATTTGAATACATTAGATAAACTCTATTTTAATTTAACCTTTTGTTTATTCCACTTCATTCCTCTTTCCATGCTTTAAAATATTACAGCTCTTATGTACTCTTTGGTTTCTTTTAGGATTATTTTCAGTATTTATTTCCGCTTGGAGGGTTTCTTTTAATTTAGTCAATGCGGAGGGGCTACATTGTCCCTCCCATGTAGGACATTTAGTTTTCTTTTGGATTTCTCCATCTACATGCACTAATTTGTCCGGCGCCTGGACATTCTTTCTCTAACCACTGCTCGTCAGCAGTGAGTTTTGAAGCTTCGTTACCCATTTTAATTTTATTTAGTCGATACAATATTTATATTTTATTGATTTATTAATACTGCCAGCACACACTGTGAGACGTTCTGGTACTAGAGTCAGAGGAGGTTTATCAAGTCAGCCTTCTACCCTGAACTAAATCCAGGGCGGACTTAATTTTTACGCGTTGACGCGCAACCTTTTCTCTTTCTCACCATCAGGTACTCACAGGAAAACAATAGGAGTAGTGCAGGAGCCTAGAGCTCCTATTCAATGAAGCACTTACTCCTCAACAAACATTCAGCGCGCTTAGAAAAAATCCTATTTTTATTTGACACTCTCGTTTCTCTGGCTACCAACCTTTATTTTTGCTGCGGATTGAGCCTCTCAGGGCGTGTTAATCCGTCTTACACAGGCGAGCGTGAGATATACTGGCTTCCAACCCTTACTTATGTCGCGAAACGGGCCCACACAGGGCAGGTTGTTTCGTCTTACACGGGCGAGCATTTACTTTACACAGAACACGTCTGTCCTTTGCCTTGTCGGTCCACACAGGACCCTTCTACTTTGAGCAGTGTCAGCCTAAAATCGATTATTCAACGCAAAGTGTTTCTGGCTGCTTTATATTCACCTTCAATGTTGCGCTGTGTTCTTTTTCCCGGCGTCACCGAGAACCTGGCGTCGTGGACCTGTATAAGACACTGGCCAGTAGGCGAATGTACGACTCTGGGCTTTTCCTCGCTTCGCTAGAAACGGTGGTTGCAGTGCAGGTAGTCACGACGTCAGGATCCGGTGGCTCCGTCTGTGAATAGTTAGATGATATAATAATATCAATAAACAATCCGGCTCGAAGGACCAATTAAATGTCAGTGGCAAGACATTTTTAAACATTGAAAGAATACAGAAACAGTCAGAGTTTTGTTCAGAGAACTACGTGCGCACGGGTGAGTGATCGGGTGATACTCACACCGAGGCTTTGCAGTCAGCTTTATTTATACATCGTAGTATTCCCTGTTTTTCAGGCTGTAACAGACAATCTGGGCATGTGTGGGACACAGTGTATATGTGTGTGTGTGTGTAGTTTCTATCTCGAGGAAAACAGGAGCCAGTTGGGTCCTGTTTCCAAGGGTGTCTGTAAGATACTTTCACAGGAGTCAGCGATTACTGCAGGGCTCATGTGTATGTGTGTGAGAAGAAGCAAAGACAAAACATAAAGATATGTGAACACTATGTGCTTTTCAGGCCTTTAACTGAGTAAATGAAACATTATAAGGAAAAGAAAAAACATCACAAAATGAAACATTAAAAGGAAAAGAAAAAACATCACAAAACCTCTTAACAAAGTCAGAGCTTTATTTAAAAAAAAAACAAAGTTGTGTTTTCAAAATTGGAGTTCAAGTTATTTTTACTTCTTATAGTGTTAACATACTACACAGGTCATGCTGTTATTTGATTATTTTAATAAACCATGTAACTTGGATGGATTCGATGCTGGCGTGACCACAGTGCACACGTCTGCTGTGATCGCTCAGGGAGTTTGTGTGTTCGCTCAGACACATGAAAAATTAGAGGGAACATTGCTTATGACTGTTATTCTGAATTTTACATTTAGCAGTTACACAAAGAACCGCAGAAATTTCAAAGTTATTTAGATTTGTTTATTAGTGTAGAACGTATGAGTCATTAGACATCACTTTTGTAAATGATTGGGCACACAACACTTGAGGGCAGAGTTATAAAACAGGCTTTATTCTGGTCTTGACAACCCGTGAGAATTACTCAAAAACAATAAAATAAAACATCACATCAAAATGCACTCTTGTACTTAGTGTCAATCAATCAAAAGTCCTGCCCAATTACCATTTAATTACAGAAAATAAAACACTTAAAATACACAAACCTCGTGAGCTGACAACCAAGAGGGGCTAAATAGTCCTTTATGGCCTTCTTTCTCACTTATTTCTTCTTTTTGAACGATATTTTCTCGAGCTGCAGCATGCAGACGCCGTGTGTGCCAGCATAAAGTGGCTGGGTGGAGATCCAACCTGCAAACAACTGAACCCTCTATACTTCACCACCAGAGGGTGCAAAAGAGCAAAATCTGGACACACAGCTCAACAAAACATAAAATGCAAAGTTTTAAGCGGTGTGTTACAGTACTGTATAAAAGAGCTTCACAGCTGACAAGATGTTTCGTGAGACTTTTTTTTGACAAAGGTTTAGATTTAAAAAGAAGGAAAAAAAAAACTTGGCTAGAAAATCCACAGGCATTAATGAGGTCAAGCTGCCAGTGAAAATCTTAAGGTCAACTTTTACTCCCTTTTCTTTAATTGTGTTCTTTTTTTTAGGTTGAGTAAATTCATTTTTTAGTTCTTTTTTCAGTGGAAGTTACACATTATTTATACAGCTGGATCCACAGCATACATAAAAAATGTGAACAAATATGAACAGACTGATGACTTTTAAAATGGCATAATTAGAAACAGGTTAAGGAAAAAATTTTCACATAGAAAGGTTATGTTTGGGTTTTTTACAATATTACTGAGGAATTTATAGACAGGTGTGTAAATAAGAGCTTTATGTTCACTGAAGTGATTCAAGTTGTAAAATGTGTTGGTTGCAAATTACATGATAGTTTCTGAAGGCTGTGTGTAATGATTCTCATCAGTCGACTAAGGAGCTTGGAAAGAAAAGCGTCTGGACTTCTTTGAGTTGCTTGAAGACGTTTCACCTCTCATCCGAGAAGCTTCTTCAGTTCTAAGGGTCAGTGGTGGAGAGTCCCAGATTTAAACCTAGTGGGAGTTTCCCCCCCAAAGAGGGACAAAGGACCCCCTGCTGATCCTCTACCTAATCACATGAGCCAAGGTGTGAAAGTGGGTGTGGGTCCTAATCAGCCAGAGTTTCGGGTGAGCTCATTGTGAAACCTGGCCCCACCCTATCATGTGATTTCCTGAGGTCAGATGGCCCAGGATGTGAGTGGGCGTTAAGGCGTCTGGGAAGGGATCTCAAAACTGGATTATAGATGACAGACAGTTGGTGTCGTAAACCACCGCCTCTGTTCAAAGATGGTCGCTCACAGTGGACGTAAATGGCTTCTTTCACTCCTCTTTCAAACCATCTGTCCTCTCTGTCCAAAATGTGAGGAGGAGGTTTGAACAGAGGAGGAGGTTTACGACACCAATTGTCTGCCATCTATAATCCAGTTTTGAGATCCCTTCCCAGACGCCTTAACGCCCACTCACATCCTGGGCCATCTGACCTCAGGAAATCACATGATAGGGTGGGGCCAGGTTTCACAATGAGCTCACCCGAAACTCTGGCTGATCAGGACCCACACCCACTTTCACACCTTGGCTCATGTGATTAGGTAGAGGATCAGCAGGGGGTCCTTTGTCCCTCTTTGGGGGGGGAAACTCCCACTAGGTTTAAATCTGGGACTCTCCACCACTGACCCTTAGAACTGAAGAAGCTTCTCGGATGAGAGGTGAAACGTCTTCAAGCAACTCAAAGAAGTCCAGACGCTTTTCTTTCCAAGCTCCTTAGTCTACGATGACCTGGATGACTGAGAACCTTCACAGACGATTCTCATCAGTATTATTGCATAAAATCCATGCAATCCATGTAATGTACTGTGACTGTTTTATCAAAACAACAATAATACTTCTGCTGATCTGCAATGCTTGGATCTTTTACTCCACGAGCAAAGCACCGAGCGCCCGACTGACCCGGTGTTTCCATCAGCGTGACAACGTGCTCAACACATAAAGTGCTTCAATTGTGCATTCATCCATTGTCTTCTGCTCACCCAAATCAGGATATCAGAGCTATTACAGGACGAGAGGCGGAGTACGCTGTGCACAGGTCGCAAATCTGTCATATGAAGACAGACAACCATTCACGCTCACGTTTACACCTCTTATTAGGTGTTTTAGTAAACTAATAAAAGGAAAATATACTCACTAATGCTGAATATCGCAGTGTAAAGAAAAAACATATGCTGAGCCCTTAAAATGTAAGCAGGATCACTGAATTAGTAAAATTGATAGGAGCAGCACTAGAGTTTTGGAGTCAGCCTATGCAGTGTTAACAATGGGTGTGTCTGCAGTTGTGATTAGCTTAGTATGGATGCAGGATTGCAGTATCCAGCAGTATCATCATATTTTATTTCATTTATTATATGTTTCTACTACTGATAGCTCTGGTTTAAGCATCTGTCTTAGTCTAGGTCTCCACCATGTGATCCATCTGCACTTTGCAGATGAAAAAAAAAGTGAAGTCTTTGTTCTGGGTGTCATACAGCATCGAAAATGTCTGTACAATTGGTTTGTATCTGTTATGGTTCAGAATCATCCCTCCTTCAAAAATCTACGTTCAAATCTTCTGTTTGCAAGAAAATTGCAATCAGAAATAAGTTGGATTTAAGGAAAAGGAACTTAAGTTTTTTTTCAGATGACCAAAGGCCCAGTACAAGGAATAAGGATTATATTGAACTGAGAGTGATACCATAAAAAGTAGAGGTAGAATCCCACCTATATGAAGTTGTATTCTTATGAATTGTTATTCTCCAATTTGTATCTTGCATCTGCATCAGTTAAGAAATTCAGCAGAACGGCGACTACAGTATGTTTCAGTGAAGCTTTCAGGCATTCAGAATCACTTCAAAAATAATCAGTCTTATTTTTTCTTGCTTAATTATCACTACTGCTCAGATTTTCCAGAAATTACAGTAGGACCTTGCTTAAAAATACATACCATTCTCATCAGTGATAGTCACCGTTGTTTGATTTAGAAAATCCTGAATTTATAATGTTTATTAGTAACATTTCTGCTCACGTTCAAAACGTTGCACAAAAGGCAAAAGCAGACCCAAAATCCAAACTGATACAAAGCGTGCAGAAACAGAGCACAATGGGGAGGATTGACAAGACACAGGTGAAGATAATATAGATGTTGTGGATTAATAAATATTGGAATCTGAACTGATTTTCTGAGATTTATTGAAAGAAACTTTGCACATGCTAGCCTAATGATGAAGTATATCATGGTTTTGAAAACCTAATACAGTTTTTACAGTGTGGAGACTGTCAGAAAATGACTACAAGAAGACAGCTCCTTGGAAGACAGGACCAACTTCACACCCGATCAGATTTGCACACTGTTAGACCTCTGCCTCACCACTACATATTTCAAATACAACGAGGGTTTCTATAGACAAAAACATGGCTGCGCCATGGGCTCCCCCGTGTCACCTATTGTAGCCAACCTTTACATGGAGGAAGTGGAAAGAAAGGCTCTTGGCTCTTTTAAAGGGAGAGTACCCAGCCACTGGTACAGATATGTAGACGACACCTGGGTCAAAATCAAAAGACAAGAAGTGGAATCCTTCACTGCGCACATTAACGCCGTGGATAAAAACATCAAGTTCACCAGGGAAGACACAAAGGACAACTGCTTGCCCTTCCTGGACTGCGCTGTGCACATTGAAGAGAACAGCAACCTCAACATTGAAGTTTACCGGAAGCCCACACACACGGACCAGTACCTCCTCTTTGACTCCCATCACCCTCTGGAACACAAACTTGGAGTAATCAGGACCCTACACCACCGGGCAGAACATGTTCCCTCTAAGCCTGAAGGGAAAAAGAAGGAACACACACATGTAAAGGAAGCACTCAAAACATGTGGCTATCCTAATTGGGCATTTATAAAGTCAGCAAAGATGCACAGTAAAGAAGATCAGACACCAGCGAGGGAGGATAAGAAGGACAGACGCAACAACATTGTCATCCCCTATGTAGCCGGTGTATCAGAGAAACTCAGGAGAGTTTTCTCCAAACACGACATCCCAGTGTACCTCAGACCCAGCAACACACTCAGACAAAAACTGGTTCACCCGAAAGACAAAACTCCTAAACACAAACTGAACAACATGGTGTATGCTGTACAGTGCAGCGAGGAATACCCAGACCTCTACATTGGAGAGACCAAACAGCCACTTCACAAGCGCATGGCACAACATAGAAGAGCCACCTCCACGGGACAAGACTCAGCAATTCATCTGCATCTAAAGAACAAAGGTCACTCTTTCGAGGATGCCAACGTTCACATTTTGGACAGAGAGGACAGATGGTTTGAAAGAGGAGTGAAAGAAGCCATTTACGTCCACTGTGAGCGACCATCTTTGAACAGAGGCGGTGGTTTACGACACCAACTGTCTGTCATCTATAATCCAGTTTTGAGATCCCTTCCCAGACGCCTTAACGCCCACTCACATTCTGGGCCATCTGACCTCAGGAAATCACATGATAGGGTGGGGCCAGGTTTCACAATAAGCTCACCCGAAACTCTGGCTGATCAGGACCCACACCCGCTTTCACACCTTGACTCATGTGATTAGGTAGAGGATCATCAGGGGGTCCTTTGTCCCCCTGTGCGGGGGAAACTCCCATTAGGTTTAAATCTGGGACTCTCCACCATTTGACCCTTTGAACTGAAGAAGCTTCTCGGATGAGAGGTGAAACGTCTTCAAGCAACTCAAGAAGTCCAGACGCTTTTCTTTCCAAGCTCCTTAGTATAAAATAATAATAGAAAACTAACAGTAATAAAAAAAATCTTTAAAAAACTGCTTACACACCCAGGGTTTACATAAACTTATCATAAAACAATGAAATTAAATCATTCGTTCATTCTGTATCATCCTGTTGTTTATACAGATTTGCAAAGAGTTCTTACAATCAGGTCTCTAACACAGGGGATGACACAGCATCCACACAGTGTTAAGAGAGCTAAAGCTACAATGACACCCGTCATGAGTGACAATAGGAAGGCTTTCCCTTTCCCCAAAATGCTCTCAAACCATTTAAAAATTGATATTTCTGTGCCGCCATTCTCTTTAAGTTCATCAGCCAAATTTCCCAACTTGTTGAGTGCTACTGTAAAAGAACCATCAGCAGCAGTATTATTAGGGATGAAGGTACAACACGCATCACCGAACATCACACACACGCCGCCCTTTTCAGCTAACAACATGTCAAGCGCAATTCTGTTCTGCCATGTCATGAGACTAGTTGCATGCATTTGTTCTCCCAGAGCTTTGAGTGCATGTCTAGTGAAATTAACAAATCTCTGCTGGTTGTAATAGATATAATTTATCCATGCTGTGTTTTTGTTGGTTTCTACCACAGATCCAACAAATGGAATCCATGATATAGATCCAGCAGCAATTTCATTACGCGCTTTATACTGATCAGGGACCCCTCGAGGGACACCTATGGAGTCTATATACACTTTGGGGTCATCATCAAAGATGTGAGTGGAGCGTTTAAACCTGCTGTGAAGGGGTATTGCCTGCGATTGAACGTGTGGATAAATCATGGTTTCTTGTATTAATTTAACTCTGATGCAAGTGCCTTTCCAATTTTGAGGTAAGACCGATCGCAGCCGTCCGTTTCCACACAGCCACCATACACCAACTGCTATTTGATCTGGATTTTGCAACGAAGTGACAAATGGGCGCTTTGCTACCAACTCAGAGCGTCTGCAGGTCATGCAGTGTTTTGTAATGTTTACTGTAGTTTCATAATTAGTCTTATATAACAGCGCATCATCGCTGTGGCTGCGAACATCCCAGAGGTATTTACAACTGGCATTTACTGTGCCCACATCAGTGGTGCCGTAGGGAGAGATGAAACAATCAGTTACGTTTAGCTCTGACGGTATAAGTACATCCTGTGGTGGTTCAAAGAGTATTGGAGGATTAATGAAATCCATTGATGGAATGAAATGACCACAAAATTTGGACATTTTGGATGATGTTTTAGAATTTGTGTAGTATATATCACAGAGGAACTTACAGATATAATTGCTATTGTTTCTAGAGAAATGAGGATCTGATGCACAGGTTTCAGAGGTGTCAGGAACTGGTGTCACCATAATAAGCGGTCTAGCTGCTATACAGAATGTGCATGAGTAATTTGTTAGTGAAGTGACTGTAAAATTTGCATACTCTAGCCACAAGTTATTTTTGATAACATCAGGACTAGAGAAGGGGTTGAAACTCTTTGAAAGGGAACGCCTTGAACAATTTTTACAAGCCTTTCCTGTATATGCAATGTTTGGAAAGTCATGTGAGTATTTATCATGTGTAAAAACGACCATACAAGTCACACAAATAGCCAGTGCAATCAAAAAACATGCCGAACCACTCAAGCCATAGCATCCTAATCGCTTAAATGATTTTCTATATTCCCTCGCTGATCCCCCGTGTGTGCCACAAAGTCTCGCTCCGCACCTCAGTTAGGTGGTTTGTTGAAGGAGCAGGTTTTTATACCCCTACCTCTTACTGTTGGTTCCAATGCAGTTTTGAGTTCAAAGGGCAGACCACGTTGTGCACCCTTGTTGTGATTGCGGTGATCAGGTGTACGTCTCCTCAATACAAGGTCAGCAGTCAGCACTCTTTCAGATTCCCTGAGTGGACTCTCAGGTAGACTCTGCTCAGGTTTTCCTGGATCAACACAATATCAGAGAAGAAAATCACTTAAGGAATCATATTGCTTGTCACCAAGATTGTTGTGGGAAAAAAAACTGAGCTTTAAAACCACAGTGATTTTCTGAGCTATATTGAAATGGAATCTTTGCACCAGCATTAAAGAATAGGCAAAATTAAAATAGCTCCTTCATACCCTTTTGATGGATACAATCTTTGTCTATTCAACTGTAGGAAGCTCTGTTCTAACCATCATGTAGGGACCAGCCTGAAAATGAAGTGTGTATGATGCCTTCAAGGCCATACAATTCACTGTTTGGGCTTGACCACACCATACACACCATAGAGAGTTAAAATTACATACCCATAGTACACACAGGTTTGATGAGGTAAAACACTAATTTTTTTCATGACAAAGAATAAAGAAAACTAACTTTTAGAGTCAAACACCGAAGTACAACTAGGAATCCAAAACTTTAAAACTTTAAAGAACACAAAAGCCAAAGAGAAACTGAAGATCAGTAATATTCACTGAAACTCCTAAACTCAGATACATAAATACCCTACCACCATAACAGAATGTGTCCGCACATGCAGACAGGACTTTCAGACAGACCATTTTTATATAATAATATAAATTGTACACGGAAACTGACTACAATCACCTAAAATAAATATTGAAAGATTGATAACGCTGAAAGATGAAAAAATTCTTACCCCCACTTGTTTTCTGAAAACCGTCTCGACTGGTGTTGCTACAGGTTTATACAGCAGAAGACCCAAGACAGCTAGTGGAGAGCTGGACTGACTTCCTTAAATATAAACTGAGCTGAAGGAGGAGGTCTAGGTTTTGGAGGAACCCACCCGGGGGAATAATAAAGCTTTATTTAATCTAATAATCTAATAACTTGGATCTCAGCCAAACCAATTTACTCCGAAACAAATAAAACAACTAAATTTTTTAGTTTTCCAAGTGACTTACATATCATGTTTAACCTGAGCACCGAAAGAGCGGTGATCTGAAAACGATGAAGCCGAGAGTCCGCTGCTCTCGCCGGCTGGAGTGACCATTGAACCCCCCAGCTTGCTATCGAGTGGGTGGGTCACAGATGTCTCCGAAAACGTCGGTGCACTTTTGCAAATATGCGATGTCTTGATAAACCAAGCAGATATTTGAAGTTTACACAGCTACTTTCTTGCCTGAAAATATGTTAAAAGTTTCTTTTGTGACCCACAAAGATTAATAAGACTAATTTTAAAACTTAGTAGTGGCCGCCATTGTTGGAAACTGGAATTGGCCGGGCCGTGCTATGAATTTTGGGAATGCGGTGGGCCACAAAGGACTCACCTGATCCATCCTTCAAATTCGGGGAAATGAAGGACGCATTTGTCGGCCGCATTTGAAGGAGTCGACGAATTGGGACAGCCTTCGTTGCCTGGCTGTGGAGTAATCGGCCTTCAAATGCGGCCTTGGGACACAGCTTATGTGTTTCTGTCGTGTTTGTTCTTGGATTTGTGGAGCTATAATTCGGCATTCATTTTTCTTGAAAGTTTTTCTTGGCACTGATTCTTCTTACTCATGCCAAAGTAATCTGTATTACTTCTAGATTATTTATTCATCAAATGTTAGTCCCATGTAAAATGTGGTTCTGACTGGATAATGCTGTCATGTTGTCATGTGACCTATCACATGTGATTTAAGGTGGCACCACCCTGCGTTTCATTGGCTGTATCCCAATTCAACATCTGCAGCCTTAAAATACGCAGCCTTAACGGTCCAAAGGGCCGCATACTCAAAGACCACTAAGGCTGGAAGTGTGAGGCTTGTGAAATGGGACGCTCACGCTGCCCAGGTTGCCTAGCAACCATGATACTAACAGCTGGAAATGTTTCATACAGCTTTGTTTGACAGAAATGAAGGAGAACATATTTTGTCATTTATTTGTTTATTTTTATATGAGCTTTGTGTGATTTGATAAGTATCTGAGACATCTTACTTTGGTAATGTAAATATAATATGGCCAATATTAAAGTTATTATTATATTTATCATTACAGCAGCTTAAACTCTGTGTCAAATACTGAGCTTCAGTAAAGATTCAAGTTGCAATTATTTATATTTCCCATCACCTTAAATCTTCACTCAAAGACAAGTATCTTTGACAGTGTATATATAGATGTATTATATACAAGAGATAAATATTGTTCTTTCAATATGTTGGCATTACTAAATTTGGCTAAATGCTTACATATATGTATTAAAAGAAAATACGAGCTGTGATAACTGTTTCTGATAGAATAAAGAGTAGACTGATATATTAAATATTCCTTTATTGGGTGAGAAAATCAGACCATGTCATAACTGCTTTAAGTCATACAGAATAGATATCAGAGCCTTAAACAGGCTGACTTCTGCTAAATGGGTCACAATGGGCAGAAAGTCTACAAACACATAACATTACCTCAGAATATATAAAGCACATAAACAATTACGGCAATATGATGCAACAAACAGAGCAGTACTACTAATCCAAAATACAGGGTGGACCACTTAAATGGATACACCGTAATAACATGGGAATGGTGGTGATATTAAAGTCCTGTTTGTTGCACATTAGTATATGTGAGGGGGCAAACTCCTCAAGATGAGTGGTGACCATGGTGGCCAATTAGAAGTCGGCCATCTTGGATACAACTTTTGTTTTTTCAATAGGAAGAGGGCCATGTGGCACACCAAACTTATTGGTAATGTCACAAGAAAAACAATGATGTGCTTGGTTTCAACGTAACTTTATTCTTTCATGAGATATTTACAAGTTTCTATCCACTTATAACATGTGTTCAATGTGCTGCCCATTGTGTTGGATTGTCAATGCAACCCTCTTTTTCCACTCTTCACACACAGAAATGCCAGCACAGGCATCCAGTATCCGTATTAGTGATTTTAAACTTTTCCAGCAGTGCTTCACAAACAGGGAACAGTCTGTCTATTCTCTCCATCTGGCAGCTGCTGCTGGCTCTTCCTCCTCTTCCTCACACACTGCTGAGTTTGTCCTGGTGGATCATCAGGGGTGCAAAGCCTCACAGATGATGTGCAGCAGTGGGTCCCTCAGTCTGTCCTCACTCTGGACACTTGCAGTTGTCACACATGGAAATCAAATGTGTGATAAGCTGCAGGATTCAAACACAAGTGTAACTTATAAATAAATATTCATACTTTTATTCCACAATCAGAGAGAAAGAAACAGAGAGAGAGTGCAGGACAGACAGACAGGTGACAGTCTCAGGTGTATACACTGCTACAAAACAGCACAAGAGAAGGAGGATTTAGTGTTTGTGTTATTACGAGTGCTAAACAAGAAGAGTTCCCAGATGGTACAGTGGACACATGTGTGACTCCTGTGATTAAAGCATCTTTCTTTCAGCTTAACGAGTGAACCGTCAGCTCGTTCAAACACACGTTAAAGTCCGTTTGGCTCGACACCACCGAACAGAGGCAGCAATATAACATAGCTAACATTAACAGTGCAGTGAATCCTGCTTGTGCCGTGATATTCATGACTGCAAACCGAGCAGCATCACTGACTTTCAGCTTGTTGTGTTTGTGGATATATGACTGACTTTAATTATCCATAAAATCATCACATTCTCTGTAAGATTAATGCCGACTATTGAACGGCGTATATTACAAAGTAAAGTCTTTAAAACCAAGTTAGTACAAACTTCGCTAATGTCACATAACTTTGCCGACATGTGGCCAACAGTTATGTTTTAATGTTCTTCATTATTAAACATTTGCACATAGGGCTGTTCGATAGAATGATATATATCGGATGACGATATAAAAACACCTTTGTTTCATTTTACGCTATTGTTTGTTTCGTGGAGTCGCAACATTAACTGTTTATGGCAACATTTTTTCACCGTTTTTATGGTCACTGTAGTGGCTATAATAATTTCTTGAAGTTCTTTCTTGTATAACTATGCATGTGACAAATAAAGAACCTTGAATTATGAACTACAGACGGACAAGCGACTGTAGTTATGCGTTGTGGTTAGCAACAACGACGGTAACACCATCGCGTGTCCGCTTGTTTATATAAGACATAAACCTTTCACAATAAAGCTCAAGATCCTGTTGAGACTTTTCAAAATAAACTGAATCACGTGAAAGAGCAGATTATGTACGGATGAGAAGTAACAAAGAGCCGCCAGGTGTTAAAAAATAAACCTTAGACTCAAACGTTAGAACAGGCTTTTCCCCGCAGTACGCTGTGTAATAAATACTTACAAAGAAAACGGCGGCTGTTACAACTTATGTCTAAAAATGTTTCATGCATCGGTTAAAACACTCGACTCGAGCTACATGACGCGCAGCTGGAAACACTTCCTGTAAGTCGAGCTGCCCGAGATTCACAGAATTTACAGAAAATGTTACATTTGTGATTTATATCGTTATCGGGATGATAGGATTCCTATATCGCGATATGAGATTTTGGTCATATCGCACAGCTCTATTCGCACATAAATAAGTGACATTCAGTACTTACTCTTCAGCTAACCCACTTCGGCAATCCACCATTTTTTCAGCGATGTATCCACACCCACCACTATGAAGTCTGGGATATGTTGGGCCATGAAGGATACACCGACCCATCCTTAAAATTCAGGGAAATGAAGGACGCATTTGAGGGCTGCATTTCAAGCAGCCTTTGAATTGGGAAAGCATTTGTTGCGTTGCTGTGTCTCAAAATGTGACCTTTGATCCTGCATACCCTGAATTGGGATACAGCCATTGTATAATGAAGAGCAAGTGTGCTGAAAACACCATGTAGTACATCATAATTTACAGATAAGATGGGAGGTTGCCCAATACAAAGTGCGCTGCACATTGATTGAATAGATGTCAGTCTTCTGCATTTGTAAATCATTCTATTTATATAAATAGGAGCTTAGACTGCAGTATTTCTAAAGGTAATGAAAGGCTGGTTGTTGTGCGCCAAGAGAAAAGAGGGCAGGAAGAGGTTGAGGAGACAGGAAAAAAAGGAGGCTTTTCAGTAAGACTGTGTATGTGGAGCCGAGTTGCTGGCTGATGTTTCTCTTGGCCAGTCTGAGTGTTAGTAATTGCTCAGTGAGGGTGCTACAGGGTTTTCCTGTGTAAACAACAGCTGAAAGGTGTGACCTTTGGTATTCAAGCTAACTGTGATACCACAGTCACTCATTTAATTTATTAACATTATGATTCTCTGCAGTATTACTCAACAAAAATCCAAAAACCTCTAACAAAACACAGTACATGCAAACACATTGGATGTAATGTCAAAGGTCAGTCAAAGGTCAAATTCCATAAAATAATAAATTTAAAAAAAATCTATAATAAGCCATAAAAAATGTAATCTTTAACTTGAGTTTATTGGCCCACATTTCTATTGGGTTGTTAAAAAAGTCTTTTTATATTTTGAAATACTAACTGGGTTTAATTAATACAGTATTTTATATGATTTAATATCCAATCAGCTGTTATTTTACATATACAGCAAACTGTATAATTTTAATATATTATAAAACCAAATTAAAAGTTCATCTTATTTTAATCCAACTCCTGGAAGTGCAGATTTCCTGTTGTATAAAATAAATGACTGTCAAAGGAGCGGCTACAAAGTTGGGTTTCCACAGGTTGCTGACTCTACCTTAAACTGTGAAAGTGTCACGACCACTGCTGCTGTTGTGTTACCAGTGTGTGTGGGCTTAATGTTGTCAAAAGAAAGTGGCAAGCCCGAATTCTTTCAATATACATTTAATGGGTTTTGGAAGCCTAAAAAGAGTAAATGAATTCTATTATTAGTGTTTAATTTTGATGCATTTTAATTAAATAAAACATAAGATTGAAAAAATCATCAGTTGGTTTTGTTTAATTAATTCAAATCAATTTTAACTATGAAGTGCCAAATCACAGCAACAGTCACTTCAAGGCACTTTTTATAAGGTATTATAAGAAAGGGACCATACAATATTGCAGAGAAATTCTTCCCAAACCAAACAACGTCCTTTGAACAAGCACTTGGTGACAGTGGGAAGGAAAGTCTTTAAGCTTAATCTTAAAAATTGTAGACGGTGTTGGCCTTCAGAGTCCAAACTGGAAACTGGGAAACACAGAATGGCACCTGAAAAACTAAAGGCTCTACCTCCCATTCTACGTGTAAATACTCTAGGAACCACAATAAGCCACAGCCTGAGATTGAAATGTTCTAATGGGGTGGTATGGTGCTGGGAGTCATTAAGATCAGATGGGGTCTGATTGTTAAAGACATTGTGTGTGAGGAGAAGGATTTTTAAATTAGATTCTAGATGTAACAGAGGAAAAATGAAGAAAAGTCAATAAGAGCAACTTGATAATAATGAATTACATTCTAGATTTAATGATGGTATGAAATAGATTTTCAGTATTTGTCACGGCCAGGGGGTCAGCAGGCCGCGGACTAGGAGCGCTCTCTCTCTCTTGCTCTCTCTCTCGTTCTCTCACCAAGGCGGAACTCATGGTGGGTTCACGCCCTCGGCCCACGCCCCTCTGAAAAGGAAACACCTGGGCCTCATCAGTGGAGCCAGCGTTTAAGCCAGGGAGTGGCTTCTACTCATCGCTGGATCGTTGTGTGTGACTCGCGTCAGTGCAGCCTACCTCTGAGCAAGTTGTCGTTCCCTGTACAAAACCTCTAACATGTGTTTTCCTCTGTACACAGATCCCCTGGACCTGATCCTGTATTCCCAAGTGGATTCCTGTTTTTGTGAGTGTTTGGAGAGAGACTGGTCATGATAGGAGAGTGTCTGAAGAGGAGCAAGTGTCTATTCCCTACCTGGATTTCCCTAGAGCCTTTTCCCTGTCACTACTTTGTATATAACACTACCCCTGCACTATTTGTATATACACCTGGTGGAACTGTAATGAATACCAACTGTGCCTCTGAATTCTGCGTGTGAGTCCTCAAGCGAACCCTGACAGTATTACTCTGAGACGGAATGTTTCTAATGTTAGAGATAAAGCAAATAGAAGACATTGGAGGACATATTCTGGTCAAAACAAATTCAAGTTTCCTTGAAGTTACTGGAGGCAAGATAATGCCATTCAGAGTAAGTATGATATTTCAGAACAAATCTAGCTAATGTTGTATTGGTATAACAATTAGTTGGAGGGAAGGACAATCTGGTGAGTGAACTGTGATGGGGATAGAAGGATTTGGTTGTTGGTCTGAGGTTGGAGGTGGAGGTGAACAGAAAGTAGACTACAAATGAAAAATTTAGCTGAAGTGGAGTTTAAGTGATAAGCATTTGTTGTTGGATAAGAAGCATTTATGGTTTGAAAGGCAAGACAAACAGACCTGCTGGAAGATGCAGAGGCAGAATGATGGATTTCCATCTTCACTTCCTAATAATGAATTTTCATCTCCACTTTTTAATGATGCACTTCCAACTCTGCCTACTGCTGTCACAATTCCAGCTCCACCTACCCCTAATGCAAATCCAGTTCCACCTACTGGTAATGCACGTCCAGCTCCACCTGCTGCCAATGCACTTACAGTTGCATGTGGTAGAAGGTGGGCCATAGGAAGAGGAACCGATGTGGTTCTGAAAATGTCACTGGTGGAAGGGGTCAGATGTGGTAGAGGGTTGGGCAGATGTGGTAGTAAGACAAGGAGATGTCGATGTGAAAAGCCCAGATGAGGTGAAAGGGACAGATGCAGTAATGAAAGGCCCAGATGAAGTTAAAATTGTGCTAAAATTATGCTAAAAATCCATTACAAGCAGAAGTGTTGCCTCTATTGTATTCATATTGTATTCACACTGCTACAAAACAGCACAAGAGAAGGAGGATTTAGTGTTTGTGTTATTACGAGTGCTAAACAAGAAGAGTTCCAGGATGGTACAGTGGACACATGTGTGACTCCTGTGATTAAAGCATCTTTCTTTCAGCTTAACGAGTGAACCGTCAGCTCGTTCAAACACACGTTAAAGTCCGTTTGGCTCGACACCACCGAACAGAGGCAGCAATATAACATAGCTAACATTAACAGTGCAGTGAATCCTGCTTGTGCCGTGATATTCATGACTGCAAACCGAGCAGCATCACTGACTTTCAGCTTGTTGTGTTTGTGGATATATGACTGACTTTAATTATCCATAAATCATCACATTCTCTGTAAGATTAATGCCGACTATTGAACGGCGTATATTACAAAGTAAAGTCTTTAAAACCAAGTTAGTACAAACTTCGCTAATGTCACATAACTTTGCCGACATGTGGCCAACAGTTATGTTTTAATGTTCTTCATTATTAAACATTTGCACATAGGGCTGTTCGATAGAATGATATATATCGGATGACGATATTGGTGATGGGTCGTTCGCGAACGAAATGGCTCTTAGAGCCGGATCTTTGAAGTGAACGACGCGAGCCGGCTCCTTATCTCGAGCCGTGGTGTTTTTTTTTTTTCTTTCTCTCACCCTCTCTCTCGCACTTTTTTTTTCCGCTTCACTCCGCACGCGAGCTTTGTGCTTTGCGCTGGGCAGAGGGGGGAGGGGCGGTAGTTACAGTCGCAGTAGCAGAGGAACAGAGCGGGAGGGAGAGAGAGAGAAAGAGAGCAGGGACAACAACGTCACATTAAAAAGGTATAGTAATCATCCACAACTATTTTCAGTTGCAGATGATAAAGGATTCAGAAAGTTTATTCATGCAGGCCTATATGACAGAGAATATGCATCTTCTTTTTCATATCTTAATTTAGATTTAATTGTGTTGTGGTTTGCAGTGTTTTGTGTTGTTTCATTTTAAATTTGTTTAAAAGGAAAAGCTGAAAATTTAAATAGTTCAAAGTTGAACAGTGACTATTTGGTTTTTGTATTTTATGATTTATTTATTACATTTTATGTGGAGTGAATAAATAAAAGTATATTTACGGTGGCCCCTAGAGACAAAGCAGGAAGTACAAACTTCAAAACACGTACAAACCCTGAAGCACGTACAATCTTCAAAATACGTAAAAACTAAGAAGCACGTAAAAACTCCAAAACACATAAAAACTCAGGCTACATCCACACAAACCCGGGTATTTTTGAAAACGGAGATTTCTAAAAAATGCCTGTCAGGGTGGATATTTTCTAAAACTCCGTTTTTGCATTTACGCGTGGATGAGGAAAACGGAGAAAACGCAGCGTCAAAGATGTGTGCCTTTTTTGACGTCACACTGGGCGCCACGTTTTGTTTCGGTGAAATGAATTTCTACAATACTTTTACTGTTAATTGTACTCTCTGCAGTGTTTAAATGGTTACATATACACACACAGTTACTGTCCCTCCACACATACGACTCGGTTCTGCTTCTATGCCCCATCTTTGTTTACTATCTCCCACCGAGGCTTCTAGACTACTGATTGGCCAACATTTCGACACGTGTAGGAATATATCGGCACCTGTTGCTTTGGCATGCTTCTAGCGTTTTCCTTCATTTCTGCATTTACATGTGGACGGGATTATTTTTTTAAACGAAAGCAGAAAATCTCTGTTTTCAAAAATACCCGTGTACGTGTGGACGTAGCCTCAGAAGCACGTAAAACCTCCAAAACATGTACAAAAGACAACAGAAGTGTTCCAGAATGCTAGGCGCAGTGTTGAGCTTTTGTTACCTAGAGCCTACACAAGCCAGCAAGTACCAATGTGTGTGGTAGTAAGAGGTAAATGAACTTTTTTTTAAAATTATTTGAATATATGCTGTCCTCACTAAAGTTTGTTGCAGGCAACGTAATTTCAGCTATACAGCTAGCTTAACATTCTTTTATTCCCAGCACTTCATCCTCCAAGAAACAGGCCGCTTGTTGTGTTTGGCAGGATTTAATGATGAAAATAAATTCTCTCTCTCTCTCTTTTTGTAAAACTGTACAAAGAAAAGGAATACAAAATACACAATGAAGACATGTTCCATTACACTGGGAGAACAACATTGCTCTAGTAAAAACACACGACCACAGATGAGGCATCTGCTGAAAAAATATAAGCATCTACCTGCCTCCATATGATTTAACTCAAAACAGTGTCAAACTTACTAATACACATTAAATGTATAGGAACTTACGGATGAAGCCGATATTGTGGACTTTAACACCAGGATTGCAGAGATTGCCATCAGATTACAAATGTTGTCACTGCAGCAGCTAAAAAGCACACTACTTCCTGTAGACCACTTCCTCTACAAAAAGGACATACTGCTTAGTTACCACTAGGTGGTAGTAACACTTCTTCAACAACAACAATATGTCCGTTCCATGACACTCCCCGCCTGGCATATTAAAGATATGCCACTTTATGCCACAGTCTCAATCCCCTAGCTTGCTGATGAGTCATTGTCCTGTGGTGAAAACAACAAGATTACTTGAGAAACTGGTCTAGAGAAGACCTTCGCTGTCTGGTTCCGTATCACCTTAACTTCGACTTTCCTAACAAGTCCATCTCTGCTGGGAACAACCTTGACAATAATTCCCATAGGCCACTGATTCCTCTTGGTTTGATCGTCCTTGAGCAAAACAATATCTCCTTCTTTGAGATTAGGTTTCTGAGATTGCCATTTGTGCCGACTCTGTAATGTGCTCAAAAATTCACGGCGCCACCTAGCCCAGAAGGTATCTGCCAAGGCCTGAACTCTTTTCCACTGATTCTTGAGCAGATCCCCTTTTGAAAACTCACTTACAGTAGGAGAGGGAACGCCTCCCTTCTGGGTCAGCAATATGGAAGGTGTTAGAATGAAAGGCGCCTCAGGATCAGTAGAAACTGGTATTAATGGCCTTGCATTGACAATGGCACTCACTTCAGCCATGAAAGTGGTTAAGACCTCATGAGTGAGCTTTACATGTCCAACCTGAAGAAGCATAGAATCTAAAATCCGTCTTGCCACTCCAATCATGCGCTCCCAAGCGCCGCCCATATGGGAGGAGTGAGGTGGGTTGAAAACCCAAGTGCATTTTTGTTTAAGAAGGTAATCCTCTACGCTCTTATTGCCCGGATCCATCTTCAGCTCTTTGAACGCTCCAGTGAAATTGGTCCCACAGTCCGAGCGAAGCTGTTTGGCATGACCCCTGATGGAGAAAAATCTTCGGAGCGCATTTATAAAGCTTGAGGATGTCATTGTTTCAATAACCTCAATATGTATGGCTCGAGTGGACATACATGTGAAAAGGACAGCCCACCTTTTGTCTTGAGCTTGACCACCTCTGGTACGGCGCGTCACCACTTCCCATGGTCCAAAAACATCAAGACCAACGTAGGAAAATGGAGGGTCAGCCTGAAGGCGCTCTGTGGGTAGGTCTGACATTTGTTGCTGCTCGGTTCTTCCTCTTAGTTTCCTGCATGTAACACACTTGTGAATAATGCTGCTGATGAGACGTTTCCCTCCAACAATCCACAGACCACTGTTGCGAATTGCACCTTCAGTGAAATGCCTGCCCTGGTGCTTTACAGCCAGATGATGATGACAAACAAGCAAGCTTGCTACATGGCTGCGGCTTGGTATTATTAGCGGATGGACTTCACCAGTTTCAAGTTGTCCTTGGCCAATGCGTCCACCTATTCTTAACATACCTTGGCTGTCGAGAATGGGTCGAAGTTTGTACAGAGTGCTGGTTTTCGGAAGGTCATGTTTCATTTTGATGCACTTCAGTTCTTCTGAATACATTTCTTCTTGCACACATTTTATGATGATCTGTTCTGCTCTGACAATGTCAACGACTGACAGGCCACTTTTGCACATATGCCATCCAACACACCTTTGATTCTTTGAGGAGTGCGAGAAACACTGAGCAATATGACACAGATGTGCCACAGTCTTACTGAGTGTGGTCCAGCTAGAAAAACGCTGGAAGCGTTGTGAGCTAAGCTTGTCTCTACTAACTTGTGTGGCGAGCGAAGTTACCTCAGGACGTACCTCAGCATCAGCATCTGGGTTCACAAGGTCAAATGTTGATCCATTATCGCCACTGGCAGCTACCTTTGGTTGTTTCATTAGGAATGCTGGTCCTGTTAGCCACGTTGTGTTGGCAAGCTCAGCGGCTGGAACAGAACGTGACCCATGATCAGCCGGATTTAGTTCTGAAGGAATGTAGTTCCACTGCTCAGGTCGTGTTGACTGCCGGATGCGCTGCACTCTATTGTTCACATACACATAGAACCTCCTAGTCTCGTTGTGTATGTATCCCAATACAACTCTGCTGTCAGTGTAGAATTTCACTGTCTTGAGATCTAGATCAAGCTCCCTCATTACTAGATCGGCTATCTCAACGGCCATGACAGCAGCACACAATTCCAGTCGTGGGATTGTGAGGCCTGGGTTGGGAGCGAGCTTGGATTTCCCAAAAACAAAGCCCACCTCTTGGAGACCTTGTTCATTTGTTGTCTTAAGATAAGCAACTGCAGATATTGCTTTAACAGAGGCATCACAGAAGATCAATAATTCAGCGTGCTGTGCTTTGGAAACAGAGAAAGAGGCATATGCTCGTGGAACATCCAGGTTTTTTAGTGCTGACAATGATTCATTCCATCTTCTCCAACTATCTTTTTTAGCCTCAGGGAGTTCTGTGTCCCAGTCTGCATTCTCGGTTGTTAGCTCTCTTAGAATCAGTCTCCCTGTCACCGCAACAGGAGCTATGAACCCCAAAGGATCAAACAGACTGTTTATTGTTGACAGGACACCACGGCGTGTAAATGGCTTTTGATCCTCAGGAATATTGAATCCAAAAGTGTCCGTCATTATGTTCCAGCTGACTCCAAGACTGCGTTGGACTGGTAAGTCATCCACAAAGAGGTTAAGGTCTTTTACATTGTCTGCTCTTTGATCTGCAGGAAATGCATTCAATACTTCTGCTCGATTTGAAGCTATTTTGTGCAGAGTGATGTTAGATGCTGCCAACATCTGCTGTGTTCGACGCAGAACATCAATGGCCTCTGCTGTTGTAGCAAAAGACCGGAGGCCGTCATCTACATAGAAGTCTCTTTCTACGAAGTGCCTCGCATCACTGCCATATTCAACTTCTTGGTGCTCTGCTGCTTTCCTCAGGCCAAAGATTGCCACTGCAGGTGATGGACTGTTTCCGAAAACATGAACACGCATGCGATAATCCACCACATCCTTACTCAGATCGTTATCCTGGTACCACAGGAACCTAAGGAAATCCCTGCAGTCCTCACGAACAACGAAACAGTAAAACATCTGCTGAATATCTGCAGTTATGGCCACGGGCTCTTTTCTGAATCTGAGGAGGACACCGACGAGACTGTTGTTAAGATCTGGTCCAGACAGCAGCACCTCATTTAGCGAGATTCCATCATACTGAGCACTGGAATCAAATACCACTCGAATCTTGTTTGGTTTTTTGGGATGGTAAACACCAAACGTGGGCAAATACCAGCATTCTGCCCCCTCCTGGAGTGGTGGTGCAAGTTCAGCATGTCCCTTGTCTAACATATTTTGCATGAAGTCTGTGAAATGCATTTTCATTTCAGGCTTCTTATCTAAAGTCTTCCGCAGTGACATCAGACGGTGATGAGCGTAACATCTATTATTTGGTAGACGTTTGCGTGGGTGCCGAAAAGGAAGAGGGGCAACCCAGCTTTTTGTCTCATCCTGGAAGCATTCCTCTTCCATGATCTGTAGGAAGACTGAATCCTCAATGGAGTGTGCTAGCTGGTTGTCATTTTCTGTGGCATTGAAGACTGTTTCTCCAAGATTAGTCACTGTCGATGCATTTTGGATGTCTCTATTGGGTGGGGTTCTCTTTTTCTCATCTTTGCCATTAGGATTTTCTTTCACCTTTATCTTATTCTCACACATGGCAAAGTTACTTGGTCTGCCATTTTCCAGGATGCAGGTTTTCATAGCACTCACTGTAGTCGTGTTGTGTGCACCTCCTATGCACACCTCTCCAACAATGACCCACCCGAGGTCTAAGCGTTGTGCATATGGCGCGTTTAGTGGACCATTATACTGGTCTCGAACCTTATGCGCTCTGATAATGTCTCTTCCCAATAGAAGAAGAATGTCTGCATCTGGGTCAAGCGGTGGAATCTTATCTGCCACTCTTTTAAGATGATGGTGGTGACATGCAGCTTCGGGTGTGGGTATCTCTGACCTGTTGTTTGGGATATCATTACACTCTATAAGTGCAGGCAAGGGCATGGTAACTTTCCCATCCAACGATTCTATCATAAAACTGTGGGCTCTTCTCCCAGATGCTTCTATGATGCCTGCACAGGTTTTCAGTGTGTATGGCATGGTTGCTCCTTTGAGACCAAACATGTCAAAAAACTCAGATCTGGCCAATGAAACATTACTTTGGTCATCTAAAATGACATACATCTTCTGCCATAGCTCTTGGTGACCATTTGGATACACATTCACTAGACAGATCTTTGAGCAGGATTTCCCTTGAAACCCATCCCCACATACCTGGGTACATCTGGATGTGACACTCTGTGCCTCTGTGTCCGACCTCTCCCCGCCATTCGCTGTCGAGGAAGTAGGAACTGCATCTGAGCGTGAAACTGGTCCAGGGTGCAGAGCGGAAATGTGTTTATCGCTGTCACATTCCCCGCATTTTACGGTGGCCTCACAAGATTTGGCTTGATGAGTCATAGAGGCACAGCAGCGAAAACATATGTTGTTTTCTTTTAAGAACCTTTTCCTCTCTTCCAAGAGCAGTTTTCGAAAACCTCTGCATTTCTGAAGAGAATGAGGCTTGTGGTGCATGGGGCATAGCTTCTCGGGATTTCCTATTTTGGGCTCTGAAGCCATAGATATGTTTGTCTTGTGCACTGAAACAGGTCTCACTTGACTTGACCTTTCTTTTCTGTAAGAATTTGTGAAAAGATCTGGATAGTTAAAACTGGGATCATTTCTCTCTTCAGCCTCTCTGCAGATGAATTCTTTGAAGTAGGAGAAAGGAGGAAAGGCAACATGATGATCTCTTTTGTATTTGCACCCGTGTGACAGCCACTTGTCTTGGAGATATAAAGGGAGCTTTTCAACAATTGGCTGCACACCTCTTGATGTATCAAGATAGGCTAGACCTGGTAGGTAGCCCTCTCGTTTAGCAACGTCAAGTTCAGTAAGCAAATCAGCCAGTTCTTGCAGTTTTTGACTCTCTCTGTTGTGGATCTTGGGAAAACTCTCAAGTTTACAAAAGAGAGCTCTTTCTATCACCTCTGGAGCACCATATTTTTTATTTAGTCTTTCCCAGATCATTCTAAGTCCCACATTAGGCTGTCTAATATTCACAGACCGTATTCTGATTGCATGCTCACCAGATTCTTTACCCAGCCATTTGATAAGCAGATCCATTTCTTCACTTGCTGATAGACTCAGACTTTCGATTGTGTTGATGAACGTTTCTCTCCAGGCTTCATAGTGTTCGGGTAAGTCATCAAACTTTGTTAGGCCTGAAGAAACCAGCTGGGATTTAGCAAGGAACTTGGCAAGATCTGTAGATGAGTCATTATTGTGGGAGCTGTTTAGATGTGGTCGATTGTCGGGCAGTACCCTGTGCTGGAAGTGCTCATCTTCTTGCTGTGGAAAGTTCATATGGAATGGCTGAGCATTATTTTGAGGGAAGCTGGCTCCGTTGTCGATGAGCTGGGGCTGTGCATTCTGATTGTAGCTTGGAAATGGAGTGGATGTTGGCGGCAAGGTCGAATCATTCTCTACTTTGGGTTCTTGTGGGAATTGTTCTTGTGTGTGCTGTGTAACATAGTGATCAGTCCTTTTCAATGCACTCTCTGGCAAAGGCAGAAAGTCAAATTCTTTGTTGTTAGATTCATTCACATCTCCTGCAGCTGCCTCCAACACCTCAGCTTCAGCTTGGGCAGCCTCAGCTTCTTTCTGTAGATTAATATAATCTATCTTGGCTTCTAGTCTGGCCTTTTCGACTCTCAATTCGCCTTCCTTTTCCGTGAATGCTAGTCTGGTTTTCGCCGCCTCTGCTTTGGCTCGCGCCCTGGCTGCTTCATAGCTTACTCTGGAGCTTGTTGATGAGCGTGAAGAGCGTGACCTCTTTGAGCTGTGGCGTGAATAAATAGACCCCGATTCAACTTCCTCTCGTGAGCCTTCAGCTCTATCTTCCTTTAAAGATTGTGCTAAGGCGCTTGTAGCCTCCATTGCAGTGTGATGCAGACTGACAATCCTTCTCTCTTCTTAACTTCCACGTTGAGTGGTCATCCTTTTACTATGCTGTCCTCACTAAAGTTTGTTGCAGGCAACGTAATTTCAGCTATACAGCTAGCTTAACATTCTTTTATTCCCAGCACTTCATCCTCCAAGAAACAGGCCGCTTGTTGTGTTTGGCAGGATTTAATGATGAAAATAAATTCTCTCTCTCTCTCTTTTTGTAAAACTGTACAAAGAAAAGGAATACAAAATACACAATGAAGACATGTTCCATTACACTGGGAGAACAACATTGCTCTAGTAAAAACACACGACCACAGATGAGGCATCTGCTGAAAAAATATAAGCATCTACCTGCCTCCATATGATTTAACTCAAAACAGTGTCAAACTTACTAATACACATTAAATGTATAGGAACTTACGGATGAAGCCGATATTGTGGACTTTAACACCAGGATTGCAGAGATTGCCATCAGATTACAAATGTTGTCACTGCAGCAGCTAAAAAGCACACTACTTCCTGTAGACCACTTCCTCTACAAAAAGGACATACTGCTTAGTTACCACTAGGTGGTAGTAACACTTCTTCAACAACAACAATATGTCCGTTCCATGACAGAATATATATGAGTGCTTGTGTATAAATACACAAACAATATACATATGCTTTCAATTGTGTAATTTAAGTGATCTAGGTTGCTCTGTTTTGGAAGTTCAGTTAACGCTAGAAATGTGTTTTAGAGTTTGTACATGCTTTTTGGAGTTTGTACGTGTCTCTAGGGGCCACTGTATATATTTATATATAAACATATATAAATACAACCACTTTTTTTACATTAGTAATTCCTTTTGTGCATAATGTTATATTATTGTAATAATAAATTAATTAAAGCAACAAAACAACCTGAAGAGCCGGTTCGGAGCCGAAAGAGCCGGCTCTTTTTAGTGAGCCGAGCCGAAAGAGCCGGCTCTCTAAAAAGAGCCGGAAATCCCATCACTACCTCCTAGCAGTGCTCGTGGCCGTGAAGTTAAAACACACGGAGTAACTAAACAATCCTCAGATCAACGTAACCGTCACAAAAAACCATCCGCGCTGCTCTACCGTGCTTCACACAATGATACAGCGCTGACTGAAGCTCGATTGCCCTGTTAAGAAGGCAGCCCGGGAGATGGCGGATAATTGGCTACAGCTGGTCGGCTTCGATCGACAACAGGTGCGGCCAGTCTAAAAACACACCTGTCAGACCAAAATGCTGTACAGTACAAATATAAATATAATAATAAAATAGAAAAAACCAGACAAGTATGTGTATGTGATGCAAAAAGTAAAATTAAAAACAAGGCTAGAATGCATGAATGTTAACTTTGAGTTCTACAACTAGGAGCAAAATGCTGTGAATATGGACTACGGTAGTTCATACTCGAGGGAATAGTAACATGATCTGTGGCTGTGTGCTATGGGCAGTGTGGGGGAGTAACGGAATAGATGTACTGCCGTTACGTATTTAAAATATAAAATATGAGTAACTGTATTCTGTTACAGTTACCATTTAAAAAGGTGGTATTCAGAATACAGTTACTTTGTTAAAATTAATGCATTACACGGCGGTACATCCCTGTTTCATATTGTCGTGGGTCAGGACTGTTTGGCTTTGTTTGACAGCTACGTTCTGTTGTTCGAAGCGGCAGCGTTACGGTTGCTATGGTTACAGGGCGACGCTCTCGCTCTCTCTGCGACTGTGTGTTTCCTGGGTGAGAGAGCGCCTTTTTGTTGTTGCTGTTGTGCTAAGCTAATAGGCAGAATGCTACAGGTATAGCGCTAAGAATGTAGCATCATGGGCAGTGTAGTCTGTGCTGCAGCGAGAATGGACTACCATACACGTTATGTGTCTGTGAGCGACGGAGGGAGAAAAAGGAAAAGTACGAGTTGTCATCGAGCAAAAACGGGAGCTGGAAGCATGTAAATATAATAATAAGCACTGCAGCCAAGAAGAGTGCCTGACGAGCCCAGTTGTAAGTAAAATGGTACATGGCCTGTATTTATATAGCGCTTTTCTAGTCCCTAAGGACCCCAAAGCGCTTTACATATCCAGTCATCCACCCATTCACACACACATTTACACACTGGTGATGGCAAGCTATGTTGTAGCCACAGCCGCCCTGAGGCGCACTGACAGAGGTCAGAGGTCCCTTTACTAAGGTTCGGAGACACGGACCTTCAGTAATAGTAATAAATCACACAGCAATAGTACATTCATGTAGTTGTAAACAGCATGATAATATATTAAGTAATCCAAAGTATTCATAATACGTTACTGTCATTGAGTAACATAACAGAATACGTTACAGACAAGGGCGTAGATTTGGCATGGACGGAAGGGACATGTCCCCACCAATATCCAGTGATTATTGAATCGTTGGATACTGAATTGTAATTTTAAATGGTTTAAAAGCATGTAGAATAGCATGTGTAGGCAAGTATATTTGTCCCCTTTTATCAAGAAGCAAAGACAAAAAGGAAAAAGAAAAGAAACGGGGCAGGGTTCGGTGGTTGAATCATCCGTCCCCACCAATGCCAACACCAAATCTACGCCCTTGGTTACAGAATACATTTTGGGGCATGTATTCTGTAATCTGTAATGCAATACATTTTAAAAGTAACCTTCCCAACACTACGGGTTACGGGTCACCTTTTGTGTTTTTACGTATGGTGTGTTTATGGAAATGTATTTAAGGTGATTTTGGTCAGAACAAGCAAACAGTTTGTAAACTCTGTGCTGTTATGATAAATGACATTGGACAAAGACAAGCAAATAAAACTGATGAATACAAAAACAATCTTGGCCGTACAAGACAAGTATAGCTTGAGTTGGGCTGTTACAAGTTTAATTCATAACAGTTACATTGCCTCACCCCTGCCATCAAACACTTCAGTGGCTTCAAGTGTAGGCATAGCCTCTACAGGTACTGCAACAGAGGGAGAGCAGAGTCAGGAGGGTCTTCGAAGAAGTTTAGAAAAGATCCAAATAGGCAGTCTGAACAATCTTACTTGTTTGCAGGTGGAGTAATGCACGAATGGATAAAAAAGAGTGAGAGGTTATCAGGTGTTGAGGAGCAAATGGAGATCCGTGTCCAGGGGAGTGAGGCTATTGCGAGTGTGAAAGGTTGTCCAGGAAGTAACTAAGAAGACATGAACAGAGAGGTAAGTACTAGAGCTTTGAGCAACGTGATGCCAATAACTAACATAGGTTAACAGATAATATGGCAAAGACTGGTTGTGAACGGTGGTCTTACAGTTTTTTCTGAATGCCTAAACCCTAACTGTGATTTTTATAGCACAATTTCTAAAACTGTTAATACTTTTAGCAAAACCACTCACTGAGTTCGCAAAACTAAAAGCACAAACACTGCTTTGCACTCAGTTTGCCATTTTGTAACACACACTTTGCAAAACTGTAGGCACAATTCACTGCACAACACTCTTTTTGCAGAACTTTAAACACAACTCACTGCTTACACTCAGTTACCATATTTCCAACACACTCCTAGCAAAATTATACACATGTATGGCTATCATTAACACTATTTTGCCCACTGTCTGGCACACTTTCACATGTGAAAACTGTTTTAGATAATTAGTCCACTTTGCAATCAGCCTAAGCACTATAAACAGGCCACAGGTAAGCTGTCTATGTGGAGTACAATGGAAGGAGCAGCAAGAGTGAGAAGAGTGAGAATCTGAGGAGGCCGAGGGAGAGGACGTGGAGGTGAAGAAGTTGGAGGAAGAGGACGTGGAGGAGCAAGAAGAGGACGAGGGGGGGAAAGAGGAAGGGTAAGAAGAGTAAGAAACAGAATAACTGATGACATCAGAGCTACAATAGTGGACCATGTCATCAACCATGGGATGACCCTGAGGGAAGCTGGCCACAGGGTTCAGCCTAAACTGAGCCGCTACACTGTGGCAGGCATCATTAGGACATTTCGAAATGAAAATCGGTAAGTACTTTGTAGCACTGCCATACTCTAATGAGAAACACAACAGTACCATACATGCAAAAATACTGAAATTGTTACTTTACAGAATTGCTAGACGTGCAGATGTTGGGGGCAGAGACAGAATGTTCACTCCAGAGCAAGAGACCCATATAGTGAACATGGTGATTGCCAATTATGCAATAAGACTGCGCGAAATACAGCAGCGCATAACTAATAATGATACCATCTTTCAAAATATACACAGTGCAAGCATTTCTGTACTAAGTTGTGTACTTGCGCGCCACAGAATAAGAATGAAGCAAATTTACAGTTCCTTTCGAGAGAAACACAGAACGTGTAAAGCAACTTTGATATGACTATGTGCAGGTAAGCTAGTGTCATTGGTTCTGAATTTGGAAGTGCATACTGTAGTGCTGTGCATGGGCCTGATGTATTGCATTTGTTTTGTGTTGTCCAGAGAGTGACGGAACTAGAAGCAGATGCAATGGGACATGAGCTACTTTTTGTGGATGAGGCCGGTTTTAACCTCGGTAAAAACAGGAGACGTGGCAGGAACATTATTGGACACCGTGCCATCATCAATGTCCCAGGACAACGTGGTGGTAACATAACCATGTGTGCAGCTATAAGCCAAAATGGTGTTGTTCACCATCATGCAACCATAGGCCCATACAACACTGCACACATTATTGCATTCCTGGACACCTTGCATGACATGCTCACTGTTCAGAGACCAGAGCAGACCCGATATGTCATCATATTTGACAATGTTAGTTTCCATAGGGCTGCTTTGGTCCGCAACTGGTTTACAGACAACCCATCCTTCATGGCACTCAACCTCCCTCCATACTCTCCATTCTTAAATCCCATTGAGGAGTTCTTCTCTGCCTGGCGCTGGAAAGTGTACGACCGTCATCCTCATCAACAGGTAACCCTTTTACAGGCAATGGAGGAGGCATGTGGAGATATTGACCAGGCATCATGTCAGGCCTGGATACGGCATTCAAGGAGATATTTTTCCCGGTGCCTTGGACTGGAGGATATCGCATGCGATGTGGACGAAATTTTGTGGCCGGACCCAGAAAGACGACATGATGTAGGCTGATTGTCTTTTTTTCCCTTTTTTTGTGAAATTCCTATTTTGTGTTCTGACTTCGTCTTGGTTTTGATGAGTGTGAATAAACACCAATACTTGAAGTTTGGATCCTTGTATGACCTCAAATTGACATCTGTACACAGAGAAAGCAAAAGCCAGATGTGTTTTGTATTCATACCATCAGTGTGCAGTTGGCGCATTGTGTACTTAGTAGATGATGGCTTGTGTGTACTGTTTGATACGAAAACACCATTTTTACGAAGGTGTGAAGAGTTAATCTAGCTGTGTTCGCTTTTGCAAGAGAACTACAATGTTTTGATAATTGGGTGACAGGTTTTCTTATTTGTGTGTAGAGTTTTGCAAAAATAGCCAATAGTTACAAAAAATGTGCTTAAGCAATCAGAAAAACTGTAACCTGACAGCCTGAGGTGTTCTTCAGTAAACCAGACTACCCGACAGAAGGACCCGAGGCCCTGCTGGACCCCGCTGGAAACGTGTTTATAAGCTAATCCGTAACTACCGTCCTTAGCTAGGTCCTGAGACCTTAGCTAGCTAAGATGAGCATTCAGCTGTCAGGGAAACTTATTTTGTTCGTTTAGCTAATCCGTGCAGGTGAATGAATTTACCCTGACTAAAGAAATCAAGAGAAACTCCCCGCGCTGCTCAGTCACTAATTACCGTTACTGTACTTTTATTACAAGTTTTATACTGTAAAAGCAACAGGCTGCACTCTGCTTCAGCTCCTGTGCAGAGCTGATTATTAAATATCTTCAAACAGCAGCATCTTTTCAGTCTCTTGCCACATCTGTAAAGACAGTAACACCAATTTTAATTTTTTTAAAAGCTTGTACTTCAGTGACTCATTAATCAGTAACTATGGATCAAACTGTAGAACTGAAAAAATGTAAGAGAAGAACTTCAGATCCTGGGTGTGTGGGACAGAGAAGGATCAGCTTTATTTCAGATTTGAGAGATAAACTTTATATTTCAGTTTTTGATGATTCTGTTGTCATTATGATTACAGGAGCTGCCCTCAGATTCAGACCTCAGGCCCATCGAGTGACAGCAGACAGATCATCCAACATGTTCGCATGTTAACTGCAAAATGAACTGATGAAAACAGTAAAAAGTACCACACGTGCTGTAGTGAAAGCTGCAGCTGTTTTATTGATAAAGTTAAAGACAAAAAGTCAAAAGGATTAATTACCCCTGTAACTGTGTCACAATATATCAGCATTAACAGGACCTCAGTTTGGTGTTTCACAAAGCTGCTGATCTCAGACCTGCACAGTAGGGCTGCACGATTTTGCATAAAATGAGAATCACGATTTTTTTGCTTAGAATTGAGATCACGATTCTCTCACAATTTTCTTTTCCAATATAAATATTTATTGCACTTATTAACTGCACATCAACTTCATAACAGTTGAAACTGAACATAAAAACAATAAATAAACATAAAAACAATAAATGCCTCACATTTTGTGGTTGCCGCAAAATGTTGTACTGCTTGAAATTCCGTCTCCACCGCTGCTCGACACTGCGTGTATAGAGCAGGTAGTGCAACAATAGAAAAATAGTTGCGGGACGGCACTGTGTAGCGTTTGTCTAGGGTGTTGATCATTTTCCTAAATCCCTCGTTTTGCACAGCGTTGATATATCTTTGGTCAGGTGATAAGTAATAGCCTCCGTAATTTCTTTGTGCCTGCAGTGGTTTGACGTGTATAGGGAAGCGCTGTATAAGGTTCCCGTTATTGATGTTTGGGTGGTTGACCGGGATGAATTTTCTCCTGTCACTTTCTCGTCATCCCTGACCTGTTCTCCGTTGTTTTTTTTCCTGCCAATTTGAGCATCACAGCACAGCTTCTGTATCACGTGGTATAAGGCTCCGCCCTTGTCATTTGTTGAGCAGGAAGAGTGAGCGCTTGTTTTCATGCAATTACGTCCCGGATCAAAATGCGGTACAATCGTCGTCATCTTTTTTTTTTTTTTTTTTAATCGTTGTCATTTGGAAATGAGATCGCACATAAGTATGAATCGAGATCTCGATTTTCTAACGATTAATCGTGCAGCCCTACTGCACAGCTTCCGTTTTAAACACTTGATCTGCTCAGCTGCATGAAGAGCACGTTTGAGTTTCTCTGGCACAATTAAATAAAACCTGATGAAGGTCAAAGGTCGTCACTTGTATGTGAAACTATAAACTTGTGATCTGGAATTATTTCACAGTTTTTTGCAGATAGTGTGTTATTTACTAGGGCTGTTCGATATAACGATATATATCGGATGACGATATAAAAACGTCTATCGTTTCATTTTACGCTATCGTTTGTTTCGTGGTGTCGCAAAATAAACTGTTTACGGCAATATTTTTTCATCATTTTGATGGTCACTGTAGTGGCTATATTAATTTCTTAAAGTTCTCTCTTTCTCTTATATTTAATATAACCACACTACAGACAGACAAGCACTTGTTTTTATGCGTTGTCGTTAGCAACAACGACGGTAAAACCACGGCGTGTCCGCTTGTTTATTTTCCACATAAACCTTTCACAATAAAGCTCAAGATCCTGTTGAGACTTTTCAAAATAAACTGAATCACGTGAAAGATGCAGAATATTTACGGATGAGAAGCAAAAAAGAGCCGTCAGGTGCTAAAAAAAAGAAACCTTAGACTCAAACGTTAGAACAGACTTTTCCCCGCAGCACGCTGTGTAATAAATACTCACAAAGAAAACGGTGGCCCTTAAAACTTATGTCTAAAAATGTATAGCTTCATGCATCAGTTAAAACACTCGACTCCAGGTACATGACGCCCAGCTGGAAACACTTAACGCAAGTCGAGCTGCCTGCGATTCACAGAATTTACAGAAAATGTTGCATTTTTGTGATTTTATATCGTTATCGGACGATAGATGTCTTAATATCGGGATATGAGATTTTGGTCATATCGCACAGCCCTATTATTTACCATAAAGTGATGCATACCAGAGTAACCAGAGAGGATCATATATTTTTAAATATATAACTTGCCGAATATAATATCTTTATGTAAAAGGCCGGAGCCTCTGGGGAGTATCCGAGTATTTATAACATTACACAAATCAAAGGTGTCCATCACAGTGTTCATGAAATGCTGGGTTTATCCATCTCCTGGATCGGGCCTACGGAGGAGTGCTGACGATTTCCCTGTGAGGGAGCTGCTGATGAAGATCATGAGTCCTGCTTGATCAATGCGATGAGCTTCAGTATTCCTGGTGTTTCTTAAATTTTGCCTCTCTCAGTGGGTCAACAGAACTACTGGCACAGGACAGCTGTGATGAAAGAAAGGAACGAAGTTTCTCCAAACCTCTGGACCCAGGAAAACCAGCTTGGTCTGATGGTCTCTCTCACTAGTTTCTCCCCAGGGTGAATGTAGCTGTTGATACAATATGGACTCTATTATTAAATGAACAAATTAGACTACACTACTGAAACCTCATGCTGCTGTTTTTAAAGTTTCCATGTTACCAGGCTGTGGAGGGCTCTGAAGATTTAAACCGTTTTAGATCCATTACACTCACAGTCTTAAATGTTAACATCTCAAAGGACAGCATTACATTTTTGATATTAACAGTAACTCTGGGCCTCTGTGGAGTGTGCAGATGATCTTATTGCTTTCTTAAAATGGATAACAAAACGTAAGGAGTCCTGAATCAGTCAATAATACAGACTATTAGAGTAACAGGTGTGCAGTGTTGCCAACTCCTGAGTAAGGAAAATCGCTATTGGTTGTCCTAGAAGTCGCTAAATGATGTCATCGCCTAATTTGCATAATTGGTCATGCTAATGTAATTGTAACCTACGTTGTTGGACAGAGAAATAACATCGTAGAAGAGACATAAAGTGAGTAAAAAACGTCCTAAATGCATTTAGAGTTTATTTAGAACTACAAATTAAATTTATTTTAGCAATTATTGTTTTTTAATATCACAATTCCAACCCTGATCCTTTATCCAGGCTTCGACTGGCAAAAGGAACCCGAAATAGGCACTCTGGTGGAGTTACTTTCTGTGTGTGTGTTTATAAGTAGTTTTAAGCCTTGTGATCCACAAAACAACATAACAGTAAAAGAATAACTGACTGCGTTACAGTCAGTGCGGGAGCAGCGGCTTCACTCATGCGCGATTCATTTGCAGTTTGGATGCATAGGTGTGAACATCTCCTGCCCTGATAGCAGCTGGGGGAGGACTATCCTCCGCCTGGGAGCGCTTTTGAACGCGCGAGGTGCCCACGGCAGCACCCGCTGCTTGTTGAGAGTAAAAGCGATACGCGCTTTCACATCAAAAGTCATCATAAATAAGTCTCCAATAACACCAGAAAAAGTCGCCAGATTTGTCGCTAGTCGCTTTTTAGGAAAAAAGTCGCTAAGGGGGTCTGAAAACTCGTTAAATATAGCGACAAAGTCGCTAAGTTGGCAACACTGCTGGTGTGTCGCATCGCTAACTAGCTAGCAACAAGCCTCCAACACATTGTGTATGCTAGCGGCTAATCTAGCAAATGACACAGTCGCTCCACCTCAGGTCACATGCGCAGACTCTGGCTCCAAAAATGCAAGATGGCAGCCTCCACAGGCAGGATATTTTGTCCAAATTCATGGGCTTCTTCCTCCTGAGGACCCGGCCTTCGCGGTTTACATGGGCCGGGTCCTCACAAGGTCGGGTAGGCCGGAAGTAAACGGCTGGGGAAATTGGACGGTCTAGCCTTCTGATTTGCGCCACCGCTATCTCAGTGGAGTTTAATAAACTCGGCCGTCTGCTCCTTGCTATCTAAAGAAGGAGTGTGAACTGAGAGCTCTGTCTCGTTGATGCTTACCTCCACAGTCTAAAATATAACATTTGTTGACTGCATCCAGAGGAGTCTACGAATTTGGACAGCCTTCGGCGCGTCGCTGTAACGTAATCGGTCTACAAATGCGGCCTCTAAATCAACACTATTGGTAATTACTAAAATATTTTTTGGTAATTACCAAATCTAAATATCTTTCTGTAGTATGTGCAAGTATGTCCAAACATTTTAAATTCTAAACATTTTTAAATTAGTAATGATGTTATCCATGAATTTCCAAATGTACCGTATTGTAAAAAAAAAAAAAAAGAAAACAGGCAAAATAGTCAACCAGATTCTTATTTTTTTTATTGACATGATAAAACTACAGTTATTTCCCTGCAACCTAACATGCATCAACATAAAACTGACTAACTTCTCAGAGAAATCCAGTTGTCTCAAATTTAGGTATAAAAATATTAATTGTTTTTTTATTTTCCTATTAAATTTCAATATAATCTTTTGTTCTAAATGACTTTTTGATAGACTCAAAACAGTTTTTATATTTCCTTTTCTGCTGAAAGATTTTTTAATAAATGTGTTAAGCGCTGCACATTTAGGGGTTCACTCAACTATGTATAAGTGGTCCCTGCGAAAACACACAGGAAACCCCTCCACCAAGAGTTTTTCCCCATGGTTAAAACAAACTTTTAACTTGCTAATCTATTCAAGATATACTGACACATTCGGTCTGATACACTAACAAAGTAACTCTTTTGGGCATCACTGAGATCAATCTACTTATCTAATATTTGATCTCAGACATTTTTTCATAGTAACTAGCTTTAATTTAGCAAGTTGGAATTTCACATTGTGAAACACCGCATCTTTTCCAGTGTCAGAAATAAGAAACCCAAGTCTCCGTGATTAACAGTGGTGTCAATGTTTTGTATTTTCTTGCTCACCAAGACCTCAAACTGGAAGAGAAGAGGAACTTCTTTTCTAACAGTCAGACTGTCTTAATTTGAATGTCTGTTGATTAATTTGTTTCTGTGAGTTATGCTTTTGGATCAATGTTACACAGAAAAGTCTGTATGCCATTTAAAAACACAGTTTATCACTTGATAAAGAAGAAGTGTGATTTTTCTATTATTATTGTATTGTGAGACTGTACATGATGAATATAATATATTTTCAGTTTTATTACTGTCTTACACATGTGGTGTTAATAACTTGCAATTAAAGATTGTGCTATTGGGTTAGATTGCATGCAATGATAATAATCTTTCTGAGAAGTGTCATGACCAGACCAGATAAAATTCTGGAACATATAATCTTCTGTATCTTTATAAACAGAAAAATAAACAACTGAGATATGAAGAAGTCACACATTGGTGACAGATGAAATTAGATAACACATAATTTGCTGCATATCAACCACAGTGAAAAATATTCAGCTTTCCCATACATATGCAGGACTGAATAAAGGAAGAACCTAAAGCCTTTTACTCTGTGGACTGACTAGAACTGGCTGTTGGAAGCATTTGGGTATCAAAGTGGCCTAGGAGCCAGAACCAGTTCACCAAAGGGGCCAGAGTAACTGTTACAGGTTTGTATGTTATGTGTGGTGCTGCTCTGTCCAGGACCTGTCACTCAATATCCCCAGTCGACTCCTTGGCTTTCTCAACAATAAACTCAGACATTATAAAGCTGGATTGATGGAGGTGGGCCTGGTGTTCCACGTCATCAGCCCTTCAACACTCCCCCGGTAAAGGAGAAACATACCGCATACCGGTAGGGTGTCAAGAGGGTACACGCCAGACTATGGTGGATTCGGGCTGCATCCAGACCCTTGTCCACCAAACTGTGGTTTGTTGTTTTAGGTTTTTTAGTTTTTGTGAGTCTGGTATGTCAAAAATCACATACAGATTCCAGTTTTAGTACAAAGTCAAACACAAAAAAGCTGTAACAGATATATTCTGATGACATGGAAAATTAAGTTCAGTTAGGACTTTAAAAAGTCATCTGCTTGCTTCCTGGCTGTTTGGCTGCTAGTCTATTCTTTACATTGATTTAAGTTTCTCGTGCTGTCAAACTTAATACTGACATAATTTCTATGGTCCAATCATTTTCTTTCTTGCCTTCACCAAACTAATCAGCCTTCTCTCTGCATGGTTTATATCTCACTGGCCTTCTGTCATTCTGTCAATCAGACAGACACTTAGTCATGCAACCAACCTCCTAATCATGTTCTTCTCACCCTGGTCTGAGTGACTAGCACCCCCACTTCTGCAGTGCTACGTGTGGAGTTAATGAAAGAGAGGGAGGCAAAGATGCTTGATAAGTCTGGTATCCTTAGCCGCAGATAATCCACCTTCAAAACTTAACTAACTCTTCCATATGGACTTACAGGTGACTTAAACAATTTGCCATTAAACTATCAAGGTCTGTGGAGCACTGAAAAAACTGCTTCAGTAGGCAAGAATCAAACGAGAACTTCAGAGCCCCGAGAAGGGACGGGGGGCTGGAGACTATAGCAGCTGGCATAGGGTGTGAGGCAGGGTACATCCTAGGCAGGTTGGCAGTCTCTTACAGGGCTAACACAGAGAAACAGGCAATAATCAAGTAAGTGTATCTTGAATTTGACGAGAGTGGAGCTGGACTTGTGTGTTCCTGTTTGGTCTAGTGGCTAGGATTCCTGTTGTGGTGAAGAGAGAGCTGGGCATAAAACCGAAGCTCTCAATTTACCGGTCGATCTACGTCCCTACCCTCACCTATGGCCATGAGCTGTGGGTTGTGATCGAAAGAACAAGATCGCGAATACAAGCGGCAGAAATGAGCTTCCTCCGAAGGGTAGCTGGCCTCTCCCTTAGAGATAGGCTGAGAAGTTCGGCCAGTCGGGAGGGGCTCAGAGTCGAGCCGCTGCTCCTCCACTTCGAAAGGAGCTAGTTGAGGTGGTTCGGGCATCTGACAAGGATGCCTCCTGGGTGAGGTGTTCCGGGCATGTCCCACCGGGAGGAGGCAGACCCAGGACACGCTGAAGAGATTATATCTCTGGGCTGGCCTGGGAACGCCTTGGTGTTCCCCCGGATAAGCTGGAGGAGGTGGCTGGGGAGAGGGAGGTCTGGGCTTCTCTGCTTAGGCTGCTGCCCCCGCGACCTGGCCTCGGATAAAGTGGATGAAGATGGATGGATGGATGGTTTGACAGGTCAAGTTGAAGCAAGCAAGACACTGATGTATGTGTGACTCTCATTGGACTCTTTTATTCTTAGATCCTGTCATCGTTGCATAGTCCCCTTGAATGAAATATTTGTAGTAGTAGCTCAGGTGGCAACAGATAATGCGTTAGTGTCCAGTGTCACAGTATTTATATGCAGTAGCGGTGTTTGATATGGGTCACATGGGCAGTTGCCCAGGGAGCTGCATCATGGCATCGGCAAAAAAAAGTTGCTTGCACTGTTGCAAAAAGCAGTTTCACCCTGGTTCGTGTATTCGTCAGGCCTCCAGAAAGAACACCGGGACTCAGTAGTCAATTAACAACACTTTTATTAATACACACTTATTGATTATACCTTCTAGAAGGGAGATGTACAGAACCCCGGGCTTTCTCTGCAGATCTCAACTCCTTTGTCTGTTACATGCCGTTTTCTATATGCGACCCCCCTTCTAACCCCTCTACGAGGTGCCATAAAACTAAGCACAATGTTTACATGTTTGTGTGTGTGCGAGCACATGAATGCCGACATGTGCACATTCCCACGTATCTACGTGAGTGTTCGTGAGTGACTATGTGCGCATTCCTGTGTGTGCACGTGAGTGAGTGTGCATGTGGGTGTGGGTGCGTAGATTAAAGCACTGTAGGTGTGTGTGTCTCTATGTAGTGACTCGCCGGAGGTCATAAAAACCCATCTCCGTTCCAGACCACAGTTATTCAAGTCACAAATGTTGAAACCCCCACCTAAGTATGCCCTGAGGAATTTCCACTTGACACTAACTCCTTTTGTCTTAGTTTCACAGCTCAAGTGGGGGAGGGTCTCCTAAATCTACTTCTAAGTTCATGACACAATCAGGCCTTTATTTATATCCAGGGCAGTGTCAGTGTCTTTACAATAATTCTACATTCTATCTAACACATTCCTAAATTCTAAAATAAGCTAAACATTCCTACAGCACCCATGCTGCCCCGACATCATGCCAGCACATTTTTGGGGATTGCATGGGCACTGATTGGTTTTCTATTGCCCATTTGCAGGGATTAAAGGCTTCCTCCATTTGCGAGGTGTGCCTGCTGCTTGCCACACAGGGAGGAGAGGAGCTGGGATTTAACCACACACAGTCAGCTAACCCTTTCTGCACTGCACCAGTCTGAAACTGTCATGACCCAGAGGTTCATCGGAGGAAATGACCTAAATGCAGACACCAAACATTAGGGCTGGGTATTGTAACTGATTTCTAGAATCGATTCGATTCTGATTCACAAGGTCCCGAATCGATTCGATCCAGGATTCAATTCAATTTGAATGGGGGAAACTTTGCCCCAGACAGTCAAAAAT
Source organism: Pelmatolapia mariae (assembly GCF_036321145.2). Classification (NCBI taxonomy): domain Eukaryota; kingdom Metazoa; phylum Chordata; class Actinopteri; order Cichliformes; family Cichlidae; genus Pelmatolapia; species Pelmatolapia mariae. The sequence continues at coordinate 45,380,114 of NC_086229.1, read as the reverse complement.
ATTATAATTCTGATCACGCATTAATACATTTTGTTTGTATATAAATCAGAAATGCTGTAAAAATGTGACCCTTCGTAGACAAGTGTGTCTACCTGACATTGAGCTCCTCTCTGTGTCTTTGATGCCGTTTTATCTGCCAGGGGAATTCCCACAGATCAACATCACCGTCGTTTACATCCACCCTAAAGCGAATCCTAAGAATGCAACTGACACCATCTCTAACGTCATCCAATCACTACAATCTCTCTCCCCTGAAGCCCCTAATATTGTTCTTGGGGACTTTAATCGCTGCGACTTGAAGAAAACACTGAGCAGTTTTTATCAGTATGTGAACTGTCCCACACGCTTCAATAAGACTCTGGATCTGTGTTATGGTTCCATAAAAGGTGCGTATACATCTGTGGCTGGCCTCCCCCTCAGATCCTCGGATCACAACACGGTGCATCTACTGCCAGTTTACAAGACTGTACTGAGAAGAGAGAAAGTGAGGAAACACCGCATAAAGGTTTGGAGTGACGATGCCTCTTTAGCCCTGCAGGGCTGCTTTGACTGTACAGACTGGTTGGTGTTTATAGAATCATGTAGAGACATTAATGAACTCACTGACGTTGTCTGCAGCTATATCTCCTTTTGCAGAGACATGATTATCCCTTCAAAGGGATCCCTCTTTTTTATAACCTTCTGTATCATTGCTTGGTACGGTAATATGTCCCTGAATAATAAGACCAGACTTAACAACCTGGTTAAAATGGCTGGCAAGATTTCAGGGAGGTGTCAGGTCCAGCTTGTGGACTTTTATAACAGGCAGGTGCTGAGGAAGGCAACCTCTGTCCTGTTGTGTTCAGATCATCCTCTCTTTAATGATTTTCAACTGCTTCCATCAGGTCGTCGTTATAAAGTGCCTGCAGTGAAGACAAAGAGACATAGACTGTCTTTTGTACCTATTGCTATTATCACAGTTAATTACACTAAACCATAAGTGTTGTTGCCATTGCACATTGCACTTTTTTGATGAAAAATCTAGGTTGTTTTATCAGGCTTATATTATATTATTTTGGTGAGTGTATGTGATGTGTTGGTTGTCTGTTTGTTTGTTTGTACGGACATACTGCAAATCAATTTCCCGTTAGGGACAATAAAGTTACCATTGATCATTGACCACACAATCCATATTTTGTGTCTATAAAAATGATGACCTTAAAAATATTCTTCAGTAGATCAAAAATGAGAGAAAACCATTAATCCACATATGAACATTAGTAGTTGCAGATTGAACATAGAAATGAGGCTTTCTTGCCGGAAGTAAGTAATAGGAAAAAGACAGCGGCCGACGGTGCTGTAAACAACGGTAGACTCGTGTGTAATAGCGAATAATGCAGAATGGGAAACTGTTCTTGGAGTACACAGAGAGAGAGCGAGAGAGACAACGAGCTCTACATGAAGTGCGATATTATCAGAGTGGAAACAAAACAGGAAAAGTAAAATGGAATTCATGACAATGTTTATGTGAAGCGAAATGTGAAGCATAGTTTCGATCTTCTTTTGCTGCTGGTTCAGTCAATATTGGAGAGAGATAAAACCTCTACAGCTTCAGAATCTAGTGCAAAAAGGACGTAAACACAAAGCATGGACCTGCCGAAACATCAGAATCAGTGAGCTGTCGGCTTTCAACTCCGATCGTTGGGTCCGTGCTTTGTGTTTAGGTCATAGTGCAGAATCCGTGTACCTGCTTTCATTTACTGTTTTAGCTGTTTGGTGGTTGTTGAAATTTTTTGTGGTTTAACCCTCGGGCAAAATAAATTTATATTTAAAAATCGATTCAGGACAATGAATTGATATCACTTTATTCAAGCTAGATTAACAGAATCCTGAGTGCTCAAAGGCTTAGGTAAATTATAGCTCTGGAGTGTCGTTGACTGGGACAAAGAGGGATTATCCTCTAAAGTTAGGTTGCAGAAGTGGTCACAGTAAAGAGAACAGAGGAACGGGAGGAATTCTGTAACAAACGGATAGGTGGTTATTGCATGGGTGAACTGCAGGAGCTTGACTATCATGAGCAGGTGAATGATTGTCCTGGAGAAAACTGGATGGTGCCTGTTAGGTTGAAATTGTTAAATGTTGTCATTGTTGTAATTTAAATTTTTAAACCTTCGCTTAAACTGCATGATTAGATATTCGTTTATGCCTCCCCTACACATATATGATACTGGGGGAGGTAATTAGCTGTATCTGTTTAACTGCAGTCGCATTCAAGGTGAGATTCTGGTTTCCTTATCTTTTGAGAGATGTCCACCCCCGGCCATTTAGGGGCTCACCTATGCTTGCATATGGTGAACCATTAAAGTTAAGCCATATATGTGTGTGGGAAGCTGACCTTTGGATAACCAGGAAATGTGTTTAAACAGTTGTAAGCATATATTGTGTGGCAAGAACACATACACTCACATTCTCGCACATGCATACACACACATACAAGGCCCGACACACACACACACACACACACACACACACACACACACACAAGCACCACCCATTGTAAAAAATGGGTGGTGCTTGTATTCTCAGAATAAAAGGCTGCAAGGAAGGCTGTTTATTTAAAGTTGGCTAGGGCATAGGTGAGGAGCATTCAGCTCCAAGAGCCTGGTTCTGAGCAGCGTCCTTTGCTAGCAAGTAAAAAAACGGTTCCGTCATTGTCTTGCTTTCCTCATGAGTGATGAGTCTCTAAACTAGCAGGTCTGCTGAAGTGTAGATCCAACAGTGCCTTTCCATTTCACAATAAGCTTCCTGAAAACAGCCCTGAAAAGTGGAAGACGACAGGAAACATGATCTGGTGTATTTTTATTTCGATGAAGCGAAACCACATTGACATCAAAAATTAGGTACGGGGAAACAGCTTGCTTTAACACAAACAAATGACCATAAACATTAAGCAATACCTCTAGGAGCAGACCTTTTGTTAACAATAATAATAAAAGAAATGAACTTTGTGCTATTCCACTTCATACGAATAAATTAACAATATCAACAAATAAAAGAGAACTGCTAGTTAGTACATTTATTGTAAATACATTTAAGTAGAAAAGCATCCTTTTGTTGCACTAAGATTCAACACACCTAACTATAAGTCAAAACAAAACTAGAAGGATGGTTGCAAATGTTCAGTATGTTAAAGTATGCCATTTTGGAATATGGTGTAAAAATGTAAAAGATGCTGAAGCTAGAAAAATGTTTCCTAATGTGCTGCATAATTATTCACAAGAAATCAAACAACAATTGAACACATCCCTTATGACTGGGCTTCCTTTTTTCTGGCTTTCATCGTTCCGGTAAAAAGTGAGTTTCCTTTACATATACCCTTGAAGTAACATCTACTAATGAACTAATGCCGCAATTATATATAAGCATATACGAATTCACTCTCACTGGTTTCAGTGATACTTTCAGAACTGATTAGAGATGTGTTTACATTACTTTCCGATTCTATTTTTTTCCCCCAGAAACAATTGTTTATTCTCATGTTTAAGTTTTCCTTATATTTTAAGGTTATAATTTTTGTGGTTTTATCTCATTTACACCTTTTGTGTGTATGGGTTTCTGGGTTAAATAAATGTTTTAATATTACTTAAATGAATCTTAAGTAATATTAAAACTGTTTATTGACAATTGATGACAATTGGTACTTATGCATTTTCTTTAAAAAGTAAAAAAAAAACAAATACGAACAGGTGCAAATCAAGGCTGAATATGCAAAAAAGAAAACTATGTATTTTAGCAATATAGCAAAAAGTTACACGCCACAATTTCTCTGAATGTCCTTTTATTGGATTTTTGAAGATTACAATTAAATGTCAAAGTAAATGAATATAAAAATAATAATTACGTCCAATTGGCATTTGATTCTATTGTATATTTCTTTCATATTAATTGATTTAAAAAGATTAATTGTAAGAGTTTTTTAATTTCAGTTTAATAAACATTCCAGCAAAAAGTTAGCTGCTATTCTGATACTGGTAGAACATTTGATAATAGGCAAGAGTATTCTGGTAATGGTCAATAAACTGTGTAAGAGAATGACATGGGCTTGAGGAATTTGAAACAGGAAACAAAGAATTTGGTTGGGGGTTTGAGGTTGGAGATGGAATTGAAAGAGAATCCAAACTCCAAATGAGGATGGAAGCTGAAGTGGTGTTCAAGTTAGAAACACTTGTTGTGCTGGTAGGGCCAGTGTTGGTTCCAGTGGTAGAGTTGGTAGTGATAGCAGGGCCAGTGGTGGTGGAGGTCATGGTGCTCTTAGCCTCTAAAGTCCTGCCAGTTTTGGAAGGTGTGGTGCTGGAGGGGCCAGAGGTGGTAGAGCGTTTGTTGCTGGGAGCCTCTGAGGTAGTGCCAGTGTTGGAATGTGTGGTGCTGAGAGGGCCAGAGGTGGTGCCAGCGTTATAGTGCGTATTCCTGGGATGGGCAGAAGTGGTGGAGAAAATGGTGCTAGGACGGCCAGAAGTGGTTCTAGTGGTAGAGTGAGTAGTTTTGGGAAAGCCAGAGGTGGTGCCATTGGTAGGGTGAGTAGTGCTGGGAGGGCCAGAGGTGGTGGAAGGCGTGGTGCTGGCAGCCTCTGAGGTAGTGTCAGTGTTGGAAGGTGTGGTGCTGGGAGGGCCAGAGATGGTGCCAGTGGTATAGTGAGTTGTGCTGGGAGCACCAGAATTGGTGGCAGGCATGGTGCTGGGAGGACCAGAGGTGTTAGATGTAGGGTGAGTAGTGCTGGGAGGGCCAGACGTGATGTCAATAGTAGAGTTGGAAGGGATGGGAGGGCCAGAGGTGGTGGAGGGTATGGTGCTGGTAGCCTCTAAAGTAGTACCACTTTTGGAAGGTGTGGTGCTGGGAGGCCCAGAAGTGGTAGAGTGTCGGTTGCTGGGAGCCTCTGAGGTAATACCAGTGTTGTAATGTGTGGTGCTGAGAGGGCCAGAGGTGGTGCCAGTGTTATAGTGAGTAGTGCTTGTTGTTGGATGAGAAGCATTTATAGCTTGAAAACCAGGTGTGTTACTATCATTGGAAATGTTGCATTGTAAGTAGTAACAGACCCACTGAAAGAAACATCATGTGGATAAGATGCATTTACATCTACATTTACACCTAACTGATATCCAGGTATTCCTACTGGTAATCCACTTTCATTTCGGCCTACAACTCAAAGTCAAAGTCAAAGTCAAAGTCAGTTTTATTTGTCAATTTCTTCAGATGTACTTGCCATACAAAGGAATTGAAATTACGTTTCACACTGTCCCATGCGTAGACATAGACAACAATAAAGTGCAGATGCACAACATTTAGGTAACATACAGGATATAACAAGACAGGACCTACACATAACATATAACATATAATAAAGTGTTCCACAGTGCGCCCTGGAAAGTAGTGTACTAGTTCACTTGACGTAGTCCCAGGTTGTGGTTGGTAAGTGTTTTTGTTTTAATGCAGCATAAGACTGTAGCAGCAGTAATAGTAATATAAATAATATAAATAGTGCTAAAGAAAATACTAAAAATACAAAAAAATATAAGGCAGCAGGTGTGTGCAATTGTAATGCAGAGGTAGTCGTGTGTGTGTGTGGGGGGGGGGGGGTCCAGTCTGTCTTCCTATACTCCTGCCAGTCTGGTGTTTCTGCTGGCTGGGAGCCGGGAGGGGAGAGAGTTCAGCAGTCTCACAGCCTGGTGGATGAAGCTGTTGGTGAGCCTGGTAGTGCGGGAGCGGAGACTTCTGTATCTTTTTCCAGAGGGCAGGAGGCTGAACAGACAGTGCGCGGGGTGGGTTGCATCGTTGACAATTGTGATGGCTTTGCGGGTAAGGCGGGTGGTGTAGATGTCTTGCAGGGAGGGGAGTGGTACACCAACTATCCTCTCAGCTGTTCTCACAATGCGCTGTAGAGCTTTCCTGTTATAGTCAGTGCAGCTACCGCCCCACACAGTGATGCAGCTGGAAAGGATGCTTTCAATGGTTCCTCTGTAGAATGTGGTCAGGATGGGTGGTGGAGCACTTGCCCGCTTGAGTTTGCGTAGGAAGTAGAGGCGCTGTTGTGCTTTCTTGGCCAGTGATGCTGTGTTGGTGGTCCAGGAGAGGTCCTCACTGATGTGCACCCCCAGGAACTTGGTGCTGCTCACCCTCTCCACCACAGCGCCGTCGATGGTCAATGGGGGGTGACAGGTGGGGTCTCTCTGGAAGTTGACAATAACCTCCTTGGTCTTGCTAACATTTAGCAGGAGGTTGTTGTCTCTGCACCATGTGGTCAGGAGCTCAACCTCTTTCCTGTAGTGGGTCTCATCGCCCTTGGTGATGAGCCCCACCAGCGTTGTGTCGTCCGCAAACTTCACAAGGTGGTTGGAGCTGTAGGTTGGTGTGCAGTCATGTGTCAGCAGGGTGAAGAGCAGAGGACTGAGCACACAGCCTTGTGGAGCCCCCGTGCTCAGGGTGATGCTGTTTGAGACCTTGTTTCCCACACGCACCGCTTGAGGCCTCTGGCTGAGGAAATCCAGCAGCCAGTTGCAGAGGGAGGTGCTGAGGCCCAGTCTGTCCAGTTTACAGATGAGTTGTTGTGGTATTATGGTGTTGAACGCTGAGCTGAAGTCTATGAACAGCATTCTCACATATGAGTCTTTCTTGTCCAGGTGAGTTAGGGCTGGGTGGAGGGCAGAGCAGATTGCATCTTCTGTGGATCGTTTCGCTCTGTATGCGAACTGGTATGGGTCCAGGGTGGGAGGCAGGGTGGATTTGATGTGTGACATGACTAGTCGTTCAAAGCACTTCATAATAATGGGTGTCAGTGCCACGGGGCGGTAGTCGTTGAAACAGGCTGGGGATGGTTTCTTTGGCACAGGTATGATGGTGGCAGTCTTGAAGCATGATGGGACAGTGGCTTGCCTCAGGGAGATGTTAAAGATGTCTGTGAAGACATCCTTCAGCTCCTCTGCGCAGTCTTTCAGCACACTACCAGGGATGTTATCTGGACCCGCTGCTTTCCGGGCGTTGATGGTGATGAGTGTCCTCTTCACGCTGGCAGCAGACAGGCACAGAGGCTGGTCGTGTGGAGGTGGTGGTGTTTTCTGTGGGCGTGTGTTGTTCTGTGCTTCAAATCGTGCAAAGAAGCTGTTCAGGTTGTTGAGCAGAGTGGTGTCGCTCTCACAGCTACGCGCTGCAGGTTTGTAGTCTGTAATAGCCTGGATGCCTTGCCATAGGCTTCGTGCGTCCTTGCTATCATTGAAGTGGGAGGTTATCTTGTGTGTGTAGTCCTGTTTCGCTTTCCTGATGCCACGGGACAGGTTGGCTCTCGCTGTTCTCAGGCCTATTTCATCCCCAGCTCTGAAGGCCTTGTCTCTGGCCTTCAGCAGCTTGTGGACATCTCCTGTTAGCCACGGCTTCCGGTTGGCTCGGGTTGTGATACTTTTCATTTGTGTAACATCATCAATGCATTTGGTGATGTATGAGCTCACCGTGTCTGTGTACTCCTCAATGTCTATGATGTTATTGTAGGTGGCTGCTTCCTTGAATATGCTCCAATCAGTTGACCCAAAGCAGTCTTGAAGAGCAGAGATGGCCTCCTGTGGCCACACTCTTACCTCTTTCGTAACAGGTTTGATGACCTTCACTCTCTGTCTGTATGCTGGCATTAGCATAACAGTGAGGTGATCAGAGGTGCCGATGTGGGGGAGGGGGATGGCTTTGTATGCTCCTTTTTCCTGTGTGTAGACCAGGTCCAATGTGTTGTCTCCCCTTGTTGGAAAATGTACATGCTGATGAAACTTTGGGAGAACAGTTTTAAGATCAGCATGATTAAAGTCTCCTGCGAGGATGATGAAACCATCTGGGTGTGTTGTTTGTTGCTCACTGATGGCCTGATACAGTTCGTTCAGCGCTGCATTTCTATCGCTGTTGTTGCTAGATGGAGGTATATAAGTAGCGACCAACAGGATCGAACTTATCTCCCTGGGCAAGTAGAAAGGGCGACACTTCACGATCATGAACTCCGCCAATGATGAGCAGTGTTTGTGTACTACAGTGGCATCACGACACCACTCGTCACGGATGTAAACACAGACCCCGCCGCCTCGGGTCTTGCCTCCGTCTACGAGAGCCCTGTCGGCTCTGTAGCATGCTAGCTGCTCCAGTTGTATGGCCGAGTCCGGAATGTTGTCATTAAGCCATGTCTCAGTGAAAACTAGCACACAACAGTCACTTACTCTGCGATTCGCTGATCTCAGAAGTCGAATGTTATCCATTTTATTGTCCAGAGATCGTACGTTGGCCAAGAGGATCGATGGTATGGCTGGGCGAGTTGGCTTAGCCTCGAGCCTGACTCGGACACCTCCGCGCTTGCCCCGCTTCCTTGTCCTAGCGCACCGCCTTCGACGCCTCCTTGCCCGGGGAGGGGTAGCAGGCGAGTCCGGTGAGTTGCTAGGCCAGCTAGCATGCTGTCGCAGAAGTCCTATCTCCCTTAGCATCTCAACGTTCGTGTTCAAAACTTGGCAAATCTTGCTTCTCCGAATGTGTAAGAGAGCCTGACGACTGTACACATATTCCGACGTGGACTGACGAAAAACACTTGCAGAAAGACACTTACTTGACGAACAAAACACCGCATTTTCAGGAGAGCGTGAGGTCGCTGCGTCTACACGCGCCGCCATCTTAGAACATCTCCATCTACTGCCAGTGTACTTCCAGCACCACCTTCTCCCAAAATACTTAGAGAACCTCCTACTCGTAATGCACTTGCACCTCCCCCTATTGCTAATGCACTTGCTGCTATGATTGGAACCAGCACACTTCCAGCTCCATGAAGTGCAAATTGACTTCCCTTCAGTATGTCTTTTAAAAGGTCTTTTAAATGGTTAACTGACTTTCCCTTTGGACTGACTTTTTTTGGTTTATTAGTCCGTTTCTTTTTGTGTTTATCCTTATCTTGCTTCTTTTTTGTTGTGGCAGCCGTGGTTGTAGTGGAAGTTGTTGTTGTAGCACTAATGGGATGTTTTGTTGAAACTCTTGAAGTCTGGGCTTTGGTAGTAGGAAGAGTGCTGGTAAGGAAAGGGGTTGTTAATCTTAAAGTAGTTCGTGTGTCTACAGATGTAGGTATGGATGTGGTACTAGGGTGGACAGTGAAAGAGGGGGAAGTGGCAGATGTGGTAGTAGGTGGGAAAGATGTTGCAGTAACAGGAAAAAATGTTGTTGTGAAGAGTCCAGATGTTGTAGTAAGAGGAAGTGACGTAGTTCTGACAGGGTCCAATGTGGTAGTGAAGCGGCCAGATGTGCTAGGTGGTCCAGATGTTGTAGTAAGAGGAAGCAATGAAGTTCTGACATGGTCCGATGTGGTAGTGAAGGGGCCAGATTTGGTAGAAGCTGGTCCAGATGTTGTAGAAAGAGAAAGAGATGTGGCTGAAGATGGGCCAGAGGTTGTAGTAAAAGGAAGCAATGTAGATGTCACAAGGTCTGATGTGGAAGTGAAGTGGCCAGATGTGGTAGAAGTTGGTCCAGATCTTGTAGTAGGAGGAAAAGATGTGGTAGTGACAGGGTCTGATGTGGTAGTGAAGGAGCTAGGTGTGGATAGCGAGTCAGATTGTGTGGTAAGAGGAACTGATGTAGTTTTGAAGAAACCAGATGTGGTAATAAGAGGCCACGATGTAGTTGGGATAGGGACTGGTGTAGTAGTGAAGCAGTCAGATGTGGTAGAAGTTGGTCTAGATCTTGTAGTGGGAGGAAGGGATGTGGTAGTGAAGCTTCCAGATGTTGTAGTAGGAGGAAGCGATGTAGTTGTGACAGGGTATGATGTGGAAGTGAAAGGGCCAGATATGGTAGAAGTTGGTCCAGATGTTGCTGTAGGAGGAAGAGATGTGGCAGTGAAGAGACCAGATGTGGTAGTAAGAGGTAATATAGTAGTGCTGGGAGGGCCAGAGGTGGTGGAGGATGTGGTGCTGGCAGCCTTTGAGGTAGTGCCAGTGTTGGAATGTGTGGTGCTCGGTGGGCCAGAGGTGGTGCCAGTGTTATGGTGAGTAGTGCTGGGAGCACCAGAAGTGGTGGAGAGCACGGTGCTGGAAGGCCCAGAAGTGGTTTGAGTAGTAGAGTGAGTAGTTCTGTGAGAACCAGAGATGGTGCCAGTGGCTGAGTGAGTAGTGCTGGGAGCGCCAGAGGGGGTGTCAGTGGTAGAGTTAGTAGCGCTGGGTGCACCAGAAGTGGTAGAGGGCATGGTGCTGGGAAGGCCAGAGGGGGTGGAGGACCTGGTGCTGGTAGGGCCAGTGTTGATGCCAGTGGTATAGTGAGTAGTGCTGGGAGCACCAGAATTGGTGGCGGGCATGGTGCTTGGGGGGCCAGAGGTGGTTCCAGTGATAGAGTTGGTAGTGATAGCAGGGCCAGTGGTGGTGGAGGTCATGGTGCTCTTAGCTTCTAAAGTCCTGCCAGTTTTGGAAGGTGTGGTGCTGGAAGGGCCAGATGTGGTAGAGCGTTTGTTGCTGGGAGCCTCTGAGGTAGTGTCAGTGTTGGAATGTGTGGTGCTGAGAGGGCCAGAGGTGGTGCCAGCGTTATAGTGAGTAGTGCTGGGAGGGCCAGAAGTGGTGGAGAAAATGGTGCTAGGAGGACCAGAAATGGTTCTAGTGGTAGAGTGAGTAGTTTTGGGAAAGCCAGAGGTGGTGCCACTGGTAGGGTGAGTAGTGCTGGGAGGGCCAGAGGTGGTGGAAGGCGTGGTGCTGGCAGCCTCTGAGGTAGTGCCAGTGTTGTAAGGTGTGGTGCTGGGAGGGCCAAAGATGGTGCCAGTCGTGTAGTGAGTTGTGCTAGGAGCACCAGAATTGGTGGAGAGCATGTTGCTGGGAGGGCCAGAGGTGGTTCCAGTGGCTAAGTAAGTAGTGCTGAGTGAGTAGTGCCAGTTGCGGAAGGTGTGGTGCTGGAAGGATCATAAGTGGTTGTACTTGACATGGCTAGTGGGCAGTTGCAATGATTGTTGGGTTTTTTGTTGGGTTTTTCTCTGTATTTATTATTGTGCTATCTACTGTACAATATAAAGCGCCTTGAGGCGACTTTTGTTGTGATTTGGCGCTATATAAATAAAATTGAATTGAATTGAATTGAATTGCTGAGAGCGCCAGACGGTGTGTCAGTAGTAAAGTTAGTAGCACTGGGAGCAGTAGAAGTGGTGGAGGGCATGGTGCTAGTAGGGCCAGTGTTGGTGCCAGTGGTATAGTGAGTTGTGCTGGGAGCACCAGAATTGGTGGCAGGCATGATGCTGGGAGGACCGGAGGTGGTGTCAGTGATAGAGTTGGAAGGGATGGGTGGGCCAGAGGTGGTGGAGGGCATTGTGCTTCTAGCCTCTAAAGTAGTGCCAGTTTTGAAAGGTGTGGTGCTGGAAGGGCCAGAGTTTGTAGAGCGTTTGTTGCTTGGAGCCTCTGATGTAGTGCCAGTGTTATAGTGAGTAGTGCTGGGAGCACCAGAAGTGGTGGAAAGCATGGTTCTGGGAGAGCCAGAATGGGTTCCAGTGATAGAGTGAGTACTTTTGGGAGAACCAGAGGTGGTGCCACTGGTTGGGTGAGTAGTGTTGGGACGGATAGTGGTGGTGGAGGGCATGGTGCGGGGAGCCTCGAAGGTAGCGCCAGTGTGGTGCTGGGAGGGCCAGAGGTGGTGCCAGTGGTATAGTGAGTTTTGCTGGGAGAAACAGAAGTGGTGGAGATCATGGTGCTGGGAGGGCCAGAGGTGGTTCCAGTTGCAGAGTGAGTAGTGCTGGGAGCAACAGAGGTGGTGGAGGGCGTCCTGCTGATAGGGCCAGTGTTGGTGCCAGTGTTATAGTAAGTTTTGCTGGGTGCACTAGAAGTGGTGGAGGGCATGGTACTGGGCGGGCCATAGGTGGTGGAGGGCATGGTGCTGGGAGTCTCAAATCTAGTGCCAGTTGCGGAAGGTGTGGTGCTGGAAGGATCATAAGTGGTTGTACTTGACATGGCTAGTGGGCAGTTGCAATCTGAGGAAAGGTCTGAGTAAAGCTGACTTACAGTTGTATGAAGAGGACATTGTGTTTCAGGAAATGCTTCAACTCCCAGAGTTCTTTGGAGTGCTTTCAAGTTCTGTGTCTGCAAATATTTTGGCCCATCAGCTGTGTTTTTGCCCCAGTGTGCACTTGCCAGCCATTTCTTTTTTCTGTGACTGTAGCAGCAAAATGCCGACCAGAGTACTGAAGGAATATTGATCTTTTTGTTCAGGACATTTCTGCTGCTGGGCTTTGCTCCTATCACCACAAAGCCTTCTATATTGCCATTATTGTTAATGCAATATTCATTCAACACACATTTGATGCATATCTCCATATTCTTCCAGCTTCCCTGGTTGAAGTTGTCTGTTTGTGGAACAATGTTAGTCAGGGTGAAAGTAGAACTTTTTTCACTTTCAGTAGATCCATATGAGCTTGGAAATAAATGTCCTCTGTCAAACCCTTGTGTGTGTTTATAATCATCGTTCCCGGCCTGATTTTTCAAAGTAATATTCTTTGCTAATCTCATGTTGTCATTGTTTTCAAGCTGTAAAAATAAAAAGGGTACATTAGTGATTTATGCCTCGTTGCTGTAACTTGTGGTAACACAGTGTAAATACAATAAAATGACATCTTAATATAAAACTTTACTTAGAAATTGTTATTCAGTTATTTACAAAGTATAAAAATATGTCAAAACCTTGTTATGTATGAATCTATTAGTGATGGAAATTCCATCCTTTTCAAAGATTAGTCTCTTTGCCCAGCTCCCTTGGAAGAGCTGTCTCTTACAGCTCCCAACTTGCCCTTCATGGTATACCATGGTATGGCATGCCATGGTATACCTGCAAAAGGAGCGGCTCAGGTTTTTTGTTAACCTCACTCTGATGGATGTTTTAATTTAATAAATTCTCTTTGAGCACATGATTTGTAATTTACTCAGTGTGCAAACAATGCTCAATATTAAAGTGTCATGGAAAACACACTAGTAAAGCGCTATACAAATACAGGCCATTTATTACTGATACCTGTGGTTCAATCATCCAAATGCTGTCTGGTCTCTTGCCTCCCCCTCCTCTGTACTTTGCTGCAGAAAACACTGGAATCTTGTTGTGGGTGTCGTAGAGTGTCACAAATGTTCTGATGTCATTAAAAGTTTGGCAGATCAGTTTGTATCTGTTCTGGTCCAGGATCTTCCCTCCCTCCAGAATTCCTGGGATTCTTGGTGGAGTTTTCTGAAGAAAAAACTCATTACATTCTTCCACTGATGTCACCACTTTAGTTTCAGTAGGAATGATGGACACAAGGAGGAGAACAGCAAGGGGCAGAAGGTGCTCTACCTTCCTAAATATCATTTTCAAGCTCTCTGTCAGAAGACAAGAGAAGAAATAAAGAATTACAGTACATCTAGTCTGATTTCCCTGATTCCATGCCATACATACCAGACAGAAGTTTGGACACATCTTTTCATTAAATGTTATTTCTTTATTTTTACAACTTTCTACATTGTAAATACATACTGAAGACATCAGCTATATGAAGCAAGATATATTGAATTAAGTAGCAAAGAAAAAATATCTCTAAATATGTCTTATATTTAGACTCCTCAAAGTAGCCACCATTTGCTTTGTTGACAGTGCTGCAAACACTTGGCCTTCTCTCAATGAGCTTCATGATGTAGTCACCTGAAATGGTTTTCACTTCACAGGTGTGCCTTGTCCGGGGTCATTTGAGGAATTTCTTGCCTTCTTAATGGGATTGGGATCTTCAGTTGTGTTTTGCAGAAGTTAGGTTGGTACGCAGCTGACAGCCCTATTTGACAACTGTTAGAATTCATATTATGGCAAGAACTGTCAGATAAGTAAAGAGAAATAACAGCCCGCCATTACTTTAAGAACTGAAGGTAGTTCAATCCAGAAAACTGCTAAAACATTGAATGTGTGGCCTCCACGATCATCTGAGCTAAACCCAGTCGAGATGGTTTGGGATTAGATGGACCGCAGAGTGAAGGCAAAAGGACCAACAAGTGCTCAGCATCCCTGGGAACTCCTATAAGACTGTTGGAAAGCCATTTCAAGTGACTACCTCATAAAGCTCATCAAAAGAATGCCAAGAGTGTGCAAAGCAATGGGGGGCTATTTATATATATATATACATATATATGTATATGTATACATACATATACATATGTTAAAAAAAAAGATGTTCACATTAAAAATGACCAAAATTTCAAATGTATTAAAAATTACTTTGTCAACTCAAATTTAGCTTTAAAAAGTGCTTAATGATAGAGTCAAAGCATGCCATTTGTTTTGGAAGCCTTTTGTAATTGCAAAAATAAACATGAGCGCTGTTCTGTTTTGTCATTTCTCCAAATTTATCAGCACTCAAATTCCAAATACAAAAATAAAAACAAAAGAAATTCTTACTGTCTTCCGTCTCCTGAAAACCAGCTACATTGGTGTTCTCATAAGTCCATAGAATAGTACAAACAAGACAGTCAGTAAGGCACAAGACTGTTGTCATTAAATATAAACTGACCCCAATGAGGAAGTTTAATTTTTGCATCCAATAGATTGTCAATGTTGACTTGCGCAGCATATTTCTCAGTACCCACGTTCAGACTGACTGTAGGTTTCATTTGATCTCTTTTTATAATACAAAATGTATTTATTATGTTATTTTATTAATTAAGATGTAATTTCATATTAACCATAAATCATTGATAAGGTATCAATTCATGAAACTTCAGCTAAAAATTATTACGGCACATTTTTAAAAATGTATTTTTTTAATTAGCATCAAACTATATAAAAGAGAGAGAGGACTGGCCTTCTAATGAGTACACTTAGCAAAGTACAATTTATGGGCTCCTGATTATGATGAGCTTCATTTCTCGGGAATATATATATATATATATATATATATATATATATATATATATATATATATAGGTCATACTATATTAAGTGTGGGCTTGAGCTGTAGACTTCAGAATCCACTTGAACTTTGACTGTGTGAGCTGAAGGATTGAGATGATCCTTAAGCATTTAGTTTAACATGATGAGCAGCATTTAAAATGTAAAGACATTATAAACAGAGATATAAAAATGAAACCTTAGTTGTTCTAAACTTGAATACAGTAAATATTTTAATGAAGTTAGCAAATTCTCTTTTAAATGTGATCTTTTAAACCTTAAACTGTCATTGTCACTGTGTTCCTCAGCGGGACTTACGTCTTTAACACTTGTATAATATTGATGTGTCTGTTGGATTCACTGCATTTTGGAGTTTTTAAGTCAGTTCAATCATAAACTGAGTACTCTGTGTTTTTCTGTCCATTTTGGACACATACATTTCAGCTTTTTGTGTTGCTGTTGGTTCCAGAACAGAGTTTAAATCAGGGAACATCTCAGTCTTTACTGCAGAGGCCTAGTTTTGAGTCTGCCCCCAAGCAGTTTCTGTCATTCTTCTTCACTCTCGATCCTGTCTGTACTTAGGCAAAGGCAAAATAGTTCTAAATACATTCTCTCTATAATTTTTTGAATCGTCTTTCTTTTAAAATGACTGAGGTTCTCTGGGCAGATAAGATTTTTTGCTATCTTGACTGATAAGGAGCCACACAAGGAAAGTTACTGATTGTTACACCACACCCTCGGTTTGCACCTGGGAGTGTGACAAACTGTAGAGCAGTTCCTGTAAGACAAAGGGTGAAATGTGCAGGAATGTGGGAGCAAAGAGATGTAGGAATTTCAAGTAAAACAATGTTGTGTTAAAAAAGTAGCAGTAGGAGTCATTGAAAATGTGTTGATTTAATTGTTCAAAGAAATCTGAGACTTAAATAGTGATAAATTGTAATTTCTTTCTTGTAATTAACATTTTAAACAGGTTCTGCAGACCTGAGGACTACACAAGGGTTAATGTCTGAATTTCTGAAAAGCAGATTTCAAAGAAACCTGTTATTCCTCTTTCACACTGACAGTTTTAAAGTTTCATAAAGAAAACAAATATCTCAGCTGAAACAAAAAACAAGTTCCAACAGGAATGTGTGTGGATAGAGATGTGTATTTACATGAATTACACAAACCTCACATTTATGGTTAAAAGGGCATCAATAAATAAAGAATAACAAAGTTTCCTTTTATGCATGACAGTCTTATACTCTGGTTTAGAGACTGTGAGTGCCAGGCCCTTCTGCTTTTCTCTCGTTTGTTTCTGAGAAGTAAGATTGTTCCCCTCAAATATAAACTGACCCTAAGGAGGAAGTTTTAGTTGTGTGGATAACAATGTGTTGAAATGGATTTCCTCGATGCATTTTATGCAGTTTTACATGCTTTGTTCCCCAAATTAAGGCTGACTGCTGCTTTTATTTTCAAACCTTCTTCAATTGTCAGTTTGGCCGGCAGTCATAGGTTCTGTCCAATAATATGACGCGAGACTGGAGTAAAATACATCCATGGATGGGCACTTTATTAAAGAAGGAGCATGATAACAGCACAAAACACTCACTACAACTAAACAAAATGGCTTCCTTTTATACTCTACCTTTTCAGGTGAGCATCCGGAAAAGTCCAAGTATGGGGGTTAACTTATCAAAATGAAAACATAACCCTCCACACAAACAAACATACAATTACATTAACGCACATCACAACATATACATATTTCCAACACGTACTATAAACAAACCAATAACATAAGCTTCACCCATTACTATACAAATTAAAAACCCTCTTTATCCATACTCCCTAACCTGGCACACTGGTCTGCTCCAAGAGCTCTTAAACAGGTGATTGAGCCGCTTTCACTCTTTTCCTGAAGCTTTCTGCTGAGGAAAACAACCGGGCGCCTCACTCCCACCACCTCCTGCAGCAGCACGGCTCCTATGCCTACTCCAGAAGCATCTGTCTGCAGTGTGAAAGGCTGAGTGAAATCCGGGCTGTGTAGAACAGAATCACTCGTGATGGCTGACTGAAGGTCAATGAAAGCTCTGTCACAGTCTATTGTCCACTTGACCTTATACAGGTACCGATGCTTTTGTCAAATCCTTGAGAGGTGCTGCCCTCTCTGCAAAGTGGGGGATGAATTTACTGTACCAGCCCACTAAACCTATAAATGTCCGCACCTTCTTCTTTGTTGTAGGGACTGGATATGCATGGATTGCCTCCATTTTCCCCACCTGAGGCTTCACCTGTCCATGTCCAACCACATATCCAAGGTACTCCACCTGCATCTGTGCGATCTTACACTTGTGAGGATTGATAGTAAGACCAGCAGACTTGATTAGCTTTAGAACACGTCGCAGGTGAGCCACATGCTGCTCCCAGGTCTGACTAAATATCACAACATCATCTAGGTATGCTGCAGCAAAGTCTGACACATCCCTCAAGACCTGGTCCATCAACTGCTGAAACGTAGCTGGTGCCCCTTGGAGACCAAACGGCATCACCCTGAACTGAAACAGCCCAAACGGGGTTTTGAAGGCCGTCAGTTCGATTGCCTCTGGAGCTAGGGCCACCTGCCAGTAGCCCTTGCTTAGGTCAAGAGTGGTAATGAACTTACTTCTCCCCACCCTTTCCAAGAGCTCATCAATGCAAGGCATTGGATAGGGGTCAAACTTTGAGACAGAGTTGAGCAGAGGTGGGGCCAAGTCATTGTTTTGCAAGTCTCAAGTAAGTCCCAAGTCTTTATCCTCAAGTCAAGTCTCAAGTAAAGTCAAGCAAGTCAGAGTCAAGTCGTAAGTCAAGACAGACAACTTTCAAGTCAAGTCCCAAACTTTGAATTTCAAGTCTTTTCAAGTCTTTTTTTTTTTAACCCTTCTGGCATCCCGGGTATAATTGGCCGTTCTTGACTACTTTTGATTTAACCTCTATATTTCACCTTTAAAATATGGTAAATGGCCTGTATTTATATAGCGCTTTTCTGGTCCCTAAGGACCCCAAAGCGCTTTACATATCCAGTCATCCACCCATTCACACACACATTCACGGCAAGCTACATTGTAGCCACAGCCACCCTGGGGCGCACTGACAGAGGCGAGGCTGCCGGACACTGGCGCCACATTGTAGCCACAGCCACCCTGGGGCGCACTGACAGAGGCGAGGCTGCCGGACACTGGCGCCACCGGGCCCTCTGACCACCACCAGTAGGCAATGGGTGAAGTGTCTTGCCCAAGGACACAACGACCGAGACTGTCCGAGCTGGGGCTCGAACCGGCAACCTTCCGATTACAAGGCGAACTCCCAACTCTTGAGCCACGATCGCCCCACCTTTAAAATCACCTTTAAAATATATTTTTCTTGCCTTGTTTTGGTATCATTATTTACAGCACAACCTCAAATATCTGAAATTTGAGTTATTTTTTTCATTTTGGTATACTATATTAGCACAGTTAATCTAAATTCAGACAAAAAATTCAGAATCCGAGTAGAAAACAGTTATATTTTTTTACATGTTTAACGAATCATTTTCATAACTTGAAATGCAAATAGAAATTGTACATTTCTAAAAATTATGAACAAGTTTTGCAAACAACAAAGTTATATGGTACTATTTACCTAGAAGGCCTTAGGCTATTTTTATATAACCATTTAAATCTATTTACAGAACAATCAGGTGTGCTGCATCAAATAAGAAGGCAAACAAATTATTTGTGCCAGTCCAAAAAATGTAGTTTGTGTTTAGTATAAGACAGAGGAGAACACCACAGGCCTAAACCCTGCAGGTCTGACAACTGGAGGTGCAACAGTCCAGTTTTCTATGTGGAGACAGCGTTTACACTGGAATCTGCCTTTGATAGCTTTTTTTTAGATCAAATATGAAATTCAGCAGTCTAACTGGCACACAATAACTACACAACAAACTAACTACAGCCTCCAAACACGCTAACCGTCACTAATGTCTCACATATGAAAACTCTCTCTCTCTCTCTTTCGCCCACTTTCCGTCGCGGGTGTCACTCCTAAAAACTTCCCCTTTTCCCTAAACAACCAAATGTCACATGTTGCCTTATCATTTTTTTGATTGGCTGACATGGTAAACTCTAACACCAATAGGGAAGGGGTGTTCTTTCTTTTTCTTTTTTAACTCGCAAGTGGAGAGCGTATGCTAGGCTGTCTGTAGAAAACGCCGTTTTTGTCTAGCATCCCTGTTGAGAATAACCTTTGCAAATAAACAACAGGTAATAACATGAGATCAAAATATTTTATTTGATGTATTGACATAAATGACAGAAGAAAAAGGCCATGTATAGCAGGACTACTCAATTACACACTAAGGTGGGCCAGATTTTCTAACCCCCCAAAAATTTCCCTGGCTCAGATGTGCAAAAGTTAAACCCGCCCATACACTAATTGCAAATTAAACACAGTGATTTTGAATTGTGATGTGATGGTAAAATAAATATTTGTCAGTCCAAACTGGGACTGACAAATATCTACGGGGTCAATGATGGGGAGGAGATGGAGAGAAACTCTTCCCTGAGTACAGCTACAGAACCCACTTTCTGAAACGAACCCTGCTCACCATTCACTGACAATTCTGAGCTAACAAGTTGCATGTTATTCTTGGATGCGCTTGCAGGACCGGATTTAAAATAGCATGACAAATATATACCTGTTAAAGCCAAACAGTATCATCAACATACCCCGAAGAACATTTTCTAATAAGATGAAGTTAGCTAAGTCAGCTATTTCATCGTAGCAAAAAACAAAAAAAAAAAAAGAAAGAAAAAGCATCACCTACCGTTCTTTATGCAATTTCAAATGTCGGACAAAGTTGGAAGTTGTTCCATCTCCGTCTGTGATTCTCTTCTTGCATGTTTTGCATATTGCATTTTAGGCTCGAGCGTTTTTGTTCTTGGTTTTTTTTTTTCAAATCTGGTTAATTTGATTGGCTGTGCTACAGCCCACGCTCACATACATACGGAGTGTGGTAAGAATAAATGAATGAATAAAGTGAATTAATGGTCCGCACTTTTTATATAATATGTATATTAAATTTTAGATTTGGGTAAAATATCAAGTCTTTTCAAGTAAACAGGTTCAAGTCCAATTCAAGTCCCAAGTCACTGGTGTAAAAGTCCAAGTCAAGTCACAAGTCTTACAACCTTTTTTCAAGTCAAGTCTAAAGTCATAAAATTATTGACTCGAGTCTGACTCGAGTCCAAGTCATGTGACTCGAGTCCACACCTCTGGAGTTTAGATATCTCAAGTCAATGCAAAACTTCAATGTTCCATCCTTTTTCGGGACCAGAACAATTGGGCTGCACCATTCACTCGCTGATGTTTCAATTATGCCAAGTGACAACATTAGGTCGATTTCTTTCAGCTGTGGCACCAGGCGTTCAGGAATCCTGTAGAATTTTCTACAGGGTGGAGCATTATCCCTCAGATGGACTTTATGTCGTACCAGTTTTGTAAAACCAGGTTTTTCCTGGAAAACAATTTGGATCCAGAAGAGCCCTTAAATCTCCCTGCTGGGAGGGCTTAAGATGGATCAGTGACACTAAACTTGGCCCTGATTTGCCTGTGGGAAAAAAATTGTTCTCCCTCTTCTTCGTCCTTGACTACCCGAACAAGACAATGCTGTTTTACCTGCTGCATGGACTGCATTGGTAGTTGCTGCTGCTGGTGCGTGGTGGGCTGCTGCTGCTGCTGGTGCGTGGTGGGCTGCTGCTACTGCTGCTGCTGATGCGTGGTGGGCTGCTGCTGCTGCTGCTGCTGCTGGTGCGTGGTGGGCTGCTGCTGGTGCGTGGTGGGCTGCTGCTGGTGCGTGGTGGGCTGCTGCTGGTGCGTGGTGGGCTGCTGCTGCTGCTGGTGGTGCGTGGTGGGACTTTCATGTTTTGCTGTGCCAGCATTGACATTTGTTCTAGTCTCTCTCTCTCATTTTCAGCACATAAGCTATTACATTATCTCCATCAGGCTCTGGATTCTCCCATTGTTCTTTCAGCAGGTCGAGTGGACCTCTCACCTGACGGCCATAAAGCAGTTCAAATGGTGAAAATCCTGTAGAGGCCTGTGGCACTTCGCGATAGGCAAACAACAAGTAAGGCAGCCACTGATCCCAGTCTGAGCCAGTCTCTGTTACAAATTTGCGCAGCATGTTCTTTAGTGTCTGGTTAAAACGCTCCACCAGTCCATCTGACTGGGGGTGGTAAGGGGTGGTTTTAATACCTTTTATGCCAAGTAATCTATATACC
Organism: Pelmatolapia mariae; assembly: GCF_036321145.2. NCBI lineage: Eukaryota > Metazoa > Chordata > Actinopteri > Cichliformes > Cichlidae > Pelmatolapia > Pelmatolapia mariae. The sequence continues at coordinate 45,358,935 of NC_086229.1, read as the reverse complement.
TGCTGTAGAAATTTAGACTGGAAATTTGTGCCACAGTCTGTCAGGACCTCTTTAGCTATACCTACTCTAGAAAACAACTGCAAGAGACAATTGGCAACCTGTCTCGCTTTCACTGATCTTAGGGGGAAAGCTTCAGGATAACGAGTGGCATAATCACAAATGACCAAGATGTAACGATTACCTGATGAGCTTTTTTCAAGGGGCCCCACTACATCCATTCCTATTCTTTCGAAAGGTGTATCTATGACAGGCAATGGCTGAAGATGGGCACGGGCCACTCCTCTATTTAGGGTGAGTTGACATATCTGACACAACTTACAAAACTGCTGTAATTCAGTGTACATGCCTGGCCACACGAAACGGCTTGCAATCCTATGTAGAGATTTGTGAAAACCAAGATGGCCTGCCCAAGGTACAGAATGACCAAGTTCCATGACTTTGTGTCTTAGTGCCTGTGGTAATGCTATGGCTTCAGTCTTGCCTTTACACTCATAAAGGACACCTTTTCTCAGCACATAGGTTGCATCTGCCAACACATCTACTTTCCCTTGCACCTGTCCATCAACCTTATCAAACCAGGATTTTAATGATGGATCTGCCTGCTGAAGTGAAGAGATATCTGGTGGGATATCACGTTCCAGAGGGAGGTTGGGGCTCTGGTCTCTTCCTTCTAACCTCTTCCTTCTAACCTGGATGAACCCCTAAATTTGTCTCTTTGTTTTTGTGCTCGAGATTTAACTGGTTTTGCTGGGCTTACTTCTAATTCTTCATCATAGAAAGGTAGCTCTTTCAACGGGTCATTTGCACTCTGAGCTCTTGTGGTGATCAAACTGGGGATTGCACTTTCTGGCTGTGCCTGCGGGATAATGTCTTGCTTCTGTAAGTTGTGGTCCTGATCTACATGAACTGTATGCAGATGTCCCGGAACTTCATTAGACACCAAATCTAGCAGTGTAGGTATATCTAAGCCCAATATCACTGCATATGGTAGTCTGGGTGCTAAAGCCACTGGCAGGAGAAATGTCTGGCCACCTACAGTCAAATACACCTCAGCCATGGGATAATCCTTCTAATCACCATGTACACAGCTTATTTTAGTCCTTGTGTCACTCCATGGCTCTCTTGGTACTAGACTAGCCAAACCACTGACTGAAAGCTCCCTGTATCTAAGAGTGCTTCTTCACGCGGACCATTAACAAGTACAGGTGCTGTTCTTACTGCTTCATGATCAGGACCTGGCAATGTGGGTCTGGGGGCTGAGCACAAAAGGGATGGCCTACTTTGTGTTGTTGCTGGGCAGGTATACTGAGTGTGGCCTATCTGGTTACAGTGATAACATCTAACATCTGATTTTGAACCTGAATGTGACTTTTTAGTGTTGTTACTTTTACCAGAAACAAAATGTCTGCTTGCAGGATAACTTCTACTCTGGCCTATACCACCACTCCTTACACCCCCATCAGACTTACTTTGTCCAGTCACGAAGCTGTCCCGGCCAAAGGTGATTCCTCTCGAACCTGTTCTGGCAGAGATGAAGATTTCCGCTAGCTGTGAAGCCTCCTCTGCAGATTTGGGGGCACGTTCCCTGATCCACACCTCCAGATCTGGGTGGACCATCCTCAGAAACTGCTCCAAGATCATCAGATCAGAAATGTCTTTCATCGTAGATTTTTCAGGTTTTGCCCATTTGTAAAACGTGTCTTTTAATCGCACATAAAGTTCTCTTGGAGTTTCACCTGGGTGAATATCCAGGGCTCGAAACCTTATTAGTTATTTCATATTTAGCAAGAATGGCATCTTTTACTTTATCATAGACTTCCGAATCAGCAATGTCCATTTGCACATAAGCACTACGTGCTTTACCTGTGAGCAGAGGTACGAGTCAAACAGCCCATTCCTCTCGAGGCCAACGGCAGACTTGAGCCATTCTCTCAAAAGTAGTGAGAAAATGCTCAATATCATCATCTGGAGTGAGCGGCAACAACTTGGGATCTCTCTGGTGAAATGGTTCCTGTCTTGGCAGAGACCACATCTGCTGACCAGTCAGACTAGGCCCCTCATCAGGTTCACCTCCCTCCTCGATTTGGTTGTCCTCTTGTTCCTGCTGCTATTCTGCCATTTCTTTTACTTGAACTTGAATTTGCTGAAACTGGTGTTGCATACTTTTCCATCTTTGTTCTTGTCGGGCTGATTCTTTCTCCATTCTCTGGTCTCTTGTTGCTTGAGACTGCATCAATGATTTCACCAGAGCTGTCAGTTCATCCAGTCTATCGCCAGGTCTAGCTCCTGCTTTAGCCACTGGATCAGCTGTAGCACCCTCACCATCCTCTGCCACTTCATTACTGTCATTCTTCTTTCCACTTCTCGTCATCATATTTACCTCATTCATTAGAGGCAGCACTCCTGAAACCACTTGTCAGTTTAGCCGGCAGTCATAGGTTCTGTCCAATAATATGACGTGAGACTGGGGTAAAATACATCCATGGATGGGCACTTTATTAAAGAAGGAGCATGATAACAGCACAAAACAACTCACTACAACTAAACAAAATGGCTTCCTTTTATACTCTACCTTTTCAGGTGAGCATCCGGAAAAGTCCAAGTATGGGGGTTAACTTATCAAAATGAAAACATAACCCTCCACACAAACAAACATACAATTACATTAAAGCACATCACAACATGTACATATTTCCAACACGTACTATAAACAAACCAATAACATAAGCTTCACCCATTACTATATAAATTAAAAACCCTCTTTATCCATACTCCCTAACCTGGCACACTGGTCTGCTCCAAGAGCTCTTAAACAGGTGATTGAGCCGCTTTCACTCTTTTGCTCCACATCCTGCAAGAAGCAACCAGGACAGGTGAGTACCTTTATAAGTTCACATTTCACATAGATTTAGGTTATTTGGCCGGCTGGAGCAGCGAGCAATAACTTTGCCAGGAAAAAGGGCTCTGGAGGCGGTGGATTGGCATAATCTGGATTGTGACTGGGTCAGAATGGCAAGTAGTAGTGGAGGATTTTCTGATGAAGAGGACATGGATGTTGATTGGCGTAAAGTTGGACATGGTAGAAAGGTAGGGGTTGGTAAGGACAAGTTGAAATCCACGCCAACTGGTAAGCGGGCACTTGAAGAGGAAGATGCTAGGCTTGCTCAAAGAAAGAAAGTGTTGATGGAAGAATTTTAAGTGTTATTGAAATTTAAACCTGGGAATGAAATAGCGGGAGTGAGTCCAATTACTCTGACGAATGGCTTGAAGAAAGCGATCGGTGATGTTGAGCTAGCTAAGGTGCTCAGAGACGGGTGTTTGTTTGTTAAATGTAAAAATGCAGAGCAACGGAATAAAGCGCTTAAGTTGCAAACGCTTTGTAAAAAGGAGGTTGTGGACAGGAAGGTGGTTGGTGAGAGGAGAGGATGTAGAGGAGTGATTTCAGGTATTCCCGCTGGGGAAAATCTGGAGGAGTTGAGGAAGTTGATCAAAGGAGGGGAAGTCACTGGAATTAAAAGATTGCAAGCTGTTAGAAATGGGGAAAAAGTGGATAGTCCATCAGTACTGCTTGAGTTCAACGGAAATCACTTGCCTGAGAGAGTTATGTTGGGGTACATGAGTTTTAGTGTCCGTGTCTATGTGCCTCCTCCACTCAGGTGCTACAAATGTCAGAGGTTTGGTCACATAGCTAGTGTGTGTAAAGGACGACTGCGGTGTGGACGATGCGGAGGAGAACATGTGTATGGCGAATGTGCCAGTAGTCAGGTGAAGTGCTGTAACTGTGGGGGACCACATGCAGCAGCGTATGGTGGGTGCACAGTAAGGAAGCAGGCAGCAGAGGTTCAACAAATTCGTACAGAGGAGAGGATATCTTATGCAGAAGCTTTGAAGAGAGTTGCAGACAAGGGCAGAAGACCTGCTGAGGGGCAAGGAATGGGTGATGGGAGAGGAATGGGGGAGACAGGCAGGAATCTCCCTGACATCCAAATGCATAAACTTGTCTTGTTCTTGGCGTATGTCATTAATTGTTCAGAACAAGCCAAAACCAGTGTTGGGGAGTAACGGAATACATGTACCGCCGTTACGTATTTAGAATACAAAATATGAGTAACTGTATTCCGTTACAGTTACCGTTTAAAAAGGTGGTATTCAGAATACAGTTACTTTGTTGAAATAAATGGATTACACTGCGGTACTTCCCTGTTTCATCCCTGTTTCATATTGTCGCGGGTCAGGACTGTTTGGGTTTTGTTTGACAGCTGTTTTGTTGTTCCAGGCAGCAGCGTTACGGTTGCCATGGTTACAGGGTGACGCGCTCTCTCTCTGCGTGTTTCCTGGGTGAGAGAGCGTCTTTTTGTTGATGTTGTTGTGCTAAGCTAATAGACAGAATGCTACAGGCATAGCTCTAAAGAATGTAGCTTCATAGGCAGTGTAGTCCGTGCTGCAGGGAGAATGGACTGCCATACCCGTTATGTGTCTGTGAGCGAGGGAGGGAGAGAAAGGAAGTCCGAGCTGTCACGGAGCAAAAACGGGAGCTGGAAGCATGTAAATATAATAATAACCACAGCAGCCAAGAAGAGTGCCTGACGAGCCCATTTGTAAGTAAGCTGTTAAGACTCAACTGTACACTGTGTTCGTGTTTTCCTCCGGGAAAAATAAGTTCCGTTGGAGAATTCTCCAACGGAACTTATTTTTAAGTGTTTCAGAAGTTAAGAAGTTAAGCCTTTCAACGCCTCTCTCTGTCTCCCGCAAGCAAAGTTGACCCAGACAACAAAGTAAAGCTAGTTTTCCGCTACCAGCCCGACACGAACCCGACGTATTAGCCAGAGGTCCCTTTACTACGTTTCGGAGCCGCGGACCTTCAGTAACAATAATAAATCACAGCAATAGTACATTCACGTAGTTGTAAACAGCATGATAATATATTAAGTAATCCAAAGTATTCAGAATACGTTACTCTCATTGAGTAACGTAACGGAATACGTTACAGAATACATTTTGGGGCATGTATTCAGTATTCTGTAGTGGAATACATTTTAAAAGTAACCTTCCCAACACTGGCCAAAACAAAGACAGAAAAGATCAAGATAATAGTGAAAGCAGCAGCGAAGTTTTTCGATATGCGGGATTTGTCTTGGGAAAAAATACACTCAGACCTTAGTCATGGCGAAGGTGCATCAGACCCACAAGTTGTAACTTAATGCTTATTCTTCAGTGGAATGCTAGGAGCCTCATTGCGAATGGGCAGGAACTGAAGGGCTTTATTTGTGCATTAAATTCAAAGCCAGATATTATCTGTGTTCAAGAAACATGGCTTAAACCACAGTTGGATTTTGTTATTCAAGGATATACAAGCATTCGCAAGGACAGGGTGGGTAAAAATGGAGGAGGGTGTGCGGTGTTTGTTAGGAGTGCGATTTTGTATAGTCGGCTAGACATTGCAGTAGATTTAGAGGTGATAGTTGTAGAAGTCTGGTCTAGGGCAGGAAGTATCAAAGTGATTAATTTTTATAATCCATGCCAAAAGTTGGAGAGGAGAGATCTGGAACTACTTTTAAGGGATTGGAGAGGGAAAATAGTTTGGTGTGGGGATTTTAATGCACATAGCACTTTGTGGGGGCGCCGTAGTGACCCTAATGGGAAAGTGTTTGAGGATGTGGTTGTGGAGAAGGATTTGGTGGTTTTAAATGATGGCTCTGGCACAAGGGTGGATTTGGTACGAGGTACTGAGTCGTGTCCTGACATTACAATGGTTTCGCAATGTTTGGCAGGTAGGAGCACATGGAAAGTGGTTAAAGACAGTACAATTGGTAGTGATCATTATCCAATACTTTTTGATCTTTGTGCAGATGCTGATGCGTCACGAGAAGAAAGACAGAGGACATGGAGGTTTGAGGAAGCAAACTGGTGTTTGTTTAAAACATTAAGTGAAAGGAGATTGACAGGTGTTGATTTTGGACAGCCTATTGATCACTTAACTTCTACTATTAGTCAGATTGTGATTGAGGCGGCAACGGCATCCATCCCAAAGAAAGGTGGCAGTAGAAGGACAAAGGTAGTGCCGTGGTGGACCCGAGAGTGTACAACTGTGATTAAAGCCAGGAACAAAGCGTTTAAAACGCTGAAAGGAGCACTGTGTGTTCAGAATCTGATATGCTACAAAAGGAAACAGGCGGAAGTACGAAGGGTAGTTAAGTCAGCAAAGAGGGACTATTGGAGGAAGTATTGTGATACTTTGGGGAGATCGACACCGTTGGAGAGAGTGTGGACAACTATTAGGAAAATGTCTGGGAAGAGGAAGGAGTATGGTTATCCAATGATGAAAGATGGTGACAGGATATTAGTAGATAATGGGAGTAAAGCTGAGTTATTGGCTAGAATGTTTTCAAAGGTTCACAGCACAGAAACTCTAAATGCGGCAGAAATCAGGGGAAGGGAGGAAACACGACGGAAACATCTGGAGGACTTACGAGATGCGGAGGAACATGAAGGTCTGATAAATATCGTGTTTTCAGTAGCAGAGTTGAAGACTGCATTACTGAAAGTAAGCAATGCCGCTCCAGGTAGAGATCAGATTAGTTATTGTATGATTAGAAACTTGAGTGACACTAGTAAGAGTATACTGGTTAAATTGTTTAACAAAGTATGGGAAGAGGGTAGGCTACCTGACCAGTGGAAAGAGGTTATTATTATTCCCATATGTAAGCCAGGAAAGGATCCAGCTTTGGCAGAAAGTTATAGACCGATTGCTTTGACGTCACATTTGGGGAAAATAATGGAAAAGATGGTGAATGAAAGATTACTTTACTTTTTGGAAACTAATGATAAGATCAAGTGGTACCAGAGTGGATTTAGAAAAGGGAGAAGCACGATGGATCCGGCGGTGCGTCTAGAGCATGAAATAAGGCGTGCCCAAGTGAATAGGGAGAGTGTCGTAGCCGTATTCTTAGATGTCGAGAAGGTGTACGACATGATGTGGAAAGAAGGACTCCTGATCAGGTTGCGGCAGATTGGTATTACAGGGAGGATGTATAGCTGGATTGAAAGTTTTTTAACTGGACGGAGGATTTTTGTGTGAATAGGAAAGGAGTTCAGTGCAGGATATGATGTCCAGAATGGCACTCCGCAAGGCAGTATAGTTAGTCCGGTATTGTTTTCCATAATGATTAATGAGGTGTTTGGTGCTGTAGATCACTCAATGGGGGTTTCATTGTTTGCTGATGATGGAGTTATTTGGAAGAAAGGACGAAACTTGCAGTTCACCATGGCTAAAATGCAGCGAGAATTACAAAAGGTGGAGAGTTGGGCTCTGGCATGGGGGTTTAGGTTTTCTGTTTCGAAAGCAAAGTGGATTATTTTTACGCATAAGAGAATACGTTGCCAGTTGAGTCTCAAGTTATATGGGAGTGACATAGATAAGGTTGATTGCTTTAAATATTTAGGTATTTGGTTTGACGAATGGCTTACATGGAAAACACACATTGGGAAAATGACTGAGAAATGTAAAAAGGTTCTGAATATTTTACGGTGTTTAAAAGGTAATGACTGGGGGGCAGACAGGACAGCATTGAGAGCTTATATGTAGGTCTTATTCGGTCAGTGCTGGATTATGGGTGTCTGGTTTATGGTTCAGCAGCTAAAACTTTGCTGAATGACCTGGACAGAGTTCAATATCAAGCTCTGAGGTTGTGTTGTGGGGCTGTTAAAACTACTCCAGTGGCTGCTTTGCAGGTGGAAATGGGGGAGCAACCATTGGAACTCAGGAGGCGTCAAATTGCTTTGACTTACTGGGCAAATTTGAAGGGACATAGTGTCAGTCATATAGCGCAGAGTGTACTTAAGCCTTGCCAAGAACAAGAAAAAGGGACTGGTCGATGTAGAAGTTTCGGGTGGACTATAGGAAAAGAAGTCAATGAGTTGGGATTTAGTTGCACAGACCTTAGTCCAGCAGTAGCCTTGTCAGTTTTGCCACCTTGGTTATATGACCAAATAAGACCTGACTTCTATTTGTTACGTAAGGGAGGGGGGGTGACTAAAAACCAGGTGCAAGATCATATAGTGGGAAGGTATTCAGGTTATGTGAAGATTTTTACTGATGCGTCAAAACTGTTGGATAACAGAGTGGGTGTTGCATTTGTTCTCCCAGACATAAGTTATATGGCGAGTGCACGAATTACAGATGGATTGGCAGTTTATACTGGGGAGCTTGTAGCAATTTTAATGGCTTTGACCTGGGTGGAGGACGCACCACTGGGGAGGTATTTGGTTTGCTCAGACACTAGCAGTGCACTGGTGAGTATAGGTAATATGTCTTCGGACTCTAGACAAGATATTGTTTTTGAGATATTTCATTTATTGTATAGAATTAAACATAGAGGGATAGAAGTGGCTTTCTTATGGGTTCCTGCGCATATTGGTGTTGATGGTAATGAACAGGCCGATAAGTTTGCAAAAAGTGCAGCAAGAAGAAGTTGTGTGGGTTTGCCTATCAAATACAGTAAAAGTGAGGTGAAAAGTTTAATCAAGGTAAAGTTGAAGGAGAAGTGGCAGGCACAATGGGATGGAGATGGGAAAGGCAGGTATTATTATGGCATGCAGAAAACAGTCGGGCAATGTAGAAGGAGCTTTAGAAGTAGAAGAGACGAGGATATAATCTCCAGGGTTAGATTTGGACATACAGGCTTGAATAGCACACTTAAAAAGATGGGCAAACATGACACGGGGACTTGTGACTTCTGTGGACAGGAGGAGACGTTTGAGCATGTAGTGTTGGAGTGCGATAAGTATAAGAGAGAAAGGGAAAGATTGCAGTTTGAATTGCAAGAAAATAGTGTTCACCTAAGGGTAAGAGACATATTTCAGAGGGATGCAGGGGATGTTGTTTATAGGGCAGTGTTTGGTTTTTTGAGGTTGACGGGTGTGTATTCGAGACTGTAGGGTACGAAACCAGAAGGTGGCGGTAAATGCACCTAAAAGTTGTTTGCCAACCGCCATTAAAATGTAGGAGAAGAAGAAGATTTAGGTTATTGACAAATGATTAACTGTAAGCAGCTCTAACTTTGGCTCTTCTTTGACACAGGTAGGATGGCCAGTCCCACTGTCTCTTCACTACTGATGGGACTTTCTGTATCGAGGCTTCGAAGCGTGTGTCGAGTATAGGAGGGGGCGTTTCTGCGAAGCGCGTATCGAGGCTTGCTTCATTTATGGGAGGAGCTGAAAATGATGACGTCCGAAGCCCCGCTGCCCGGCTGTACCACGTGACTGGTTCAGGAATTGGTTCGAACTTTGCCGCGAGCTGTGACAGCGATATAAACCCCTCAGACTTCATTCAAAATGTGGGTGTTTGATGGAGAGATGTGGTTAGTGAGAGTTTGGAGACAGTTTGGAGAGAGTTGGAGACAGTTTGGAGAGAGTTGGAGACAGTTTGGAGAGAGTTTGGAGGTTTAGGAGAGTGAGGAGAGAAAGTCAGGAGAGAATGGAGCCAGCTAAGAAGAGAAGGATGTCCTCCCCTGTGTAGGAACATTTTGATCTTATATCTCCCAACAAGGTATGTAAATTTCAACAGAAGATGTATTTTCATAATACTGATGGTGCAATAACAGTTATGTTAAGCTGTCTTTACTTTTGTACAAGGTGAAGTGTTTGCTATGTGCCAGGGAGCTGGGATATAACAACAACACCTCATCCATGCTTAGGCACTACAGATCTATGCATGCGAATAAGGGGAACACCGATTGTGGAGCAAGACCAGGTGAGCCATCAAATGCCATGATAATATAGCATGCAGTAATGGTACTAAATGATATAATAATATCATACAATGCAATAAGTAACGTGTGTGATATTTATATTTGTGCTTTGTTTTTATTGTCTTTCCTCAGCAGAACAATCTCAAATAGATGAATACCTGGTTAGCATGGTGATTGAAGACTCCCAGCCATTTAGCATTGTGGAGGACAAAGGATTTAAAAGATTTGTTAAATCATTAAATCCTAGCTATGTTCTCCCTACTAAAAAGGTCATAAAAGCAGTGAAAATCTAGTTTTTACAGAATAAAATGTGAACAGGCAGGACTGAGGCTCAAAGCCTCAGTGTGTAGCTACACTACACACTGCTTCACAGCCACGTCGTACTTTTAAACAAAATGTTTTTTCTTTCCTTTAGGCCCTGAAAGTCATGGTGGAGGCCAGGTACCAGGAGATGAAGGAGAAAGCTAAGGCCAGCGTTGAGAAAGCAACAGCTGTGAGTCTGACATCAGATTTGTGGACCTCCATCAACACAGAGGCCTATCTTGCAGTCACCTGCCATTTTGTTGATGAGTCCAGCACATTAAACACCGTTGTTTTGGGAGTGCAATATTTTCCTAATGCACACACTGCAGAAAATATTGCACAAGTGAAAGGCTCACTCATGGCAGTATGGGAAATTACTGACAAAGTCACATGCCTAGTAACAGATGGGGCTGCCAATATGGGGGCTTGTGCAAGGGAGCTAAGACTCAAACATGCCATATGCATAGCTCACACCCTGAACTTAGTGGTGAAGAAGGCCCTTGAGCTCTCTGACATCCGAGCCAAGTCCAGGAAGATCGTGGGATATTTCAGGAGCAGTACCACTGCAAAGGTAAGTTCTGAAGTGGCTTAATTACAGTTTCTTTGATGCCACTTAAGTGTATAGTTCTGCTCCCTTGACAATCTAATGTATGCTTTTATAATTGTATTTTGTAAGGAGAGGCTTTCAGTCGTGCAGGAACAACTAAGGAAGCCTCAACTCAAACTAATACAGGAGGTGGAAACCCGCTGGAACAGCACTTATAATATGCTACAAAGACTGTTCGAGCAAAGGGAGCCAGTGGGTGCTGCTTTGGCAAGTCTCACAACAGACATCCCACCTATGTCATCTGAGGAATTTGGTATAATTTCAGCGTCTCTGTTTGTCCTAGCACCATTTAACAATGCAACCACTGAGCTCTCTCAGGAAAAAAGGGTGTCTGGGTCAAAGGTCATACCTTTGCTCACTATGCTGGATCATTGCCTCAATGAACAAATGGAAAAATCACAATCCATTGGCTCTTCTCTGGCTCAGAAGCTGAGGATGCTATTGAGAGAGAAGCTAGATAAAATACAGACCATGAGCATTATGTTCCTTGCGACACTGCTGGACGCAAGGTTCAGAAAACTTGGGTTTCTCAGCCCTGCAAGAGCTAGCGAAGCAGAAAAAAGACTGAAAGCAGAATGTGCTTTCGTAATGAGGGCCTCCACCACCTCCACTTCCTCTGCACCACCACCACAGCCATCAACGTCACATGCTGTTGAGGCTGTTTCCCACGGTACTATTGTTATTGCATTTTAGTTGCATTTATATAGACTGTTTGTTGGGTTTTCCTCTGTATCTATTATTGTACGATCTACTGTACAATATAAAGCACCTTGAGGCGACTGTTGTTGTTATTTGGCCCTATATAAATAACATTGAATTGACAATTGAATTGCTAGTATCACATAAAACTCTCCTTATATTTTAGCTAACAACCTATGGCGTCGCCTGGATGAAAGTGTCAGGCAGACACAGACACAAAATGTGACAGCAGACACAAATCTTGAGGTCCAATGGTACATGATAGAGCCAAATATTGGAAGGCTTAAATACTGGGAGAGACAGAAATATGTCTACCCTCACTTATATATGTTAGCACTGACATACATGTGTACCCCTGCCTCATCTGTGCCCTGTGAGCGAGTGTTTTCAAAAGCAGGGGAAATATTGTCCAAAAAGAGAAATTGCCTACGACCTGCCACAGTGGAGAAACTGTTGTTTTTAAATAAAAACCAATGATGTGTCCTCTAAACACTAATCACTTTCCTTACCTCAATGTTACAAAAGCACAACCACTTTCCATACCCCAACCACACCTCACCTGACAGTAAATGATTATTTCCATTTTTAGCATTTCCAAATAATCATTTTCCATACTGCCAGTATTAATATACACAGTATACTGCCATCACTACAATATACATGATTTACACACTCCTTTTGTTGTTGACATTTACAGGCTATGTGCAAAATGCCACACTCTTCAAATTAATGGCAACTAATATTTTCACGTCCACTAGATGTCCTACTAGAGCATATGAAGCTTCACGAATCTTGTCATCTCAAGTTTTCAAAGCAAACTTTAGATGACAAGACTGTTGTTGCATGGGAAATGTACTAAATGTAATGGCCATGTGCAGGCAAGCAGAGAGCAAGGACCCAAAATGCCCTGGAAACCATTCAAAACAAATAAGGCGGGCAAAAACAACCATGGGTTGCAGGGAATAGAGTCCAGAAACATAGTTCAGGGGGCCGACCCTGGGCCCGACAGTACAGGAGGGCCAACCGTGCGGACGGCAACAACGTGGAAACAGTTCAGGGGGCCGACCGTGCGAACGGCAGCAGCGGCGATGCAGACGAAGCAGGTCCGGAGGTCGACCACGACGTCGATGACGTCCAGGAAGGCGAGGCTGAAGCAGGCGAGGCAGGACCAGAGAAGCTGAAGCTGGACCAGGCGAGGATGAAGATGCAGCCTGGACCAGGCGAGGCTGAAGATGCAGAGGCTGGACCAGGCGAGGCTGAAGATGCAGAGGCTGGACCAGGCGAGGCTGAAGTGGCCCCTCGAACCCTCCAGCGGAGACAGGAGGCTGGAGCGGCCCCTCCAGCGGAGACAGGAGGCTGAAGCGGCCCCTCCAGCGGAGATAGGAGGCTGAAGCGACCCCTCGGACCCTCCAGCGGAGACAGGAGGCTGAAGCGGCCCCTCCAGCGGAGACAGGAGGCTGAAGCGGCCCCTCCAGCGGAGATAGGAGGCTGAAGCGACCCCTCGGACCCTCCAGCGGAGACAGGAGGCTGAAGCGGCCCCTCCAGCGGAGACAGGAGGCTGAAGCGGCCCCTCCAGCGGAGATAGGAGGCTGAAGCGACCCCTCGGACCCTCCAGCGGAGACAGGAGGCTGAAGCGGCCCCTCCAGCGGAGACAGGAGGCTGAAGCGGCCACTCGGACCCTCCAGCGGAGACAGGGGGCACAAGCGGCCCCTCGGACCTGCAGCTGACGAGGCTTGAAGCAGGACGGGCCCCTCAGGCCCTGCAGCTGATGAGGCGTGAGGCTGGACTGGCTCCTTGGGCCCTGCAACTGACGAGGCGTGAGGCTGGACCGGCTACTCGGGCCCTCCAGCTGACAAGGCATGAGGCTGGATGGGCTCCTCGGGCCCTCCAGCTGACGTGGCGTGAGGCTGGACAGGCTCACCGGGCCCTCCATCTGGAACAGGCAGCGGCGTGAGAGCCGCGGAGTGCTGATCAGACTGTTGAGCAGTTGGCTGTGCAGATGATTGGGCTAACGAAAGGGGTATAAGGTGAAAAAACTGAAGCCTGACCTGGACACAAAACTGATGACCGAACAAATGACTGAGCTAATAACTGAACAACAGACTGAACTATGGAATAAATGAGAGGTTGTAGTGATTGGTGTGGTGGTTGCTGACATAACTCTGAGACTCAAGAACACAAGGACAGGGGCTGGATAGGCTCGCTTGAGCTTACAGTGGACACAGGGATGGGTGCAGGCATCTACCAGACACGAGCCGCTCCCACCCGAGGAGTAGGTACGGGCACAGAGGTAGGCTGGGATATAATGAGCGGAATGACACACAGAAGTTGAGCACAGCTGGGAGAAATCGGACATAACAAGACCCAAGGGAAGCGAAACTCAATACATTCACGTAGGACACAGACCTTCAAAGTAAAACAGGAAATGTAACATAGATGCAGACTTGACTAGATGAGACAGAGCAATTAAGAAACACAGAGAACAATAACAAGGAGACACAGAGGGTAGCTAACTAAATACTCAGAAAACTACAGAGAATACAAGAAAGAAAATTATTGTTAGCAAAAGCAGCTGATGCTACAGCTTTGGACTTAGCCAGTACACTGCTGTAGTTAGCACTGTGGAGCATCAGCTGTGATTTAAGTGGTTAACTAAGAATTCACAATAATACATATATTTTATTAAGTAGCACTACAGTTTCAACATGTTTTATTACAGCTTAAAAAGATGTAATAAAACTGACACCAGCGGTTCATCCATCCATGGGGTCTGAGTCTTCCAGGTGTGCTCCCTCTGTACTTTGCAGCAGAAAAAACTGTAATCTTCTTCTTGGTGTCATACAGTGTCTCAAATGTTCTGGTGTCTTCAAAAGTCTGACAAATCAGTTAGTATCTGTTTTGGTCCAGGATCTTCCCTCCTTTCAAAATTCCTGTGACGTGGAGTCGATCAAGAAAAAACTCATCACAGTCTTACACCGATGTCACCACTTCAGTTTCAGTGGGAATGATGGACAGAAGGAAGAGAGCCGTGAAAGGCAACAGGCGATGCATCATGAGCGAGCCCTGTGAAATCAGGTGACAGGAGAACCAATGTTATGACATTAGTCCTAAGTATTACACATACTTCCTTTACTTCTTTTTTCATATGAAGTCAGTGTCTATTCTAGACATCCAGTAATATAAATAAGGTGAATTATTTTGATCGTGTAGAGAGAGTCTGCTATGGTGATTTGGTATGATAATTTAGAAAGTATAATTCTACCAAGTTTTATTCTGAATTTCATGTTTAACAGGTTTTGGAATTAACATCTAATTTCTGTGGCACCTGTCAAAATTTACTTTAGCTTAGGAAAAAGTTCACAAAAAAAGGCTACAAAAACAGAAACACTAACTGGTATAACTGTTTATGTCAATCATTTAATGCTGTTAATTTAGGTTTTCCTTTTTAATTAACTTTTGCAATGTTATTGAAAGGCTTATTGTGATTTCTTTAATGTAACACCTAAAACAATGACGAATATAAATATATGTAATTAATATATATGAATAAATATAAGATATAAGCCTTATAAGATATCTAAGAGAAACACACCAGTTCTTACCATTTCAAGTTTACTTTATACGTTCACAGAGTAGAGGAAACAAGAGAGTCTGCGCACTGCAGAGTCATCCTCCATAAATATAAGCTAAGCACAAAGAAGAAGTCAATATTTACTGTCAAGAGGAGAAATATTTTACTGCTATTATTTGCTGCTATTTTTATAATCATCATTACCATTTCATTATTAATAGTGATGTTGCATGCGGATGCATTCAGATGTTCAAACATATTGTTATTATATTAGTCTTTATTACAGGTCCAAGAAGAACTACTTTAAACTGTTGAGTTGAATCTATAATTTTAAAGGCTTTTGAATGTTTTTATATTCTTACACTGAAGTCTTCAGTGGGTGAGAAACTGAGCTGCAGGGACAGGAAATACTCTGTGCCAAAATGAGACAGGAAACACTTCTGCAAGGCATGCTTCTGCAGAAGCGAAACTGAAACCAGAGTCTAAGTGCAAGTTAAGAGTAGGGTGTCTTTTATGCATTTATCACTGATTAAGCTTTAAGTAGTTGTATTAGATTGGAACATTTGTTTTATACATTTTACATATAAGTCAAGATCGGCACACACATAGTTTCAGTTGTGCTGGCCTTCTGTCTAGTGGAAAGGTTAAGGTCTAGCTGGGGAGCTGAGAGGTGAAACAAAGTGCAAGCAGAGGCTGACACATACACACACACACATCGTAGATAGACTCAGTTATATAGGTAAAAGTTAATCTTATGTTTTGCTTGCAACTGCAAAAATTGTGCGTGCATATGTGACTGTTTGATGAAGAAGCAGGTGCAGGATGTTCCAGAGACAAGCGACAGCGAAGGCGAGCGTCCGGGGACAACAGGAAGGCACCTGGATGGAGACGCGACGATGTTCTTTTAAACTATGTTAAAAGTCATTGTGGTTTTGGTTTCTGCCTGGCAACAGAAAGGGGGGCTGTACTGTTTCACCCCTATAAATATTGGGTTCTGACTATTGTAAGGGAGTTCAACACTGAATCTGTACAGTGTTGGCTCCACGCTGCGTGTATTCATTAAAATGCCGTCTAATTGCACACGGCCGGATCAGTGGTGGTTATTTTGGTCTACCTCCTCAATTCCTGAACCTTAACATTTGGGGGCTCGTCCGGTGAAAAAGGGGGATTTTGGAGGTGTAGACGGAGAGATCCGGGGTCCGTGGTGATTAGACGGGCAGACGCTAGTCAGTGGTGAAAGTGAGGAGGCATTCCCCGGGGCATTTAAAGGTAAGACACTGCCTGTTGAAATATATTTCCAAAAGGTGTCACATTGGGCATGTCAAATTAAAGCCTACTCACTGAAATTACTGGTGAATGTCTGTTTCGATTTTGGTGAAAATCTCATGAGAATTGAAATTGAAATAAGGATAATGAAAGTGATAAAGTACAGTACTGAGGTTTTAAAGCAGTTGGACTGCTGGGAAAGTTAAAGCAGTTGGACTGCTAATTTAGTGTGGTAGGGAATTTGGTCATTTTGTGGGTGAGAATCCCCATTGGTCAGACACGTTGGACGTGCTTCAGTTATACCCTTTTCTGGGGGGTTAACGGGTGTTTCAAAGTATTATAAATTTTCTAGAACGGCAGCTGGGCTGCTAAGAAGCGCATAGCCCGGACGTTGCGATCCCTCCTCGATGTGGACGCGCATTGTTGACCTATCGGCGAATAGGATTAGCTCGGTTTGGCTTGACCGTGGGGTACAGGGCATCCTGAGATAAGCTAGTGGTTGGACCACTTTACCGTTTGGAACGGTACCTGCGCTTTTTTGGCCAGCAGAAGTTGGACTTCGGGCATGTAACTTTAACTTAAAACTTCGGGGAAGCCTGGGATGTGAAATGCCCAAAAATAGAGCTTCAGGCAGAGTTTGGGTTGGTTCACGCTTTTAAATTGAGTTAGGGATCTTAGAAATTGGGCCAGAAACTGTTGGACAGATACTGGTTAATTGATTACAAAAAAGTTGGACTTTATCGGTTGGACCGTTAACTTAAATTTGTCAAAATTATATAGGTTTTTAAAAGGCCTAAAATCTGTGCAGTTGTATTTATAAGATCTGTGTAAAATTATGTATAAACAGTGGTGTGTGATGAGTCTGACTGAGTGACAGGATGCTACAGTCCTGTGAGTTATTTTTAGAGAGCCTGTGAGAATGCAAATGAGGAGCGGTGACGCGCATGGAGAGTGTTGCTTTCAGTTTAGAGTGTGATTGAGCTTTATAACTATTGTCTGTAAATTTTGCTAAATGTCTGTGACTGAGATGCTGGTTTTGCTCACTAGAATTGTATAAATAGAGTGTGAATTGATTACTGTAGATGTATAGGAGTTGACTGACTTTTGATCGATATATATAGATTGAG
Source organism: Pelmatolapia mariae (assembly GCF_036321145.2). Classification (NCBI taxonomy): domain Eukaryota; kingdom Metazoa; phylum Chordata; class Actinopteri; order Cichliformes; family Cichlidae; genus Pelmatolapia; species Pelmatolapia mariae. The sequence goes on along the minus strand of NC_086229.1, from coordinate 45,341,613 downwards.
TGCATTGTACAGTACCTAAGACCAATATATTACTTTAAAGTAGTAACCTATCTTGAGCCACAAATGCTGGTGTGTTTTATTTTTTCAGTTATGTGTGCGCTGTGAGAATGATTAGAGGTTTAAATTGTTTTTCTTTGACTTGCTTTTATGATTATGAAAAGCATGTCTAAAATACTCCTAGGAGAGTGTATTTTGAGTGATTTTAACTGTGTGAATGATGTAAGTATTTGAGTGACTGTGCGTGATTTGTATAAAATAAGTAAATAGGTAATAATAACACTCAGGAGGTTGATAGTAGAGTGAGTGAAAAAGTGGAAGTTTGAGAGAAAAGGCAGTGTGTGTGAGACGATTCATGATGTCTGAAAGAGGTTAGAATATTTAAAAGTGTGCAGGAAATAAAGGTGTATTTTAGATTAAGATTTAGTAGAATTAAAGAGGGTCTGTAGACTATAAATACGATGAAAAATAAAAGAGTTAGATTAGTCTGAAGAAACAGGAAATATGGCTCTGTGTGCCTGTGTGTGTGTAACCGGGGCTGCATGCCCATAAAAGGAACGGAGTGTGTGAAGAGAGAACCCAGAGAGAGAGACGAGTTAAACTCTGGGTGGAGAAAGCACAGAAGAGAAAAGAAATGAAAAGGGTATTAATTGTATGCTTTAGTGTGTTAATACAGGTGGAGTTCTTTCAACCTGGAACCCTGAATACAGCAGCAAAACCATAGATCAACACAATTGGGAAAACAGGCCAGTTTTTTGGCTAAAAGTTGATAGCTTCACCTGTCACTTTGTCCGGACTCTGAGAAGAAGCTTAAAGGACAGTTAATCTCCTGAGGAAGACCGACAGAACATCATGGAAGAATTGACTGCAGCCAAAAGGCAGTGCAAGTGAAAGCATTAACACTGACGACGACTGATGAGTCCAGCAGTATGAATGAAAGCACGTGATGCAATATGCCCCGTTGCTGGTAAAGAGCAGTGTGACTGGACTGGGGGGCACTGAGTCGAAGGCACTGAACGTGATATTTTGCCAGACTGGAACTTAACTTAAAAGAAGAATACTGAAACATCAAAACAGAGAAGAAACAGACTGTGTTTGTTGGAGCTTTGAAGGCCGCACAGGACACTGTGAAGAGAGGGACCGGTGTCAGGTGAAGCAGGACAAGTTTGACTGCGAGTATAGAGGATATGATTGGGTTGAAATTGAAGGCTGGACTTTTGGTGGTTTAGGGAGGTCCACCACGACACAACAAACAGGTAAATAATAGAGAAGGTAAAAATAATGAAAGTAAATAACTGACAACTACATTAATGAATAGAAAACACACATGCACAAATTGTTACATGTGAAATTATTTTTGGAGAGAAGCAGAAGTGAGATAGTTTGAATCTAGAACTCAGAGGAAAGACGCATTAAGTAAAGCTGATTACAATTTAAGATGCAATGAAGAAACAGCTTACACTTAGTGTATATGGACATGAATACAGAAAAATGTAATGAAGAACACAATATAGGCAGGCAACGAAGGAAACAGCTTACACTGCATTTACATGACCCCATAACGCAAGGAAGAACACGCTTACATACATGACATAAGTTGGTATTTCTGACTAGAGAGAGAGAAATGGGTCGTTTAGGTACCCGTGATAATAATGAACATGTCTCAGTTTTGTTATTTTCAGGAGCAAAGCAGACCTGGACCAATTCTCCACAGCAGCGGTCGGAAGAAATTATAGGTTAACATCAATGGATATGTTAAGGCAAGTTTCTGGTTGAATTGTTCACAGCATGATGTGTCCAGGAACCTGAAAGCAAGCCCTAACTCCTGGCTGAAGACTAGGAGGGCTGTTATTTAAGGTGGGAAATCGAAAAGTTTGGGCTAGTAATTCGGGGAAGGAGAAAACTGACTGTTTAAAGTGGAGAATTGTGAAGGAGTCTGAAATACAGCAAAGCAATATATACAAAATGATACATACAAACAGAAAATGCATTAATCTTAAGAAGACAAAGACAAGCTCGTGAAGAATAATGCAAAGATAGTGATTAAACTTGGCTAAAGGACACAAACACATGCAATTAAATCAGCTTGCTAATTGTATGAGTGATAGAATGGTGTGAATGTTTAATAAGATAGATTAAAGCTTGAAGTTGACTCAAAAGAAGCTGTATGACAAGGGAGTGAGTTATGGAAAAAACAAACAGAACAGTGATTAAAGTAGTTTTATAAGAGTGAGTTAGGAGTGCTTTTGCGCTGAATGATCAAAGCAAGTGATTAGTATAGAAAGAAAATGAAAATAATTGGATGAGGTGATAAGGTTTAAACATGCATTTTTCTTGTCACAGTAACTTCTTGAGAGATGACTCAGTATGCAAATTAGCTGGAGTGAGTGGTGAAGAAGACACTTCCTGTGTGCGTGTGAGACTCAGGCTTTCAGTGAGCAAACAGAGCAGTGACTGAGAAGGATTATTGGGCGAAATATATAATGGTAAAGTAATAGGATAATTGATTACGGTGGTCAGGTCTGTTCAGAGATGCAGATTTGGACAGGAAATGTATAATGTAGTGATGATACGTTGTTGTAATGGGTGTATATCTTATGCTGAATCTAAGTATTGTGAAGTGTCTAGGGAGACATTGTTGTGTGGAAACGGTGCAGCTTGAGATGAGGTCCAGGTTGCAGTGAACGGGGGACATTTAAGATTGGTTAAGATTTGTGAGGTTGCTGTTTTTATTTTAATAGAAGGAGTTTTAATAAACATGGACATGTCGAAAAGGGCCCATAGTTTTTGTAGTAGTGCACTTAGAAAAAACCTGTCAGGTGATTTTGTTTTGTACTTTGATGAGCTAATAAGCAGCTCTCTTTTTCTCATTTTTTGTTCTGAAGCAGGCCTGGAAGAGGGTGAGCAGCGCTGACAAAATTTTCGGGAGAACAAAAGGTAAGGTGGGCTTTTCAGATTGTAATTGGCTGAAGAGGAGTCCATCGTGGGGACCTGATTGGCTGTGAGTCTCTGTCTAAAAGGATTGTAGCGATTCAATCCAGACAAAAGCCTAAAGGACTATTTTCCTAAAAAGGACAACGAAATAAAACAAATGATTGAGCTCATTTTGCTGATGTGGAGTATCTGATTATTTGAAGGCTCGATATCAGCAAACATCATGTGTGAATGCGTGTGAGTGAATGTGAGTGACTGGACCAAAGAGGGGATGAATAAATGTGGACAATCAATTTACCATGCCAGGAAGAGAAATGGGATGCTTTGTTTTGCTTTTGTCATAAGCAGGACAAGGGGGAGACTTAATTCGGGGGATGCTGATTTTTGAGTTGCTTTGAGGGAATTTCTGTTTTACTGACTGGGGTTAGATTCGTATTTTGCTGATATTTCTGCTGCTATTTTTTATAATCTATTTGTTTGATGATTGTGCTTTGTTGGGGTTTCTTTCTTATAACACAGATTGGATCATAAAGGGGGAGAGTTGGTTATGAAATGTAAAGTACAGGTTTTTGTTTCCAGGAAGTTCCAAGGATCCAGACTTTGCATGGAGCAAGGAGTTTGAGAAGATTTGACATAATGATTAGATTGATTTTATTCCTTAAACACAGGTTTTTAGGGCAAAATACCTGGGAGGAGGATGGCTGTAGTGTTTGAGTGTTTAGAGAGATGATAAGCCTAACCTTTTTTCCCTTTAATTTCTTAAGCCTGGGTGATGCATTTTGAGTTTTATTTGGACACACATGTGAAGTCCAAATAAAAAGGGGGATTTAATTTGAAATGGGTTTCAGTATGATTTTATAATGATTGGGGTTGATAATTTCGATATGGTAAAACTGAGGCAGGAATTGTTATTTTCATGTCCAAGTTAAAGGATTAAAATGAACTAAATTCTGTTCAGAAGATAAAATGTCGGTGTTCATAAGAAGCTGTACACGAAGACTTAAAGGGAAACTGTGGGAATAATAATAATAACGGGGAAGATTAGTGAAATTTTGATGAGTAGAAAATGTTTGATTTATTTTTATTTGTAGAATAAGCTGTTATAATGTAGGCCTTAGAAACAGATATTAAATAGATTTATTTCTAGGGTAGAGGAGAGCTTTTTATGAGGATGTTAAAAGTGTCACTGACCCAAAGGAATAGCATTGAAGATTACATACATAGAAATGATTTCATACACATTGCATTTTGTGCTTATTAAAGAAATGTTGCTCAAGTCAATAACTGAAGGTCAGAAGCTTTGTTTGGCGCGATGTCCAAGCAATTTATTGTGCAAGATGACAGAGCATGGAAGGCCGCACACGCTTACAGACATATAGAGTCCATAACCACACATGACAGTATTGATTCCAGGCCAAAGGCCTCAAATCCATTTAGCCTCTGTTTGAATAGGAGTTTTGCTTGTAATTAAACTGTGTGACATGTAAAATATTGCGATAACACATGCAGCTCTAAATTAGTCTTATTATATAAAATGCAGTTACAGAATAACAAATGCTTGGTGAAGGGACCAAGTTTTTTGTTTTAAAACAGACGTAAATGGGGAAAGCTTATATATTTTGGTTAAGTCTGATAAAGTATAAATTAGAATGTACCCTTACATTAGGAGCAGCAAAGTGCAATAAAATGTTATACCAAGAACCGGAATAACACAGGAAATGTGAGTTCTAAAATACAGTTGGAGTTCAGCTTTTAGCTATGATGAAATTTATCTAGGAGCAATTAACTATGTGCTTACACTTAGTGATTAAAGTGGTTGTTTTTCTTTGATCCTTTAGTAGAATAAGTGTTTATGATGATTTTTCTTGTGAAAGGTGACGTTAAGGGAGAGCTCCGTGCAGCAGCGACAGTTTTGTGCACAGGAGCAACAGGAAGCACATGCAGAGACGTGAAAGCAGCGCTTTAAGAGTTTTACAAAATGATGAGGACTGTGGAATAATATATAGAGTAGGGGTGCAACGATACTCGTATCGATATTGAACCGTTCGATACAGTGCTTTCGGTTCGGTACGCATGTGTATCGAACAATACAAAATTTTTAATTTATTTTATCAACTTTTCTTCTGACGATGCTGTCTGTGTTGAGAGCTCAGTGGATCTGCGTTTGACTACTCCGACTAGGCTGCACTGTCGAGTGCAGATCCACTGAGCGCAGTGCAAGCTAGCAAGACAGAAGCTAAGCTCGTTGCAGCATGGCAAATTGAACCTCCCCCACCCTCATTCAGATCTGGCCTTTGGAACTATTTTGGTCTTCATGTGAAGTATGACCCTGAAGGTAAGCGCGCCATGGACAAAAGTAAAACAGTATGTCGGATGTGCCACGCAATGCTCAATTACATGGGTGGGAACTACTGCGTTAGCGCAGTTTGCTCGTTAACGTGTTGACGCCGTCCAGCCCCATGCACGGGGCGATCAGCGGTAACTCGTTAACGGAGATTTGCCGTGTTGTGGCGTTAACGTCATTTCAGATTAACGCTGACAGCACTAGTGGGAACACAATGAATATGACTGCACATTTACTCCAACATCATCCTAGTGCAAAGACAAGTGGAAGCAGACAAAAACAACAAGCACGCATGCTACAGACTTTACCCGAGTCATTTAGACAGCCGTTAGCACATGATTCTCCTTATGGGGACCTGATATGTTTAATATGCTGCTGAGAATATAGCCCAGAAGAAGCGTATAGTATAGCTTTTATTTTGGAAAGAGCCAATTCTCTGTAATAAACTCTCTTTTCCAAAGATGAGGGATTTCTCCATGAGATATTTATTTTTTTATTACTTTGTCGTTTCAGCAACATTAAATTTAAAAACTGTACTTTTGAGTTAAAATATATATTTATAATTTTAATAAATGACAAATTAAAAAAGCATGAACATTTTTTTGTATCGAAAAAATATCGAACCGTGACACCAAAGTATCGAACCGAACCGAACCGTGAATTTTGTGTATCGTTGCACCCCTAATATAGAGGTTCATGTTTTGAGTGATATTAGGTTGAATCAGGTTTGAATAAAGAGAGCAATTGAGGAACAGAGTAAGTTAGAGCCGGAGGAGGAAAAGCTGTTTTGTTTCCTTTGCAGGGCGCCAGATTTCCACGAGAGAGGGACCAAGGAAGAACCTAACTTTACCCATGAAGTGTTTTCAAGTAGGAGCTGGCATTTTATTACTGGACCACCTAGATGACTTGAGAATGTCTGATTTGCTGAGCCAGAGGACGCCTAGAGAGGGTCAAAGCGGGAAAAGTGATCCTAATGTACATGACGTCATGGGTGGATAGGGAAGCAGATGAATGGGCCAAGGAGTGACCCAACATAATGTATGGCGACCTCTGGTGGTCCAGAGGTCGAGAGAGGGAGTGTCAAGAGGAGAAATATTTTACTGCTATTATTTGCTGCTATTTTTATAATCATCATTACCATTTCATTATTAATAGTGATGTTGCATGCGGATGCATTCAGATGTTCAAACATATTGTTATTATATTAGTCTTTATTACAGGTCCAAGAAGAACTACTTTAAACTGTTGAGTTGAATCTATAATTTTAAAGGCTTTTGAATGTTTTTATATTCTTACACTGAAGTCTTCAGTGGGTGAGAAACTGAGCTGCAGGGACAGGAAATACTCTGTGCCAAAATGAGACAGGAAACACTTCTGCAAGGCATGCTTCTGCAGAAGCGAAACTGAAACCAGAGTCTAAGTGCAAGTTAAGAGTAGGGTGTCTTTTATGCATTTATCGCTGATTAAGCTTTAAGTAGTTGTATTAGATTGGAACATTTGTTTTATACATTTTACATATAAGTCAAGATCGGCACACACATAGTTTCAGTTGTGCTGGCCTTCTGTCTAGTGGAAAGGTTAAGGTCTAGCTGGGGAGCTGAGAGGTGAAACAAAGTGCAAGCAGAGGCTGACACATACACACACACACATCGTAGATAGACTCAGTTATATAGGTAAAAGTTAATCTTATGTTTTGCTTGCAACTGCAAAAATTGTGCGTGCATATGTGACTGTTTGATGAAGAAGCAGGTGCAGGATGTTCCAGAGACAAGCGACAGCGAAGGCGAGCGTCCGGGGACAACAGGAAGGCACCTGGATGGAGACGCGACGATGTTCTTTTAAACTATGTTAAAAGTCATTGTGGTTTTGGTTTCTGCCTGGCAACAGAAAGGGGGGCTGTACTGTTTCACCCCTATAAATATTGGGTTCTGACTATTGTAAGGGAGTTCAACACTGAATCTGTACAGTGTTGGCTCCACGCTGCGTGTATTCATTAAAATGCCGTCTAATTGCACACGGCCGGATCAGTGGTGGTTATTTTGGTCTACCTCCTCAATTCCTGAACCTTAACAATTTACTCAGCAATTTGTCAAAAGGTTTTAATCATGATTGTGATCAGTTTTACACTGACTAACATCTATGGTGTCCAGTGACCTGCCATAACTTTCCCTTTTCTCTCTTTCAACAAACTACACACATTAAGGTCATGAATGGATGTTAGCCTTACTGGAGAAAATACGTCAGGGTTTTACATTAATTTGACCTTCTCCTTGTCAAAGTCAACAACTGAGATGTACATTCACAATAATGCAACTTAATTGATTGAAAATGATGATACAGCAGTTTTACTTTCATGGTAAGCTACTTTATTTTATTTTCAGCATTTTCTACTTTTCGTGTTTTTTTTATGTGTGAATACAAGGCCATCATTCAGTTGCTGTCCCTGTCACACTGTTGTGTCATGTTGTTTTTGTGTTACCGCTCTTTGTACATTGCAAACAGGCAAGAAACCGAATCATGTTAGAAATTAGATCTAATCTAAAAAAAATCCATGAAGCTTTTTCTTTCTCCTTTGATTTTTCATTTAACGCATGGCTCTGATTACCATGGAAGTGTGAATGTTTTAGACACATTTATATCCAAGAAAACAAATGTGCAGTAGAAACATATCTGGGATAAGGAAAGAATTTTATTTCTAAGTGAAATTAGTGCTGTACAGCAATTTAACGTTTCCACCAGCGTTTCTATCAATGTATCTATCAACATGGCACAGAGCAAAGCGGCAGAACTGTTACCAAGATGATATCATCCATAACAGCAGCATCTGGTCCTGCAATCACCATTAAAAACTAATTATCACAAGAAGCTAACAGGAATCCTGCATTAAGCCACCTATTTAGCAAGCTCCAACATGAAGTAATAAGAACTTTGTAATAAAAAAGAAAGAAAAGAGGAAGACAGAAAGAACAATATCTCAGGTATGTCATAGGTAATTATTTATGGTTTAAAAATTAGCATGTATTATTTCAGAATAACAAAAATCACAAAGATCATTATTATCATGCTTATTTTTTATGCATGATTAGCAATTTATGAAAACGTTGGCTTCCCCTCCAAGAGTGCAAACGCGAGTGTGTTCGAGTGGCGTGTGTGACTGAAGAAAACATTTTTGTTTGTGTGACCCACAGGGTTGTTCTTGCCCTCCCCCATTCTTGGATTCCCTGGACTTTTTCCCCTTGCATATTTTATATATAGCACCTGGTGTGTTTGTAAACAAACTTTTCAACTTTTTAAAACTATGTTCTGCACTTGAGTTCATTCCTGCTTTTTGACAGTGTGTTTATCAGTAAATTAGTATCCACTGAGATGCCCAATGTGGAGATGAATGAAATAAACAAAGCAGTTAGTTGGGGTGGTGCAGAATCACCCTCCCTAATTATAAACTAGGCTCAAAGACAAAGTCAGTATTTACTCAGCAGTTTGTCAAAGGGTGTATATTAGGGAAGTGCGGAAATTTAAAATGTTAAGAAAAAAAAGGTAAGGTTACCCAAAACTGGAATATAACTTAAATTTTAAGATTACACAAAAATCCTTTTTCACAGAACAGGAAGTGGGTTAACAATGTAATGCTGTTCTTCAGAAATGGATGTTGATCAACACTTAAAAGTTTGGGTCACCAATTGCTATAGTTGCCCCAAACTTTCTTGATTACAACAAATCTGTCTGTCTACAGAGAGGGGGATTGTTGGAACACACTGTGTTTTTAAAAAGAAAAAAAGGAATGAACAATGGAAGAGATACATCATAACCCATAAGAGTGCAGATCCCTCCTACAGAGAAACTGAGAAGAAAGTCAGCGTGTCAGTGAGTACAATTTCCTTCACAATAAAAGAACTCTGAGAAAATTGAAGAAACTCTAACTTAATAATGTTCATAGTAAGCAAGTCTGTTTCCACTGTAAAGGGAACGCTGCAAAAAAGACATTGCTGTGTGTGCATAAGAGTCTTTTGGGAATAACGATGGGACAAAAGATTTTACATTCATTTGTCTTTCTTCTTTATGTTAACAATTCGAGATGTATTGTCATACTAATGTGTTTTGTTTGACTGTGATGATACAGCAGTTTTGTTCTCACAGTTAGCTACTTTATTTTAGTCTGCATGTTCTGCTTTTCTTGGTTGTTCTCGGAAATACTTTTACTTTGAAATGCAAGGACTTCATTCAGGTTCTGTACCCGTCATCTTGCTGTCTGATGTTGTTTTTGTGTTACCAGTCTTTTTGTATGTTGATCTTTTATGTAAGAGCAACACAACTTTAGCCCAAGTGGCCTGAGATAGAGTAAAATTCAATTCCAGTCTGCCACAATCTTTAGAAAATGAGATTCTACTAAACTTTTATTCTGCATTTCATATTTAACTCTTCTTGGAATAAGGTTAGGACAACCAGTGTCGTGTCTGTTATGATTTTAGTTAAGCTTAAAAGAAAGTAAAGAAAGAGATTCACGGTAATGGAGTTCATAATTGCAATGAGAATACTTTATTAATCACAAAGGAAATTGTTGTGTTGTCACACTAATGTGGTTTGTGATACAGCAGTCTGTTTTCACAGTAAGTTACTTTATTTTTGTTTGCATGTTCTGCTTTTCGTGGTTCTCAGAAACATTATGACTGTGAAATGCAAGGCCTTCATTCAGTTTCCTTTCCTGTCATCTTGTTTTTTTGTCTTGTTTTTGTGTCTCTTTGCATGTTCACCTCAAACAGACAAAAAAAATGAGATCTAATTAGGACTGCAACAGTTCATTGAGTAACTCCAATATTTTTAGGAATCCTTGATGCAATTTTTTTATTTCTGTGCTTCATTTAATGCACAACTCTGTAGAGTCACTGTGGAAGCTGGAAGACGGGCTGCACATGTGATTGTGTCACTGTTTTTCCTTTTCTGCTTTTGTTGCTCGTTCTCCCCGGTCTGCTTTGGTGTAAGGGTCACATTTTAAAAGAGACTTATTTATTTATTTGTATTTATTTTTTTGCATTTGGGTTTGCTCTTTATGTTCACTGGGCCAGATGGGCCATATTAGTGCAATCCCTGAGAAGGGCTCACACCTTATAGAAAATTAGGCCTTGCAGTGGGTGTTTTCAGTGAGTTGGTTTGCTGTGTTTAAGATAACACGATTGCATTGGTACCAACCATTTCCTTAGGGAAACAGTTGCATGTAATAAATAATATTTATCTGGGGTGGGTTTTTAAACAAGGAGCACCTGTTATCTTCTGGTGAGAGCGAGTTACCAGGTGATTGTTACATTGCGGGCAGGTTGCACCATTAAAGGTACATTGTTGGTCGTAAGTAACCTTTTATTGTCATGTTTTAGTTTATTGCAAACCTTATTTTGTTCTTTTCTTTTAAAATAATAAAATCGGATATATCCTGGCTGATATTGACAGGCACACTTTGCTCCCTCTCCCCCACTCTTATGTTTCAGTGTTGCACTGACACGTCACGTGACTTAGACACTTTGGGGGTTGTTAAGTTGTTTACATTTTAGCTGTGTCCCAAAACGTCGGCTGCATCCTCCGGAGGCCACATTTGAAGGCCGATTACGTCACAGCCAGGCGACGAAGGCTGTCCCAATTCGTCGACTCCTTCAAATGCGGCCAACAAATGCGTCCTTCATTTCCCCGAATTTGAAGGATCGGTCGGGTGTGTCCTTCGTGGCCCACCATATCCCAGAATTCATAGCGCGGCCCAGCCAAATTTCAGCTGCCAACAATGGCGGCCGCTACTAAGTTTTAAAATTAGTCTTATTAATCTTTCTGGGTCGCAAAATAAACTTTTAACATATTTTCAGGCGGGAAAGTAGCTGTGTAAATTACAAAGATCTGCTTGGTTTATCAAGACATCATATATTTGCAAAAGTGTGCCGACGTTTTCGGAGACGTCTGTTACCCACCAGCTAGATAGCAAGCCGGGGGGTTCAATGGTCACTCCAGCCGGCGAGAGCAGTGGACTCCCGGCTTCATCGTTTTCAGACCCTCGCTCTTTCGCTACTCAGGTTAAACATGATATATAAGTCACTCGGATAACTTAAAAATGTAATTGTTTGCCTTTTTCGGTGTTTTATTTGTTCCGGAGTAAATCAGTTTGGCTGAGATCAAAGTTATTAGATTATTAGATTAAATAAAACTTTATTAATCCATCGGGTGGGTTCCTCCGGGATTTTCACACAGCTGAATAAACGTTAAACAGAAAACTGATTAAACAGAACTGTGAGACGGTTGAGAATTTATGCCTGTTATATTTTAGATAGCAAGGAGCAGACGGCCGAGTTTATTAAACTCCACCACAGCGGTGACGCAAATCTGAAGGCTAGACCGTCCCATTTCACAACCTCGCTCTTCCGGTTTTCTTGGTCTGCGAGGGACCCGGCTCACGTATACCGCGAAGCCCGGGTCCTCCGAAGAATGCAGCCGACGTTTTGGGACACAGCTATTGTAGCGGGTCAGGACTGTTCTGGGTTTTGTTTTGACAGTTATCTTTTGTTGTTCTGTTGCCATGGTCACAGGTGAAGCTCTCTCTGCGACTGTGTGTTTCCGGGTGAGAGAGCGCCTTTTTGTTGTTGTTGTTGTTGTTGTGTGCTGGTCTGCCTATGTTAATAAACGGCTGTGCTCCCTGGCTAGCTCACGGGAAGCAAGACCAGACGATAGCTCCGTCTCCTCCTTGTCTGAGCTCGCCACAATATTAATTATATATATATATTTTTTTTTTTTTTGCTGTTGAGAATTTTAATTGTAATTTTTGTATTATAGTTTATCAACAGTATTTCTTTTAATTTGTTTACTGGTTTGCGTGCACTTAAGATTACAAAAACAAAAAAAAAAGATCGCCACCACGGCAGATAATTCGCAGCATCATTTATTCTTACAATGATCACACGGTTACTGTAACAGTACATTCAACGGCTTCAGCTCTCCTGCTGGCAGCCGTACACATCACCACCACCAAACCTGCTGCGGCATCGCAGAACATGCCCTGCCACATACCCCCCTCGCCCGCTTCACCTCACCCCGCGAGCAGGCGAGGGAATCGGGCCGGACCATCGGCGCCCCATGCCCCAGTCCAGCGACGGGGAAGCGTCCACTCTGGCAGTCGCTGGAAGCCCCGGAGCTGGCCTGATGGCCACCCATATGGCAAGCAGCGGTGGCGCAGCAGGCTTGAAAGTGAGCTGGGGCTCACAGGCAGCTGGGCAGACGGCCGGCACGCAGGACCATGCAGCCTGCGTGGCGAAGTGGGCAGCATGCCGCCCTCAGGCGTGGCAGGACCCCTGCGCAACTCGACCTCAGTCTCCAGCTTGGCAGGTCCCGCTGACGCGCCAGCCTCCGGCTCACCCCAAGCCGCGCACTGTCCACCCTCACAGTGATCACACAGTTGCTGTAACAGTAGCCTACATTCAACGACTGCAGCCGTCCTGCTGCCAGCTGAACACATCAACACCAAAAACAACAACAGCACAAGCAGCGCACAGGTTTTAAGCTGGTGACGCATCATTGTAGATGCAGTGAAGGTGAGTCCATCTAACCCGTTCCACCTGCAGCGGCATCACAGACCAAGAGCCGCCACAATAATAAAACATTTTTTATTTATTATAAATAAATTACTTCTCCTAATTATGTCCTGGGTTTATGTATGTAATAATACCAAAGGAAACATCACAAAAAACACTTAAGGTCATGAAAATTAATTGCGATTTAGCAATTCAATGAGGCATCCCCCTTATTTATTGTATTGTATTTATAAGTATTGTATCGGTATTGGTATCTGGTACTGGTACTGGCCCGAATTTACTACCACTACCTACAGAGCTAAAGTAGCTCACATCGCGTAAGTATCACAGTGTCCAGTTGTGTATTTCTCTGTTTTTGACCACATTACTGGCGTGTCTCCACACAGGAGACACGCAGCCGTTTGCCTGGTCAGTCTTGCCAGAATGGATAAATTTACGGCAGCTATGCACCCGACTCAGTTCCCAAAGCGCGCTGCTGCCCCCTACTGTCCAAGGTGTTATACACTCTCCTGGCAACAGGGAACTTACATGACATTGTGGATTTAAATTACACCAATAAACCAGCAAAATAAAACATGCATAATAATCTCCATATATCACGACACTTAACTCACAATTGTGACCACATATCTGTGTGGATCACATTGAACTGATGTGGCTTATTGAATCTTTTGGACTGTGTTCAGCACAATATTAGTTAGCCAATAATTGGAGGAGGTTTATTGCTGATTTGTCTGCTATTCTCAATGTATGATGAATTGTAATGACTGTTAGCCATTTGCACACTCTCTCTCTCTCTTTCACTATATAAAATATTTGTCTGGTTAAACTCAGTTCCGACAACAGCTTTCGCAATAACATAACTAGGGATGCAACGATACCAATTTTTTCAAACCGATCCGATACCGATACTTGGATCTGAGTACTTGCCGATACCGAGTACAAAATCCGATACTTCTACCACACACAAGTTAAACTTAACCAGTAGTAAAGAAACGACCCCAGACAACTCTTTAACACAAACGAAACGTTTACTGAACGTAAGGGCAGAGACAAATACTATACAACACATCCCTTTTTTAAACTCAAATGATATTCCAATTCCTTAATCAAATGAAATACACTGTATAAATGAAATAATTCCCTTTCAAATTATATTAAACAACCCAACTTATGTTATCACCTTTTGGTAAGTGACTCACTAATATACACTCCAAAACACGTTATATAACTCCACTAAACATACAATATTCACACATGGGCCCCACACACACTCACATTCACACTTGTTGCAGGCCTGTTTGCTGCTCACGCTGGACGATGGAGAAAAATCCTCTTCTCCCCAGTAAGAGCACAAAAGTCTGACTTACAGTTCCGTTGCTCGGTAGGTCGCCGTTCACCAGTCCCACACTAAATCCACTCCCTGCGGACCCGATGCTGTCTCTGCTACAGCGCGTTAGCCCGTCACTGTCCAGCTCTCCGACAGTCCATAGCGGCTGCCTTCGAGCCGCAGCCAAGCAGTCCGGGCTAGCCTTTAGCCTCGGCGGTCGTAGCTGGAAACACAGTTTTCCACGGTGGTGCGTCCGTTGAAACAAAAAGTCACTTCACCCACACTCTGTTGCGAAGCTCCCACACGGTTAGCTTTCTAGTCACACACTCTTTTGTGCTAGTTAACCTCAGTAAAACTAGCCGAGTCTCTCACTTTGGCTCAGCTAACCTCGTGCATCTCTCCATGCCGTTCTCTTCTCCTCCTCCATTGCAACAGATACACAGGTCCCGTTTTATGCTACCTTCACGGGCCTCCAGAAAATTAGAACTCTGAACAATATTTTAACTCCCTTCAGAGTTACATACCATACAATAATACTTTATGATTAACATAACAGTTTGATTGCTCTAATTACCTGTATTTACCTTGTGACATATTACAGGGCAAATTAAATTCAGGGTACAGTTACATCACATAACTGTGAACACCTTATGTTACCGTGGCGTTCAAGTCCATGGGAATTATGAGTATCTACTCCCAAATTCCCATCCGGGCTACATTAGTATCAGTTCATGGTATCGGTTAACTTTTACGAGTACGAGTACGCACACATGTTACAGTATCGGCCCCGATACCCGATACCAGTATCGGTATCGGTGCATCCCTAAACATAACATAATGATATATAATTATATGTTTCATGTGTGTGTGTATGTGGCTTGTGTGTGTCGGGGGAGGGGGCACCAAACAGGCTAGGACCGCCCCCTGGAACAGCTATAAGCAAGGCTGTCCTGAGAGGCTGCAATAGGAACCACAGGAGCTCTGCACAGAGGGAGAAGCAGTTACTGGCAGGTAAAGGACCAGGTGAGTAAGGAGAATCTGACAAAGGCATTGTTGGCTTACAGGGCCAGGCTAGCTTCGGGGAGGCTTTCTGTGGGAGAATTCCAGAAAGGGGCAGTGCAAAGGGAGGAATGGTTCCCTGAGTTGCCGAGAGAGTCGGGGCTTGAAGGAGGACAGTCAGGTGAAGCAACTGGATGATGATTCCCTTAATGAGAGCTGACGACAGAGGTGGAACAAGGAGGTGAACACTTCCTCTGAACAACAGGCGATGAGTCCAAGGCGGGATTGTATGGACACCTGTGCACAAGGGAGCAGAGTTAAACATGAAGACTAGGCTTCGTCTAGTTACCACAGTAAGTGCCTGAACGAACTGGCGATGAGTAGTAGGCAGCCCTGGCTTAAATAGGCCTCGTGTAATTGACAGCAGATGGGGCTCAGGTGCGACATAGGCGGCTCCGAGAGTAGCCAGGGTGCCATCCTGATGACAAAATTGAAAACCCCTGAGCTGCTCCCACGAAACATGATATAAAAACTAAAAAATACAAAGCTTCAAAAACCTGTGAATCGAGATAAACTGACATGACTCACTGCCACTGAGGACGCAAAGGTTACATGAGCAATAACCTTACTTGGATATTAGCAATTTATTGATTATAAATAGGCAATATTACCTTGAAGTTCAAATCTGACTGACTCAAATTCTAAATTGAATACATCTCACTGTAGTGAAACTTTTATACACTCTAAAAAAAGATCTGCTGGCTTAACGTAAAAAAATTAAGGTAACAATTTGCATGGATCTTTTTAAGTTACTTCAGCTTAGCCACTATAGCATAAATGCCACAAGAGTTCTCTAGTTAGGCAAACTCTATTCCTTACGTACAAACAACATGATTTGCTTTGTCCTCTACAAGCTTAATTAAGTTGAACCAACTTATTTTTAATTGTTTAAAAATTACTCCATTTAGTTATTAAAACTTATTTTTTTACTTTTATTCTACTCAGAAATATCCATGCAAATTGTTACCTCAATTTTTTTGAGTACTAATAACTTACAATAACTTATAACTTACAATTATACAATAAATTACACATTGAAATTCCAGTTTTATGATCAAACTGTTTATTAGAACACCAGTCCACCATTCCAGAGTCATTGACATTTCAATAGCAGACAAAATTGTTGCCTCCATAAAATAAATGGCATAACATTTTGACAGTCATGCTCTGATTCAAGTTTGTTTGTGTTAAAGTGATAGTTTAGGTTTTTTTAAGTATGAAGTACATTGTGAGTGTATTACACACAGTAGACAGCAGTCAGCACATTCCTGCCGACACGCACGATAGGCTCAGTTTGTTTGTGTGACTTTGGTAAATCTGAACTAACCCGAACTAACACCAAAGTCACCAAATAACACAATTACACTTACTGATCAAGGCAGCAGGAGACCAGCAACTCCTGTGTGCTGTCAGGTAAAATTGCTGTTTTTGTCCATGGACGCTGGTGGGCCAGAGCGATTGAAACAACAAGCAGTAGAACTTCTCTTTCCTCACAGAAAAGGCTGTCTGATAGCAAAATAAAGCAGTAAACATATTCTTGATATAATGTACATTTAAACTGACATCAGTTTTATTAGGATGGAGGCTCATCTTGCGTGCGGGTGGCCCCGTCTGCTTCTCCGTAGGTGGAGCTTACTGACTGCCATCTACTGTGTGTAATACACTCACTATACATATGTACCTCATACAGCCTCACTTCAAAAGACCCTATCCTTTTAAAGTGCATTATTTTGAACTAGGTGTACTTAATGCTCAACGCTCAACTTTACACCTACTGCCTACTGTACAGTATGTAACACAACACATTGCAAACAACAGTGGAACATTTCCCGTTTAATTTGAGGATAGCCTCACTCTTCACATTTTTTAGTACAACAGTTTACTTTTTAGTGACATTACCTTAGGACTGGCTTTCATATCATCCAGCTCGAGGAATATCTTTTGAAACACTTCAAAAGTGTTTTTCAGTTCTTTTGGGTAGCTGAGGTTGAGTGCATATATCAGCCCCATTAGCAAGGCACAGGCTCTGGGTACATCCAGGTCTGCTAGGACTTCTGTTCCTTCAAGTATGATCCTTGCGCTGGCTGGATCAGACGTTGTGGCACCTCTGGTTACAATCTTCATCACTTCATTGGTAATATCCCCGCCACCATCCTGGTAGGTCAGAATCAATATAAATGTTTTAAGTAATCATACTTATACATGAGAGTAACACAAAATAGGGCTGCAACTAACAATTTTCTCGATTATCTGATTAGTTGTTTGGTCCAGAAAATGTCAGAAAATGGTGAAAAATGTCAATGTTTCTCAGAGCCCAATATGATGACCTCAAATGTCAAACATATTCAGTTTGCTGTCATAGAGGAGTAAAGAAACCAGAAACCATTCACATTTATGAAGCTGAAACCAGAGAATTTGGACTTCTTTTTCTAAAATAATTACTCAAACCGATCAATCAATTATCAAAATAGTTGCCGATTAATTTAGAAATCAATTAATAATAGATTAGATCGTAGCTCTAATACAAAGTATAGTCATGTCTGATTTACCTGCTCTTTGAAGAGATCCTCCTCCTTTTCCCTGAGATACACCACTAAGCCACGGATAGCGACCTCTCGCCTTCTCTCCACAGAATCGTCCTGTGAATAAGAAAAAGAATGTCGAACTGCTCTTCGAGGAGGATGGGTTTTTGATAATGTAACTATAGTCTTTAGTCTAATCATTATCTCACAGGAAATCCTTATGACATTAAAAGTTAAAACTATGTATATTATTTTTAGTGTTGAGTTTCTCCTAAAAGTTGCTTTATGTTTCCAAATCAAAGATATTTTTTCTTAAGTGATACAACTGCGCTTATGTATCTGCAGTTAACACCCAAAAGAGCAAAATTATATTTTATGTGCTAATGTACACTCAATGTAATGTCATTAAAACAACTAGTTTATGAATGTTACTTAAGATCTTTCCTGTGGCGTTTCTACAACATGGCGTTCGCTTCCTCGCCCGCGTTTTTTGACTGAACTTTGACACAGGCTGTTCTTCAGCTAGGGCTCAATTAACAAACTTCAATCTCACATAAAAATAACTCTAGGACTTAAACATCAAAATGCATCGATGTTAAACCGAATGTATACTCAGTAACCTACATTTGTTTAGTCATGAATGTAAAACGGCCCAGCCTTTTGCTGGTCAAACCTTCATCAACGCTGCAACGATTTCAAAGTAGAAAGAAGAAAAACGTGTATTACCCTGTCTTTGCAGAGTTAAAACTACTGCTACAGAAGCTCAGTGTCAATTAACACCATTTGGCTGCCACCGTAAAACAAAACTTAACAAAGACTAATGTTACGGTCGAATTACTTCACAAGTTAGCCAGAAGTGTAACGTTACTAGCTTATCACCACCACTCGCCGAGGAAGAGTTTAGTGTTGTGTAAAAAGGATTTCTTGCAGTGCGTGTTGATAGAGTTAAAGTTAGAGTTATTAGCTGCTGTGAATAAAACAAGGCAAAAAATTGTACTCACCACAAAGCTTTAACGTTTGATAACGTTCCGTACAAAATGGCGCTTCTCCGCTTTCTCTCTTTGCCTCCGTTTCTTTCGATCAGTGGTCTGAGAGCACAACATGTCTGGGCAAGTCAGCCTTGTACTCAGCTTTTAAAGGACGCTTACTTGATTTTTAAGTTGTATTAACTGAATACACTTTCATGTTAAGTTAACACAGAAATGTCTGTTCAAAATCGATATATTACTGAGCTAAGACTGTTTTCTTTATTTTCATTTCGACCAACTCATTAAATTAAGTTATCAACTGATTACAATGTGTACATGCAACAAACTTAATTTTTTATGCAGAAAAAGCTATTGATTTTAAGCTTTACTTACTAACCCCATGAATCATTTTTTAGAGTGTAGAACACAAAGTTGAATCTGTCATTTTGGGATTATTATTATTAGTATTATTATTATTATTATTATTATTATTATTATCCATCCATTCACTGCCGCTTATCCTTTTCAGGGTCGCAGGGGGCGCTGGAGCCTATCCCAGCTGTCATAGGGCGAGAGGCGGGGTACGCCCTGGACAGGTTGCCAGTCTGTTGCAGGGTCAACACACAGGGACAGACAACCATTCACACTCACATTCACTCGCACATTCACACCTAGTGGCAATTTGGATTTTCCAATTAACCTATCCCCACTATTATTATTGTGTGGATGCTGGAGGCATCCACACTATTGAGTTCCTGTTTCTCTTTATTCTTTATTATTATTATTCTTGGTGTTTCCGTACGTTTTTCGCCGTGGATCTACTTCCACAATTTTCAGCCGATTTTCACCGTTCAAATTTTAAACTATTCTGCTAATTTTTCCCTTTCCGGCTATATCTTTTGGTATTTTATACTATTATACTTTTTAAAATATTAAGCTTTTTCCTTTAATTTGTCCCATTGGAAATGAATGGGAAACTTCTGCAATTCTGCTAAAACTTTCTTGTTTTTGAGACTTAACTACTTCCTCATACTTTCGCCTAGAATAACCATTCAAACTTTAAAATGTTCTCAAATTATTGGGCTATTCAGGTATAAATCAGCTTTTTCAAATCTTTTACCGTTTTACTTTTATGCCTCTTCAAGTTTTGAGTTTCATCTTTGTGATTTTTCACAAAATACATGCGTTGTTATGGTTGCTATGGTCTTGGCTTCCAGTGTGCCACTGAAGGTTTTGCAGTCTTCTCTTCATGTCCGAACAACGTCTTGCTACTTGCTCAATTTTCACTCAACCCCCACAAATTATACATCAAAACGTAGGTATTTTTGCTGGCTTTCAGAAAATGTCACTATCATTGTTGTGGAATTTATAGAATTTTGGCAAATCTCCTCAGACCAACAGAAAGTCGGAAAAGTCTCCATAGAAAGTCAATGGAGAGTTTGTTCAAAATCACCGCTTGATTTCTGTAATGAGAGGCATTTTCGAATCGTCATATCTCCTTAACGAAGCAAAGTTAAGACATGAGGCTTGTCCCCGTATATCTTCAGACACTCCTGACGCTCACAATTCAAGAATTTGTTTCTCACCTATTACCATTCTGAAATGAGTTAGACTTGTTTGAGGGTAGGAAATTCGTCCTTCGCTCAGATTTCTTCAGATTTCAAACTCTGGAAATGAACCACTTTTTTCTCTCGTCATAACTTTTTGTTGGATTTCCACAGAGACCTGAAAACTTCCATGACTGTTAATCAAAGCCTGCTGTCTCTTACGGTGAAAGAATTATATTGATACTCCAAATAGATTTAGAGTTAGAAAGCGTTGTTTGAGGGCAGGTCAAGGCAGTTTTTGCTTCGCCTCTACTCAGTTATGGTGCATTACAAGTCAAATATCTTTAATAATTCATATTTTAATGATAAATCGTGAACACTTTAAGATTCCCCCATCTCTTCTGAACAAAACGGTGTAAGAATGACCGTTCTAGCCCCTACGGTTAGGAAATTATGGCCATTTGTTTGAGGGGAATGCTCACTATGACAAATACACTGCAGAAATCCTGTCTCTCTCTGTGTCTGTGTGTGTAAAAGCCTGCACTTGGTGCACCAGTTTTGGCGGGAAAAAGCACACAGCCTCTCTGATTGGTGAATTCAAATTAAGCAGCTCCCAGGCTGCTTGACTGACCTAGAGTCTTGCTTGTCTCTCCCTGTGTGTGTGTGTGTGTGTGTGTGTGTGTGTGTGTGTGTGTGTGTGTGTGAGAGAGAGAGAGAGAGCCTTTTTATGGGAGCATCTTACTGTATGATTTAAATTCAATATATTTAGACTGGTTGACTGAATTTGGTCCTGTGTGTGTCTCTCTGTGCTTGTGTGTTTCTATATGTGTCCATCTTTGTGATTGTGTGACTGTTATACTTTTTTTTACTGATTTTCTTTTCATTTAACAATTACATTTGAGGGACCCTTAGCATGTTCAGGATTTTTTCAGCTGTCCATTTTGCTTTTCCAATTTTTCTATTTAAGTTATTACTATTGTGCTAAGTCATAGCATTTCTGCTGCTTTTCAGTATTTGTGCTAAATACAGCATTTCTGCTAAATCATACTATTTCTGCTATTTCATAAGATTTTTGCTACATGTAATGTTTCTGCTAAAAAATACAATTTCTCCCAAATATAGTATTTTTGATTAATTATAGTTTTTCTACCAAATCATAGTACAGTTTTACTGCTTTTTATATGGCTTCTAAGACAACCAATCATGTCTGAGGGCTTGCACATTCAAATTTGCATATTGGGGCCCTCGTGGCTTCTTAGATAACCAATCATCTATGTCATATATCTATGATATTTCATATTTTTATTTTAAATGGTCAACATTTCAAGATTCTCCCATGTCCTCTGAACAAAACGGTCTAAGAACGACCATTTTAGCCCCTACGGTTAGGAATTTATGGCTGTTTGTTTGAGGGGAGTCCTCACTATGAGAAATAGACTGCAAAAATCCTGTCTCTCTCTGTGCTGTAAGAGCCTGCACTTAGTGCACCAGTTTTGGTGGGAAAAATACACAGCCTCTCTGATTGGTGGATTCAAATTAAGAAGCTCACAGCTGTTTGACTGACCTGGAAACATGCTGTTAACAGCCCCTGTTCACTTGCTGATGCTGCTGCTGCTGCTGCTGTGTGTGTGTGTGTGTGTGTGTGTGTGTGTGTGTGTGTGAGAGAGAGAGAGAGAGAAGAGAGAGAGAGAAAGAAAGACACACACACAAAGACCCTTTTTAGGGCAGCATCTCATTGTTGGATAAAAATATAATATATTCAGACTGGTTGACTGGCATAGACCCTGTGTGTGTGTCTCTCTGTACAATTGTGTATCCATATTTGATTTACTGTGTATTTGGTGATTTGTGTATCCATATTTGATTTTGTGTATATCTGTTGGCTGTTCGTATTTGTTTTTCTCTAAATGTATTTTTATTTATTTTTTTTCACAGGTGAACAAAAATTAGTTTTGAGCTTACTTAACCATCTTCCTTTTTGTTCAGCTTGTCATTTTACCTTTCCAATGTTTTCACTTAAGTTATTACTATTCTGCTCAATCATATTATCTGTTCTAAATCATTGTTATTAAGCTATATTGTAGGATTTCTGCTAAATCATAGTATTTCTACAATATTATATTTTCCTTTCTAAATATAGCATTTCTGCTATAGAATAGCATTTCTGCTATGTTAAAATACTTGTGCTAAACTGGAGTATTTTTGCTAAAACATAGTATTTATTTAAAATTACAATATTAATAGTATATTATAGTGTCTCTTGTAAATCACAGCATTTCTGCTATGTTGTACTGTTTTTCTAAATCATAGTATTTCTGTAATGTTTCAGATTGTTTGGCTAAATTTATTCTTTCTGTTATCTTATACTATTTCTCCTAAATTCTTGTATTTTTGAGAAGTTATCATGTTTCTGGTAAGTTACAATATTTCTGCTAAGTTCTGCTATGCTATTGTATTTCTGCCGAGTATTATGTTTCCTCTAAGATATTACAGTTCTGCTAAGTTACTACATTTTAGCAAAGTTCATTTGCTTCTGCAAAGTTTTACAATTTCTGCAACTTTTCAGCTTTTTCAGCTAGTTTCAGCAGACAGCTTCAGCGTTCCAGCATCCACACTGCATTTTCGCAGGAAATGCAAATTTTTCTAGTTATTATTTTAATTATTATTATTATCATCATTATTATCATCATCATAATTATTATTAATAGTAATGTCATTATTATTGTTGTCCTGAGTTACAGGGTAACAATAATGTTGATTGCCTAAAAGAAAAACTTTTTTGTCACCTGTCAACAATGTAAACATGCTGTGATACCCTGAGTTACAGACAGAGGGCTTCATCGCACACTGAAAGTTATTTTTAAATTATTCCTGAAAAGTTAGTTTTGAACAGACATTGGGCTGCAAATCAAGGCAGCATCTATGCCACTTAATAGTCATTCACACGTTTATCCTCTATAACAGTTTGATCCTTTTTGATTTCCTATAAAAATACTTTACCCAGATTTAAAATGATGCCTTTTTGAAATGCTGAAGTGTATTTTCCTACAGAAAACACAAAATGCACTCTTTGACGCTCCAGTTGTCATTTATTAGAACCACAATAACATTTCAACAACAACAGTTCAACATGGGCTGCATGATGACACGGTGATTGCCACCACGGCCTCACAGGAAGACGGTCCTGGGTGTGAATCCATCAGTTTCCTGGTCTTCGGTGTGGAGATTGTATCTTCTCCCAGTGCTGGTGTGGGTTCTCTCCAGCTTCCACCCACAGTTCAAAGATGTGCTGGGTTATATGGTTATTCTCAGATCTGTCTCTCAACAGTTCTGGCAATTTGTCCATAGCTCCTCTCACCCTTTGACACCTGGGATAGCCTCCAGTCAATCACTGGCTGGTACTACAGCTCAATATTTCATCAAATAATAATCTTATCTCTATAGCTGTTGGTGAACACATCATTAAACATTCTTCTGTAAACCAGCACATCAGTGTGTATAAATCCCGTCTCAAATCTCCTTTCCTTTTGCTATTTAATGAATTTCTGACATTTTCAAATAAAATTTAAAGTTGTATTTCAATATTTGAGGGAGATGATCTCAAAGCAGTTACTGTTGGTCACGTCATTTACTTTGAGTATGAGTACACTGTATTACACTGTACATGAGTACAGTGTAATAATTACAATGATGGCTGAACTGACTCTTAAGTAAAAGTAAAATAACAGTGCTGGCAGATAAAATACCCAAAATGCAGGAAGAATAAATGTCAATAAGACAAAAACAAAGAAAGTAAATCTGATAAAGCACAAGAATCAATCAGGCACTCAGGAAGGCAAATAAAGGCATAAAATCAAGGCACGTGAGAGAGGCAAAGTACCAAAAGCAAAACTATAGAAACTAGTAAAATATGATCATTATAAAGGCAAGAAAAAATAAACATGGAGATTACAAAGCAGGAACCACAACTTAAGAAATACTTAAGAACCTATAAGTATATATATGTATATATGCTATAAGAACCCTGTAACAAAAACATTATTATTTCATTAAATCACATCTGTACCTTTTACTTCATTATCATCACAGGCATGAATGGTTAATAAATATGTGGTTTAAATCAGACATTTATGATAAAAATGTAATATAACTGCTTATGTTAAAACCATGCTAAATTTCCCTTTATGCATATTAAATGCTTTATGATTATCTTTGCTAGAAAGATATAATCCAACTTCTTTTATTTTTAACTTCTCTACTTGTTTTAGGAAAATTATAATGTTGATGTTGTTTATTCAGCCAAAAGTTGAGATTGCAAGCTTCGTTTATGAAGCATCAACAATATTTAGATTGTGATGTGGTCTATGGTATGTGTCTGTTAGAGAACAATGTTTAGAGAGACTCTGGTAAGAAAAAACATCAGCATGAAATGACCAATAAACCTGAGAAAAACTGATGATGCTCTTCCATTTCACAATAATGCTTCTGATATTCTCCAAGACACTAGCCTTATGAGGAATCTCATCACTCTCATTTACTCGAAACTTTTTGAAAAATGTGCTAGAAATCTGGACAGTTGCAGCAGTAGACACTGGTTGTAGTACCCAGAGGGCCAGTTGTTTGCTTACCAGATGTGGTACTGTAATTTGGAACTGTGGGGAAAAGTGGGGCAGATGTTCGAGGTGATGAGAAAGATGTGTTGCTGGGAGGGATCGGTGAGTTGGATGTAGAAGACAAAGGTGTTGAATCTGAAGGGCTGTGGTTGTAGGAGGAGTAGATGTACTCTTCTTTCTGTTCCAAGATTGGCGGCATTTGGAGTGACACAGTGACTTAGGTTCTGAGTAAAGCTGAGTGATACTTGTGTCATTAGGACATTGTGTTCCAGGAAATGCTTCAATTCCCAGCTCTGTGTTGAGTTCTCCCAAGGTTTTGGTCTGCAGATTCGGGCCATCATCTTTGTTCTCACCCCAGTGGGCACTCGCAAGCCATGTGTTCTGACTGTGACTGTAGCAGCAGAATGCCGACCACAGCACTGAAGGAATATTTATCCTTTGGTTGAGTGGGATTTCGTTGCTGGGCTGTGCTCCAATCACTACAAAGCCTTCTTTTTTGTCATTGTTGTTAATGCAGTAATTATCCAGAATGCATTTAACACATCTCTCCATCATGTTCCACCTACCATTGTTAAATTGTCTTCTTTGAGGAACAGCGTTAGTCAGGGTAAAGGTAGATCTTTTGTCAACTTCATCAGATTTATACAAACTTGGAAATAAATGCCCTCTGTCAAACTCTGTCTGTTTGTAGTAATCAATGTCCCCAGCCTGGTGGTTGTAGGTGATTCTCTTGTCTGCTGGTATCATATTGTCATTGTCATTTATGTTTTCAAGCTATAAAAGTGAAAACAATATATTAGTGACTCATGCATGGCTGCTGCAAAGTGGACTAAATGTACATTTACTAATTGGTTGATCAAAGTTGTATAATTTAAACATAACAGCCCGCTTAGGGTGTGAGCTTTACATATTTTAATGCTACCATTTAAAAAGGCAAACTTTAATTGACAAGACTGTTGTTGCATAGGAAATATACAGATGTGTCCTATATCAGAAAAAATGCAAAATCTAGATCACTGAATGTTAAGTAATAAGCTAAAGTAGTAATACTTTATAATAATCTCAGACTATTAAGCATTAGTGAGATATTAGTACATACTACTGAGAATTACTCCTCAGTAGTATGTAATTTATAAATGCAGACTTGAAATACTTTCATTTTCTTTTATAAATTCTTTATGTGGCAAAAATACTCCTCATTTTAAATGCAGTCAAACAAAGTACTAAATAACAATTAATAACTGATTGAATTAACCATGAATTACAGTATGAAGTAAGTATTAATACAATCTTTATTAGAACAATAAGCTCATATCTTAATTGCTATGTATATAAATCTACATTTAAATACTTTGTTGATCATTTATCCAGCCTCTCTAAATGTTACCATGAACGTGTTATACATGAGATTCTTAATTAAAAGGAAATGTTTTACGTACTAATGCCTCAATAATGCTTAATAGAATGACATTATTATAAAGTGTTACCATAAAAGTTACTTTTGTAGTTCACTGCAGTGCTTTAGTCCCAACAGCAGTAGCACAGCACTGTGGGTAGTTTAATTTTAGTGGTATACTAAGATTCACAGTAATAAATGTGGTATGTATTATCATCATATAGCACTGCATTATGAACATATTTTATCAAAGCTTAAAAAGATGTATTAAAATTGATGACTATTACTAATAATGATACCTGTGGTTCAATCTTCCAATAACTTCTTTTTCCCTCGCTTCCCCCTCTGTACTCTGCAGCAGAAAAAACTGGAATCCTGTTCTTGGTGTCGTACAGCGTCACAAACCTCCTGATGTCTCTCAAAGTCTGGCAGATCACTTTGTATCTGTTCTGGTCCAGGATGTTCCCTCCCTCCAAAATTCCTGGGATGTTTGGTGGAATTTGCTGCAGAAAAAACTCATTACAGTCTTCCACTGATGTCACCACTCGAGAATCTGTGGGAACGATGGACAGAAGGAGGAGAGCAGCGAGGGGCAGGAGCTGCTTCAGTAATGACATCGCCTCACCCTGCTTCATCTGGTCAGAGGAGAAACCAAAAAGAATTATAAATAATTACACATGCAAGCAAATATTTTGGATTTTACTTATCTTCTGTCTTATATATAAAATTCAAATGGTTAAAATGGTTCATGTTTGTATTAAAAATGGATAAAGTTTCAAACAATGAGATCAGTATATGCACAAATAATCACTGAGTCAAAAACTAAGAATTAGAACTACCCTAAAATGCTTACTTCAAGACTTTTTTTTGTTTTGGCTCTGTGTGATGTCAAAAAAGGTGTAGAGCTGTGGCTCTGAACACAGAACCCCACCCACTGTTCACATGTTGTGATTGCAAGGGATATACAGTCAGAAGTAAGTTGGATTAAAGGAAGAGGACAAAATTTCAGATGAACAAAGGCCCATTATAAAATGAGGAATACGGATTAACCACAAAAAAACATAAAAAAAACCCCCATTAAAATACAAAGGTGTACATGCATGTGAAGTTGGATTCTTGTAAATATTTAAGCCTCATTTTGTGTTTTTTCTGCAACAGTTTAAAATGCCTTTCCGCATCTAAAGGAAAACACAAAGTCAGCTGAACAGCAACAAAGACATAATTCACTGAGGCTTTCAGGCATTCTGAGTTCTTCCCATCTTTTCTCATTGTGTTTTTATCTGCTTTTAGCACCATTTCTAATTAGTCTCCAAAAGGTTGATTCTGTTCATCTGGACGTAGCGTTTTGTGGGAGAAACGTTTCGTCACATCCTGCAGTCAACTGAGACTGAAGAAGTCACTTGGATGAGTGACGAAAGGTGGTGTGCAGCCACAGGCCAGTTGCAGTCACACTGCTGGCCCTGTGCTGGCCCAGAACAGTTTCAGCTCTGGCCCCAGATGTCAGCCTAATGTGTACCTTAATCAAGCCGTGCAATAACAAAGTGCCAGAGCATGCATACAGTGAATGGACTGATTTTTATATAGCGCTTTTCTACTCTCTCTATTATTGCGGTGATCAGATGTACGTCTCCTCAATACAAGGTCAGCAGTCAGCACTCTTTCAGATTCCCTGAGTCCACCTGCTCAGGTTT
This sequence comes from Pelmatolapia mariae, assembly GCF_036321145.2. Lineage (NCBI taxonomy): Eukaryota > Metazoa > Chordata > Actinopteri > Cichliformes > Cichlidae > Pelmatolapia > Pelmatolapia mariae. The sequence continues at coordinate 45,313,653 of NC_086229.1, read as the reverse complement.
TCTTGGATCAACACAATACCAGAGAAGAAAATCACTTGAGGAATCATATTCATACCTTGTCACCAAGATTGTTGTGGAAAAATAAAACCACAATGATTTTCTGAGATTGAAATAACCTTTTGAAATGGGATCTTTGCACCAGCACTAAAGAATAGGCAAAAATAGCTCCTTCATAACCTTTTGATGGATACAATCTTTGTCTATTCAACTGTAGGAAGCTCGGTTCTAACCGTCATGTAGAGACCAGCCTGAAAATGAAGTGTGTATGATGCGTTCAAGCCCATACAATTCACTGTTTGGGCTTGACCACACCATACACTATGGTGTCATAGAGAGTTAAAATTACATACCCATAGTACACACAGGTTTGATGAGGTAAAACACTAATTTTTCATGACAAAGAATAAAGAAAATTAAGCTTTAGAGTCAAACACCGAAGTTCAACTAATCCAAAACTTTAAATCTTTAAAGAACAAAAAAGCCAAACAGAAACTGAAGCTCAGTAATGTTCACTGAAACTCCTAAACTCAGATACATAAATACCCTACCACCATAACAGAATGTGTCCACACATGCAGACAGGACTTTCAAACAGACTATTTTTATATAATAATATAAATTGTACACGGAAACTGACTACAATCACCTAAAATAAATATTGAAAGATTGATAAAGATGAAAGATGAAAAAATTCTTACCTCCACTTGTTTTCTGAAAACCGTCTCAACTGGTGTTGCTACAGGTTTATACAGCAGAAGACCCAAGACAGCTAGTGGAGAGCTGGACTGACTTCATTAAATATAAACTGAGCTGAAGGAGGAGGTCTAAGTTTTGTGGCTATCAGTGTTTTAGAATGGAAACTCTTTTCAGATTTGTAAAATTATATGTGATGCATAAAGTTACGTCATCCTTCTTCGTGTGAGGGCTGGAAGTGGAAGTGGGATGAAAATGCAAACAAAGTTAAAGGTCACTTATTCTGGGAAAACTGACAATATTTTCTGAATCATTTAGTTATATTTTTATTTTTTTTTATTTTTTTGGAAATATAAAACATGTAGTCATTGACAAAAATACACAGACACAACTGGGACCAGTAATGGTGGAGACTTTGGCTTCAGTTTAACAGCATTATTGATTAATGTAAATGTTTTTGATTTATTTAACATAAAAATCGTTTTACATGTTGAAGCTTTTCAAACAGATTAACACAAAAGTTGTTTTAGGTTCACCCAAAATGCCGAAGTAGGATACTGATTTGTGAAAATCTTAATATTGAGCTCTCTAACACTTTCTCTGTGTCTCAGTGAGTTAAAGCCACTCTTTACTAAATTAGAACCTGCTTTTCTCCAACAGCCAGCTGGAACAGGTCCTCATAAGACCTGTGTAGGGATGCTTTAGGTGAACCCACACAGCACACGGGGGAACAGAGGTGGTCCCCACACTGTGGGCGAGTGGAGCTCCAACTTATGCATTATTTTGTACATGAAACAGTCAATTCTACATGGACGCTAATATTTGACACCAGTCCCAGCAGCTGTATCAAACATTTTATTGTAATATATTTCACAGGACATTATATTTCCCATTCTGTTTGTTGCTGTGTTGGTGGAGATGTTCTTCATTTACCTGACTATCAGTTTCATTTTTTCTATCTGGGCACTGATTTTTCTTCTCATAAATCATTTATTTATCAATCAATCGTGTCCTGGTAGACTTGGATCTGCCTGAGGTGACGGTGGTTCAGGGGGTAACATGAACACACATTCCTGAAAATATTATTGGACTGAAAATAAATGCTTAAAAATTATCATAACTTTTACTGGAAACTGAAATTGCTGAATCTTTTCCCTTTTGAATTAATTGTACTGTATAACTGATGCTGAGCTATGACGCTAAGTGATCTGAGTGAACAGAGAATGGAGAGTTTTTTGTGGCTGGCTTTACGGTGGGAGTGCAGTATTTACTTAATAATAATAATAATAAACATTATTTATAAAGCACACTAAAAACCAAGGTGCTTGACAAAATAAGATGGGAAAAAGGAGATGGGAGAGGGAAAGAGAAAGAGAAAGGACCTGGCACGTATTAAATATAAAAGCATGACAATCATAATACATAAAAGTAGTTAATAGTTAATAAAAGCATAATAAATAGAAATGTGTCAACACACACCAAATATTAGCTAGATGGAAAAGCAAGATTAAAAAAATAAGTCTTTAACCGTGATTTAAACAATGGCATAGAGTCAGACGCCCGGAAAGCAACAGGAAGAGTGTTCCATGAGACTGGGTCAGCTATGGCAAACGCAGGGTCGCCCCGAGACTTCATCACAGGAGTCATGGAGGAAAATTTCCTGCTACCTGTCAAAAGACGTGCCGCCGCATTCTGGACAGACTGCAATCTAAGGAGAACGGAGGAGGAACTTCAGGTCTCGAGAGCCGGTGGCCTGCAGGTTTTAGATTTGACTTTGATCCATCACAGATGATTTAAATGGATAAATTACCTCCTTAACATTTCTTAAAGTTCTCCAGTGATGGTAATGAACTAATCATTTTATTCAGGTGTGTTGACCCTGTGTGATTACTATCGAACACAGTTTTCTTTTTGTTCAGGATAAGAGGATTACTCTTAAACCAATCTTTTACCTCACGCATGCATTCATGAAGATAATGAAAATATCTGTATGTCATCGGCATAGCAATTAAAGGCAATATTATACTTCTCAAAAATTGCTCCAAGAGCGAGCAGATATAGTGAGAAGAGATTAGGGCCTAATACAGATCCCTGAGGCACACCACAGCATAGATACTTTTAGACACAGGTTTTCTGGAAAACCGTAGTTGGAAAATCTAGAGTCTAAAGTGTTGTTTTGGGGAGTGATATCACTGTATCAGAAAAAATATCAAGCAATACATTTAGTCCTTTCAAACATGGGACAAAGCTAAAGCTAATCAGCACAAACACATATAAATACAAGATTTAGTTTATGAATAGCGATTGCATTCTTCAGTTACAGAATTATGTATCAGAGCATTAAATTCATTAAACCTTAAGAATGTTCTCAAGTTGAGGTGGAGAGAACATACAATGATCATTTCGAGCATTTTGAGAGTGTGTAAGACTTGGACCTTTGTTGTGAAGTAGTATTTTAATCTCATGTAAAGGAAGGCTGTAAAGGAAGATGTTTCTGCTTACACAAAAACATGCCATATATACAGTTTTTCTCAAATACTTTGATGCAATTCTCGCATTTGGAAAGGTTTTAACATCATGATCGTCATTTGTCACAGTCTTAATGCAGTTCTCAGTAAAGGCATTTTTCATAATTTGGACTCACATGTACAAAAAACATTAAAGCATTAAGGTAGGGTGTTACATTTCAGAACATTAAATATATTTATTAGCACTAGTCCTGCTTGTTTGTCAGTAGATATTTACATCCTAGGTTAGAGCTCTTTGCACTGTTTACGTTGCCCTTTGTAATAAGCTCACAGAAGCTATTGTCTCGACAAAGGTGAGTTGATAACAAAGTGACACTCTCCTCTAAAGAAGTAATTCATACATGATTTTATTCATTTAGCACAAATGGTTGATGGAATAAACACTGAAAACCTTTTAATAAAAGCACATTAAGATAAAATGAATCTACAACACAGTAACAAGCATTATGCTGCTACCATAATCTGGCAGTTATAGCTGAAACTTAATCTCAACCTCAAAGTTCAGGTGTTTCTCTGCCTGGCAGAACTTATTAAAACTATGCAAAGTCTTTGACTCAAAAAAATTGAGTAAAGCTTACTTAAGAGGACTGTTAGGACAACATATTCATTGCAAGTATATTACAGTGTAATATCGTATATTGTGTTCAATTAAAAATATTTAGGTTGGCTGAACACATTTTTTGTCAATGTCTTATTAAAACTCAAAGTAAGTTAGCAGTACTTCTATTCAAAAAAGTTGATCAACTCAGTTTATTTGAGTTGTCTTAAATTAGAAAAACTAAGTAAGCTGGAAATGTTGCTTCTCTGTATGGAAGGATAAAACTATTTGGTTTGGAAATACCATGTCATTACTTTCCTCCTCACTGGCACATACTAAATGGTGGAGAGTCGTAAACCACTGCCTCTCTGACGCCAACTGTCTGCCATCTACAATCCAGCTTTGAGATCCCTTCCCAGAAGCCTGGGCCGTCTCACCTCAGGAAATCATATGATAGGGTGGAGCTAGGTTTCACAATGAGCTCACCCAAAACCTTGGCTGATTGTGACCTACACCCATTTTCATGCGATTAGGTAGAGGATCATTAGGGGGTCCATTGTCCCTCTCGGTGGGATACTCCCACAGGGCTTAAATCTGGGACTCTCCACCATTTGACCCCAGAACTGAAGAAGCTTCTCGGATGAGAGGTGAAATGTCTTCAAGCAAGCAAATGCTACTACTACTACTACTTATAATAATAATAGTTTCTGTTTTGTTAAAAATGTGGATAGATACAAGTTTTATTGTGAAAGTCCAAAGCCTTAAGCCAGATTAGTGGCCCGCTAAAAGGTTAAAGTCTAGTTGATATTAAAGTAATTTAGCTTGTCCTTTTAAAGAATTAAGTTAAATTCAACAGTTGAATCATAAGAAACCTTTTGGGATTGTAACTGTGCTTATTAGAAACTTTATATATTGGAAGTTGGCTTTTAATAAGCACGCAATGATCATGTTTAAATTAGGTGGTCTTTTTTTAAACACATCTCTTTAGGCCTGAACTGACAGTGCCAATACAGCACATTCAGACACAGAACACACAGGTGTTTTTAATACTTTGTGTTAGTCTAATTTGGGGTCTACATTGACCTTCTGTGTTGGAAGTTATAAACGCTGCACAACCCTTAAGGATCAAATCAGCTTCTAAATAATTTAATGGTTTTACTTTACTATTACCTTTTTGTAATCTTGGGTCTCGATCAAAGATCTGTTCTACTACCGTGATTTATTTTTTACCTCTGCTTTTTCATGTGCACATGTGGCAGCAGTGTCATTTGGTATGTTATGAAAGATGTGTTCGAAGGTTTGTTTTAGTTTGATCAGTTTGTCATTGTTTGTGGCCATCAACTGTGTGATGGTTCGTTTAACAGTTAAAAATCATCAGGTCTGAAGTTTTTTGTTAAAGGGTTTGAGACGCAGCCTTCAGAGCAGGTGACAAGGCATCCTTGGGAACAGCGAGGGTCTTGTGCCATTAAAGCAGTGAAGCACGGACATAGCAGAAGAATCCACATCAACTTCCAAGACAGCGGTGACATGCGATGCATGTGGCAGGGTGAGTAGCGGTTTTTGATATAGGCAACAGGGGTGGTTGCCCAGGGCAGCATCACGGGCATCTGCAAAAGTAACTAAGTAAGTAAAGTTTATTTATTAAGCGCTTTTCATAGACAGGCCATCACAAAGCGCTGTACACAAATATTAAAATAATCATCAAGTTAAGTCATGGAATAGACAATAAACACAATATAAAAAATTAAAAGTAAATTAAAATTATTAAAATTTAAATTTAAAAAGTGTTGATCAACAGGAAAATGTTGCTCGTCATCAAGATTAACGTGATTAAACATTAAACAGGCAATTAATCCGTCTGGACCGCAGAATGACTCAAAGTCCCTGAAATGTCTCTGTCAACAGCAGTTTGTTCAAAGTTTGTCAATTCTGCACTCCAGATGGCTTGATTGCTTTCCAAATTTTAATGCTTTCCACTGCAGTGCTTCACAATGAGCACTGGAGCCTGTCAGGGATGTGTGCTCAGCTCACTACGGTTCACTCTGACGCACAGCTTTGCAGAAATGCACAGTTTGAACCACATCATGAAAGTCGCTAATGCCATGACCGGGTGGGTCTCACCAGCAAGAACGATGAGTCAGCATACAGAGAGGAGATGAAACAGTGAACAGACTGTTGCAGAGTCAACAACCTGTCTCTGAAAGTGGACCAAACAGAAGACACGATTGTTAATTTCAGGAGAGCACAGACCGATTACTGCCCACTTAATATAAATGGATCCTCTCTGGAGGATGTCAAGATCACCAAATTCCTTGGTGTCCACCAGGGGAGGACATCTCCTGGTCCCTTAACACCAAGTCCATAACCAAGAAGGCCCAGCAGTGTCTCTACTACTCTGTCCTTTACCACTGTACATGGTTAAAATGACAATAAAAACAGCGCAAAATAAAAGAATAAAAGCAGCAGAAAATGCAGCACGGTCGCATTACTATTTTTCAACGAACAGACAGTTGAAGCTGTGTTCAGCTTAGAGGGTGTTATATTAGTTGCCTAAAAGTAGTTGTTTATGTAATCCGGTTGCTACAGCTTTAAGCACCTGCGCGTGCTCCCGCGGACGACAATTATGCTGTATGCAGTTATGCATACAATTATGCAGCAATGTCTGGCAGATGATCACATTTTGGCACAACAATCGCATGAGTGCTACTTGTGGGTGAGTAGCTTTGATATCTTGTATGAAATATTTTGCAGTTACGTATTGTCTGAGACATTATAGCTGTGTCCCAAAACGTTGGCTGCATCCTTCGGAGGACCCGACCTTCACAGTCTACGTGGGCCGGGTCCTTCGAAGACCAAGAAGGCCAGAAGTGCGAAGCTGTGAAATGAGACTGTCTAGCCTTCAGATCTGCATCACCGCTATCTCGGTGGGGTTTAATAAACTCAGCCATCTGCTCCTTGCTATCTAAAATATAACAGGATGCTGGCATAAATTCTCGACCATCTCACACTCCTGTTTAATCTGTTTTCTGTTTGACATTTATTCAGCTGTGCGAAAATCCCAGAGGAACCCACCTGGGGGATTAATAAAGCTTTATTTAATCTAATAATCTAATACCTTGGATCTCAGCCAAACCGATTTACTCCGGAAAAAATAAAACAATTAAAATTTTTAAGTTATCCGCGTGGCTTATATATCATGTTTAACCTGAGTAGCGAAACAGCGGGGGTCTGAAAACGATGAAGCCGGGAGTCCGCTGCTCGAGTGACCATTGAACCCCCCAGCTTGCTATCGAGCGGGTGGGTAACAGACATCTCCGAAAACGTCGGCGCACTTTTGCAAATATGCGATGTCTTGATAAACCAAGCAGATATTTGAAATTTACACAGCTAATTTCTTGACTGAAAATATGTTAAAAGTTTAATTTGTGAACCACAAAGATTAATAAGACTAATTTTAAAACTTAGTAGTGGCCGCCATTGATGGAAACTGGAATTGGCCGGGCCGCGCTATGAATTCTGGGAATGCGGTGGGCCACAAAGGACTCACCCGACCCATCCTTCAAATTCGGGGAAATGAAGGACGCATTTGTCGGCCGCATTTGAGGGAGTCGACGAATTGGGACAGCCTTCGTTGCCTGGCTGTGGAGTAATCGGTCTTCAAATGCGGCCTTGGGACACAGCTTATGTGTTTCTGTCGTGTTTGTTCTTGGATTTGTGGAGCTATAATTCGGCATTCATTTTTCTTGAAATTTTTTCTTGGCACTGATTCTTCTTACTCATGCCAAAGTAATCTGTATTACTTCTAGATTATTTATTCATCAAATGTTAGTCCCATGTAAAATGTGGTTCTGACTGGATAATGCTGTCATGTTGTCATGTGACCTATCACATGTGATTTAAGGTGGCACCACCCTGCGTTTCATTGGCTGTATCCCAATTCAACATCTGCAGCCTTAAAATACGCAGCCTTAACGGTCCAAAGGGCCGCGTACTCAAAGACCACTAAGGCTGGAAGTGTGAGGCTTGTGAAATGGGACGCTCACGCTGCCCAGGTTGCCTAGCAACCATGATACTAACAGCTGGAAACGTTTCATACAGCTTTGTTTGACAGAAATGAAGGAGAACATATTTCGTTCATTTGTTTGTTTGTTTGTTCTTATATGAGCTTTGTGTGATTTGATAAGTATCTGAGGCATCTTACTTTGGTAATGTAAATATAATATGGCCAATATTAAAGTTATTATTATATTTATCATTACAGCAGCTTAAACTGTGTGTCAAATACTGAGTTTCAGTAAAGATTCAAGTTGCAGTTATTTATATTTCCTATCACCTTAAATCTTCACTCAAAGACAAGTATCTCTGACAGTGTATATATAGATGTATTATATATAAGAGACAAATATTGTTCTTTTAATATGTTGGCATTACTAAATTTGGCTCAATGCTTACATATATTTGTAAAAAACAAAATGTGATAACTGTTTCTGATAGAATAAAGAGTAGACTGATATATTAAATATTCCTTTATTGGGTGAGAAAATCAGACCATGTCATAACTGCTTTAAGTCATACAGAATAGATATCAGAGCCTTAAACAGGCTGACTTCTGCTAAATGGGTCAAACTGGGCAGAAAGTACACAAACACATAACATCCTTATAGAATATGATGTAACACTATAGATCAACTTACCTCAGAATATATAAAGCATATAAACAATTACAGCAATATGATGCAACAAACACAGCAGTGCTACTAATCCAAAATACTCAAAGCTTCATAGAACTGAAACAAACATTTATTTTTAGCTCCATTCTGCTGCTGATACATACTTTAGGTTTCTGAACATTAAACTTGTTGCTGCCTTTCATAGTGTGTAACTTGAAGGCCCTGAGTACTTTCTCCCACACTGAAAACACTGGAATGATCAAATTATTTGAACATTACCTAATAAGACAGATTCAGGACAGACAATTAGTTATGTTAAACTTTTCTAGCAGTCCTTCACAAACAGGGAACAGTCTGTCTATTAATAATAATAATAATAATGCATTGGATTTATATAACGCTTTTCAAGGCACCCAAAGCGCTTTACAATGACATTATTCATTCACGTTCACATTCACACACTGGTGGAGGTAAGCTACGGTTGTAGCCACAGCTGCCCTGGGGCAGACTGACAGAAGCGAGGCTGCCATATCGCGCCATCGGCCCCTCTGGCCAACACCAGTAGGCGGTAGGGTAAAGTGTCTTGCCCAAGGACACAACGACCAGGACAGAGAGGCCGGGGATCGAACCGGCGACCTTCCGGTTACAGGTGCCCCTCCCTTTATTCTCTCCATCTGTCAGCTGCTGCTGGCTCTTCCTCCTCCTCTTCCTCACACACTGCTGAGTTTGTCCTGGTGGATCATCAGGGGTGCAAAGCCTCACAGATGATGTGCAGCAGTGGGTCCCTCAGTCTGTCCTCACTCTGGACACTTGCAGTTGTCACACATGGAAATCAAATGTGTGATAAGCTTCAGGATTCAAACACAAGTGTAACTTATAAACACATGTTCATACTTTTATTCCACAATCAGAGAGAAAGAAACAGAGAGAGAGTGCAGGACAGACAGGTGACAGTCTCAGGTGTATACACTGCTACAAAACAGCACAAGAGAAGGAGGATTTAGTGTTTGTGTTATTACGAGTGCTAAACAAGAAGAGTTCCCAGATGGTCCAGTGGACACATGTGTGACTCCTGTGATTAAAGCATCTTTCTTTCAGCTTAACGAGTGAACCGTCAGCTCGTTCAAACACACGTTAAAGTCCGTTTGGCTCGACACCACCGAACAGAGGCAGCAATATAACATAGCTAACATTAACAGTGCAGTGAATCCTGCTTGTGCCATGATATTCAGGACTGCAAACCGAGCAGCTTTCACTGACTTTCAGCTTGTTGTGTTTGTGGATTTATGACTGACTTTAATTATCCACAAAAGTAAAGGCTTTAAAACCAAGTTAGTACAAACATCACTAATGTCCCATAACTTTGCCGACATGTGGCCAACAGTCATTCGCACATAAATAAGTGACATTCAGTAAATACTCTTCAGCTGCCCCACTTCGGCCATCCACCATTTTTTTTCAGCAAAATTATCCACACCCACCGCCGCGCTATGAAGTCTGGGATATGTTGGGCCATGAAGGATACACCGACCCACCCTTAGAATTCAGCGAAATGAAGGAAGCATTTGAGGGCCGCATTTCAAGCGGCCTTTGAATTGAGACAGCCTTTGTTGCGTTGCTGTGACATAATCGGTCTCAAAATGCGACCTTTGAGCCTGCAGACCCTGAAATGGGATACAGCCATTGTATAATGAGCAAGTGCAAGTGTGCTTAAAACACCATGTAGTAGATGAATAGGGAATGTGAATTTTTGGAGTGTGATGACTGTTGAGTTTTTTTGCTACAATAATTGACAATAAACAACAGATGTTGGTCTTATCTGGGACACAGCACTCAATCAAGTGTTCCATCTTGTACTTAAACCACCTCTGTGAGTATGTGAGTATGCTGTTTAACATGTTTGCACAACAAACTGTTGACACACAAAAATGTTTGGACTGGACACTGAAAGTAATTGCTAAACGTTTCCAATAACTTTTACTGAAAACTGAAATAAAACTAAATCTTTTCTTTGAATTTTTTGTGAAGTCTAACTGATGCTGAGCTGTGATGCTGAGTGATCTCAGTGAACAGTGAGTAGAGTGCTCTTGTGACTGGCTTTGTGGTGGGAGTGGAGCATTTAGTTGACATTGCATCATAATTTACAGAAAAGATGGGAGGTTGCCCAATACAAAGTGCTCTGCACATTGATTCAATAGATGTCAGTCTTCTGCATTTGTAAATAATTATATTTATATAAATAGGAGCTTAGACTGCAGTATTTCTAAAGGTAATGAAAGGCTGGTTGTTGTGTGCCAAGAGAAAAGAGGCCAGGAAGAGGTTGAGGAGACAGGAAAAAAAGGAGGCTTTTCAGTAAGACTGTGTATGTGGAGCCGAGTTGCTGGCTGATGTTACTCTTGGCCAGTCTGAGTGTTAGTAATTGCTCAGTGAGGGTGCTACAGGATTTTCCTGGCTAAACAACAGCTGAAAGGTGTGACCTTTGGTATTCAAGCTAACTGTGATACCACAGTCACTCATTTAATTTATTAACATTATGATTCTCTGCAGTATTACTCAATAAGAATTCAAAAACCTCTAACAAAACACAGTACATGCAAACACATTGGATGTAATGTCAAAGGTCAGTCAAAGGTCAAATTCTATAAAATAATAAATTTTAAAAAATCTATAATAAGGCATAAAAAAATTTAATCTTTAACTTGAGTTTATTGGCCCACATTTCTATTGGGTTGTTAAAAAAGTCTTTTTATATTTTGAAATACTAACTGGGTTTAATTAATACAGTATTTTATATGATTTAATTTTCAATCAGCTGTTATTTTACATATACAGCAAGCTGTATAATTTAAATATATTATAAAACCAAATTAAAAGTTCAACTTATTTTAATCCAACTCCCGGAAGTGCAGATTTCCTGCTGTATAAAATAAATGACCGTCAAAGGAGCGGCTACAAAGTTGGGTTTCCACAGGTTGCTGACTCTACCTTAAACTCTGAAAGTGTCACGACCGCTGCTGCTGTTGTGTTATCAGTGTGTGTGGGCTTAATGTTGTCAAAAGAAAGTGACAAGCCCGAATTCTTTCAATATACATTAAATGGGTTTTGGAAGCCAAAAAAGAGTAAATGAATTCTATTATTAGTGTTTAATTCTGATGCATATTAATTAAATAAAACATACGATTGAATGAAATCATCAGTTTGTTTTGTTTAATTAATTCAAATCAATTTTAACTATGAAGTGCCAAATCACAGCAACAGTCACTTCAAGGTACTTTTTATAAGGTATTATGAGAAAGAGACCATACAATATTGCAGAGAAAACCCTTCCAAACAACATCCTTTGAACAAGCAAGGAATAAAATACAGCACACTTAAAATCAATCCTTTGATTTTTCTGAAACTCGACAATGCCCCTTAATATCCTGTGTGCCTTATGTATGAATTCTGGTTGTGTTTACTGACCTCGAAACGATTTTATGTGGTACACGACACTCTCTGTGAAATCTGTGAAATGTTTTAGTACGACTTTGCTAAGCTACAAACCCGCACCGGTTGATGGATTGTCGGAGCATTACGGCTATAATATGCAGGAGGCTCGCGGAGTGATACGTGCTGTGCTTCAACATAATATTACCGTATTGTGTGTCTATAACCTCTTTTTAAGTTTTGTGGATATTATACATGGTTATGCTGAGGATATGTTGGCCAATTTCCACTGGAAATACCTTTTGGTTAAACTGTCAGCAAGGAATTTGCACTGTTACATTTTTATATTACTTTAATGCACATAAAAAACAGCTGCTTGTTTAAGTTAAAATACATTGATGTTTTTTATACACTAATAAAGTTGAGGAGTTGTAAAGTATTTTGTATAGTGTCAATTATATCGTCAGTTATATCGTTATCGCAAATTTTCAAATGTATATCGTGATGAATATTTTTGGTCATATCGCCCTGCTCTAACTAGCCCTATAATTATCTACTAGTCACAAACACACATAGATGATTTAACTGTTTTAGGAGCATTTTACTTTTCTTTAGCACTCTGAAAGACACAGAGGCTAATAGTTTTTAAACAGAATACCACAAACAACATGTATTCCTTTAGAAATAAACAGGGATACTTCCAAAAACCGTGTATTCCCACACGGCATTAAATTTAACTAGTTTAGGAAGATTTCACTTTTCTAATAGTTTCATAGGCTAATACTTTTCAAACAGAGTGCCACAAACAACAGGTATCCCTTTAGAAATAAACTGTGATACTTCCAAAAAAACACATATTCACACACTGTGTTTAATTTAACTAGTATAGGAACATGCCACATTTCTTTAGCGCTCTGAAAGACACACAGAGGCTATTAGTTTTTTAAACAGAGTACCACAAACAACATGTATTCCTTTAGAAATAAACTGTGACACTTCTAAAAAAACACACATTCACAGCTAGCCACACGAGCACTGTATCAACCCCCAACATTCCTTTAATGCAACTAGCCCTATAATTATCTACTAGTCACAAACACACTGTACAACAAGTGAGACTTGTTGATTACACATAGACGATTTAACTAGTTAGGAGCATTTTTTAGGAGCATTTTCTTTTTCTTTAGAGCTCTAAAACACACAGGGGCTAATAGTTTCAAACAAAGTGCCACAAATAACATGTATTATTTTAGAAATAAACTGTGATACTTCTAAAAACTGTGTATTCCCACATAGCCACACGAGCACTGTATCAAGCCCACAATGTTCCTTTAATGCAACTAGTCCTATAATTATCTACTAGTCACAAACACACATAGATGATTTAACTGTTTTAGGAGCATTTTACTTTTCTTTAGAGCTCTGAAAGACACCGAGGCTAATAGTTTTTAAACAGAATACCACAAACAGCAGGCATTCCTTTAGAAATAAACAGGGATACTTCTAAAACTACATATTCTTAACACTGCAACAGTTAGACAGAGGGGGTTACAGTTAGACCCCCAACAGTCAGTAGAAGAAGTCATAAAAAAAGAGCCATCCTTATCATTATGTGTTTTAATTAAACTGTTTTAAAGGATTGTATAGGTCTTAGAGCTCTGTTATTTAGACATAGACGATTTAACTAGTTAGGAGCATTTTGCTTTTTCTTTAGCACTTCGAACAGTCACAGGAGCAAATAGTTTTTAAACAGAAAGTTTTTCCACCTCCTAAAAAACACATATTCACACATAGCCACACTAGTACTGTAACAACCCTTAATGTTCCTTTAATGCAACTAGCCCTATAATTGTCTACTAGTCACAAACACACATAGATCATCTATGTGTGTTTGTGACTAGTAGACAATTATAGGGCTAGTTTTAGGAGCATTTGACTTTTCTTTAGCGCTCTGAAAGACACACAGAGGCTATTAGTTTTTTAAACAAAGTACCACAAACAACATGTATTCTTTTAGAAATAAACAGGGATACTTCTAAAACTACATATTCTTAACTCTGCAACAGTTAGACAGAGGGGGTTACAGTTAGACCACCAACAGTCAGCAGAAGTCATAAAAAAAGAACCATCCTTATCAAGAGCATCCCAGCACTCACACATCCCAACTGCAGTTCCATAGTTATCCATTACAAACTGAGCTTTTATCTTATCTTATCATGTCAGAGGTCAACTGAAACCATGTCCAACTGAACCTCCAAAGGTTTTTCACCTTTTGCTTACACCCCCACACCTTTATCTCTGCATCTCAGAGGCCAACTGAAACCAAATCCACCTATATAAAAACACCCCATCAGACACACAGTATTTTCCTCAGCACTTCACAACTGCCGCAAGGAATAGTGTTTTAACTTTTAATTTTTTCGGATCCCAGACACAGCGGTGTGAGGTAGTTAGCACACAGTTTGGACATGTAGAAAACATAGTTTGTTTGTTTGGAACACACCAGCAGAGAGGTAGAATTCATAGCTGTTCATAAGAGTTTAATTTAATCAAACCTCATTTTACGGATCTAAGTGGCTCCTCCATCACTACCCAATTCACCATTTTATTTAAATATCAGAATTTTCGTAATGAGGATCCAAGCGGGACACAGAGGCTGCTAGTTTTAACACACCAGAATGCAAATATAAATAAAAGCCTGACTATCCTGAGAGCCTAGCTGCAGCGACACCTTTCTTTCACACGAATTCCTGGATGTGTGTTGGAGCCCACTTTGCTACCCGCACAGACCGTTTCTGACCTACGGGCGTTGCTTATACAATAGAGAAAAGCAAGAATACAGCGTGTTTCTCTGCTCCAAGAAATCCGAGTGCCGTTCACACAGTAAGCATGTCTGTTATACCCAGCGCATAAATGTCTGTGTGTTAGCGCTGATTATTCAAACCCTGTTTAAAATGTGACACATTTGTTAGCCAAAAACATTTCCTCTAAATTTTGCAAAGTTACTGATTTAAAAATTACATTTTTGAATTTTTAATTGCATGACAAACATATTTATTCTTGAGCATATTTATATAGCTAATTTCACAATGGTATAACCGTGCTATATAAAAGATGCCCAAGCACCAATGCACTCTAATGCACTCAAACTGCATGTTGATAAGTGCGTGAAGTATACCTCTACAGCTGAAAACAGTTTGTATCCATACTCTGAGGGTCTGCCGAATTGTTTTTAATATGGCACTTTTTTGATGAACTGCAGATGATGAGATCCTCTTTATTGTAGAAACTGTCCCTAAGCTATTGTTGCTCATACTTACTGAGTTCCCTAGCTACTTCCTTACTATGTCAGTAAACTTTTTGAAAAGGAAGGTGTTGTAGATTTAAAGAAACATCGTAATTGAAGCAAAGGCAAAAATTGGAGTGAATTTTATGTGACTGTTCATATTAAAGCCAACAACAAGTGAAAATCCAAAAACCGGCTCTAATCCTTTGTATTAATGATCTCCCTCTCTCTCTGTGTGTGTGTGTGTGTGTGTGTGTGTGTGTATGTGTGTGTGTGTGTGTGTGTGTGTGTATGTGTGTGTGTGTGTGCCCTCACAGAAGGAAGGTCACAGCAGGAGCTTTTCTCAAACGCATTACCAATCAGTTTATTTTTTACAAGAAAGTGTAGCTCATACAATGGTATTAATGTATTCTTTGCGATACTTTTTAAACATGAAACTCTAAAGATTTTGAGTTCATGCACATTGTGAAACAAGAATCTAAATATTTTGTGTCAAAATGATTTCTATAAAAGCATGTTGTTTATGGGCATAATGTAACAAATCTTTTGTGGGCCCTATTAATGATCAATGGTAATTGAAGAGAAAGCTTGAACCCTGGCTCTGGGCATTTTCATGACAAGTGACAGCGCAGACATCTACTAATGAGAGAACATGTTTTATCATCATAATCACTGTGACATGAAGCATCGTTAAAGTGTCACTCCAGTAATGTTGACTCATGTTTTAATAGATGACTTTAAAACACTAAACACTCATTTCTGTGGTTTATTTTAAGCTTAAAAGTAAAATGCTCCTAAAACAGTTAAATCATCTATGTGTGTTTGTGACTATAGGGCTAGTTCCATTAAAGGAACATTAAGGGTTGTTACAGTGCTCGTGTGGCTAGGTGTGAATATGTGTTTTTTAGAAGTATCACAGTTTATTTCTAAAGGAATACATGTTGTTTGTGGTACTCTGCTTAAAAAACTAATAGCCTCTGTGTGTCTTTCAGAGCGCTAAAGAAATGTGGCATGTTCCTATACTAGTTAAATTAAACACAGTGTGTGAATATGTGTTTTTTTGGAAGTATCACAGTTTATTTCTAAAGGGATACCTGTTATTTGTGGCACTCTGTTTGAAAAGTATTAGCCTATGAAACTATTAGAAAAGTGAAATCTTCCTCAACTAGTTAAATTAAATGCTGTTTGGGAATACACGGTTTTTAGAAGTATCCCTGTTTATTTCTAAAGGAATGCCTGCTGTTTATGGTATTCTGTTTAAAAACTATTAGCCTCTGTGTGTCTTTCAGAGCGCTAAAGAAAAGTCAAATGCTCCTAAAACAGTTAAATCATCTATGTGTGTTTGTGACTAGTAGATAATTATAGGGCTAGTTGCATTAAAGGAACATTAAGGGTTGTTACAGTACTAGTGTGGCTATGTGTGAATATGTGTTTTTTTAGAAGGTGGAAAAACTTTCTGTTTAAAAACTATTTGCTCCTGTGACTGTTCGAAGCGCTAAAGAAAAAGCAAAATGCTCCTAACTAGTTAAATCGTCTATGTCTAAATAACAGAGCTCTAAGACCTATACAATCCTTTAAAACAGTTTAATTAAAACACATAATGATAAGGATGGCCCTTTTTTTTATGACTTCTTCTACTGACTGTTGGGGGTCTAACTGTAACCCCCTCTGTCTAACTGTTGCAGAGTTAAGAATATGTAGTTTTAGAAAAAAGAAAGTACAGGTATATTACTACTCTTGTCTGCCACACAGCCCTACCTGACAGATAATGCCCTTCCATTTCAGAAATATAATAATAATAAAAAAGTACATGACAAAATTATTTGCAGTATTTTTTGTTTAAAGGAAATGAAACCATAGTGGCATGACAGGTGTAAAGAAGCTCCATTCTCATGCTGTATAAACAATGTGTATAAAATGCACATATTTTGCATAATCCTCTACTCCACATCAAATCTACAAAACATAAATACATGCTACAGTATACAGTCATGACCAAACGTTTTGAGAATTACATAAATATTGGAAATTGGAAAAGTTGCTGCTTAAGTTTTTATAATAGCAATTTGCATATACTCCAGAATGTTATGAAGGGTGATCAGATGAATTGCATAGTCCTTCTTTCCACTGCATTTCAATGGTACCAAAACACCCTCCAACAGCAACTTCTTGCGACAACAGTTTGGTGAAGAACAATACATTTTCCAGCACGATGGAGCACCATGCTATAAGGCATAAATGATAACTAAGTGGCTCGGGGAACAAAACGTTGAAATTTTGGGTCCATGGCCTGGAAACTCCCCAGATCTCAATCCCATTGAGAACATTGTGGTCAAACACCAATTTAAGATCATAATCATGACTTATAGGGACCTGCACAGTGTAGCTCCAACTTACTTAAGTGATCTTCTTCTTTCTTATCACCCCAGCAGGTCCCTGAGGTCTTGTGACCAGGGGTTGCTGGTTGTCCCGCATACAACGTTAAAAACAAAAGGTGACAGAGCGTTTGTATCAGTGGCTCCCAGACTCTAGAACTCGCTCCCTTTGAGTTTGAGATCTGTGGACTCAGTCATGTCTTTTAAAAAGCAAAAACCTACCTGTTTAAACTCGCTTTTGGTTAATTTTGTTTTGGATTTTAATGTCTGTTTTCTGCCTCTGTAAAGCACTTTGTGATTTTTATCTTGAAAGGTACTATATAAATAAAATTTTACTTACTTACTTACTGAAAAGGAAAGGCCAACACTGACTCTTTGCATAAATGTCATGTAATTGTCGATAAAAGCCTTTGAAAAGTGCTTGTCATCATATTTCAGTACAAACTATATGAAAACTAATATTTGCGTCATTTTCAAAACTTTTGGCTGTATATGTATGAAAGGCATGTTGGTCATCTGAGAAAGCCAAGCAACAAAACTTACATACTTGTTAAACTAAAAGTAGCTGCAGCACACGAAAAAACGTAATCCCTTTTTAATTTAACCCTTCATTCTCACACCGTGCTTCCAGGTAGTAGTTTTTTTTTTTTTTTTGAAATGCAGGTTTTATGATTTTCCTCTTTTTAGCCACACAACATTTTTTTCTCCAAAATCCTTATGAGGAACCTTATGACTCACAATCACATTCCGCTTTTTGGATTTAAGTTCACATTTTCAGTAGACCTGGGTAGTTAAGTCTTGAGGACCTCGTGTTCCAGGAAATGCTTCAATTCCAAGGGTTGTGTAGAGAGCTCCCAAGGTCTTGGTCTCCAGATATTTGTGGTGGTCATCTCTGTTCTCACCCCAGTGTGCACCTGCCAGCCACTTCTTCTGACTGCTGCTGTAGCAGCAGAAGGCCGACCAGAGCACTGAAGGAAAATTTATCTTGTTGTTGTTCAGTAAGCTACTGTCACTACTCGCACTGTCACTAGGTTTTGCTCTAATTACTACAAAGCCTTCTATTTTTTTATTCTTAATGCAATTTTCATCCAGAAAGCGTTTGACACATTTCTCCATTTGGTTCCATTTTCCACGATAGAAATGTGACTTTTGTGGAACAGCGTTAGTCAGGGTAAAGGTAGATTTTTTCTCAGTTAAATCACATGCATAAGAGTTTGGAAATAAATGTCCTCTGTCAGACTTTTGCTGGTTGTAGGGGTCGTAATCAGTGTTTACATCCTGGTGTTTATAGATGATGTTGTTGTCAGCTCGTCTCATATTGTCATCCTCATCTGAGGTCTTCAAGCTGTGAAAGCAAAACAAAACAAAAAAGCCATGCATGGCAGCTGGAAAATGGACTTAATGAACATTTAATAACTGATTGTATAAAATTTTATAATCTAAAAATAATATAGGTTAGCTTAGGGTAGGGTGACCATATTTTGTTTTTCAACAAAGAGGACACTTGGCTCAGTCAAGAAGAGCTTTAATAATACAAGACACTGCTAGCATAATGGACAGGTTTTTGACGGGGTTCCCACACAAACTCAAAGCAGGAGATGAAGCATCACCAAATATGTTTCTAAACCAACTTCATTCTAAGCCAAAGACTAGAAAATATGGTGAAGCATAGCTTCACTTTGGCTTCACCTGCACAAGTGCCAAGGTAGGCCTCCCCTGCAGAATTGCTTTCCCCTGCGTCAGGAGCACACGCTGGGCTCTCCAAATCACGGACAAACAGGATTCCACATTCTTGATTTTTAGTTCACAAACGCTTCTTGTAATAAATAACTACTCCTGATGTTTTGGAGATGTTAGGTCTTTATACAGTAAAGTTACAGTGGGATACAAATAATATCAGGCTGATCCTGCCACGATTTGTTCCCTCGGTTCAAATCATGAACAGTATCCCACAGCTGTTTATGTTTTTGAACCCATTTTGCACAGAGAGGCATTTTTGAAAAATGTATTGATAGCAATGTTGAATATTATTACACAGGAAAAAAACAACTACACGTAAAATAATTACACCAGAAAAAACTCCTTACATTCTTCCACTGACTCATCACTTTAGTTTCAGTGGGAATGATGGACAGAAGGAGGAGAGCAGCGAAAGGCAGGAGGTGATGCATCATCAGCGAGCCCTGTGAAATCAGGTGACAGCAGAACAAATATTATGACATTAGTCCTACGTATTACACATACTTCCTTTACTTCTTTTTTCATTCGAAGTCAGTGTCTATTCTAGACATCCAGTAATATAAAGAGGTGAATTCTTTCGATCGTGTAGAGAGAGTTATGGTAATTTGGTATGATAATTTAAAAAGTATAATTCTGCTACATTTTATTCTGCATTTCATGTTTAACATGTTTTGGAATAAACATCTAATTTCTGTAGTACCTGTCAAAATTTACTTCTAGTTTGAGAAAAGTTCAAAAAAAGGCTACGATAACAGAAACACTAACTGGTATAACTGTTTATGTCAATTATTTCATGCTGTTAATTTAGGTGATCTTTATTTTCCTTTTTTTTTAACTTTGTGCAATGTTATTGAAAGGCTTACGGTGATTTCTTTAACGTAACACCTAAAACAATGACCAGTATAAATATATATAATAATTATATGAGAATATATAAGATATAAGCCATATAAGACAGTGTGGGGCCCGAGCCATTGCAGGGGGGGCGCTTGGACACTGCTAGCACAGGGCGCTCACACAAACGCAAAGCAGGAGATGAAGCATAGCTGCATGTTTCCAAACCAACTTCATTCCAAGCCAAAGACCAGAAAATATAATGAAGCACGTCTTCCCTTTGGTTTCACCTGCACAAGTGCCAAGGTCTCCCTGCAGAATTGGTTTTCCCTTCGTCAGGAGCACGCGCTGGGCTCTTCAAATCACAGACAAACAGTATCCCACATTCTTGCTTCTTAGTTCACAAACACTTCTCATAATGACTAACTGTTAGTCATTATGAGTCATTTGTGCAGGTGAAACCAAAGGGAAGACATGCTTCATTATATTTTCTAGTCTTTGGCTTAGAATGAAGTTGGTTTGGAAACATGCAGCTATGCTTCATCTCCTGCTTTGCGTTTGTGTGGGAGCCCTGTGCTAGCACACAAATGACTCATAATGTAAAAATGGTCTGTAAATACAGCATGTTTCCTAGCGGAGTTATACATATCAACATAGTTATAAATTACAGTTTGTTAAATCACACACTTAATTTTTTAAATAAAATTATTCACGACATATGAGTGGACAGACCTGGTGATAATTGCATGTGGTACTGCTGAGCTTGTATGTGGTATGTGAACTGTTACACTTTTAAAAAACAAAACTGCTTTATAAGTTAAGTTTTCTTTAGTGACCCATCCCATGCCCCTGTTATTTCTTTTCCAGATGTGAACCATTGTAAAGGTTG
This sequence comes from Pelmatolapia mariae, assembly GCF_036321145.2. Classification (NCBI taxonomy): domain Eukaryota; kingdom Metazoa; phylum Chordata; class Actinopteri; order Cichliformes; family Cichlidae; genus Pelmatolapia; species Pelmatolapia mariae. The sequence continues at coordinate 45,292,674 of NC_086229.1, read as the reverse complement.
CAGTTCAAAGACCTGAGGTATGAAATTCTTTTCAGATCAGCTGTGATCAATATTTTTTGGAACTTGATAAATAACAATAAAAGCTGTAATGGCTCCATTAGCATTTTGTGTAAATGTTTGTGTTAAAATTATAGCTTTAATGAGGTCTTTCTACATTAGTTTTAGTTATAAAGTATGTATATGTATACATATAGTATGTATATTTACAGTACAGTATGTTGTGTTTGTTGACATGTTTTCAGGTGGAAGCAGAATTTGTGGATTACTACTGCTCCACTTGTTCCAAGGCTTTTTGCACAACTTGACCAATACACTGACCAGCTCATAAAAGTCTTCAAGAAAAAAGGAGGCGCTGCAGGGAAGAAAATTAGACAAGTTTTGGCCCCTGCCACACAGGTGCGTTATTCTGTTGGTAGCAAAATATTATGGTGTTATAAAATCCCTTTCGTGTTTAAACAACTAGTGTATGGTAGCTGCACAGTGTACCTACATTTATATTAAGCAAGACAAAGTTTGGTACTCAAAACTTTGGAAAATTAAAATTACCTAAACATAAGTAAAATCTTATCTCTCAATTTCGGGTTAAACCATAAGTGAATGTTTTTATGTTAAAGATCAGTTTTTGAATGCAAAAAAGATGATGTATTAGTTTGTCTTTACCTCCATTATGGATATATATAATGTGGTGGAGACCCTGCCCAACAGGTTAACTATTCATGTCCATGTGATGATTAGTTGGTCTTGTGTCATTGTCTATCTGTGCAGTGGATATGTCATCATTTTGCGTATAATGTGAGTTTGTGTCATCCTAAAGTATTTCTGTTTTCTCTTCCCGTATCTCTGCCACTCTCTACAGAAGGAAACTATTGAAAAGTGGAGGGAGTGTGTCCTCAGTGCACTACCTCCTTACATGAATGAAGACCCAAGCATCCTCTTCAAAGAATAATTGGTTGGTTTTTTATCTGTATTAAACCAAATTTTGAATAACTAATGTTGTTGCATGTTGTAATGTTGTTGTTGTTATAATTTGCATGGAACCTGTTTAAATGTTTTGGGGAATCTTCTTGTATACCCAAACTATTTATATTTATTGTTGAATCTGTAGTCTAAAATAGTGGCACACTGGGCTGCATGTTCCTAATATTGTGTTTACTTCATTAAAGGGTAGCTTTGGCTCTTTTTTTTTAAATTTAAACTGGATGCCATTTTTCTATGTTTGTGTGTCTAAGCTACAGCTACAGCTGTTCAAAGGAGCTGGAACAAATTACCCTTGCTATCTTCACCATCGAAAGAGCTGATGCCAGCACTCCTCCAGCTGATGTGGGTATAACCATCTAGGGTGTTCTGCATGACCTGGAAGACATGGCCTCTGCATGTGCACTCTTAATGGGTGGGATATATGCACTGAATCTCAGTTAACCTGGAGACTGAAAGCTTTCTTTGAAGTACTTCAGAAGCTTTTCCTTCATCTGTATGTCAGCAGACTCTTGACCAAAGTACAGAATCTCAAGAATAAACTGAATGAATAAGCCAACCCTTAATTTGGATGATGAATGTTCTGTCAGATGGACAGAAGTTTTTCGGAGGCTGAATGGGAATAAAATGGTAATTTGTTGAAAATGACAAATAAAGGGAAAAACTACATTTGAGAGAAATTTTGAAAATTTTGAAAAGTTGATTTGAGAGATTTTACTCTTGTGGTGGGGCTAGTAAGAGACAATCAAAAGTATTGAGATTTAAAGGATTTAACTGAGAGATGATACTGCACCAGAAATGTTGAAGGGTGGTGTGTATATTAGTGTTCAAGGCATATTGTTATGAGGTGGAAGTATGTTCATATTCTGTTTGTGCTACATTGTGTGCCTTGTAAAGGTAATTGCAATACATACTAAGAATAAGGGTAAGTTAGGAATGCGGGATGAATGTATATTTTGCGGACTTTTAAAGACAAACAATTGTTTCCATGTTAAAATGTTTACAACTCGACTTTTTTGCCCAAACACTGGTAAAATAAATGTTGACAGTGGCAAGTGTTAAATGGTTACTGTTGTGCTGTTGCAAAAAACCTGAACGCTGACAAGCTGTTTTATTGTTAGACCATAATGCTGGCATGTTTTATTAAAGTTTTATTTGGGATGGTGATATAATTTTCTTTGATTGCTAATATCAGTGGACCATTTTTTATTATCATTATTACTATTATTACATTTTTTTTTTTTAATTGTGGCTGTGGAGGTGGACACTTCACTTTGCATTGTTAAAGGAAAGCACTTCATTGGCGTTGTGTTGCTGGACTGACCCTAAGCAATCATTGCAAATAGCAACTTTGCTATCCATTTTAGACACTTAAAAAAAAAAAAAAAACACTCCACAGACCTTACTAACATCACGTGTGCATAACTCAAGTGTCATCTTATCAACATGTTATGTGGTCTTCAATGTTTTTTTCTTCTATTTCTGGCAGATACAGACATTTAATTTAAAGTCTTGATGTTGCATCTGTCTACATACTGTTAGTTACTAACCCTAATGAGCTGTTGTATTTTATTTTGGACTGGGTTTACACAAATGCTCACTGAATGTGTTGGCAATAAAAGAAATTTAAAAGAATAAGTTGGATGTACTTAATTCATTTGTGTGGAACCTGTTGACAAAATAGATTTATGTAAAACTAATTAGTAAAGCACAAGGTGGCTGAAAATATAATATTTGAATTAATCTAACTTAAATTTAACATTTTACTGCCACAAATAAGAAATGTGTTTAAAAAACTAATCTAAACTATCTAACCTGTAAATATATCATTTATGTTCATATAACATAACTTGATTTAGGTAGTCTTAAATATCTCTTGTTAATTTTAAGTAGTTTTTTTTTTAAATTAGATGACCTAAAGATTTTTGCTTTAAAGCGCCCCCCCCCCCCCCCCCCCCCCCTCCCCTCAAACCCAAAATATGGGTGTGTGTTTGGAGGATCGAGGGGGAGGGGGGGGGGACATTTTTCTTGTAAAACAAAGGGGGGCCCACCAAAATAAGTTTGGCCCCACACTTTGGGAAGGTCTGCCTCACAGGTTCACAGAGTAGTGGAAACAAGATCGTGTGCAGTGTAGAGTTATCCTCCATAAATATAAGCTAAGCTTAAAGAGGAAGTAAATAGAATTACGCAGCAGTTTGCCAAAGGGTGTTAACCCTTAGATGCACACGTGGGGTCAAAAATGAAGATTTCTTCAAAATCTTTAAAATGAAAAGTTGTAATATTTTCATATTCCAGGTATTCCTCATAAAATATGTTTGTAACATGAGGCCATTTGCATTTTTATTTATTTTTTCATTAATTTAAAAAAAATGCAATTTTTGTATCACTACCCCACTCTTCCACAAGCAGTTCCTATGGAATCTTCTATGAAACTTTCATTCTTAGCAACTCTGACTGACCCACTTACACATATGATGGATCAGGAATTAATTTTTACACAGTAACATACATGATTTATAGTCAGGGCTGCACAAAAGTGGTCCGCAGCTGCATATTCACTGTCAAAATAAAAGAAATTCGTGCTCAGTGATTGTGTTACAGTGGATGAACAACTTGTGCCTTTCAGAGGGAAGACCCAGCTTCTGCAGTATATGCAGAACTGTTACCAAGATGATATCATCCAAGACAGCAGCATTTGGTCCTGCAATTACCATTGAAACCTACTTATCACAAAAAGCTAACAGGAATCCTGCATTAAGCCACCTATTTAACAAGCTCCAACATGAAGTAATGAGAACTTTGTAATGAAAAAAGAAAGAAAGAAAGAAAAATACCTCAGGTGTAAATCATAGGTAACTTTTTAAGGTTTAAAAATTTTCATTTATTATTTCAGAATAACGAAGATCACAAAAATCTTTAGCATCATGCTTATTGTTTATGCATGATTAGCAATTTATGAAAATATTTGCTTCCCCTCCAACAGTGCTAATGTGAGTGTGTTCGAGAGGCGCGTGTGACTGAAGACGCCGTTTTTGTGTGTGTGACCCACAGGATTGTGGCTGCCCTTCCCCACTCTTGGATTCCCTGGACTTTTTCCCCTTGCACATTTTGTATATAGCACCTGGTGTGTTTGTAAACAAACTGTTTAACCTTTTTAAACTAAGTCCTGCGCTTGAGTTGTTTCATTGGTTTAGTCCAGCACTAGCTCGGTAGACCAATGACATAAAAATCCAGACCCACACGAGCAAGACGCAGATCCTGCTAGGCCACATCACGGACAGTCAGGTAAGGCAAACAGTAGACAACGGCCAAAACAAACAGGCAGATGAACTAAACCCAAAATTCTCAGGCACTTGCAAAATTAGCTAGATCGCCAGTAGTGTCAGTAGAAGACAAGAAGTTTTAACTCCACTCAACCGGAAGTTTGACCGCACCCACCCAGGTAGTACAGGACCCAGCTGCGATAATGACAAGTTCTGAAGCCTCTGGACTCCTGTCACATTAATGTGTTGTTTATTAAGCACTGAGTTTTGTCTGTAAGTTTTCTTATGACATTTTAACAGGCGTTGCCTTGTGAAGTTTAAAACAGCACCTAGTATGGAGTATAGAGAGACACAGGTAAATAGAAAAAAAACACAAAAAAAACAACAACTGCCTGAAATGATCAAAGTGAACAGGAGAAAAACTAATGATGCCCTTCCATTTCAAAATAACGCTTATGATGCAAACACTACAAAAAAGTTACATGAAACATCACGTCCTGTTTAATACAATTTAAGCAGCAATGATAAACGGAAAAATAATCATATCTCAGAAATATTTGGCTTTTTTACATAAACATGGGACACAAATTAATGGTAAAACCTGAATCGGCTCAATACAAAGTTATTTGGATTTGTCACATTGCGCAGGGGCACAGACGCTCCCTTCTCCTGTAAATATATGTAAAATGCACACACTTTTGTCTAATCCTCTATTTGTAAATCTACACAACATAAATCAATGCTACAGTATCTAGATATGAAAGTTCCAATATTAAGACAGCTGGTGTCTGTGTTCATAGTCTGAGAAATTCCAAGCAGGGAAGAAAACACAGTAACTGAACTAAAGGCAGCTGCAGCACATGATAACAACGTTATTATGAATAAAAAAAAAATAAAACACCTACTGAGTAAAACGTGATTAAGAAAATAACCATCATTATTTTACATTATTTTTACTTTTGTCTTCATTAAAGTAAATGATTCATTTCCAGGTTATTTCCTTTAACATTTTCATGATTTTCAGCTTTTCCAAATTACTTTTTGATTTAATGATTTCTTTCTTCCCATGATGCTTCCAAGCAAGTTAACTGAAAAAAATCTGACTTTTAAATTGATATTTTCTTCTTTTTAGGTCCAAGAAAATGTTTTCCTTTTACATCATTCTCATTTACTTTAAACTTTTTGACTGATGCAATTGTAGCACTCATAGGGGCAGTTGTTGATTTGCCAGATGTGGTGGAAAGTGGGACAGATGTTTCAGGGGAAGAGAAAGATGTGGAAGAAGAAGACGCAGAAACCGAAGCGGTAGCTGTGGATGTAGTAGGGGCAGATTTAATTGACGTTTTTGATGGGCAGGAGCAGTTAGAGGGAAGGTTTGAATACAGATGAGTAACTGTTGTATTTTTAGGACATTCTGTTTTAGGAAATACTTCAATTTCCAGCTCTATGTGGAGTTCTCCCAAGGTCCTTGTCTCCAGATAATCGGGGCCACCAACTGTGTTGTTGCCCCAGTGTGCACTTGCCAGCCAGCTTTTCTGACTGTCACTGTAGCAGCAGAAGGCCGACCAGAGCACTGAAGGAATATTTATCTTTTTGTTGGTACTCTTGTTGAGACTGTTGTTGCTGGGCTGGGCTCCAATAACTACAAAGCCTTCTATATTGCTATTGTTTTTGCAATATTCATTCAAAACACATTTGATGCAATTCTCCATTCTCCTCCAGCTTCCACTGTTGAAGTGTTCATTTTGTGGAACAATGTTAGTCAGAGTAAAAGTAGAATTTTTTTTTAAAACAGTAGATCCATAAGAGCTTGGAAACAAGTGTCCTCTGCTAAAATCTCTGTTGTTTTTGTAGTCTTTGTTCCCAGCCTGGTGGTTATAGGTGATATTGTCGTCTGATGGTCTCATATTGGGATTGTCTTTTAAAATTTCAAGCTGTCAAAATCAAAAGGGTAGGTCAGTAAGTCATGCATGGTTGTTGCTAAATAGATTAACAGATTAAAAGAGTTTAGTTATCACCTTAGGATCATTTATTTCAGCTGATATTGCTTTTTTTCATCTATAGAGCAAACTTAAACTGACATAATCTAAATTAATTTTAGTCAAACTCAGTGAAGCCGAACTCAGTGATGTCTTTAGGAACATATACTGAACAATGCTGATTATCACTTTGTAATGTCATGTAATAGAAATCATCTGTAGAGCCCTCAAATCATAAGCAGAGTTACTGAATTAGTAGGAATGGTAGCAGCAACACTAGAGTGTTGGAGTCAGCCTGTACATCGAGTAGTTTATCATGTACGTAGGCCTGCACTGTCATAATATTTTATTTCAGTTTGAAAGCTGCATCACAGCAGTTATTATGAAGTAACACATAACAGTTGTTAAACATAACTAATAAATATTGCAAATATTTAATATATACCTGTGGTTCAATCATCCATGGGGGTCTAGGTCCAGATGTGTTCCCATTGAACTTTGCAGCAGAAAAAACTGGAATCTTGTTCTGGGTGTCGTAGAGCGTCACAAATGTTCTGGTGTTTTCCAAAGTCTGGCAAATCAGCTTGTATCTGCTTTGGTTCAAGATTTCCCCTCCTTTCAAAATTCTTGTGATGTTTGGTGGAGTTTGCTTCAGAAAAAACTCATCACAGTCTTTCACTGATGCCACCACTTCAGTTTCAGTGGGAACAATGGACAGAATGAGGAGAGCAGCGAGGGGCAGGAACTGCTTCAGTAATGTCATCACCGCGCCCTGATTCATCTGGTCAGAGGAGAAACCAAAACCTTGACACATTATTACATTTAAAGAGGCACAGTTAAAATTTACCGTATTTTCTGTGTCAGATAAAGTTTCAAATAATCAGGACAGTATAGCGGTTCAAACCTTCTGTTTGCAAAGGACGTGTTGTGAGAAGTTGGTTGGATTAACGGGAAAGGAAATAAAGCAGTTTATTTCAGATGAACAAAGGCCCGGCATAAGATAAGGATTAAGGATTAGCTTGAACTGTGAATCATAAAAAGGTGTCTAACCATAGAAAATCTGGCGGACGAAACCTGCATATGAAACTGCATTCTTACAAATTTTAAAACCAATTCAAGCCTGTTAAGTGTCTTTCTTCATCTATCTAAAGGTAAACACAAAGTCAGCTCAACAATAATTAAGACTTTATATACTAAGGCTTTCAGACTCTCAGGTTAAAGCTCAGAAAACTATTTCAAAAATCGCCAAACAGCTAAAACAGCAAATGAGAGCAGGTAAACAGATTCTGCACAAAGAAAACAAAAAGCGTGGATCGTTCACCCCACGGCACGTACAAGAACATGCCATCAGTGCTGAATGCCGACATATGAAGGTTTCGTCACTCTGACCAAAATTCACTGAACCAGCAGCAAAAGAAGATCAAAACTATGCTTCACGCTTGATAAGCATCATCATGAATTCTTTTAATGGTGTAGAGTGTCTGTAACAGCCAGACAACTTCAGCCCAAGTGGCCTGAGATGGAGTGAAATTCAGTTTCAGTCTGACCCAACCAACTCAATAAATCTTTAGAAAATGTGATTCTAATAAACTTTTATTCTGCGTTTCATGTTTAATCCTTTTTGGAATGAGGTAAATATCTAACTGGTGTGGCATCTGTTACGAGTTTAGTTAAGCTTAAGAAAAAGTTAAGAAAAAGGGTTACAGTAATGTAGAGTTCAGAATCAATTTTTTCTTTTTTTTCTTTTTTTTAAACTTTGTGCTGCTTTAATTGAATTAATGTATACTTCATATTAGTTTGTACAGCTTGTTGTGACTGCTATGCTAACTAATGGAATTTGGCTTTACTTTGTTGACTCCAAATGTGTGCTTGTGTGTGTGTGTGTGTGTGTGTGTGTGTGTGTGTGTGTGTGTGTGTGTGTGTGTGTGTGTGTGTGTGTGTGTGTGTGTGTGTGCGTGTGTGTGTGTGTCATCTACTAAGATGACCAGTGAGGTGATGAATAAAATAAAGAAAACAGTTCTTACCACTTCAGGTTTCCTTTATGGGTTAACAGAGCAGTGGAAATGAGATAAATGGTGCGGTGCAGAGTCACCCTCCGTAAATATAAGTTAGGCTCAAAGAGGAAGTCAGTGTCTACTCAGAATTTTGTTAAAGTATGTATATTATGATTATTGTCAGTTTTACACAGTGTATAGTCTCGCACCTCAACTTCCTCTTTTCTCCTTTCGGCTCTCGTTCTCTATCTATCTATGTATGCATACAAACACACACACCAACATGTGTGTGTGATTCTGAGAGTCAGCGGCCTGTGTGATGGGCACACCACAACTTTAAACACAGTTTAATAGTGTTTGTAGTCAGCAGGTCTGATTCTACTGTGAAGGGAAGACTTGGAGTTGCAGGTTTGACAGGTCGAGTTGCAGCAAACAAGACATTGCTGTGTGTGTGAGACCCTTATTGGATAAAAGACTTCAGTATTTTACATTAATTTGTTCTTCTTCTTCATGTTAACACTTTGAGATGTACTGTCACACTAATGTGGTTTGTTTGACGATGGTGATACAGCAGCCTGTTTTCACAGTAAGTTACTTTATTTTAGTCTGATGTTGTTCTGCTTTTCGTGGTTGTTCTCAGAAACATTATGGCTGTGAAATGCAAGCCTTCATTTAGTTTCTGTTCCTGTCACCTTGTTTTTTTGTGTTCTTTTTGTGTCTCTTTGCATGTTGATCTCAAACAGACAAGAAGCCAACTTAGAAATTAGCTCGAATTAGGACAGCAACTATTCATTGAGAAACTCAAATATTTTTAAAAAGCTTTGCACATTTTTTACTTCTGTGCTTTGTTTAATGCATGACTCTGTAGAGTCACTGTGGAAGCTCTGTGCAAGCACTGTGCAAACATTTCACCCACATTTGTATCTAAAGAAAGACCTGCAGTAGAAACCGTTGCAGGAACAGGGGTGTGAATGAAAGATATGGCAACACTAAGCTAACTGGGGCTACAACAGCAGCAGTGAAGATGATGCTGCCATAGTTTAACATGGAGTCTGTCTGCAGGCACACAGCAAAGAGCAAAAAGGTGGAGCCTGGACTGGACCGGAGCAGAAAATAGGCCCCGACAGTCTAGGTACAGGCAGCCAACCATGACCGCGCTACTGTTTATTACACCCATACACATATTATGCATATATATCTCAGTTTGTTTGTTAATTGATATTTAAACAGGTTGAAATCAGGTCGGTAAAGCTGTTGTTTAATTAGTTACACTGCAACATGTACTAATTAAAAAGCCAGACTTCAGCTATCAGCAGTGTTTAGTTCTTAGAATTATACTCATAATAAATGTGCAAGTAAAAAATGATCAGAGCAAATATATTCATTTCATGGGCCCCGTTAAATTTATCGCATGTAAAATCAACAACCCGCTCATGTACAACTCAACAGCGGGCGCACAAATAAACCATTGCATACACAAGAGTGTCTGCTTTGCACATGCTGCTACAGTTTTACACCCCCGTGGGTAGCCCCACAGAGAGAAATCCTGTTCACACTGACAAACTTATTGTTGACTGTTTTGGAAAAAACAGTAATGTGAGTCGAAATTTCTCTTTTTGTATAATTCTGAAATGTACATTATTGTTCAGGTTTGTGTAACCTTGCCCTTTTTTCATCTCTGGCACTTTACCACTTAAGTATGTACTATTTCAAGCTTTTCATTGGACTTGAAAAAAAATTAGTGTGCTCTAAAACTTTTGACTACTAGTGTAAGTACAGGATATATATGTATGTAAAAGGTGAGCTAATGAGCTAAGTGCTCCTTGTCTTCAGTGCCGAGCGTTACCAAACAAAGTTTTGTTTTGTGAATGCATAATGACAATGAAAATATCCTTCCTCTTGATTTTTTTGTCTTTTCAGTTAATAGTTAATCTCTTTACTTATTTAATGGTGAAGGTTTTAGGGCCCAGAGCATCAAAGGGAGGGTATAAAAGAGGAAGTAGCAGCAGGTGCTCTTCTTCTCTCCTTTGCGCTGATGAGTGGCTGTGAACAAAGGTGATTTGGGAAGGTAATGAGTCTGAGAAGATTCACTTTCCATTTACACATACTGTGGTTATATTGCCCTACAGCAGAGATTCAATTAGTGATTTAACCCTGATGCTCCCCGGCGGGGTCAGTCGGTCGGTCCATCTGTCGGGGCTGTTGGGTCTGTCGGCCGGGGGTGCGCTGGTCCCTCCCCCCCCCCACGGAGGTAGCAAGGGGGTCGGGGTCTCACGAGCCCCCGGGGGGAAGGACAGAGTGAGCGGGGGGTGTGGGGGAGTGGGTGGGGGTCGCGACGGTGCGCGCGTGTGCGTGTCGAGGAACACCCTAGCGAAAGCAGAGCGCGTGTCGCGGCGAGATGATAAGAAAGTGTATGGTGGGTACTAAGCGTGTTGGTGTTTGGTTACGGAGGTAAGGGCGACGCCGCCGCCGCCGCCGCCTCCGACAACAAGGAGGGGGTCTCGTTAGACAAAGACAATGTCACGCACTAGACCGTGGGAGGGAAAAAGCACTAAGCTCGGTGCAGGCGTAGCGCTTTCGCCGTCGGTGTCACGGTGGTCGTACTCATCACCATCACCACCACCATCACCATCACCATCACCACCACCATCACCACCACCATCACCACCACCACCACCATCACCACCATCACCGACGGTTTTTGCCTACACGGTGTCTGGGTTGTTGCGAACGGCCACGTTCCGCTATCGAGGCCTAGGGGTCGAGGAAGACCAAAAGCAGCAGCAGCAGCAGCAGCAGCAGCAGGAGGAGAACTCGGAGTTGGAGGAGGAGGAGGAGGACCAGCAGCAGCAGCAGGACGAAGAGGCCGAGGAAGAAGAGCAAGAGGCCGAGGGGGATAACGACTCGACAGCCCGAACGCTTTCAGAGGAGGAGTGGTACTCGGAGGCTCAGGAGGACGAAAACGATGGGGTGGCGGACCATAGGTATGCGGCGGAAGAGGAGCGCGACTACGAAATGGTGTTGCGACTCTGCCAGGAAGGCGGCTCGCAAGGCGAGTTGAACCGCCGAGAGGGAGAGGAAGGGGAAAAAGCAGGCGCCGAACTGGGGCGGGGGACTTGGGAGCTTTGGCAAGAGGACAACGCCAGCCGCGCTACAGGTGGCGTTCATGATCCTGGGCACGATCGCGGCCACGGCGCTGTCGGTGAAACTTGCGACGCAGATGTAGCCGATGATTACGACGACGACAAAGAAGAAGAAGAAGACGACGAAGACAAAGACTATGATGAAGAAGAAGAAGAAGACAACGACGACGACGACCTCGACCCGCGAGGACGAGGCCCCACCGAAGAGGCCCTTGCGGTGGCGCGAGACGAGGCCTCCGCGTTCATGTACTACTTCCCGCCGGAGATAGAGGACTCGGTGATCGCCATGACCAACCTGGAAGCGGACGGGCGCAGGCCCGCCATCGACGGGTGGAAGCGCATGGGCCGCGTCGAGTTCCGGGCCTACGTGGGGCTGCTGGTGCTCGCCGGCGTGTACAGGTCCCGGGGAGAGACCTGCGAGAGCCTGTGGGACGCCGAGAGCGGCAGGTCCGTGTTCAGAGCCGCGATGCCGCTCAAGACCTTTCGAGCCTACTCGAGCGCGCTGCGCTTCGACGACAGAGAGGCCAGACGAGCCAGGCCCCCATCAGAGCCGTGTGGGATGAGTGGTGCGCGAGGCTGCCCGCCATGTACCGACCGGGACCGGAGGTCACCGTCGACGAGAGACTGGTGCCGTTCAGAGGTACGTACGTGGTGCGTGTTGCATGTGTGTCGTGTGGGGGACGAGCGGAGGAAGAGGAGCGGGGACGACGACGACACTAGCTCGCTTTGGTGTATTGCTGCTGGGTTTTGCATTTGTGCTTTGTACATGACTTTATCTTCCGTTTTCTGCCCAATCTCTCCCCACTTTCCCACACCTCTCTCTCTCTGTCTCTCTGTCTCTCTCTCTCTCTCTCTCTCGCCATCAGGAAGGTGTCCGTTCAGACAGTACATGCCCAGCAAACCGGCCAGGTACGGGATCAAGATATGGGTGGCGTGCGACGCGCGTTCCAGCTACGCGTGGAAGATACAAGTGTACACCGGCAAGCCCGACAAGCGCGGCCCTCACGAAAAGCACCTGGCCACTCGAGTGGTCGTGGACCTCACCGAGGGATTGCCGCCGGGACGCAACGTCACATGCGACAACTTTTTCACCTCGCGCGAGCTCGCCGACAGGCTCTTTCGCGAAAGAGGCCACACCGTGCTGGGCACTCTGCGAGCGAACAGACCCGAGATCCCCAGAGAGCTGCGCTGCATCAAGGGCAGGGCCGTGGGCTCCGTGGAATCCGTAGTACTCTGCGGCTCCGCGGCACGAGGAGAGGGAAGAGGAGGTGGAAGAGGGCCAGACACGATCATCCTCTCCTACGTGGCCAAGAAGAACAAGAACGTGCTGCTCCTCACCACCGCTCCTCGCTACCACCACCGCCGCTCAGGCCCCGAGCCCCGGCCTAGCCGCCGCATCAGCAACAGCAACAGTAACAGGGACTGCGGCAGCAGCAGCAGCAGCAGCAGCACCAACAGCGGCGGAAAACCTCCCTTGGTGTTGCATTACAACCGCACCAAGGAAGGCGTCGACAACCTGGACAAGGTCGTGAGCACGTACAGCTGCAGGAGAAAGACCTGTAGGTGGCCCGTGGCCCTTTTCCACAACATGGTCGACGTGGCGGCCTACAACGCGTTCGTGCTCTGGAGGGAAATTCACCCCGAATGGATGGCGGGCAAGCTCAACAAACGAAGGCTCTTCCAGCGACTGGGCAAAGCACTCGCGCGCCCCATGATCGAAGCCAGGGCGTTAGCGCGAGGAGGAGGAGGAGGCCATCATCATCATCATCATAATAACACACACGCCCCTCGGGGGGTCGCCACGACCCACGCCCCAAGAACAGGCGGGCGCACAAGGGTTAAGAACACACAAAGTGCAGCAAACAAAGCAGTCAGCTGGAGGACGGGCTGCACATGTGATTGTGTCACTGTTTTTCCTTTTCTCCTTTTGTTGCTCGTTCTCCCTAGTCTGCTTTGGTGTAAGGGTCATATCTTAAAACAGATTTATTTATTTATTTATTCATTTACTTTTTGCATTTGGGTTTGCTCTTTATGTTAACTGGGCCAGTTGTAATATTAGTCGGGCAATGTGCAATCCCTGAGCTGGGGGTCACAACTTATAGAAAATTAGGCCTTGCCTCGATGCTTTTTGTGAATTGGTTTGCTGTGTTTAAGATAACACGATTGCAGTGGTACCAATCATTGCCTTAGGGAAACACTTGCATGTAATAAAGTTGTATTTATCTGGAGTGAATTTGGGTTTTTAAACAAGGAGCACCTGTTTTCTTCTGGTGAGAGCGAGTTACCAGGTGATTGTTACATTTTGGACAGGTTGCACCATTCACCCTCACCCACCCCTTACTCTAGTGTTCCCGGTCAAAATTGACCGGTCAGTTTAAACAGCTATTAAATTATCATAAGAAACATTTTTCACCACCAAATTTAGTTCAATGGGTGAGTCAGTGGGACATTCAGGGGGTCAGAGGTCAAAGGGGGTGGATTCCCATTCATTTCCTATGGTCACGTTTGACCGGGAACACCACAGATGTTACAAAGTTGATTAAAACACTCAAAATTCAACGAAAGAGATGCTCATCACTTTTATATGTTCAAGTGCCTAGTGTGGAGGATGTCATGAGGACTTGAGGCAATCGGATGTAAAACACAATATTTATGAAATTTTAAATTTGTAAATCGGTCTTATTTGACCCGAACACGACAGGAAGGTTAAAGGTACATTGTTAATTGTAAGTGATCTTTTTTTGTGATGTTTTAGTTTTATAGCAAACCTTATTTTTGTTCTTTTCTTTATCATATCATCATATCATATCACTCATATCCTGGCTGATATTGACCCCTTGACCCTTTTATTCTGGGCTCAAAGTTTGTAATAGTAGTATCAAGGGCTTTGGTGGTTGTTGTGTGTTTTTGATTGCTACACTTAGCCCAAGTTGAATGAGAAATCATCAGTGTTAAAGCAAGATCGGAGGTTGTAATCTAAATTTTGGCAAAAATGTCGACACATCCAGCCTCAGGAACATTTAATCCTCATGGTTCAGGTTGTCTTTATAATCCCTATTTTTAATGTCTACTCCTGGTACTAACTGCAAATACACTGCATTATTATTGCATTAAAATAATTCTGAATCAAAACAAGAATAATGTCATCAACCCACACTGTTCCAAAAAATAGTAATGTCAAAGTATCTTACTGCATATTTTACAGTTTTGTACTGTCTTTCTAGGATATCATTAAATTTACATAAGTAGACTGTGATCTTACATGTCAAAGGTAAAATAACATAACTTCACTGTAAATATAGTAAAACACAATTTACTTGTTTTTTAAATATATTTTTTGTACATATGCATATTTAGATTGTAAAAATACATTCAGAAATGTATCATAATTTCACAAATATTTGTCTGTTATGTGAGAGAATGATCTGTTAAAGTCAAATGTAATACTAAAATATATAAAATGATCAAAAATTAATGAGAATAATCAATAATTAAAGGAGTATTTGAATTATAATTTTGCTAAAAATCTCATGTCACCTAGGTCTGATTCAATAATTCAGAGGTAACAAGTGAAAATATAATTAATAGGAATAAAAAAACAAAACAAACAAACATATTGTGGCGTGTTGGGGGAACAGCTAGTTCTCTCCCATCATGCCTTGGGACATGTGCTGCTTACTTTTAACTGTTATTTTGAATGTTGTGTTTACGCCATGGTGCAGAGTCACTGACAGTTGTGACTCCTGTTGTGCTGTTGTTGAAGCTTGAGGCACATTGTAGCACCAGCAAGTGTTTTAATAACAAGCTCCCCCTACCACCTTGGGGAAGAATAACAAGCTCAATCTCTCTCTGTGAGCTTCTTTGATAAGATTCCTCTGCATGCCACAATGCAAAACATTGCACGGCCATGCTGTGCTAATCATATATTTTGAAAATGAAATGTAGAGGTAGGAATTGCAATTAATATAAATAACATGACGCTAAGCATCGGCCAATGAATATGAACTAACAACAACAAGGTTGGTTGTAGGAAAAAATCCTAATATGAAGGTATTTTACTGTGCATTTTACAGTTTTGTTCTGTTCTTCTAGAATATCATTAAAGTTACGTAAATAGACTGTGATTTCACATTTCAAATGTAAATTAACGTTAAATCACTGCAATGTAATAAAACATAATTTTCATGATTATTAAATGTATTTGTCTGTACATATGCATATTTAGATTGTTAAAATACATTCACAAATGTATCATGATTTCACAAATATCTGTCCGTTATTTGAAAGATTAAACTGTTGAATTCAAATGTAATGCTATGGAAAAGTATATAACATGATTCCTATAAGCTTGTGTTACATCACATAAGTATTATTATCATTGCTAGTTAGGGCGATCGTGGCTCAAGAGTTGGCAGTTCGCCTTGTGATCAGAAGGTTGCTGGTTCGAGCACCGGCTCGGACACTCTCGGTTGTTGTGTCCGTGGTCAAGACTCTTCGCCTACTGGCAATGGCCTCGCCTCTGTCAGTCTGTCCCAGGGCATGCAAGATGCAAAGATGACGAAGGCCAATGAACAAAGCCAATAACCAATAACCATAACAAGACAGGGGATGCTAGACTGAACGTAATGAACATGAAAACACAAGACCTTCACAATAAAACAGGAAACATGATGGGGGGAGGCACACGAGAAGGAGCGAGGGAACACGAGGGAGAGCACAGACATGACGGGCTGGGGAAACATGATGGAATAAAACACAAGGAGGGGAAACAGGGCAAAAGGACTCACATAACAAAATAAACACAGATACACAGAGGGAGATACAGGAGGCAAAGACACAAGGGGAATCTAATAATCAAAAGCTAAACAGAACAACCTAGGTACTATATAAAAGAATAAACTTTAGATTAACAAGGTGGACTCAAACCATAATAGAAAATGACAAAACACAAGAAAATTCAAAACGCTGGGTCACATGACCCAGGGCCATGACACTGAGAACTGTGTACAACAATTTATTTACAGAGAGAACGGGAGCAATAACAGGATAAAGTGAGTCAAGCAAGAGCCGGAGGGAACGGGGACAGCCAGTGGCGGTTTTGATATGGGCGGTTGCCCAGAAAAAAACCCCTATACAAGGTGTAGGTCTATTAGAGTGGAGTGCAAAATTACTGATGGAAGATGGACAAGAAAAGGTCAAAGCCATCAGGTCCTCAGTTTAGACAAAAAGAGGAAAGAAGAGACAAGCAAAAGATACAGGTAAACAGATGTGTGTTTGGATAACAGCAGGTATTATGCACCCTGAAACAAGATAACATTCATTAGTAGGGATTGGGAACACTTCTTTTTACCTTTGTTAGCCACTTGGCTATGATAGTAGACAGTAGACAGACAGTAGACACTGATGTGGCTTATTGAATCTTTTGGACTGTGTTCAGCACAATATTAATTAGCCAATAATAGGAGGAGGTTTATTGCTGATTTGTCTGCTATTCTCAATGTATGATGAATTATAATGACTGTTAGCCATTTGTACACTCTCTCTCTCTCTTTCACTATATAAAATATTTATCTGGTTAAATTCAGTATGGTTCTGACAACAGCTTTCACAACAACATAAGTTAATGTACAATCCTTTATATGTTTCGTGTGTGTGTGTGTGTGTGTGTGTGTGTGTGTGTGTGTGTGTGTGTGTGTGTGTGTGTGTGTGTGGCTTGTGTGAGTCGGGGGAGGGGGCACCAAACAGGCTAGGACCGCCCCTGGGAATAGCTATAAGCAAGGCTGTCCTGAGAGGCTGCAATAGGAACCACAGGAGCTCTGCACAGAGGGAGAAGCAGTTACTGGCAGGTACAGGACCAGCTGAGCAAGGAGAATCTGACAAAGGCATTGTTGGCTTACAGGGCCAGGCTAGCTTCGGGGAGGCTTTCTGTGGGAGAATCCAGAAAGGGGCAGTGCAAAGGGAGGAATGGTTCCCTGAGTTGCCAAGAGAGTCGGGGCTTGCAGGAGGACAGGCAGGTGAAGCAACTGGATGTTGATTCCCTTAATGAGAGATGACGAAGGAGGTGGAACAAGGAGGTGAACACTTCCTCTGAACAACAGGCGATGAGTCCAGGGCGGGATTGTATGAACACCTGTGCACAAGGGAGCAGAGTTAGACATGAAGACAGGACGAGGGCAGAGCGGAGTGTGGACGAAGCCTAGTTACCACAGTAAGTGCCTGAACGAACTGGCGATGAGTAGTAGGCAGCCCTGGCTTAAATAGGCCTCCTGTAATTGACAGCAGATGGGGCTCAGGTGCGACACAGGCGGCTCCGAGAGTAGCCAGGATGCCATCCTGATGACAAAAATCAAAAGCTTCAAAAAGCTGTGAATCGAGATAAACTGACATGACTCACTGCCACTGAGGACACAGAGGTTACATGAGCAATAACCTTACTTGGATTTTAGCAATTTATTGATTATAAATAGGAAATCTTACCTTGAAGTTCAAATCTGACTGACTCAAATTCTGAATTGAATACATCTCACTGTAGTGAAATCTTTTTTAGAGCACATAGTTGAATGTGTGACATGGTTAGGTTTAAATCTTGGGATTATTATTATTATTAATGTCATTATTATTGTTATCCTGAGTTACAGGGTAACAATAACGTTGATTACCTAAAAGGAACAGTTCTTTTTGTCACCTGTCAACAATGTAAACATGCTGTGATACCCTGAGTTACAGACAGAGGGCTTCATCGCACACTGAAAGTTATTTGAAATTATTCCTGAAAAGTTAGTTTTGAACAGACATTGGGCTGCAAATAAAGGCAGCATCTATGTCACTTAATACTCATTCACACATTTATCCTCTATAACAGTTCGATCCTTTTTGATTTCCTATAAAAAATACTTAAAAAATAATACCCAGATTTAAAATGATGCCTTTTTAAAACCTAAAGTGTATTTTCCAACAGAAAACACAAAATGCACTCTTTGACGCTCCAGTTGTCATTTATTAGAAACACATTAACATATTAAATGGCTTACAAAGCACTATAGAGGGTAGTTACTGTCATATAGTTTAACATGGGCTGCATGATGATACTGTGATTAGCACCACGGCCTCACAGGAAGACGGTCCTGGGTGTGAATCCATCAGTTTCCTGGTCTTCGGTGTGGAGATTGTATCTTCTCCCAGTGCTGGTGTGGGTTCTCTCCAGGTACTCCGGCTTCCACCCACAGTTCAATGATGCTCTGGGTTATATGGTTATTCTCAGATCTGTCTCTCAACAGTTCTGGTAATTTGTCCATAGCTCCTCTCACCCTTTGACAGCTGGGATAGGCTCCAGCTACAACTCAACCAGTGGTTGAGCTACAACTCAATACTTCAACAAATACTTCTCTTATCTCTATAGCTGTTGGTGAACACATCATTAAACATTCTTCTGTAATCCAGCACATCACCGTGTGTGTAAATCCCGTCTCAAATCTCCTTTGCTTTTGCTATTTAATGAATTTCTGACATTTTCAAATAAAATTTAAAGTTGTATTTCAATATTTGAGGGAGATGATCTCAAAGCAGTTACTGTTGGTCACGTCATTTACTTTGAGTATGAGTACACTGTATTACACTGTACATGAGTACAGTGTAATAATCACAATGATGGCTGAACTCTGACTGTAAGTAAAAGTAAAATAACAGCGCTGGCAGATAAAATGCAGGAAGAATAAATGTCAACAAGACAAAAACAAAGAAAGTAAATCTGATAAAGCACAAGAATCAATCAGGCACTCAGGAAGGAAAATAAAGGCATAAAATCAAGGCACGTGAGACAGACAAAGTACCAAAAGCAAAACTATAGAAACTAGGAAAATATGATCATTATAAAGGCAAGAAAGAATAAACATGGAGATTACAAAGCAGGAACCACAACTTACTTCATTATCATCTCAGGCATGAATGGTACATAAATATGTGGTTTAAATTAGACATTTATGATTAAAATGTAATATAACTGCTTATGTTAAAACCATGCTAAATTTCCCTTTATGCATAATAAATGCTTTATATATATTTATTTGCTAGAAAGATATAATCCAACTCTTTTATTTTTAACTTCTCTACTCGTTTTAGGAAAATTGTAATGTTGATGTTGTTTATTCAGCCAAAAGTTGAGATTGCAAGCTTCTTTCATAAAGCATCAACAATATTTAGATTGTGATGTAGTCTATGGTATGTGTCTGTTAGAGAACAATGTTTAGAGAGACTCTGGTAAGAAAAACATCAGCATGAAATGATCAATAAACGTGAGAAAAACTGATGATGCTCTTCCATTTCACAATAATGCTTCTGATGTTCTCCAAGACACCAGCCTTATGAGGAATCTCATCACTCTCATCTACTCTAAACTTTTTGAAAAACATGCTAGAAATCTGGAAAGTTGCAGCAGTAAACACTGGTTGTAGTACCCAGAGGGCCAGTTGTTGGCTTGCCAGATGTGGTACTGTAATTTGGAACTGTGGGGGAAAGTGGGACAGATGTTCCAGGTGACGAGAAAGATGTGGCGCTGGGAGGGATCGTTGAGTTGGATGTGACAAAGAAGACAAAGGTGTTGAATCTGAAGGGCTGTGGTTGTGGGACGAGTAGATGTACTCTTCTTTCTGTTCCAAGATTGGCGGCATTGGGCTTTGCAGGGACGTTCTGAGTAAAGCTCAGTGACACTTATGTCGTTAGGACATTGTGTTCCAGGAAATGCTTCAATTCCCAGCTCTGTGTGGAGTTCTCCCAAGATCTTGGTCTGCAGATTCGGGCCATCATCTGTGTTGTTGCCCCAGTGTGCACTCGCCAGCCAGCTCTCCTTACTGTGACTGTAACAGCAGAATGCCGACCACAGCACTGAAGGAATATTTATCCTTTGGTTGAGAAGGTTTTCGTTGCTGGGCTGTGCTCCGATCACTACAAAGCCTTCTCTTTTTATCCAGAATGCATTTAACACATCTCTCCATCATGCTCCACCTACCATTGTTAAATCGTCTTCTTTGTGGAACAGCATTAGTCAGGGTATATGTAGATCTTTTGTCAACTTCATCAGATTTATACAAACTTGGAAATAAATGTCCTCTGTCAAACTCTGTCTGTTTGGCGTAATCAATGTCCCCAGCCTGGTGGGCGTAGGTGATTTTCTTGTCTGCTGGTATCATATTGGCATCACCAGTTGGGTTTTCAAGCTATAAAAGTAAAAACGATATATTAGTGACTCATGCATGGTTGCTGCAAAGTGGACTAAATGTACATTTACTAATTGGTTGATCAAAGTTGTATAATTTAAACATAATAACAGCCCGCTTAAGGTGTGAGCTTTACATATTTTTTTCCTATGCAACAAGACTGTTGTTGCATAGGAAATATACAGATGTGTCCAATATCAGAAAAAATGAAAAATCTATGTAGCGTCATCAACATATAAATGGGATCACTGAATATAAGTAATAAGTTTAAGCAGTAATACTTTATAATAATCTCAGACTATTAAGCATTAGTGAGGTATTAGTACATACTACTGAGAATTACTCCTCAGTAGTTTGTAATTTATAAATGCAGACTTGAAATACTTTCATTTTCTTTTATAAATTCTTTATGTGGCAAAAATAAGCCTCACTTTAAATGCAGTCAAACAAAGTACTAAATAACAATAACTATTTGAATTAACCATGAATTACAGTATGAAATAAGTATCAATACAATCTTTATTAGAACACTCACAAACAATGAGCTCATATCTAAATTGCTATGTATATTTAAATCTACATTTAAATACTTTGTTGATCATTTATCCAGCCTCTCTAAATGTTACCATGAACATGTTATACATGAGCTTCTTAATTAAAAGGAAATGTTTTACGCACTAATGCCTCAATTATGCTTAATAGAATGACATTATTATAAAGTATTACCATAAAAGTTACTTTTGTAGTTCACTGCAGTGCTTTAGTCCCAACAGCAGTAGCACAGCACTGTGGGTAGTTTAATTTTAGTGGTATACTAAGATTCACAGTAATGAAGGTGGTATTATCATCATGTAGCACTGCATTATGAACATATTTTATTACAGCGTAAAAAGATGTATTAAAATTGATGACTATTACTAATAATGATACCTGTGGTTCAATCTTCCAATAACTTCTTTTTCCCTCGCTTCCCCCTCTGTACTCTGCAGCAGAAAAAACTGGAATCCTGTTCTTGGTGTCGTACAGCGTCACAAACCTCCTGATGTCTCTCAAAGTCTGGCAGATCACTTTGTATCTGTTCTGGTCCAGGATGTTCCCTCCCTCCAAAATTCCTGGGATGTTTGGTGGAATTTGCTGCAGAAAAAACTCATTACAGTCTTCCACTGATGTCACCACTCGAGAATCTGTGGGAACGATGGACAGAAGGAGGAGAGCAGCGAGGGGCAGGAGCTGCTTCAGTAATGACATCGCCTCACCCTGCTTCATCTGGTCAGAGGAGAAACCAAAAAGAATTATAAATAATTACACTTAAAAGCAAATATTTTGGATTTTACTTATCTTCTGTCTTATATATAAAATTAAATGGTTAAAATGGTTCATGTTTGTATTAAAAATGGATAAAGTTTCAAATAATGAGATCAGTATATGCACAAATAATCACTGAGTCAAAAACTAAGAATTAGAACTACCCTAAAATGCTTACTTTAAGACTTTTGTTTTTTTTGGCTCTGTGTGATGTCAAAAAAGGTGTAGAGCTATGGCTCTGAACACAGAACCCCACCCACTGTTCACATGTTGTGATTGCAAGGGATATACAGTCAGAAGTAAGTTGGATTAAAGGAAGATGACAAATTTTAGATGAACAAAGGCCCATTATAAAATGAGGAATACGGATTAACCACAAAAAAAACATAAAAAAAAACACATTAAAATACAAAGGTGTACATGCATGTGAAGTTGGATTCTTGTGAATATTTAAGCCTCATTTTGTGATTTTTCTGTGACAGTTTAAAATGCCTTTCCCCATCTAAAGGAAAACACAAAGTCAGCTGAACAGCAACAAAGACATAATTCACTGAGGCTTTCAGGCATTCTGAGTTCTTCCCATCTTTTCTCATTGTGTTTTTATCTGCTTTTAGCACCATTTCTAATTAGTCTCCAAAAGGTTGATTCTGTTCATCTAGATGTGGCGTTTTGTGGGAGAAACGTTTCGTCACATCTTGCAGTCAACTGAGACTGAAGAAGTCACTTGGATGAGTGACGAAAGGTGGTGTGCAGCCACAGGCCAGTTGCAGACACACTGCTGGCCCTGTGCTGGCCCAGAACAGTTTCAGCTCTGGCCCCAGATGTCAGCCTAATGTGTACCTTAATCAAGCCATGCAATGACAAAGTGCCAGAGCATGCATACAGTGAATGGACTGATTTTTATATAGCGCTTTTCTACTCTCTCTATGATTGCGGTGATCAGATGTACGTCTCCTCAATACAAGGTCAGCAGTCAGCACTCTTTCAGATTCCCTGAGTCCACCTGCTCAGGTTTTCCTGGATCAACACAATACCAGAGAAGAAAATCACTTGAGGAATCATATTCCTTGTCACCAAGATTGTTGTGGAAAAATAAAAATCACAATGATTTTCTGAGCTATATTGAAATAACCTTTTGAAATGGGATCTTTGCACCAGCACTAAAGAATAGGCAAAAATAGCTCCTTCATAACCTTTTGATGGATACAATCTTTGTCTATTCAACTGTAGGAAGCTCGGTTCTAACCATCATGTAGAGACCAGCCTGAAAATGAAGTGTGTATGATGCGTTCAAGCACATACAATTCACTGTTTGGGCTTGACCACACCATACACTATGGTGTCATAGAGAGTTAAAATTACATACCCATAGTACACACAGGTTTGATGAGGTGAAACACTAATTTTTCATGACAAAGAATAAAGAAAACTAACCTTTACAGTCAAACACCGAAGTTCAACTAGGAATCCAAAACTTTAAATCTTTAAAGAACAAAAAAGCCAGAGAGAAACTGAAGCTCAGTAATATTCACTGAAACTGACTACAATAACCTAAAATAAATATTGAAAGATTGATAAAGATGAAAGATGAAAAAATTCTCACTTGTTTTCTGAAAACCGTCTCAACTGGTGTTGCTACAGGTTTATACAGCAGAAGACCCAAGACAGCTAGTGGAGAGCTGGACTGACTTCCTTAAATATAAACTGAGCTGAAGGAGGAGGTCTAAGTTTTGCATCTATCAGTGTTTTAGAGCGGAAACTCTTTTCAGATTTGTAAAAATATATGTGATGCATAAAGTTACCTCATCCTTCTTTGTGTGAGGGCTGGAAGTGGAAGGGATGAAAATGCAAACAAAGTTAAGAAAAGTCCCTTATTCTGGGAAAACTGAAAATATCTTCTGAATCATTTAGTTATTAATTTATTTATTTTTTGGGGGAAATATAAAACATGTAGTCATTGAAAAAAATACACAGACAGAGCTGGGGCAAGTGATGGTGGAGACTTTGGCTTCAGTTTAGCAGCATTATTGATTAATGTAAATGTTTTTGATTTATTTAACATAAAAATCTTTTTACATGTTGAAGTTTTTCAAACAGATTAACACAAAAGTTGTTTTAGGTTCACCCAAAATGCCAAAGTAGGTTACTGATTTGTGAAAACCTTGATATTGAGCTCTCTAACACTTTCTGTGTCTCAGTGAGTTAGAGCCACTCTTGACTAAATTAGAACCTGCAGAGCACCCAGGGCATCCTGTCCAACCTCAGGATGACCTGGCAGGAGCTGCTGCTGGTGGTGATCACCCTCGTCTCCCTGGTGCATAATCCTGCCTTTCTCCAACAGCCAGCTGGAACAGGTCCTCATAGGACCTGTGTAGGGACGCTTTAGGTAAACCCACACAGCACACTGTGGAACAGATGTGGGCCCCACACTGTGGGCGAGTGGAGCTCCAACTTATGCATGATTTTGTACAGGAAACAGTCACTTCTACATGGACGCTAATATTTAACATCAGTCTAAGCAGCTGTATCAAACATTTTATTGTAATATATTTCACAGGACATTATCTATATTTCCCATTCTGTTTGTTGCTGTGTTGGTGGAGATGTTCTTCATTTACCTGACTGTCAGTTTCATTTTTTTTCTATCTGGGCACTGATTTTTCTTCTCATAAATCATTTATTTATCAATCAATTGTGTCCTGGTAGACTTGGATCTGACTGAGGTGACGGTGGCTCAGGGGGTAACATGAACACACATTCCTGAAAATATTATTGGACTGAAAATAAATGCTTAAAAATTATCATAACTGTTACTGGAAACTGAAATCGCTGAATCTTTTCCCTTTTGAATTTCTTGTACTGTATAACTGATGCTGAGCTATGACACTGAGTGATCTGAGTGAACAGTGAATGGAGAGTTTTTTGTGGCTGGCTTTATGGTGGGAGTGCAGTATTTACTTAATAATAATAATAAACATTATTTATAAAGCACACTAAAAACCAAGGTGCTTTACAAAATAAGATAGGAAAAAGGAAATGGGAGAGAGAAAGAGAAAGGACCCGGCATGTATTAAATATAAAACTAGTGGTGTGCGATACTGCATATTTTGGTATCGATCCGATACCAAGTAAATTCGGGCCAGTATCGCTGATACCACTATCAATACGATACTTTTCAATAAATAGGGTGGATGCCTCAGTGAATTACTAAATCGCAATTAATTTTCAAGACCTTAAGTGTTTTTGTGATGTTTCCTTTGTCTGTGAAGGTTCTCAGTCATCCAGGTCATCGTAGTCTAAGGAGCTTGGAAAGAAAAGCGTCTGGACTTCTTAAAGTTGCTTGAAGACGTTTCACCTCTCATCCGAGAAGCTTCTTCAGTTCTAAGGTCAAATGGCCGAGAGTCCCAGATTTAAACCCAGTGGGAGTATCCCCCCAAAGAGGGACAAAGGACCCCCTGGTGATCCTCTAATCACATGAGCCAAGGTGTGAAAGCGGGTGTGGGACCTAATCAGCCAGGGTTTCGGGTGAGCTCATTGTTAAACCTGGCCCCACCCTATCATGTGAATTCCTGAGGTCAGATGGCCCAGAATGTGAGTGGGCGTTAAGGCGTCTGGGAAGGGATCTCAAAACTGGATTATAGATGGCAGACAATTGGTGTCGTAAACCACCGCCTCTGTTCAAAGATGGTCGCTCACAGTGGACATAGATGGCCTCTTTCACTCCTCTTTCAAACCATCTGTCCTCTCTGTCCAAAATGTGAACATTGGCATCCTCGAAAGAGTGACCTTTATCCTTAAGATGCAGATGGACTGCTGAGTCTTGTCCTGTGGAGGTGGCTCTTCTATGTTGTGCCATGCGCTTGTGAAGTGGCTGTTTGGTCTCTCCAATGTAGAGGTCTGGGCATTCCTCGCTGCACTGTACAGCATACACCACGTTGTTAAGTCTGTGTTTTGGAGTTTTGTCTTTCGGGTGAACCAGTTTCTGTCTGAGTGTGCTGCTGGGTCTGAAGTACACTGGGATGTCGTGCTTGGAGAAAACTCTCCTGAGTTTCTCTGATACACCGGCTACATAGGGGATGACAACGTTGTTGCGTCTGTCTTTCTTATCCTCCCTCGCTGGTGTCTGATCTTCTTTTCTGTGCATCTTTGCTGACTTCATGAACGCCCAGTTGGGATAACTGCACGTTTTGAGTGCTTCCTTTATGTGTGTGTGTTCCTTCTTTTTCCCTTCAGGCTTAGAGGGAACATGTTCTGCCCGGTGGTGTAGGGTCCTGATTACTCCAAGTTTGTGTTCCAGAGGGTGATGGGAGTCAAAGAGGAGGTACTGGTCCGTGTTTGTGGGCTTCCGGTAAACTTCAATGTTGAGGTTGCCGTTTTCTTCAATGTGCACAGCGCAGTCCAGGAAGGGCAAGCAGTTGTCCTTTGTGTCTTCCCTGGTGAACTTGATGTTTTTATCCACGGCGTTAATGTGCGCAGTGAAGGATTCCACTTCTTGTCTTTTGATTTTGACCCAGGTGTCGTCTACATATCTGTACCAGTGGCTGGGTACTCTCCCTTTAAAAGAGCCAAGAGCCTTTCTTTCCACTTCCTCCATGTAAAGGTTGGCTACAATAGGTGACACGGGGGAGCCCATGGCACAGCCATGTTTTTGTCTGTAGAAACCCTCGTTGTACTTGAAATATGTAGTGGTGAGGCAGAGGTCTAACAGTGTGCAGATCTGATCGGGTGTGAAGTTGGTCCTGTCCTCCAAGGAGCTGTCTTCTTGTAATCGTTTTCTGACAGTCTCCACAGCCTCCGTGGTGGGTATGCAAGTGAAGAGGGAGACTACATCAAAGGACACCATGGTTTCATCTGGATCCAGGGTAAGTTTCTCGACCTTGTCGGTGAAGTCGGTGGAGTTCTTGATGTGGTGTGGGGTGTTCTCCACCAGAGGCGCAAGGATGGTAGCAAGGTGTTTTGCAATGTTATAAGTGGCTGAGTTTATGCTACTGACTATGGGTCTGAGTGGGACCCCTTCCTTGTGGATCTTAGGAAGTCCATAAATGCAGGGTATGGCATCCCCTGGATAAAGGCGGTGATATGTGAGGCGGTCGATGATTTTGTCCCTTTCAAGGTCTTGAAGGTAAGCTATAACTTTCTTTTTGTAGCTGCTTGTGGGGTCTCGCTTTAAGGCTTCGTAGGTATTGTTGTCACTGAGGAGAGTAGTGATCTTTGTGTGGTAATCCGTTGTGTTTAGGACTACGGTGCACCTTCCCTTATCCGCTGGTAATATAGTGATGTTGTGGTCTTTGCTCAGGGAAGCGACGGCCTTCTTTTCTTGTAATGTGAGGTTAGACGGAGGGACTTTAGCACTGGAGAGGGTGGCTGAGACTTTCATCCTGATTTGCTCTGCTTCTGTCTGTGATAATTTGTTGATCCGTATGGCGGTTTCTGTGGCTGTGATGAGGTCCACTATGGGCAACTGTTGCGGAGCAATGGCAAAATTGAGTCCTTTGGCTAATACGTTCTTTTCAGGTTCAGTGAGCTTCCGGTCTGAAAAGTTCTTCACCCATTTTTCCTGACTGTCCTCAGGTGTATGTTCTTCTCTGAGTTGTGTAGATTCAGACTGAGGAGTGAGTGTTTTTGAAAGCAAGGTGTGGAATTTCCTGCATTGTCTTTCTTTAAGAAAGGCTCTTGGCTCTTTTAAAGGGAGAGTACCCAGCCACTGGTACAGATATGTAGACGACACCTGGGTCAAAATCAAAACACAAGAAGTGGAATCCTTCACTGCGCACATTAACGCCGTGGATAAAAACATCAAGTTCACCAGGGAAGACACAAAGGACAACTGCTTGCCCTTCCTGGACTGCGCTGTGCACATTGAAGAAAACGGCAACCTCAACATTGAAGTTTACCGGAAGCCCACACACACGGACCAGTACCTCCTCTTTGACTCCCATCACCCTCTGGAACACAAACTTGGAGTAATCAGGACCCTACACCACCGGGCAGAACATGTTCCCTCTAAGCCTGAAGGGAAAAAGAAGGAACACACACATGTAAAGGAAGCACTCAAAACATGCGGTTATCCCAACTGGGCGTTCATGAAGTCAGCAAAGATGCACAGAAAAGAAGATCAGACACCAGCGAGGGAGGATAAGAAAGACAGACGCAACAACGTTGTCATCCCCTATGTAGCCGGTGTATCAGAGAAACTCAGGAGAGTTTTCTCCAAGCACGACATCCCAGTGTACTTCAGACCCAGCAGCACACTCAGACAGAAACTGGTTCACCCGAAAGACAAAACTCCAAAACACAGACTTAACAACGTGGTGTATGCTGTACAGTGCAGCGAGGAATGCCCAGACCTCTACATTGGAGAGACCAAACAGCCACTTCACAAGCGCATGGCACAACATAGAAGAGCCACCTCCACAGGACAAGACTCAGCAGTCCATCTGCATCTTAAGGATAAAGGTCACTCTTTCGAGGATGCCAATGTTCACATTTTGGACAGAGAGGACAGATGGTTTGAAAGAGGAGTGAAAGAGGCCATCTATGTCCACTGTGAGCGACCATCTTTGAACAGAGGCGGTGGTTTACGACACCAATTGTCTGCCATCTATAATCCAGTTTTGAGTTCCCTCCCCAGACGCCTTAACGCCCACTCACATTCTGGGCCATCTGACCTCAGGAATTCACATGATAGGGTGGGGCCAGGTTTAACAATGAGCTCACCCGAAACCCTGGCTGATTAGGTCCCACACCCGCTTTCACACCTTGGCTCATGTGATTAGAGGATCACCAGGGGGTCCTTTGTCCCTCTTTGGGGGGATACTCCCACTGGGTTTAAATCTGGGACTCTCGGCCATTTGACCTTAGAACTGAAGAAGCTTCTCGGATGAGAGGTGAAACGTCTTCAAGCAACTTTAAGAAGTCCAGACGCTTTTCTTTCCAAGATGTTTCCTTTGGTATTATTAATTAGGTAAAACCCAGGACATAATTAGGAGAAATAATTTATTTATAATTAAATAAAAAATGTTTTATTATTGTGGCGGGTCGTGATGCCGCTGCAGGTGAGATGGACTCACCTTCACTGCATCTACAATGATGCCTCGCCGGCTTAAAACCTGTGCGCTGCTTGTGCTGTTGTTGTTGTTGTTGTTTTTGGTGTTGATGTGTACAGCTGGCAGCAGGAGGGCTGTAGCCGTTGAATGTAGGCTTCTGTTACAGACACCGTGTGATCACTGTAAGGGTGGACAGCACGCGGCTCGGGGTGAGCCGGAGGCTGGCGCGCTAGCGGGACCTGCCAAGCTGGAGACGGAGGTCGAGGTGGGCGGGGGTCCTGCCACGCCTGAGGGCGGCATGCTGTCCGCTTCGGCACGCAGGTTGCATGGTCCTGCGTGCCGGTCGTCTGCCCAGCTGCCTGTGAAAAACGAACGAAAAGTGAGCGCGAGAGCCCTCGGTGCGCCTGCTCGCTGCTGAAGTCAAAGTAAACTTTATTGTCATCTCCGCTACAGTCCAGTATATAGAGAGACGAGACGACGAGGCTCCAGTTACAGCAGCAGTGGCGGTCCTAGCCTGTTTGGCGCCCTGGGCGAACACTCCCTCTGGCGCCCCCCCCCCCCCCCCCCCCCCCCCCCCCCCCACACACACACACACACACACATATGGAGAGAGAAAGTATGCATAGTATGGAAACGGCTACTAAACAGACATCATAATTCGTCATACAATGAGAACAGGATAAATCAACAATTGACACTGACTAATTCTGACTAATTAATATTATATTATTGTATATATTGTTTGGAGTTTAGTCTGTTACTGTTTTTACCATTTCTTCTTGGAGGAACTGTAACCCACATAATTCCCTTAGGGGACGTCTGCTTACCTGTATCTTTTGCTCGTTTCTCCTTGTAGGAGCCATAATTAAATGTACTGAATTTTAATGATCGCTGGGTTTTCATTTGTTTGGTTGCTATGGTGATGTGTAACGGGAGTCACGTGGGTGGTAGCAGCGACATTAAGAGGGCGTTGTCAGTCTGTCTTTCACTGGTTTGATTTTGACAGAGAGGAGGGCTGGGTAGTTTTTGTTGACCGCAGCCAACGAGTTTCCCCTTCTTGCATTAGAGCTGTGATGTTTTAAGAGTTTGAATCGCGAGCCGATCACATTGCTCTGTAAACTTTTCAAGCACTTTAATAAACAAGCAAGCAATTCCACCTCTCGCATTATTGCGTACAGTTGACAGCGCGTCAGGCAAATAGGCAGGCTCAGTCCCCGGCCTCTAGCGACTGTGGAAGTCGCTCCACTCCTCCTCTTCTTTCTCTTCTTTTTAAACTTTAAAAACGGGTTGTGTGTGAGATTTTAAATCAACAAAATATAAAATATACATTTTAAATTGTTATTGATGCCTTTACCCCGAGTCCTAAAGTGTATATTTATTTTTTTACTCTTAAATATTTATTGTTTGTTTACTTGCACTGCTGTAACTGGAGCCTCGTCGTCTCGTCTCTCTATATACTGGACTGTATGTAGCGGAGATGACAATAAAGTTTACTTTGACTTCAGCAGTGAGCAGGCGCACCGAGGGCTCTCGCGCTCACTTTTCGTGTACAGAAAAACATCGGTGCAAATTATAAGTCTGTATCATGATGTCTGGTGTTTTCGTGTTGTTGGTTTGTTTTCATTTTGTTTTATTTTGCGAGTTGGTTATTAGGTGCTGCTCCAGTCAGCCAGCGAATCCCCCGCTGCCCCACCCTCTCCTCACTGTGTCGCAAGCAGCAGGCGCACCTCGCAAATGGAGGGCGCCCTTACTCCCAGCAAATGGGCGATAGAAAACCAATCGGTGCCTATGCCATCCCTAATATGCGCTGGCATGATGTTGGGGCAGCAATATTTTTTTTTGCCGATGCCCCTGATGCCGCCCCCCACCACGATGCCGCCCCGGGCAACCGCCCGTGTCGCCCGTATCTAAAACCGCTACTGCTGGCAAACAATGCAAGCCAGCAAGAACAGGAGTTCTTGCTGATCAGCTCAGTTTATTTGAGTTGTCCTAAATTAGAAAAACTAAGTAAGCTGGAAATTTTACTTCTCTGTATGGAAGAATAAAACTATTTTGTTTGAAAATGCCATGTCATTACTTTCCTCCTCCCTGGCACAAACTAAATGGTGGAGAGTCGTAAACCACTGCCTCTATGACGCCAACTGTCTGCCATCTACAATCCAGCTTAGAGATCCCTTCCCAGAAGCCTTAACGCTCACTCACATCCTGGGCCATCTCACCTCAGGAAATCATATGATAGGGTTGAGCTAAGTTTCACATGAGCTCACCCGAAACCTTGGCTGATTGTGACCTACACCCGTGACACCTTGACCCCAGAACTGAAGAAGCTTCTCGGATGAGAGGTGAAACGTCTTCAAGCAAGCAGATGCTTTTCTTTCTAAGCTCCTTAGACTAAATGTAAAAGCAGTTTATGATGAAGAAAGGCTAAATTTGACATTAATAGATGTCACAGACCACAACCGCAAAGCATTTAAATAAATACAGGGGTTAGGAATATAGAGTTCATATGTTAAAAAGGTTTATATGGATTGAAAACAAGCCCCGCCCCCTAACTGCTGGACTCTTATCTAGTAGTTGTGCACTAATCTATTTGTTATAATTAAACAGTTTTTATTCATTATCAAGAAAAGCATAAAAACATAACAAAGCAGACAAACACGAAAGAAAGAAAAAAACCCAAAGGGAATATATTAAAGTCTAGCTATCAGCAACAGTTTGTCACATAATTTGCGCTGCAAGTGATTTAATGCTACTTCTTTTGAGGGTAGGCCAAGAAGAAAATATCCAGGGTCCCTTTGGAGCAGATTGTTAAAAATATTTAAAAATATTTATAATCTATTTCAAACATCAACAGAATTTTTTACTGAGAGATTTTAAAACAGTTTGGATCCGAGAAGTTTCTTCAGTTTTACGGTCAAATGGTGAAATGCTTTTACATCTAACTAATATTTCTGTTTAATTGCATTTGAAATACTACTACTACTACTAATAATAATAATAGTTTTTGTTTTGTTAAAAATGTGTATAGATACAAGTTTTATTGTGAAAGTCCAAAGCCTAAGCCAGATTAGTGGCCCACTAAAGGGTTAAAGTCTAGGTTGGCTTTATAGTTGAAAATAAAATAATTTAGCTTGTCCTTTTAAAGAATTAAGTTAAATTCAACAGTTGAATCATAAGAAACCTTTTGGGATTGTAACTGTGCTTATTAGAAACTTTATATATTGGAAGCTGGCTTTTAATAAGCACGCAATGATCATATTTAAATTAGGTGGTCTTTTTTTAAACACATCTCTTTAGGCCTGAACTGACAGTGCCAATACAGCACATTCAGACACAGTAGTAGATGGTGTTTTTAATACTTTGTGTTAGTCTAATTTGGGTTCTACATTGACCTTCTCTGTTGGAAGTTATAAATGCTGCGCAACCCTTAAGGATCAAATCAGCTTCTAAATAATTTAATGGTTTCACTTTACTATTACCTTTTTGTAATCTTGGGTCTCGATCAAAGATCTGTTCTACTACCGTGATTTATTTTTTACCTCTGCTTTTTCATGTTCACATGTGGCAGCAGTGTCATTTGGTATGTTATGAAAGATGTGTTCGAAGGTTTGTTTTAGTTTGATCAGTTTGTCATTGTTTGTGGCCATCAACTGTGTGATGGTTCGTTTAACACTTAAAAATCATCAGGTCTGATGTTTTGATAAGTTTTTTGTTAAAGGGTTTGAGACTCAGCCTTCAGAGCAGGTGACAAGGCGTCCCTGGGAACAGTGAGGGCTAAACTGTCTTGTGCCATTAAAGCAGTGAAGCGGGGACATAGCAGAAGAATCCACATCAACTTCCAGGACAGCGGGGACATGCGATGCATGTGGCAGGGTGAGAAGCGGTTTTTGATATGGGCGACAGAGGTGGTTGCCCAGGGCAACATCATGGGCATCTGCATAGGCAAGTAAGTAAAGTTTATTTATTAAGTGCTTTTCATAGACAGGCCATCACAAAGCACTGTACACAAAGATTAAAATAATCATAAAGTTAAGTCATGGAATAGACAATAAACACTATATAAAAAATTAAAAGTAAATAAAAATGTAAAATTTAAAAAGTGTTGATCAACAGAAAAATGTTGCTCGTCATCAAGATTAATGCGATTAAACATTTTAAGGCAATTAATCCATCTGGACCGCAGAATGACTCAAAGTCCCTGAAATGTCTCTGTCAACACATTTCGGGCAGTTTGTTCAAAGTTTGTCAATTCTGCACTCCAGATGGCTTGATTGCTTTCCAAATTTTAATTGTGGGTGATGCCACCCACACTGGACCCACTGCAGTTTACCCCTCCACACTGAGCACTGGAGCCTGTCAGAATTGTGTGCTCAGCCCACTGCGGTTCATTCTGACTCACAGCTTTGCACACTGAAAAAAAGCCATGTTGGATTCATTTGATTCAATAGTGGACATTGGTTGCACACAAATGTTTTGCTTTGGCAGAAACTTAAACAATTGAGTTCAATCAACACAACTTTTTCATATTCAATAAACATGTGCATTTTGTGTTCATAAAACGCATTTGAAACATGTTTAGATGAAGTAAGTTGAGCTCTTGGAATATTTTAATCCTTCACAATTTTGTCATTTTATTTACAACACTATTCAATAACTTTTACCCCAGTACTACTTGGTCACTTAAATACTACATGTTGTCTTCATATTACATAATGTTCAACAAAGTCTGGAGTCTGGTTACCATAAAAAATGAACGGATCTAAGCAACTACCGTCCTCCTGGTTGCAGGGGGCTGGGAAATAACCCTGAAGTGATAGGTTACAAGGCAGGGTACACCCTGGACAGCTCACCAGTCTATCACAAACAACCATTTGCACTTACATTGACAGGTAATTTATAATCACCAATTAACCTAACTCTAACAACTGCATGACTTTTAACTGTGGGAAGAAACCAGAATACCCAGAAAAACCAGTGTAAACGAGCCATATTGTGGATTTGAACCCAGGATCTTCTTACTGTGAAGCAACAGCACTAACCACCATGCCACCAACCCAGACTTAACAAAAGTAGGAAAGCTATGATTTCAAGGCTTGATGCAGAATTTTTTTGTACGTTTTTGTCCTTGACAGGTTAAACCACAATAAATAGCAATAGCATACACGTGGTGTGTGTGTGTAGTTGTCTGCCTCTTATAACTCCAGTGATTTTCCTGCAGTTTGAAATTTTGTGCGATCTTGTGAATTTCATGAGTTCAGCAACTAACCACTCTTACTAGATTGTATCATGTCATCTCAACAAGGACAAATTAAGTTGTTGAATTTCGTACAGATCCTTCATGATTTAATTACGTTTATAGAAACACGAAATTATTATTCAAATTACAAGTTAGACTTTTTTTAATGTAACAACCACCCAATTTACTTTTTTCGGTATACCAAAAAAAAGTAGAAGCGGCTGCTCGATTTGACTGAGATGGATGCGTTCCTGAAACCACGATCCAAAGCGTACGAGACTGAAAGTTATTGACTTACTTCACTTGAACATGATATGAACAGTTTAATCTAGCCTCTCTGCATATCATGTAGTTTCTACACTATATAGTTACACTTAACTTTAAAGCATGAGGCACTTATGTTAAATACACGCAAGATGCTTACATAAATCCAAGAGTTGGCCAATCCCTTTTTTTCAGTGCAGAAATGCACAGTTCGAACCACATCATCAAATTGGCCAATGACATGTACAGGTGGGTCTTACCAGCAAGAACGATGAGTCAGCATACAGAGAGGAGGTGAAACAGCGAACGGACTGTTGCAGAGTCAACAACCTGTCTCTGAAAGTGGACCAAACAGAAGACACGATTGTTAATTTCAGGAGAGCACAGACCGATTACTGCCCACTTAATATAAATGGATCCTCTGTGGAGGATGTCAAGATCACCAAATTCCTTGGTGTCCTGGTCCCTTAACACCAAGTCCATAACCAAGAAGGCCCAGCGGTGTCTCTACTACTCTGTCCTTTACCACTGTACATGGATAAAATTACAATAAAAGCCACTAAGAAGATGCAGCACAGTCGCATTACTATTTTTCAACAAACAGACGGTTGAAGCTGTGTTCAGCTTAGAGGGTGTTATATTAGTTGCCTAAAAGTAGTTGTTTATGTAATCCGGGTGCTACATCTTTAAGCAGCTGCGTGCGCTCCCGCAGATGGCAATTATGCTTTATGCAGTTATGCACACAATTATGCAACAATGCCTGGCAGATGATCACATTTTGGCACAACACCTGGAGCTAAGGGGGCAAAACAGTCGCATGAGTGCTGCTGTTTGACTGAGGAAGAATAAAGTAGTCGTGGTAAGCCAATCACACGACCACTTAAAGATGTGTAAAGACTGAATATGTAAAGCGCTTTGGGGTCCTTAGGGACTAAGTAAAGTGCTATACAAATACAGGCCATTTACCATTTAAAGATGACAAAGCAACAAGGTGATATAGACCAGTTTTTAAATTGTGTTGATAGGCCACGTAAAACCAGAGTCATGATAAACAATATATACGCGGCGTTTTTTCTGAATACTTTCATCATGTTTAACATCTAAGGACACCAAGTACCCTCAGCTTATGACCAAAAAAACCCCCCAAAAAACAAAACTGCCCTTCCGTGTTGGTGACGGTGAGAGAGAGAGCAGAAAAAGAGCGAGTTTTGAGATGTGAGAGATTGTGACGTTTATCGTGTTTGGAGTGTGTAGTTAGTGTGTAGTGTTGTGTAGTTAGTGTGTAGTGTTGTGTAGTTAGTGTGTTGTGTTGTGTAGTTAGTGTGTTGTGTTGTCTAGTTAGTGTGTTGTGGTGTGTGTTAGAACAATGAGGCAATTGCTGAATGAAAGCAGCAGAGTTATGCTGTCAGACCTGCAGGTATCAGGCTGTGATGTTCTCCTTTATAGTGGACAGAAATTATATTTTTGGAGTGGCACAAATAATTTGTGCCGCATCTTATTGAATGCAGAACAGCTGATTGTTCTGCAAATAGTTTGAAATGGTGATAAAAAGGGTAAAAGGTAAATGGCTGCAAATAACTTTGTTGTTTGCAAAACTTGTGCATAGGATTTTAAAATTGACAATTAATATTTGCATTTAAAGTTATGAAATATGATTCATTAAAGATGTTTGTGGTTGTTACAGTAAGAAATATAACTTTTTCTACTCTGATTTTATGGTTTTTGTCTGATTTTAGATCAATTGTGTTAATACAGTATATCAAAATGAAAACATGACTGTAAATTCAGACACGTGAGGTTGTGCTGA
The DNA here is from genome assembly GCF_036321145.2 of Pelmatolapia mariae. Taxonomy (NCBI): domain Eukaryota; kingdom Metazoa; phylum Chordata; class Actinopteri; order Cichliformes; family Cichlidae; genus Pelmatolapia; species Pelmatolapia mariae. The sequence goes on along the minus strand of NC_086229.1, from coordinate 45,256,450 downwards.
AAAGGATGATACCAAACAAGGCAAAGTAAATAGTTTTTAAAGGTGAAATGGGGAGGGAAAATCATAAGTAGTAAAAAATGACCAATTATACCCCGGACCCCAGAGGGTTAAACCTTTTTTTTTAAAGTAACGCAATAGTTACTTTTCAAGTAATTAATTACTTTTAGAATATTGTAACTCGGTTACTAACTCAGTTACTTTTTTGGAGAAGTAATTAGTAACTATAATTGAATTACTTTTTCAAAGTAACTTGCCCAACACTGGTCTTGGTGGGGTTTAATAAACTCAGCCGTCTGCTTCTTGCTATCTAAAATATAAGAAGACGCTGGCATAAATTCTCGACCATCTCACACTCCTGTTTAATCTGTTTTCTGTTTGACCTTTATTCAGCTGTGTGAAAACCAAGGAGGAACCCACCTGGGGGATTAATAAAGCTTTATTTAATCTAATAATCTAATAACTTGGATCTCAGCCAAACCAATTTACTCCGGAACAAATAAAACACAGAAAAAGGCAAACAATTACATTTTTCAGTCTTCCAAGTGAGTTATATATAGGGATGGGTACCGGTGTCCGGTGCCATGATGGCACCGGTTCTGACATAAACGGTAGTAACCAGACCGAAAAGCAGCGCACATTTCGGTGCTTTTTTTTTTTTTCCTGAGCCAATTCTAGCCAATCATTTTACGTTTCCGAGGATAGTAGGCGGGTCCAGGTACGTACGTTCTTTTAGAGCAGAGCTACAGATTAAAAACGCCCAAGGCGAAGCGGTCAAAAGTCTGGCTGTACTTCGCAGCAAAAGATGCAAACTCAGCAGCCTGCAACAAGTGCTTTAAGGTGATACTGTGATACTGTCAAAGGAGGTAACACCTCGAATCCGATGAAACACCTGGCGACGCATAGCGTTTTTTTTAAGCCGAGAAATGCGCCGTGTTTGATAGCTTGCTGCGAGACCTCACACCGAGCACATCTACTGCGGGTGTGGTGCCTGTTATCGGACCCAGAGTTAGCAACATCTCCCAAAAACTCGAAGAGGAGAGTCCTGGCCCCCAGCCCTGCCAGTGTAGCAGAAATGATGACGGATGATGATGGCAGCAGCAGCCGTTCTTCTCTGCGTGAGTAGCTTAATGTTGTTCGTGTGTAATTTATGTTGAGTAGGCTAACCACGTTATTAAATTTATGCATGTAAGGTGAACTAGCAAACACTGTCTTCTTGTTTGATGGCAGATACTCCCTTCACCCTGGCCAAAAAGGCTAAAATGACCAAAAGAAAAAGTGGAAAACAGTTAAACATGAGAGGTTTTTGGACCAATTTTGTGTTTTTTCCATTGTTTCCATTTAAGCACTGCTTCCAGCCAAGAGTGATACCATATATGCCCTATAGCTGCAGAAAAGGCTAACATTGTTATCTTTTTACAAAAAACAGCTGAACATGAGAGGTTTTTGGACCAATTTTGTGTTCTCCATTCTTTAAGCACCGGTTTGAGCACCGTTTAAGCACCGGCACCGTTTCAAAAGTACCGGTTTGGCACCGGTATCGGATAAAACCTAAACGATACCCATCCCTAGTTATATATCATGTTTAACCTGAGCAGCGAAATTATTTTACATATACAGCAAGCTGTATAATTTTAATATATTATAAAACCAAATTAACAGTTATTCTTCTTATTTTAATCCAACTCCTGGAAGTGCAGATTTCCTGTTGTATAAAATAAATGACCGTCAAAGGAGCGGCTACAAAGTTGGGTTTCCACAGGTTGCTGACTCTACCTTAAACTGTGAAAGTGTCACGACCGCTGCTGCTGTTGTGTTATCAGTGTGTGTGGGCTTAATGCTGTCAAAAGAAAGTGACAAGCCACAATTTCTTTCAATATACATTTAATGGGTTTTGGAAGCCAAAAAAGAGTAAATGAATTCTATTATTAGCATTTGATTCTGATGCATATTAATTAAATAAAACATAAGATTGAAAGGAATCATCAGTTGGTTTTGTTTAATTAATTCAAATCAATTTTAACTATGAAGTGCCAAATCACAGCAACAGTCACTTCAAGGTACTTTTTATAAGGTATTATAAGAAAGAGACCATACAATATTGCAGAGAAAATCCTCAAAACCATTAAATTTATGCATGTAAGTTGAACTAGCAAACACTGTCTTCTTGTTTGATGGCAGATACTCCCTTCACCCTGGCCGAAAAGGCTAAAATGACCAAAAGAAAAAGTGGAAAACAGTTAAACATGAGAGGTTTTTGGACCAATTTTGTGTTTTTTCCATTGTTTCCATTTAAGCACTGCTTCCAGCCAAGAGTGATACCATATATGCCCTATAGCTGCAGAAAAGGCTAACATTGTTATCTTTTTACAAAAAACAGCTGAACATGAGAGGTTTTTGGACCAATTTTGTGTTCTCCATTCTTTAAGCACCGGTTTGAGCACCGTTTAAGCACCGGCACCGTTTCAAAAGTACCGGTTCGGCACCGGTATCGGATAAAACCTAAACGATACCCATCCCTAGTTATATATCATGTTTAACCTGAGCAGCGAAAGAGCAGGGATCTGAAAACAATGAAGCCGGGAGTCCGCTGCTCTCGCCGGCTGGAGTGACCATTGAACCCCCCGGCTTGCTATCGAGTGGGTGGGTAACAGACGTCTCCGAAAACGTCGGCACACTTTTGCAAATATGCGATGTCTTGATAAACCAAGCAGATATTTGAAGTTTACACAGCTAATTTCTTGCCTGAAAATATGTTAAAAGTTTTTTTTGTGACCCAGAAAGATTAATAAGACTAATTTTAAAACTTAGTAGTGGCCGCCATTGTTGGAAACTGGAATTGGCTGGACAGCTCTATGAATTCTGGGAATACGGTGGGACACAAAGGACTCACCCAACCCATCCTTCAAACTCGGGGAAATGAAGGACGCATTTGTCGGCCGCATTTGAAGGAATCGACGAATTGGGACAGCCTTCGTCGCCTGGTTGTGACGCAATTGGCCTTCAAATGTGGCATTGGGACAGTGCTTATGTGTTTCTGTCCTTCTGTTTATTGCTGGATTTGTGGAGCTATAATTCGGCATTAATTTTTCTTGAAAGTTTTTCTTGGCACTGATTCTTCTTACTTATGCCAAGGTAATCTGTATTACTCCTAGATTATTTAGTCATCAAATGTTAGTCCCATGTAAAATGTGGACAACACATTTCTTTCAATATACATTTAATGGGTTTTGGAAGCCAAAAAAGAGTAAATGAATTCTATTATTAGCATTTGATTCTGATGCATATTAATTAAATAAAACATAAGATTGAAAGGAATCATCAGTTGGTTTTGTTTAATTAATTCAAATCAATTTTAACTATGAAGTGCCAAATCACAGCAACAGTCACTTCAAGGTACTTTTTATAAGGTATTATAAGAAAGAGACCATACAATATTGCAGAGAAAACCCTCAAAACCAAACAACGTCCTTTGAACAAGCACTTGGTGACAGTGGGAAGGAAAGTCTTTAAGCTTAATCTTAAAAATTATAGACGGTGTCGGCCTTCAGAGTCCAAACTGGAAACTGGGAAACACAGAATGTAACCTGAAAAACTAAAGGCTCTACCTCCCATTCTACGTGTAAATACTCTTGGAACCACAATAAGCCGCAGCCTGAGAGTGAAATGTTCTAATGGGGTGGTATGGTGCTAGAAAGTCATTAAGATCAGATGGGGTCTGATTATTAAAGACATTGTGTGTGAGGAGAAGGATTTTTAAACTAGATTCTAGATGTAACAGAGGAAAAATGAAGAAAAGTCAATAAGAGCAACTTGATAATAATGAATTACATTCTAGATTTAAGGATGGTATGAAATAGATTTTCAGTATTTGTCACGGCCAGGGGGTCAGCGTTCTCTCTCTCTTGCTCTCTCTCTCTTGCTCTCTCTCTCGCTCTCTCGCCAAGGCGGAACTCATGGTGGGTTCACGCCCTCGGCCCACGCCTCTCTGAAGAGGAAACACCTGGGCCTCATCAGTGGAGCCAGCGTTTAAGCCAGGGAGTGGCTTCTACTCATTGCTGGATCGTTGTGTGTGACTCGCGTCAGTGCAGCCTAGCTCTGAGCAAGTTCTCGTTCCCTGCGCAAAACCTCTAACGTGTGTTTTCCTCTGGACCCGACCCTGTATTCCCGAGTGGATTCCTGTTTTTGTGAGTGTTTGGAGAGAGACCGGTCATGATAGGAGAGTATCTGAAGAGGAGCAAGTGTCTATTCCCTACCTGGATTTCCCTAGAGCCTTTTCCCTGTCACCGCTTTGTATATAGCACTACCCCTGCACTATTTGTATATACACCTGGTGGAACTGTAATGAATACCAACTGTGCCTCTGAATTCTGCGTGTGAGTCCTCCAGCGAACCCTGACAGTATTACTCTGAGACGGAATGTTTCTAATGTTAGAGATAAAGCAAATAGAAGACATTGGAGGACATATTCTGGTCAAAACAAATTCAAGTTTCCTTGAAGTTACTGGAGGTCAAGATAATGCCATTCAGAGTAAGTATGATATTTCAGAACAAATCTAGCTGATGTTGTATTGGTATAACAATTAGTTGGAGGGAAGGACAATCTGGTGAGTGAACTGTGATGGGGATAGAGGGATTTGGTTGTTGGTCTGAGGTTGGAGGTGGAGGTGAACAGAAAGTAGACTGCAAATGAGAAATTTAGCTGAAGTGGAGTTTAAGTGATAAGCATTTGTTGTTGGATAAGAAGCATTTATGGTTTGAAAGGCAAGACAAACAGACCTGCTGGAAGATGCAGAGGCAGAATGATGGACTTCCATCTTCACTTCTTAATAATGAATTTTCATCTCCACTTTTTAATGATGCACTTCCAACTCTGCCTACTGCTGTCACAATTCCAGCTCCACCTACCCCTAATGCAAATCCAGTTCCACCTACTGGTAATGCACGTCCAGCTCCACCTGCTGCCAATGCACTTCCAGTTGCATGTGGTAGAAGGTGGGTCATAGGAAGAGGAACCGATGTGGTTCTGAAAAGGTCACTAGTGGAAGTTAAGGGGCCAGATGTGGTAGAGGGTGGGGCAGATGTGGTAGTAAGACAAGGAGATGTAGATGTGAAAAGCCCAGATGAGGTGGAAGGGACAGATGCAGTAATGAAAGGCCCAGATGAAGTTGAAATTGTGCTAAAAATATGCTAAAAAATCCATTACAAGCAGAAGTGTGCCTCTATTGTATTCATATTGTTTTGAGAATGTACTATAAAAATGTTATGTTTTTATAACATATTTTGTACATATCAGTTATAAAATGTTGTAAAACCCCTTTTTTAATAAGTTAAACAGCCTTTGTAAATATAAAAGTAAACTTGAAAGCTGTGCAGTTTATGATTTTTGTAAACTTACATCACTTAAATTACTGTAACAAAGTTCTTACCAACTCTTCTCTCTTGAAACCTGGATAAACGTGTCCACAACAGTCACACATGTGTCCATACAGAAGGTGTCACAACACAGTCAGTTTCCAGAATCCAAATGCAGTTTCACAGGCAGCATTGCTCACATCCAGTCAAACTGCAGCCTTTATTTGATATCATTTTAAAATAATAATAATAATAATAATTATAAACGCTTACTCAATCTGGGGGCTATAAATTATGTTTAGTTTAGGGTTTTTTTTTGTTAGTCTAATTTAAATTAACTTTGAATAAAGCGATTTTCATTTGTGACATTAAGGGTGAAAATGAGTGAAAATATAATCTAAAGCTCCTTTTCCATTAGTACCTACTGAGACCGACTTGCTAGGGATTCGTTGATTACAATCCAGTAGTTGATCATTACAATCCAGTAGTACCTAATCTGTGTGGTTGTTGTCATAGCAACTGGTCCAATTTTAGTTTAAACCAAAATACATAAAAATGGAAATATTTTAAATTTTATAGTTTTGCACAGGTGCTACAGATGTGACTTTCCTGGGTCAAATGTTATCTGTGATAAGGTTTCCGAAAGAGACTCAGGCGCAGGCCAGGGTATTCCTTTAAGCGAAGAACAGTGCGTTTATTTACAGTGAACACAATCACCAAGTGACTATATACAACGTGCGGTGGGGAGAGGGGTCCGGGTCGCCAGGGTCCGTGGGAAACAGAGTTAGGGGAAAAGGTGCTCCACACTTTCTGTACAAAAGCTCCTCCTTCTCCTCCTCCTCAGTCACTCCTCTCAGAATCCGGTTCCAAAAACAATCTAAAAGGTCAGGTTAGCGGGCAACAAAGGGCTTTCAAGATTCAGGTTGGCAGATACACAAGTTTGACTGATGCTGATAGCTCAACGATCCAGCGAAGATTAGCGCAGACTCGCCATCTTAAGTAGTGCAGTACTCAGCTGGGATCAGCGGCCGGTGCGGTGATGAGAGCAGAGCAGAGTGAAGCTGACCCCGCACCCACTTGAAACGTAAAGGCAAATAGGCGGAGCGGTTAGTGCTACGTTTGTGCAGATTTGTGCAGGTAAAATGAGCGTTTGTGCTCCTACGGTTTTTGAGATATTAAACTTTATTTTATAGGTCATTCAAAGGTCACCATCCCCCCCACTGCTCCAAAACCGGCCAAAATGGTCTACATTTTTAGTGCTACGTTTGTGCTGATTTGTGCAGGTAAAATGAGCGTTTGTGCTGCTATGATATGACATATTCTGTTATGGTGTTACTGCTGAAAAATGTCTTTTTCAAATGACCTTTTGCTTTGTGTGTTCACTTGTTCAATAAAGTTCTGTTAAAAAAAACCTTCTTATTGTATTTAATCAGCTAAATTTGTAATGAGTCTTTTTTTTTTTTACTTCAATTTCTTTACTTCAATCACTTTTCGTTCATAAAACCACGATGCAAATGTTTGAGTATTTAATTTTTTTTTAGAGTGGATTAAAAAAACTTTATTGAAAACTACATTTGAACATTTTACACTCCCATGAACACTTTTTGAGAAACGAACAAGCTAGCAGTCTTTTGCATCAAATACACATTTTCTGGCAGAAAAAACTATTATTTGGCATTACTGTGTCTGAAGGATTCTTAGAACAGCGTGTTACATCTGATTTCTGAACAAGGTAAGCTTACATTTAAAATACTGAGGTTTTAGTTACTGAGTTAATACATGATATAGCTAACTGTCTGGATCAAAGGGATGTTTTTTAATGTTAAACATTTTCAAAAATACAGCAATTGCAAATTTACAAATTCAAGAAAAAAGTTTCTAAAGCACTTTAAAAACATGTAGCACACGGGACTAAAGTGCTGTACAGTACATGTTAATGGGTTAAACATTCAGACTCAATTTAATAAACTGACAAATTCAATAGCTCCATCTTAACAATAATTCCACAAAATATGAAAGTGTAGAATGGTGGAGAACTTGGGGGAGACGTTGCTCCTGGCTGTATATATAGGTCAGAAATCATGTTTTGCTCCATCATGATCATAGTGGGTTTTTTTTTTTAATTTAGATGCCTCGAAAGCCTTCTGTAGACAAGGTTTCCATTTTTGCAATTCTTTGCAATTCAAAAGAGGCCATAGTCCAAAATGGCAAAATAGCCACTCCAGCTGCATCAGTCTGGAAAGAGCTGAGTCAGCAGCTAGAAGACAAGATGTCAGCAAAGGCCCTGTACACTTTTGTGAAGCTAAATAGACACAACATCTGGTCAGCTTTGGAAATCAGTGATCAGGAAAGTAATAGTGAAGGAGAGTTAGATTCACATTGCATTTCTCCTGGACAAGAAAACTGTCAAGCTTTTGAACTAGAAGTCCCTTTTGAGGACTGGGTTAAATTTATTCCTGAAAAGGTTGAATACAATGACAAGTTTTCTCCTACCCAAAAAAGGGAATATACAATTTTGAAACCTGGCACTTGGACTCATATCATCAACGATCTTATATGGAAGAAGATCAAAAATACATGTACACTTGTGTTCCAAAGAGCAAAGGTCCATCCAACTGCCAACAATAATTATCTGGACATCAGAGGCGACTGTAAGTGTCATGGCCAGTTAGAAATGTCATGTGACAGACAGCCAGCAATTAATAGTCCAATGGTGCTCCAGTGTTTCATGAGAAATACAGATCTCTCCCTGCACACTGGCCACTCATGTCTGAAAACCTGCGTGAACAGATCGCTAAAGAGCTGTGTGAGGGCAGAATGGAACCGGCTGTATGGAGGTCAGCGAAGGCAGCAGATCTGATGGATGTTGGAGATCCTGAGCCAAGCCACCTTCCAAATTTGGCCACTCTGCGAAAAGCCAAACAAGAGAGAAAAGACTTGGAATTAGGAGATAAGGACCCCATTGCATCTCTGCAATTGTTAAAATATAGTGTTCCTTACAGTGGTAGCATCCGAGATATTGGACTGGACAGGTTTTTCTGTCACTACTGGAGTCAAACACAGATGCATGTTTACAAGACATTGTCAAAAAAATCTCCCCCAACTGTGTGTTTTGATGCAACCGGTTCAGTTGTGAAAAAACTGCTGGGACCAAATGGCAAATCTGGCCATATCTTCCTTTATCAAGGTATTCTGAAAGAAAACAATTGCCCCAGTGGTGCAACTGCTGTCAGAGAAACATGATGTTAATGCCATTGCAAACTGGTTGACAGAATGGATTTGTGCAGGTGCACCTGTGCCAAAGGAAGCTGTGAGTGACTTTTCTCTGGCAATTCTGGGAGCTCTGGTCAAGGCTTTCACTCCTCATCCTGATCTGAAGTCCTACCTTAATGAATGCTTTCATGTCCTTCTTGGAACCCAGTCTGCCAAACTCCCCCCTTGTTTTATCAGGGTTGATGTTGCGCACTGCATCAAGATGATATGCCAGTGGGACTGCCTGAAGAAGAAAACACATCGTGTTAAAGATTTCTTTGTCAGGTCGTTAGCAAAACTTCTTCAGTCACAATGCTTGGACCATGCAAAACAGCTCCTACGTGCTATCACTGTTGTTTCCCTCAGTGAGGCAGAAGGTGATGACAGTTCTGGAGCCCCTCTTCCTTCAGAAAGGTGCAAGAAATACCTGAAAGCCCAAATTGCTCAAGACTCCATCATCATTCTAGATGAACAGACAGAGGAAAGTGAGAAAGTGGATTCAGTGGATGAGATCCAGACTGACCTACGACAGTGGGTAACAGAAATATGTGAGGAGAGCAGGTCACTTGCTGCAGCAAACGGGGATAGAGATAATATTCACTTTCTCCCTGAGATTATTCCTCATATAATAAGACTGGCAAGTTACTTGCCACTCTGGACAGGAATAATGGTCCCTCTCTTCCAAAGCACCAGCATCACAGCAAGTTCAGCCACTGTTGAAGCTGAGTTCAAAAATATAAAACATGGCCTTTTCAAAGATGAAAACTTGCCTGTTCGAGTCGATCGCTTCATTGCTCGTCATCTTTCCTTCATCGAGGGAAAAATGCGGATTTGTTCTGCAAAAGAAAAGGTCAAAGATGAGGCAACAGTGGGATCACTGAAAGTCACAGATGCCAATTCTGGATCCATGACGACTCACAGTGCAGAAGACAAAATAAAAATGGATCCTCACTCGTTTGTGGGATCTGATGCTGCCACAAACATTCTTCCGGCTGATGGGGATGCAGTTGAGAACTGGAGGGGCCTAGCTGTTCCACCCAAAAAAAGGAAGAGGACTTCTTACCTCTCTACGTGTACCGAATGGCTCCATGCAGATGAAACTTTTGGGGCCAAAAGAGTGAAGGTGAGATTATTAAAAAATGGAAACCTCCATCAGCCAATTAGATTAGGGGAATCAACAATCTCTGTGCTCAATACCTGTGCATTTGATGCATTTTTTCAGTGCTTATGTTGTGCCTTCTGTGACAGCTCAACATTTCAAAATGCTGTTCTGAAGGACAGTGAAAACCCAGTCCTGCAGCTGGTTAAAGCCATTGCCACAGATGGTGTGACCCAACAAACCTACAGGAGGAGGGCAGAGCTGCTTAGTGTAATGTTTGAATCTGTCTCGTTGAAGTCTGGTGCGATCCAAATTGATGCTCAGTGCAATATCTCCGCTGTAATTGCTAAGACAATGAGGAACATCTCAAGTGTTTATTTTACCAAACACTGCTCTTCACAGCACTGCTACCTCAGCAAAGGGAAATCAAGGGAAGTGCCATTTGTTTCTCCTGCCATCTCTGTCCTCAGAGAGTCTGGTATGGCTCATCTTGGCACTGCTGTGGAAGCAGGACTCAGCCTACCTGAGTCTACCTGCCTCAGGCCACTTTCCAATCCATCTCTGTATCAGAATTCAAAACAGAAGACAGCACCACAGGAAATAAGCTCTCTGCAGGGACAGTTACTCACAGCTACAACATTGGAGATATCGTGCGGATTGATACTGACCTTGCAAACCAAACAGAATTTCCACTGAACGAATTTCCCTCCAACCTGGTTCTCCAAGGAAAGTCGTTCACTTTAAGGGCATTAATTGCTTTCCATGGAAAGATGACCACTGGTGGTTCGGGCCATTACACTGCATACTGCTGGAGAGCTCCATGTGTGTGGGAGTGCTATGATGACCTGGGAAATGGAGTGATAGGAGCATCTGAAAAGAAAAAAATACAACCCCATGCTGTGTTATACACAGTATAATGAGTGCTGCCTGCATTTTTCTGTTTTATTTGGTTCATTACAGTTACATGTGTTCAAATAGCTAGTGTGTGTTATCAGTAAGTTCAGTTTTGCACATAAAGTTAAAGTTCTAAATTAAAAATCTTTTAACACTCTTTTCTTTGTCAGTCTGATGCATATTTGCTTTTACACACCCATTCACCTTCACCTGTAGCCTTGAAAGCAACCGTTCCATTTTTCTGTCAATAATTTTTCTGTATTTGTTTTGTGTTGACCTTGTGGCTTAAGTCAGGGGTCAGCATCCTTTTCAGTTCAAAGGGCCCCTTTTCCCCCTGCTGCTACAAAACCTGTCTAGAGGCTAAAAAAAGAAAGAGCTTATAAATATCTAGAAAAAGAGTTGTTGTATCGTGTAAGCTATGGAAATGTAAATAAAAATGTTTATTTTTAGATTTTATAAGAAAATGAATCATCAAAGCTTTATAACGGAAAAAAGTATTTGTTAAAATGAAGCCAGCTAAGTGAGTCCTTTCCATAATAATTGAAAATTAGGAAAGATGGGCAACCAACTTGAAAATTACAGTAAACAGATTTGAAGCTAAGAAACATTAAATCACTTTTAAAACCCTTGTACATTTAGTGAATAGTCAATGCAGAAATTTCATTAAAAAAAACTGTTAACAGAACCCTTTCTTGTTGTCTTTATAATAAAAAATTACGTACTTGGTCTTATAAGAGCCACAGTGGAGGGGCCGGAGAGCCACATGTGGCTTTAGAGCCGCAGGTTAAAGATCCCTGGCCTAGGTGCTGTGGAATATTCAGTTTTCTACACGGAGGTAACAACCTATGAAAGCAAACGCTTCATTTTTTCTGAGACAGCTACATTAATAATAATGAACATATATAAAAAATAATAATAATTTAGGTATACGTGAATCACTTCACTTGAAAAAAAAAAATTAAAACTTTAGCCTACCTTGTGTACGTTTCTGCACTGGTAACAAAAGAAATATCGACCTTTGCGCTGAATAAATTGTGTTACTAAAGTGTAAACTAATAAAAGTTAATATGCAGCAAGCCTAGAAAAAGTGGACAGTCTTCTATAAAAGTGCAAAACTCCACAGCTGCTGAAACTCACTGCCACAGACACTGGTGCTATACAGCGTAGGCCGTAATAATTAAAATCATTATATCTCAGAAACTGTAGCAGCACAAACGCTCATTTTACCTGCACAAATCAGCACAAACGTAGCACTAAAAAAGTAGACCATTTTGGCCAGTTTTGGAGCAGTCTGGGGGGATGGTGACCTTTGAATGACCTATAAAATAAAGTTTAATATCTCAAAAACCGTAGGAGCACAAACGCTCATTTTACCTGCACAAATCTGCACAAACGTAGCACTAACCGCTCCGCCTATTTTCCTTTACGTTTCAAGTGGGTGCGGGGTCAGCTTCACTCTGCTCTTTGGGACAGCCCAAAGCGGGACAGTCTGGTTGCATATTCAAAATTAATTAAAAATCATTCTTGATAGTTGATGTCCAACTTTCAACACATTCCTCCTCTGGGTCACCTACTGTACCTCTGTGCCAAGTTTCATCCAGATTTACTGTAATATTCCCCAGAAATCAAATGATATTTATATTCAATTCAATACAGTCAATACAATAGAATTATGTCATTTTCAAAAATTCATTAGAAATCATCCTCAATAGTTGAGGCTTACTCTTGGAGACCTACTGTACCTGTGGGCCAAGTGTCATCCGGATTTACTGTAATATTCATCAGAAATTAAAGGAAACTTGTATTCAATGCAATACAGTCAATACAATAGAATGATATCATTTTCAAAAATTCATTAAAAATCATCCTTAATGGTTGATGTCCAACTTTCAACACATTCCTCTCCTGGGACACCTACTGTACCTCTGTACCAAGTTTCATCCATATTCACTGTAATATTCCTGGGAAACTGCAGGAAACTTGTATTCAGTTCAATTATGTCAGTTTTCCAAAATTCATTACAAATCATCCTTAGTAGTTGAGGTCCAACTTTCAACACGTTCCTTCTCTGGGACACCTACTGTATCTCTATGCCATCATCTGCCTTCATCTCAATCCGCTGCATCAATAATTGTTTAATATTAATGGATCAAAAGTGCTGCTGAGAGGGTTATGACAGGGACTATAAAGAGACAGCATATTTCAGCCATATTTGCTTGTCTTCACTGACTCGCTTTGAAATCCAGATTTTAATCTTGGAATAATTAGGTGTACTTGTGGTTCCTATAGAATTTTAAGGTTGAACAGGAATCAGAGTGTACATCTCTCAGGCCTCTCTTCTGTGGATGCAGCTCACAATATTAATTCAGAAGACAAACACCTATCTCAGCTTTTGAGATTAGCCTTAAAACCCTCAGTTTTGACAAATAATACAGTTAGAGTGGATCAGGTGACCCTGAATCTTCCCTTATTTGTGCTGCAATAAGCCTAGGCTCTTGTGGGCTTCCCATGATGTATGGATTTTTTTCTTTCTTTGCTCGTTCTGTGTTTATACACCTATCTGCATTTAATCATTAGTTAGTATGTATCTCTTGCTCTCTTGCACAGTGTATATGTTGTCCTGTCTCCTTTTCATCAACCTCAGCCAGTCACAGTAGATGGCTGTCTCTCCTTGAGCCTGTTTCTGCCAGATGTTTCTACCTCTTCAAATGGAGTTTTTCCTTCCCACTCTCACTAAATGTAAGCTCATATGGGGTAATTAAATTGTTGGGGTTTTCTTTGTATTATTGTTGTGTTTTTACCCAGCAACATAAAGTGTCTTTAGGCAACTGCTGTTGTGATTTGGTGCTAAATAAATAACATTTAACTGCTAACACCGGAATTAATTAAATTGTATAAATTCAAATTATATATTCATTGTGATATACTCCTTGTCTTTTGAAATACTTTACCCTACACCTTTTAAAACAACATTCAATATTACAGAACAGAAGCTCTTCTATTTCATGAACTACCAAACTTACTGGTAGTAACACACACTGCAACTGTGAAACACTTAATTAAGGCACAATACACAATATATAGGTGAATTTATTTTGCCTCTTCACCACATATGACACTGGATACTGTAGCTCCTGTGAAAACTAAGGCTTTAAATCAGAAGTACCTGACCGCGTGGTATAATTCTCAAACACGTAGCCTAAAGCAGATAACTCGTAAGCTGGAAACGGCGTGTCACAAATTTAGAAGATCATCATTTAGCCTGGAGAAACACTTTGCTGCTTTATAAGAAAGCCCTCCGCAAAGCCAGAATATCTTACTATTTGTCACTGATTGAAGAAAATAAGAACAACCCTAGGTTTCTCTTCAGCACTGTAGCCAGGCTGACAAAAAGTCATCTAGAACTCCCTGACTCCTCCGCCAGACTTCTGTTTGCTGATTTCTCATCAGCGTTCAACACTCTGCAGCCTCATATCCTGGCCACTAAACCTTCCACCTGATTTCACCTGGATGATCAGCTAATCCTGTGGATATTGGACTTTTTGACCAACAGGACTCTTTCCGGTCTCCGTTCCACCTCCATGGGCTCCCCCAGGGCTGTGTGCTCTCCCCCCTGCTCTTCATCCTCTACACTGATGACTCCAGATCCACACAGCCCAGCTGTCACCTGGTTAAATATGCTGACGACACAGTTCTCCTGTCACTGCTGTCAGGCCCCTCACAACACCACGGGCCCACTCTTCAGGAGTTTGTAGAGTGGTGTGACAGCTCCAAACTTGAATTGAATTTGAGCAAAATCAAAGAGATGGTGGTGACCTTCTCCAGTAGGCAGAGGGATCTGGCTGCTTCAGTCACCACCACCATCCACGGGAAGCCAGTGGAGGTAGTTGAGGAGTACAAATACCTGGGAACCATCTTTGACAACCTCTTCTCTGCCAAGAGGAAGTGGACAGTGCAAAAGTTATATAGCAAAAATAGAATACAATAAGAAAAAAATACTGTACACAACTATACAGAATAGAATAGAATAAAAATAAAATAAAATACTATATACTATGCCAGCTTGTACACATACACGAGAGACACGAGAGTTCTTGTTTACTGATGTTTACTGTGCTTCTCTTAACGTACACAAGTACACCGTAGAACTGGTGAATACAGATGTACAAGAAAATTATATTTCAGCATTAAAACATATTGCAACATAAAATTCACAAAATATAAACAAACATACCACTTTGGCCTGCAAGTAGACAAACCGGTGTAATTGGAACTTAGGACTTATTTCTTCTTTGACATTCACACGGCTAGACCATCACCATGAGCAGCTTCTCTGACCTTACTTCCTAAAACAGGAAGTGACCTCTGCCCTTACCTTACACTTACAAAATTAACCAATTATTTTCCATGTATCACATTAACTTTACACCAATCCGGTATGCAAATAGGAAAATGTTAACATGCTCAACATAAAATAAAACATGTGGCTAGAAGCAGGTGGGTTGAATACAAAGGTTATTCCCAGCTCTTTGACTTTCTCTTGAGTTGCTTGCGTTAGAAGCTCATTTCTTGCACCGATAAAATTGGTGCCTTGATCACAATGCAGCTGACCTACGTTGCCACGTGTTGCTATGAAACAATGGAGTGCATTGAGAAAACAGTCTGCACTGAGATCATCTAGGACTTCTATGTGTATAGCTCTTGAGCACATACACGAAAACAAGAGTCGATATCTCTTTAAGTCTTTCCTCCCTTCTTTTACACAGAATGGTCCGAAGCAGTCCATACCGCTGTATGTAAATGGAGGGGTAGTTTCCAGTCTTTCTGGTGGCAGGTCGCCCATCCTTTGTTCTTGATTGCCTTTCCTGTACTTTCTACATTTGACACATTTGTATATACATGACGATACTACAGTACTGCAGCCAATTACCCATATGCCATTGGACCGTATCTCATTTACTGTCATCCCTCGGCCTTGATGATGCGAGGAGGGATATTATACCCCTTATGTCAAAATTATTCATGAGCTTTTTGAGTGATAGGTTCTAATGAATTATTCATGAGCTCCGGAAGTAATAACGGAAGTAATTAAAAATATGATATTCATAAAAATATGATATTCATAAAAAATATGATTTTCATAAAAAATATGATTTTCATAAAAAATATGCTATTTCATAGCTCCTTGCTTTTTCTTCCCCCAATAAGAACTAATTGATTATTTAGAAAGATTTTTTTATATCAAATAGCATTCTTTTATTTTTAAGCTATTAAAAAAAAGTTTTTACTTTTTTAATGCTTAAAAAACGCCCTCTGGTGGTGGGTCAGCGCATGAGCGCCCCAGGGCGCGCGCCCAGCGCGGGAGCACGCCCGCGGGAGCGCGCCTCTCTCTCTCTCTCTCTCTCTCTCTCTCTGCATCGGGCCTGTGTGTTTCTGGGACCGTGCCTTTTGTGTGTGTGTGAAAACATGTTAAACCAGTATAAATGTGCTTAGTTAAACTTGTGCTTTTGTAACGTTCAGTATGGCCAGAAATACAGGGTGCATGCCTTTAGGGAACACTTTATTTCATTTTATATGCATTTGTTTAATCCGAACAAGGAGATTTAGAATCAAACTCAGAATCGCAAAAAACTCTGGTATTCCCCGTTGCTCCCACTCCAAACGCACCGCTGCTCCCAACATAAAAAACTTTCTTAAAAAACTCTTTTTCTCCAAAAAACGCAGCGCAAAAAAACCCCGTACAATTACTCTCTAAAACTCTCGCCCCGCTCCCAATCCCCGATCCTTAGGAAACAAGCAGGGAGAAACTCCTCAAAAAATCCTCCGTATTTCTATCCAAAAAACCCCAGAATAACTTGTAGGGACCCCCTCATATACCCTAACCCTTATATTCGATAACAGGGGAAATCCTGAAAAAACCCTTAGTCTTTTTTCTTCAAAAAAAAACCCCCAGCCCTCTCACTAAAAATCCGCGCAGAGTCTAAGTCCTCCTGTCGCTCTTACTCTCACGGAACTTCTGCCAGAGCTCAGTTTTTCCCTACTTGTTCGTTCCCTGGCTCAGCAAGCGAATGCTCCAATGCCTAGTTTGAAATTTGCGCCGGAGCCCAACTCCGCCTCCCCAGGTAAACCTTACTGCCCCGCAGCCAATCGCATGACAAAGGGGGCGGCTCTCACTCGCACCTTGGCTAGCCAATAGCGCTCGGCTTGGATTTACCTGTTCAGCGATAGGTTAACTTGTTGGCCCCCATTCAGGATAAATAATCTAACGTTTCAGCGTAAATTTAACTGTTTTTTTCTCTCTGAAAAAACAACCAAGCCTTCTCTTTTTCTTAAAACAACATGGCCACCAGACCTACCAACCTCACCGTGGTCTCTCAGACCCCCGTAACCAGCTACAGAGTCTCTGCCACCCCAGCGCAACTCCGAAGATTGCATCTCTGCAAAGTCCAGCCTGCAACTTCTATCCCGCTGGAGGAAAGATTCCCTCTCAACACTGGTGGGTTTTGGGGCTATGCTTTCAGCCTCCAAGAGAGTGAAATCTATTTCTATCAACTTAAAGCGGGTGAAAGCTTTGGCCCACTCACACCGCGGATCACCTTCACTTGCTCTGAC
The DNA here is from genome assembly GCF_036321145.2 of Pelmatolapia mariae. Lineage (NCBI taxonomy): Eukaryota > Metazoa > Chordata > Actinopteri > Cichliformes > Cichlidae > Pelmatolapia > Pelmatolapia mariae. The sequence continues at coordinate 45,239,241 of NC_086229.1, read as the reverse complement.
TGGGCTGTTCTCACCCTCATCGCGACCCCTGAAATCCACAAGAGCTTGCGTGAAACCAGTTCGCAAGCACCGCGTACAAGGGACCAGCAGACGCAGACGCATCGTGTTTTCAAAGAGGCTCATGCGTTTCCGCCATTCAGTCAGCGCCGGCCTTTAAACACGGTTAGTAAAACCGTGACATACACACAATGGGAGACCAAGACCACTCCATTTTGCAGATGGATCTGCAGGGCAAGTCGTCAAACATCAGACGACGGTGGCAAGGATGACTTCGTGCTGGACCTTACAAACACCGACTCCGGTGTTTTCAACACATTGCTTCGGATTCCCACTCAGGACTGGCTCAAGTTGGTGGGTGAAAAGAATGGCAGGATTTTAGAGTTTTTTAAGCTGAGTAAAAGCACAATTGACATGGTTCTGGTTGGAAACAACCCGCAGCAGTCTACATAACCCCGCCCCGCATCCTGTCCCCCTCTACCCCGCCTCCTCCTACCCAGTCCTTTTAAAAGCCACCGCGAGTCTCCCCTTCACATCTCCTAAAAACAACCATGACTCATCACTGCTCTGGGACTCCCTCCGCTCTATCTCCAGCATCCTTTCAGCCTTCTGCTGCTTCTACTCCAGCCCTCAGCCCCTCGATGGAGCTTGCTACTCCACCACCGAGTCCCCCACGGGGCTCGTCATCTCCGGCCGGTATGTTTCCAGATTCTCCGCTCCGACCTCCGTCACCGCAGGGTTGGAATTCACCTAGCCACCCCGCTCTCGGCTGGCAATCACCCGAGCAGACCCCTGTAACCAGCTCGATCTCCGGTGCTTCGCTGTGGGCGTTGGGCGACCCTGTATGCCGGGCTCTTTTCCAAGAGCCTGAAGACAATGATCCCCGCGCCGGGGATACCAACGGGCAGCCTTTCTCCGGGGACAACCACGAGGCCCAGGCAATACTCCCCACCGCTGTTTTTGAACTTATAAAATTAACTGTCAAGTACCTTATCATCTCGCTGCTCCAGAAGCACCGACAAGACGTGTGTCAAGGATGCGAGGTCTCCCACCCCTCCCAGAGACGCCACTCTTGTCTTTTCCCACTGGAAAAATATTACTTTTTCAAGTACTATGATGAACTGTGCAAAAGATTATGGAATGGGCATTTCACCAACACGTTATTACAAATTTTGCGGTTAGAGGGGTTTTCACCACCAGCGGCTCAAGTCAGAGGTGTGGCCCAGGCGTATCTCTTTGAACTGAGAGACGCCCGCGATATAGAGGGCACTCTGCAAGAAATCGACGCCAGCGTCACAGAGGTTACCCGGACCGTAATTCATAAAGTGTTAGATGACAATTACTCGCTGTGGCTCTCCTAGTAGATTGTTTTGTTGTTTTTGTTTTTTCTTCCTCATGCCTATTATTTCTCTTGTTTTTAGCTTTCTTGTTTTTCTTACTGTTTGGTTATTTTGTTTTTTACTCGTTCAAATCTAATGTTTTTCCTTACATCAAATAAAAACTTTTGGAAAAGCATTGCAAGAATCAACCTCGTTATTTGTTTTTACTCGTTCAAATCTAATGTTTTTCCTTACATCAAATAAATTGTTTGTGGAAAATCTTTACACGAGATAAGTAACCGCTTTATCATCAAATAAAACCATAGTTAAACATAACTTGTAAGAACACACATGGCAGAGCAGATTCTATTGAAACGGGCATATTACGACCCATCTCATCCCGGTAGTTTCTGCGGGGTGCAAAAATTGATTAAGAGCGTACATGATGAAACTGGTACAAAGATTAAGGCTCATACTGCTCAGAATTTCCTCAGGGAACAGGACGCTTATACCTTACACCGAGCTGCGCGCCTGCGCTTTCCGAGAAACCGGGTGTTTGTCCCTACACACCTAAACCAATTTCAGGCAGACTTGTGCGATATGAGATCGTTATCAGAGCATAACGATGGATATCAATATTTACTTACAGTTATAGATGTTTTCTCTAAAAAAGCCTATGCAAGAGCCCTGAAAAACAAAACAGGAGCTCAGGTCACTAAGGCTTTTGAGGCTGTCTTAAAAGATAGCGAAATTCCTCTAAAACTACAAACAGATAGTGGTAAGGAATTTTTTAATTCCAGTTTTCAATCTTTAATGAAAAAGCATGGTATAAATCATTTTGCTACAGGCAGCGATCTAAAAGCCTCAGTATGTGAAAGGTTTAATAGAACTCTTAAAAGTAAAATGTATAGATATTTCACTGCTCAAAATACACGTAGATATATCGATGTGTTACAGGATTTATTACAGAGCTATAACACTAGCTACCACCGTTCCATAAAAATGTCCCCTAATCAAGTAAATTCAGACAATGTAGCGTTAGTATTTCAAAACCTATATGGCACTTCTACTATTCCTTGTAGAAAAAAGCCCATGAAATTTAGAAAGGGAGATCTTGTCAGGCTGTCTAAAGTTAGAGGTGTCTTTGATAAGCGTTATGAGCAAACATTCACAAGCGAGGTATTTACTATCGATCAATGCCTCGCTAGAGAGCCTCCTGTTTATAAAATCAAAGATTACGATGGGGAAGAAATTATCGGTAGTTTTTACGAGCATGAGCTGCAGAAAATCGCTCTTTGCAAGGATAAGCTTTATCACATAGACAAAATTCTCTCAAAACGTAAACAGAGGGGGCAGCTTTATTTCCTGGTGAAATGGAGGAATTGGCCTGAAAAGTTTAATAGCTGGATTAAAGCCGGTGAGCTTAAAAACCTGACATAACGACCTCCGTACATCACTCTCACCCCGGCTAGCCTTTGTAACGGTTCAGCATGACTCTCAGGGCGCAGGGTTTTTACGTCACACTACCATCAAACGCAAGTCTGAATGTTTTTAAAAATAACACAAGTAGCTCCTTTCGTGTGGATTTGGCTCACCATCTCAATCTCGATGGGGCCTGGGAGGTGGCTCTCACTGAAATTTCATATCCCTATACATGGCTTAATCTCCCGAATGACAAGGCTTATTTTGAATGGAGGAGGAAAGGCGATGTCGAGCAGCGGCCTGATGATGTGGTTAAGACAAAAATACGCGCTGGTTTTTACGAGGATGCTACCACATTGAGAACAGAGATTGAAGCCTGCCTTAGGCGTATTGACTCGGATATTTATCTGAAATATCACCCCGTTGTTAAAAAGTTTGAATTCACAGCTGGAGGGATATATCAGCTCAGGTTTTACCCCCCTCTGGCATATATGCTTGGTGTACCAGTAGGTGTCTGGCAGCGCTTTGAACGCAAATTTGCCCCCTATCCTGCAGATATAAAAGCTGGATGTTATCATCTGTTTTGCTATTCTGATATAGCAGCGCTACAGCTGGTAGGTGATAGCTATTCGCCCCTACTGCGTACTGTGAGAATAGAGGGAAATTACGGAGATATCGTGAACCTGTGCTTTAACAAACCAGACTATATTCCGGTTGCTCGGAAACACATAGAAAATATCCATATTGAAATCAAAACTGATCAGAACGAACCTGTAAACTTTACCTACGGTAAAACGATAGTAAAGCTACATTTCCGGCCTCTCAAGGATCTGCCATAATAAGAAATATGGATAATAATAGATTTATAAAGTATTACGAATCGCAAGCTGGTAACGGTCTACCGGGGTTTTCTGGTGCACCTGTAATTTACGGACGAGGAATAGCATCTATTTTCTCAAAACTGTTTAGATTTGTCACTCCATTCATAAAGCGGGGTGTCAGCATCGTTAAACCTCATTTGAAAACAGCTGTCAAAGGAATTGCTACAGATGTTGTGACCTCATCCCTGTCTAACTTGACTCGCTCAAACACACAGGAAAAGCAAGAGGGTTCAGGGTTAAGCATAATCGCCCGCAGAGCACTAAAACGTCCTCCGGGCCAGCGGCTGACCGAGTTTAAAAAGCGGAGGAAAACTGTCAAAAAGAGACAGAGTGCTAAAACCACCACACGGGCAACACGCAGGTCGAAGCAGGATATTTTTTAAAAAACTAAGAAACAAACAACAATGTCTTTACTTCACGAGCGATCAAGCGAATGCACCTTGAGTGAACTGGACCTGTTCACAGCCCCATTAACGCAATTTTCAATCGAGGAAAAATGTTATTCGGAAATATTACCAGTAACAGCGCTCACTGATCGGGGGCCTTTGGAATTTTACGTGCCGGGAAACGGGTTGCATTACCTGGATTTAAATGACACACTGTTGAGTTTAAGGTTGAAAATAACTAACGCTGATGGTTCTGATATTGATGCTGATGCTAATGTTGCAATTATAAATTACCCTTTAAACACCATTTTTTCACAATGTGACGTCACATTGGGCGACAGACTGATTTCACAAGCCAGCTCCACCCACCCCTACAGGGCTATAATAGAAACATATTTAAATTACTCAGAGGAAGCTCTGAAAACTCAATTTAGTGCCGGGTTGTTTTACAAAGATACTGCAGGCTCACATGATTCGTATATTGTAACCAACGGACCGAACCGGGGGTTAGTTCGGCGTGCTCTTTACAGTGAACGCTCCCGAGAGTTCCATGTCATGGGACCGTTACATTCTGATATTTTTTTCTGCGAAAGATTATTGCTCAATAATGTGGATTTGAGGGTTAAGCTCACAAGGGCCAACGATGCTTTCAGCCTTATGGCGCCTCAGAATGCGAATTACCATCTGAATATTCTGGGGGCTTCATTGTTTGTACGGAAAGTCACCGTGTCCCCCGCTGTGCGCGTAGGCCACGCTTCCGCGCTGATGCAGGCTAATGCTCTGTATCCCATCTCACGCATTAATGTAAAAACATTTTCAATACCAGAGAATTCGCGTATATCACATCATGAGAATCTGTTTCTGGGTTCACTCCCCCGTTATTTAGTCATAGGCATGGTCAATCACGAAGCCTTTACAGGCCGTTATGATTTATGTCCTTTCAACTTCCGCCATAATGATTTAGAGTTCCTGGCTTTATGTCATGAGAGTAAACAAATACCAGCCAAAGCGTTTCAACCCAATTTTGCTGACAACCACTCTGTAAGAGAGTTTTACAGCCTGTACACCGCTACCGGAAGAAACCTTAAGGATCTCTCCTTATGCATTGACAGACAGGAGTTTCAAGAGGGATATACACTGTTTGTTTTCAATCTCAATCCTTCAGATGACAGCCAAGCCTTATCACCTGTTATAAATGGAAATCTGAGATTAGAAATGCGCTTCAGAGTACCGCTCCCTCACACAACTACACTGATCGTTTATGCATGTTATGATTCCATTCTCGAGATCAACTCCAAAAGACAAGTCTTGGTCGATTATTACTGAGAGGCTCCACACATTTTGTATTGAATTATGAACAACCACCAATTGGAGAGTATAATGAGATTGCTAGTTGGGGACCGTTTCTTTGGAGTATATGCAGAAGATGAGTTATTATCATTACTCAAACGTTCATTTAAAAAACCTGCATATCTGATCATAAATACAGATCCACGGGATAAACCTGGAACTCATTGGCTTGCAATATCATTAGAGGAAAACGGAGGGGCTAACTTTTTTGACTCATTCGGTTTCCCCCCAGATTATGCTTTTTATCCTAAAAGCATTGTAACGTTTCTGAAAAAGCATGCTAAACGAGTATCTTTCCATCAAAGACAGCTACAAGCCACACTTTCTACAGTTTGCGGACAGCACTGTATATTTTTCTTGGCTCAGAAATCGCGTGGAAAGAGTTATGATGATGTAGTTTCTTTATATAGCTCTAATCAAAACAAAAATGATAGCATGGTGTCATGTTTTGTAAAACGATTTATCAGATGTGTATTAATATGTAAAGCTGGCAATTTTAATCAAACTTCATGTTCTTTGAAAGCTTTTAACGATTGTAATTTGTGCTCGAAATAATTTCAATAAAACTGAGAATGTTTCTGTGAAAAAGTGGTGTAATGTGCTTATTGTTAAATAACAACATGAGAGAAATTAACTTTTAAAAACACAATCTTTTATTTACAGTTTGGATTACATCAGAAACTTAACCATGTGGGTGATAAGGCAATTCTCTTCCTTTTCTTTTTCTTCACAATAACATCTTCATCAGAGGATCTGTGGTATTCTCCTGTTTCTCTCGATTCTTTTAATTCGGCTATTTCCCTTCTAGCCGATAAGTTTGTAATAGTGGATAGGGGTATTTTTAGATCAGCCAAAGTTTGTGCAAGCGAACTCCAGCCTGTTGGTTTTACACTTGCCCGAGAGCTCGATAAAAATTTCATCAAATCAAGCATATGACTTCCTGGTATTGGCTTCTGTCTATGCATCAATTCCCCGTCCTCAGTCCATCCTCCGTATCCTTTTGATGCTAATATTCTATGCATTAGATATTCAGTGTTTCTCTTTGAGCGAGGGTTTACATGGTTTAAAACATCGTGTAAAACTTTATTCACACTACCCGTTCGCTCCCCCTGCTCGTTTTCATCCTGATGGTGTTCATGTGATCTCACAGTCTCCCCTACTTCGCGCTCAGCAGGCAGTCTTAGTGTTATCTGTTTGCTTTCGTCTGATTTTTGTCTTTCAAGTACTAGGTACTTTTGTAAAAGCATGTTATACTTTTTAATTTTCTCGTCAGGGGTTAGACCCTGAGTCTCCAATACACGTCTCATTTCACTGTCCAGCTCATCTTCCGCCTTGTCTCTGATGGTTGGTCGTGAGGCGTTTGCATGTGTTTCATGTAAACGTTTAATCTGATCAGGCGAGATAAGATACATTTTCTGCATTGTTATTTACGGATCGCGCCTATAGCTAAATCAGCAACCATGGGTAAAACTGTTGTGAGGAGTGGTAGCAGGAAACCGCCTTTTTGAGTGAGTAACTTTTTCTTCTTCCTGACACCAGCCCGTCTGCACGCCATCTCTCTGATCTTCTCTTTGTAACGTTTCAATTTGTTATGCTGGCATTGTGTGATTGGAATATTTCCTTTTAAGAGATTCATACAAAGCTCGCAAATAGCCTGGATAAAATCAGGTGAGCATTCTTGTAAAATAACCTTACGAATTTTAGGGGAGCTTGTGGTTAGTGTTTTCAGCAAAGCAAAGTTTCTTCTCAATCTTACAGACATTGTTTCTGTTATTTTTTCCTGGGTAAGAAAACACAGAGTTGTTCTGAGGGTAGTATTCCTGATCTCAGTCTTAGCTGCTCTGGACAGGTGGGGGTTAAATCTATCAATAAATATCCGTGTGGTTCTCTTGTGGCTTCTTCAAAACTTTCCAAAAAGAAATGTACACGTCCTGGACATATCTGTCTAGCTAGTGTATTAACCTGTAGTTTATCACGGGGGTTTTTAAATAACACCATATAAGTACTGTTCAGACTGATCGTCCTGCTGTGTTTGCCTTGTAAAAACACATTTTGTGTCAAAAACATTACGCTCATCTGTTTATGGTGCCTGTATTGAGTAAAGATCCGGACCACTTCTGGATGATTAGCTGCTTGAAAAATAACATCATCCAGTATAACGAGATGACTTTGGTGTGAGGGAAACAAGCTCTCATCTTCAAAAGATTCAGGGAGACCTTCAATGAATTTAATGCTTTTATTTTTCTGTTGAAGCTCAGAATACAGAGGCTGAAAGGATGTATAAACCCACACAATGTTATCAATAAGCTTGTTCAAAACATGTACACAGTTTTCCAATACAGATTTCACAAAGAATGTTTTTCCCGAGCCACTTGGCCCCACAACCATACAGGAAAATGGAACATGAAGTCTGGGATCAAACTCGATTAAAGCAGGTTGAAACATTTTTAAAAACAACCAAAAACAAAATCAAAAAGAAAAAAAAGAAAAAAAGAAAGAATAATCAATAACCAAAGGGTAAAGTGTGACCTCCTGGCAGCAATCTCCGCTTGTCATAAACAACCCGGAATTTTTTGGGGAATGATGAATTTTTCAGTGCAAACCCCGCTTTATTACGAAGGATAGTGTGCTGGGGTGCCTCAAGTATAGACCCTCCTTCACTGTTATCAATGTAATTGTCAACCAGGTTTTTTACAGATTCAAAATTGACCCTTTCGCAGACATCTTGTGTTTGTGTGATCCCTTTTGCTTTCAAGACAACTTTGCCCCTTTTGGTCATATAGCCATAGCTTTTAGGTCCAGCTGCAACAAACTCTGTAATGAAATCATCCTGCTCTAGCTCATTAGTGAGGTCGCCCAAATATCTACCTAATTCTAGCTCAGATTGATTTTGCTTGGTGAGATAAACAACACTGTCAGTATCGTAGTAAATAGCTCTCTCCTGCAACTGATCCAAATAACTGTAGAGTTTCATACGCCCATATGATGTAGTGAAGGCCGCAATGAAGATGTTATCTGTGGAGTTTGGCAATGGGGTGCAGAGATCGCCATAACACCATTGAATAAGTGCTACATCATCGCTGACAAAAGAGAAATATGTGACTTTGTATTTTTGGGAGAACATGAGATTAAAGAACTCCTCAGGGTCACTCACGAGCTTGCTCTGTGTGAGATTATTTCTCTGGCCAAATTTTCCCCAAAAAGAGTTTAAACACAGTTTGGCCATTTGTCTTTTAGCGGGGTTTAGTTTTATGTTTTCAGGGTCTAAAGCGATGCCTTGCTTAGCCTGGTAGTCTCTAATGTAAAGCTGTTTATCCTCCTCAGTTACAACATCTGATGGGTAGCCTGAAGCTTCTTGTTTTTTGCGCAGGAAATGATGTACATAGTCTGTGAATATTGTGTTACTCTGTTTCTCAAAGTGCCACACCTCAGTGATTCTACTTATTCGATAGCCCTTTTCTAACGCAAGGTTAAATTCTACAGTGGTCCAGACCCCTCTGAGTGCTCTCTCCTCGTTGCTATGGTTACAAGCCCCCTCCTGGTTGTTCATTTCAGCACAAGTGCGACAGAGGGTAAAGAGAAGCTTGCCTGAGTTTGTTTTATAGGGTAATACGGGGAAATACAATGCTCGGGGTGGGTATACAACCGCTTTGATAAAGCCAAAGTAGTTTTTAGGGTGCTGAAAATTTCTAAAGATTATTTGAGGATGTCCTAAGGGGTAACTGCAGGTGCTATTTACAAACGGATACAGTGAGGTAACATCCACATAACTGATTCTCTCCCCCGGTCCTGCACTGCAGCGCAGCTGTGCAGGGCTTGTACGCCCTCCAAAGAGGGCATGGCGGGGGTTCAAAGGCTCTGGTGCCTCGTAATGTTTGAGAAAATTGATTACACTCACATCAGTACGTTTCAATTCGGTCCACTCATGCTCCCAGATTGTAACAATAGATACATTATACTGAGTTCTCATTCTAGCGAGTCTTTCTTCAGTGCTGCTGTTTAGCTCTGCAAAAGTGAGGTCTAACAAGGGATTAATGTCGGCCTGATTTGAAAAACACTTAACACATCCATGAAAGTAACAACCCAAGAATTCATATACATATGGTTTACCGTTAATTTCGGAATAACCGTCAATATAATAAGCACCGAGCTTTTTTTCTCCTTGATTTAGCGCATGTCTGATAAAAACACCTTGTGTGTACGAGAGATATTCTAGCCATTGAATTGAAGCAGAGGAAAATGCCTTGACCTGATTACGGTAATTTAGAGGACATGGTATTGCTAAAGAATTGGCTGGCATAAAGTTTGTTAAAAAAGTTTTCAGGCAGGCACTTGCAAGCGTGTTGCGGCTGAAAGGATCTACTCCCGTTTCTTCAATAAAACCGTTTCTAAACAGCGTACAGCCCCGAGCTAGAATTTCAACATCGTTCTCACAATACGACAGTGCCTCTTTCATAAAATTAAACGTACCAGAGCTGACTGAATCATACCATCTGTAAAAATCATGCCTTCCTTTTGTTGTCATTCTCTCTAGGCTGTAAGCAGAGGGTGGAGGATAGGGTCCTATATATTTTAGAGTTTCTCTGGAACTGAAAGAGTGTGGAAAAAAACCTTTAACGCTGTCTTGAAACCCCATTGCTTTTGGAATACCTGATAACGGCATGGGGAGAAAGCTACACGAGTCCATGTATCGTTGATTAAAGTCAGGGTCCGTAAAGCTGATGACCTTGGAACCTTGCATAATTAAGTGAGGTTTTATCCCCTGCTTACACATTGCTCTTAAAATAAGGTACCCATCAAAAGCTTTTGCATTATGGGCGATAAAAATACACCCCTTAAAGAGTGGGCGTCTGAAATGAGCAAGAAACTTTTCCACACAGTTCTCACCAACACAGTACCAGGATTTGCCATCTGATGTTTTCGTACAAACCAGAAAAGGAGTGTGCTCACCGCTTTCGTTTACGAAGGTTTCAAAATCATAAAAAATCAACTTGTTGTTATGTTTTGTCTCACGTTCTAAAACCTGCATGTAACACTGATGCGTTTGCTGATCAGTAGAGATTTCCTGGCGACAGATTGGACATTTCTTGTTTTGACATTTGTGGGGTTTTCCTGTTGCTGATAAATAATAAAGTCTCGAGCACTTGGCACATTTTTTATAGAGCTGGCAGTTGCTTGCGACTCTTTCACGCCTCTGAACGATTTTTTTATGGCTCTCGAAACAATAGGCAGAGCGACAGGTGCGGTTACATTCACTACATACAACAGGAGAGATGGAGTGATCGCTACACTCAGGCTGCATACAGACCGAGCATCGAGCATGACAGAAGTGTGATAAGACATGATTGTATCCGATATAACAATGATTACAGAGATAGGCTGTACCCATAAACCCTTTTAGATTTTTGATAGCATAGTAATGATTCTCAAATAAAAATAAACAAAGGGTTTTTTCTGTATTTGGTGTACTAGTTTGAAATTTACAAAGGCTGCGATCGTTTTCGTTGCGGTAAAATACTATAATTTTACATCCGAGTAACCTTTCAAATGTAATAATCTGATTAAAGCCTACAGGAGTTTGATCATTTAGACCAGCTTTTTGCTGAATTTCTCTACCGAAAACCTCTGCTTGTTGATCGTTAAAATCAGGGTGCAGAAGGTGGGCAAGGCTTATAGCAAAACATAACTTATTTGCGGGGTTATGAACAATATATAAAAAACGCCTTTTCTTTCTGACAATTTCATTGTCAAGTATGTGCTTAAGCATTCTTTTTCCACTACCGGATGGGGGTGTGACAATCTGAGCAACGAGCTCCAGCGAAGCGTCACACATTACTGACCAATTTGATTGCACAGCTCTGAGGAATAAATTTTCAAATTCGCTCAAATCACGACTATCCCTTAAAATAACTGAAACATTATTTTGTAGCTCTTGGCCTATCAACTCTAATTGTATAAGATCCCCTGGACGCGAATGCGAGAAAATCCTGTCTGCTATTTGGCGGGCACTGGCCATTACGCTTTGATAATAGTGTGCATAATCAGGTAAATCATTTGGATGAGGGAAATTCAAAATTTCTCTAATTTCAACGTTATTAAACTTATTTCTCACAATTATATGCGGCTGTGCGGAATTGCTGGAACACCCCTGCTCTGGATTACCCCCTTGTTGAAAGGGATGATCGGGCGCATTGTTTACGGGGTTAACAGAGGCAATCTCAGCCGATTGTTGTTGATTAGACTCATTGAAACCGTTTAACAACGGTGGGGGTGGACTGTGGTTAACAGACTCACCGCCTGGGGTTGAGCTGAGCGAATGCTGGCTATCGTTAAAATTATTTTCATTTAGCCTGTTTATTTGACTCAATAATTCTGGAGGTATTTGAACCTCATGGTGTATTTGTGCTAAGGCTTCTAAAGCACTATTAAGAGCTGCGAAAGGGTCAGAGGAGGCAATGTTTTGCTGAGAATGAGCCTCGACACGGTCAACTCCTAAATTCTCAGTGTTATTCTGAGGGGCACTTACACTATGGGCTAGTTGTGCAAGAGCTAAATCAATCAGTTCTAGAGGATCGTTATTATTATTATTATCGATCACCTCAGGTTGTTCATGATTCTGCGGAGGTGTATTCTGCGAACAATGGGCGTTTTCATTTAACCGGGCTAACTCTATTTCTAAAGCAACAAATGGGTCTGGAATACCTTGTTCCTGGTTGTCCATTTTTATTGTTTAACAAAGAATATATTTAAAAATAAAAATAAAATTAAAAAATAAAATAAATAAAAATAAAAAACAATTAAAATAAATAAAACCTTATTTATAAGATGAGCTGAACTAATTCAGCGAACAGAGATACAGCTCGGAGAGCAATGGAAGCAAGTCTGTGTCGCCGTACACGTATCTGCGTTGTCCTTCTTGTGCTGGCAGGCCTGCGGCTCCTCCTAACGGTCCTCCTAGCACGGTTTCTGAGATGCCCTAAGAATTTAAGGGTAAGATACATATCCGTTAGTGATGTTTAATAGAAAAGGCGATTTTTTTTTTTGTTTGTTTGTTTTTTATAAAATGAAAAAAGAAAAAAAAGCGAAAGTGACTGACCTGGATTGGATCTCAGAGACTGGGGCCGTGGATGTCTTGGTCTCCTTGCAGGGGCTGAAGCTCCGGCAGGGTCACTGGGTGCTTGTGACGCGTATAGTCGCTGCCTCTCCCAGGCGGCGAGATTGAGGTTTTTCCCCGAGGGGCGCCGGGGAGCTGAAGCTCCAGCGGGGGCACTGGGAGCGTGTGCCGCAAAAAGTTCTTGCCTCTGGCGGGCGGTAAGATGGAGGTTTTTCCCCACGGAGCGCGGGGGATGTGAACCTCCAACGGGGGCCCGGGCAGGGTTGGCGGAGAGCAAATGGAGGTTTTTCCCCGGACGAGCTGGAGCGCAGGCGAGGGTGGGTGAAGCAGGGCGCCCGGTTGCAGAAAGTAAGGCCTGCCTCTCGCGGGTCGAGAGACGGATGTTCTTGCCTGTGGCCCTCTCTAAAACCGGAGGTGGTGAAGAACTGGGCGAAGAATTAGGTGAACTCGAAAAAACATAGTTGTCCAAATCCGATATGTCTGAAAAAGTTTGATAAGTTTAAAAGAGGGTTATGTTTTGTTTTCTTGTACAATTAACTGTTAAGATGGAGAGGAAGAATGAAGCAGACCTACCGATTTGATCTAGATATTCCAAGAGAGAAGAATCAAGCAGGCTAATTTCAGAATCTGAGAAGAAATAACAAGGAGTATTTTAAAAACAGGAAATACAGTAAAAACAGGAAATACAGTAAAAAAAAAATAAGCATTATATGAACAGGAGTAAGAAAAAAAGAGGTACCTGAGGAGGACATGATCGCAGTTAGTGTAGTCAAACACTTTTTAGCTATGAGTGTTAAACTGGAGCTTATATATATTTTTTAATGTGCATTACAGGTGTTAGAGTACCTATTTCTGGATGGGTTTGAAAAGCTTATTGAGAGAAAAATGGTTATAAAAAGGAAAGTGTAAAATGTCTTTAGAAAGCAAGAGTACCACTTACCGTTTGATATGCACACAGGTAAAAGCGGCGCCAATTGATGAAGGGTCTGCAGAGTGTCGGCAATTGTTGAAGGGTCCGGAGACGGGGGTAATATTGTGTATTCGGTCCGAGTGTCGGCAATTGTTGAAGTGGTCTGGAGACGGGGGTCTTATTGTGTATTCGGCCCGAGTGTCGCCAATTGCTGAAGTGGTCTGGAGACGGGGTAGTTGTCCACGCGACCGAAGTCAGTTGGCTTGTGAGAGACCTTTGCAAGTTTTTAACATCCGCGGGGGTAGCAAAATCCAAGCTGAGTGCGATTGGCTAGCCAAGGTGCGAGTGAGAGCCGCCCCCTTTGTCATGCGATTGGCTGCGGGGCAGTAAGGTTTACCTGGGGAGGCGGAGTTGGGCTCCGGCGCAAATTTCAAACTAGGCATTGGAGCATTCGCTTGCTGAGCCAGGGAACGAACAAGTAGGGAAAAACTGAGCTCTGGCAGAAGTTCCGTGAGAGTAAGAGCGACAGGAGGACTTAGACTCTGCGCGGATTTTTAGTGAGAGGGCTGGGGGTTTTTTTTTTTGAAGAAAAAAGACTAAGGGTTTTTTCAGGATTTCCCCCTGTTATCGAATATAAGGGTTAGGGTATATGAGGGGGTCCCTACAAGTTATTCTGGGGTTTTTTGGATAGAAATACGGAGGATTTTTTGAGGAGTTTCTCCCTGCTTGTTTCCTAAGGATCGGGGATTGGGAGCGGGGCGAGAGTTTTAGAGAGTAATTGTACGGGGTTTTTTTGCGCTGCGTTTTTTGGAGAAAAAGAGTTTTTTAAGAAAGTTTTTTATGTTGGGAGCAGCGGTGCGTTTGGAGTGGGAGCAACGGGGAATACCAGAGTTTTTTGCGATTCTGAGTTTGATTCTAAATCTCCTTGTTCGGATTAAACAAATGCATATAAAATGAAATAAAGTGTTCCCTAAAGGCATGCACCCTGTATTTCTGGCCATACTGAACGTTACAAAAGCACAAGTTTAACTAAGCACATTTATACTGGTTTAACATGTTTTCACACACACACAAAAGGCACGGTCCCAGAAACACACAGGCCCGATGCAGAGAGAGAGAGAGAGAGAGAGGCGCGCTCCCGCGGGCGTGCTCCCGCGCTGGGCGCGCGCCCTGGGGCGCTCATGCGCTGACCCACCACCACCAGAGGGCGTTTTTTAAGCATTAAAAAAGTAAAAACTTTTTTTTAATAGCTTAAAAATAAAAGAATGCTATTTGATATAAAAAAATCTTTCTAAATAATCAATTAGTTCTTATTGGGGGAAGAAAAAGCAAGGAGCTATGAAATAGCATATTTTTTATGAAAATCATATTTTTTATGAAAATCATATTTTTTATGAATATCATATTTTTATGAATATCATATTTTTAATTACTTCCGTTATTACTTCCGGAGCTCATGAATAATTCATTAGAACCTATCACTCAAAAAGCTCATGAATAATTTTGACATAAGGGGTATAATATCCCTCCTGATGCGTCTTCTCATGAAAATGTTTGATGAGCAGGTGCGACACATGATGTTTCTTTGGCAGAATGGCTGGGTGTTTGATGTTGGGATGGATTGACGCTTTTGTAAGTTTTCCTCCCATCCCCAAGATATTGTGTTGATCAAGGAATGGACTTAACTGATGTAACTTTGAGTGAGATGGTTTGACTTCTTCCTTATCTTTTATGATCTTAATTTCCTTTCCAAATGCTTCTCCTTGAATTGTCCCTATGATGAACTCCTCGGCTTTTTCCTTTCTTCCAATGTAGTACTTTCATTGGACATTTCTTTTGAGTTCTTTGCATACCTTGCACATCGTCTTAATCTTGCTATTGCTTTCAGAACTCTCGTCCAATCTGAGAATTTTTCCAGTCGTTCCAAAATGGATTTCTCTTCTTTTACCTTAACCGCGAATACTGTTGTGACTTTGCGTTCTGGATCTTCGATACTGATCTCTTCCACTTTAGAATCTTGGTAGTTCCTTTTGCCAAAAAAAAAAAAACTTGGTCCTGTGAACCAGTTGGACTGTACTAGTTCTTTTGTCATGACTCCACGTGACCCGTGATCTGCAGGATTTTGTTCAGAGGCAACAATCACCATTGACTTGGTTCTGTACTTGATCTGATTCTCTGTATTCTGTTAGCAACAAATACATGAAAGCGCGTGGCGTCGTTGTTAATATAACCAAGGACAACTTTGGAATCAGTCCAGTAGTACTCCTGAATATTTTGGATCTCCAATTCTCTCTTTAGAAAGTCAGCTGCTCTCGTAGCTACTACAGCCACAGAAAGCTCCAATCTTGGGATGGTTGTCACTTTAGTAGGAGCGACTCTTGCTTTACCCATCACAAGAGTGCACTGTACTTCTCCAAACTTGGTCACTGTTCTCAAGTATGAGCACACACCATAACCGGTTACACTGGCACCAGAAAAGCTGTGTAACTCATACTGCTTCACTTGGTCGAATGTTGATGGGACATAACAATGTGATATCTTTATGGAGGACAGGTTCTGGAGGTCTCTGAGCCAAGCTTCCCATTGAGGCTTGAGATCTTCTGGAAGCGGCTCGTCCCAGTCCAGCTTTTCCTGACACATTCTTTGGAGGAGTTTCGTACCAACTAAAATGAACGGAGCGACGAATCCAAGTGGGTCGAATATTGAGGCCACTGTCAAGAGCACTCCTCTTCTACAATCACTCTGAATTGAAAGGTGTCTGAGCTTACGCACCATTGGACCCCTAAGGCTCTTTCTATCTTTGGCTCTCCTAATGCCAGATCCAGATCAGTTGCTCCTGCTACACATTCTTCCTTTGGGATAGCAGCAATCACTTCCTTGCTGTTGCTAATGAACTTGTGCAGGTGCAGCTTACCCGTGGCACACAGTTCTCTAGCTTCCTTTACAAGTTGAATACCTTCTTGCACTGAATTCATACTCACCAAACCATCGTCCACGTAGAAGTTGCATTGCATGAACTTCACCGTAGCTTCACTGAACTTATTTTCACCTTGCGCAGCGACATGCTTGAATCCAAAGTTTGCGCATCCCGGTGAAGATGCTGCACCAAACAAGTGGACTCTCATGCGAAACACTGATGTGGACTTTTCCATGTTACCATCCTCCCACCATAGGAATCGGAGGTAATCTTGATCTTTTGGGGCAACATGAAACTGGTGGAACATGCGCTCCACGTCGCACATGACAGCTACATGTCCTTTCCTGAAACGACACAGAACTCCAACAAGAGTATTTGTGAGGTCAGGAGATGCTCGTTTAGCGATGTATTCTGGAACTTTGCAGAGCAATCAAAGACGACGCGGATCTTATTTGGCTTCTGCGGATGGTAGACGCCATGGTGAGGAATGTACCATGCTGGTTGATTATTTAGCTCAGCCTCTGGCACTTTCTCTGCGTCACCTCTCGTTATAATGTCTTGCCACGTAGTCCTTGTAGTAGCATTTGTCTTTTCTGAGACGCCTTTCTAGACACTTCAGTCTGTGTTCTGCACAAAGTTTGTTGTTTGGCAAGTCAGGTCTTTCTTGTCTGAAGGGTAGTGGCATTTCAAAGTGGCCATCTTGCTTTTGTCTTATGCCTTCTTTTACCTTGGCTAGAAACAATAGATCTTCTTGTGACATTGACTCTTCTTCAACACTCTTTTTAACAAAGTCCATCTCTAGCACATTAAGTATGTGCTAAGCTGGAGTAAGTATTTCTTTGACTTTGTTTCTGCTTACACAGTGAACTTCTGTTTTGGGCTTGTGAGCGGGTTCTACAGCTGGCAAGACTTGTCTAACAATAACACGATGGCTTACTCCTATTTCATCTTCACAATCACCTTCAGAGTCGCTGTAGCCAATGATGCTCCAGCCAAGCAGAGATTTCTGTGCAAATGGTTGGTCTCTATCACCACTGACCACCGCTAGAGGGAGCAATGCTTGAGGACAGTTAGTAGTCAGTAGTCCAACTTCACAATCAAGCTTGGGAGCCATCTCCTTTGATAAATGTTTCAAATGTGATCAGTTCTCTGCTGTTTTGTTTGTGGGAATATGTGATCTGTTAGCGGGAATGTAGTCTCTGGTATAGCTTGTTGGTAGTTTGATTCTCCTTTCAGAGTAAATGCCTCTTACTTGTAAGTCCTTTAACTTGCTGCTTGAAACAATTTTTTGTTTTGGACATTATAGTGGAAATCTTGAGTTTAACTGGGTCTGACATGGCGTTGAGCGACTGAGCTGTGTCTTTCAAGATGAAAGTGGTGTCACTTTGAGTATCGAGCAAAGCATACACTAACCTTTCATTCTCTGGTTCATCCACAGTTGATACATAAACTGGGATAACTGAGGAAGTACAACCTTTTGACTTTTGTTGCACAACTCTGTTGGATGTAACTTGGTTAGATACTTGCTCTTGTACTTCAGAAACCTCTGTTTCCTGGTTAGTCTTTGATTGTTGTTGGCTATTCTTTCTTTGTTCCTTGTCTCTTTTCTCTCGGTCTTGATGTAGATAAGTTGAGTGAGGCTTTTGGCATTTGTCACACACACTTCTGGAAGTACAGTTCTTAGAGTTATGACCAGTCTTGAGGCAACCGAAGCACAGTTTTCAGACTGCACAAACTTTACTCTCTCTTCAACTGACTTGTCCATTATCTTGCGACATTTCTGAAGCATGTGACCAGGTTTCTTACAAAAGAGACATGTGACATTTGTCCTTTCACTAGAGTTTGTACTAAGTGCCTTAGCATTCAGCATGTAGTTTCTTTTGGACTTTGGACAGAGAAGTGATAGAATTACATGCAATTCTTGCTTCTTGCTTCTACTGTTATAACTTGCACATTACTTTTCTCAGCTTATATATACACTAACTTATTGGAAGTTACATGTCTACTTTTTAATGCACAGGTACAATAAACAATCTGCACTTTTCTAATTATTCTAAATATTCTTAACTATTTAAACATCTTTCAGTATCCTGCTCCGTTTTCACACTATGTGTACGCTAATTTAAATAACTGTACAGTACTCTGCTCTGGTAGCTATTGTCCATGATGTAAATATGTAAAAATTTGTGCTTCTGTTCTGTGTCCTGTTCTGTTTGTATATGTGTGTTTTTGCTGCTGATACAACCAAATTTCCCCTTGTGGGACAATTAAAGGATTATTCTATTCTATTCTATTCTTTATTCAGGAATTTGACAAAATGACTAAATTCTGGGAATATTTTGTGTTCATCGTGGAACTCTGTCACCATTCTGTTCCATCGTGCACTTAGCCAATCAGGCAGCTTTGCAGCTATCCTCTGATTTTCCACACAGTCATGCAAAACTTGTAAACCTTGAACATAAGGTATGGCTGACTCAACACTGCTTAGAAAATCTGCAAACTCACGTAGATCTTTAGTGTCTTTGCTGTTAATTTTTGGCCATGACTGAATCTTGTCACGATATGATTTGCCTATCACAAAGGGATCTCCAAACCTGTCGTTGAGTATCTCCCAGGCAGCATGATAAGCGGTGTCTGTTCCAACCAGAAAATGTCCTTCAATAGCTTTCTTCGCTGGAACTCCAACATACTTTCTCAGGAAGAAGAGCTTTTCTTGAATTGGCAGATTCTTGCGATCAACTAATGTTTGAAAAGACAACTTCCAGTGGTTATACTGCAGCGGATCACCTGTGAAGACTGGAGGCTCTGGGATTGGGATTCTGTTTGCAGTGATAGCTTCAGCAAGCATCCTTACAAGATCAGTGGAGGGCGTTTCATTTGCACTCCGAATTGCTGTTTGAGGAACAGAGGCTTGGAGAGGTGCAGTTTGTTGCGGAACTCTAACTTGAGAGGGGATGAATGGTTTCGAGTTCACATTTGGAAAGCTTGGTTGCGGGAAGGAACTATCTTGTCTTACTTGGGAATGAACAGGAGATTTGTCTTCATCCTCACTGTTCACACTTTCAGCATACACCTTCAGTCTTGCTTGTGCTGCATTACGCTTTTGCAATTCTTTCAAAAGTTCCACTTCCTTTCTTTTTTCATCTAACCTTGTCTTTATTGAGGTGCTCTCAGTTAGAAATTGAGCTCTTTTCCTTGCATCCTCAACTTCAAGTTCTCTGATTTCTTCCTCACACTGATGCTGTGTTTTCATTATTTGAATGACTTCTTCCGTAGCTGCTACTTCAGCTGCAGCTTCTTGTCTTTGTTGTAATGTGACCAGAGATGATTGCTTTGACATCCCAGAGATAGACCTTGACTTATATGTGATCCTATGGATGAACTGCTGTCAAACACGGACTCTGAATAAGGCCAAGGTATACTATTTGGATCACCATGTTCTTCTAAAAGGCACCGGGCCTTTGCTCTGGCAGTTTCACTAATAGCCATGCACACATCACATCTTCTGCACATTTCAATATCAGGACTTTGTATTTTTCTGATCTGATCATGAATGTTACAGATGTCAGTCATACTAGCGTCTATAACACTTACAGCTTCAGGTATTAACTCAATGTCTTTACTCTTCACCATCCTCATCCTCACCTGGTTCCTGCACCGCTCCCTTCACTGTAACGGAGCACGATGTCAGATGCGTGTTCCTAGCAGTGAACCCCAGGAAGGCAGCCGGTCCAGACGGAATACGTGGTAAAGTGCTAAGAGCATGTGCCCACCAGCTCACCCTCATCTTCACCAGACTCTTCAACCTCTCACTGGATGAAGCAGCCATCCCATCCTGTCTAAAATCAGCCACAATCATCCCAGTGCCAAAGAAGTCTCCCATCACCAGCCTCAAGTATTATTGCCCTGTGGCCCTCACACCGGTAATCATGAAATGCTTTGAGAGACTAGTCCTTCAACACACCAAGGATTACCTCCCCCCAGAATTCGATCCCCACCAGTTTGCATACCGCACAAACAGATCCACAGAAGATGCCATCGCCCTCCACACTGAAAAAATGGGAATTGGCAGGCTTTTGAATTTGCACAAATGAATTTAGTTAATGCTACACAAGCCTTTCATGGTTCTCTTATTTACATGATTGAATAAAGTACAATTTACTTGATTATAAACAATACTGAGACTACTCATTTTTCTTGCATTGTTTTAATTGACTAAATTAGAATACTAAAACCATTGTAATCATGTTTGACCACAACCGGAAATGATGCAATATATTCAAAGACAACAACTAAATATGATTGGATAATAAGACCTAGAGTCTTATCCAATAAGACAACGACATAATTTAAGGAGAGCGCAATTGACCGCCAGATTCTGGAAGACTGTTTAGTCACATGCAACCTTTGGCACTGAGTCAGGCATACTGAGAAGGTAAGTAATTTAAATACATTTGTTTTAGTTGGGTACGTTTTCACAGAATTGTTGTAGTGCATGCTATATGAAAAGTAATCTGTAATGCATCTGCATGTTGTTTTTACAGTGCTAGCTAAAGTTGGTATTAGCTTCGTGGCTAAAGCTGAAAAATAGTAACAAATTGCACAAAATTGTCGGTCAGATATGGAATTTATGTATGTGACAGAGAGCACTGGCGTTTTTGATGGCTTAGCAAGTTAAAACGTCACTGAGAGAGCGCAATAGTGTTTGTGTTACTCGTGCTAGTTATGGCTACAGTGGCTAATTAGTCTGGCTGTAACCGTCAGAGTTTAAGAAGCTGGGAGCGCCACAGTGCCATACCTTAATTCTTGCTGCTGACACGTTATAATAAGTATCCTGCCACCTTAGACGTGGGTTTAAGAACCTGTGCCCATAAATGCCAAATCATTTTTCCATTTAGTCATTGTTTTAGGTGAAGTGTCACTTATTTGACTATTCAATTGGTCAAGCCCAAATAATACAGCAGATATCTACAAGGAGATAAGTTTATTAAGTGATGTATTGTGAATTTTCCAACATTGTCCTAACAAAAATTAGGACCCTTTTTTCCCCCCTTCTTTTTCTACTTTGTGTGGAACATATGTGAGCTGCTTCTCAAAACATTATGTATAAATGAGAGAAAGATTGGTACTCTTCTGGACTGGAATACCTTTTTTCAATTAAAATTAATGTTTTTGTGATGGTGGAATTTTCACCTTTATGATTACAGAAGTCAAAACATCAGATGATGATAGCTTAGCATCTAAACTCCCCATCTCTTGGCAAGTCTGAATTAGAGGTCTCAGCTGTATCAGCTTTTCTAGTGGATTTGCTTAAAGAGGAGATAGCTTAAGTCATTAGGTACATATTCCCTGACGTTCTAGAGGTCGACTTGCACAGTGTGTGACATTAAAGGGCATAACTTATAGAAAGGGAATGGTACTGGCCCAAAGGGCAGCAGGTGGATTGCCAGAATACTGAAAAACCTTATCTGCATTGTACCACAGCATATTCTACATTGTTAGAGAGCTTGGTGGCTGGTACAGAGAGCACGACAGAGCTTTTGAGCTCAGCCCAGTATCCACAAGAATATTCACTCTCGTTTCACTCTGTGAACTCCTTGATACTTATCCATTGGTTGACTATAAGATTGGATCAGTCCACATTGTGACTTTAAAAAGGCATATAGAAATAAAAGGTGTTCAGATAAGTGTAATAGGTTCAGTCGCATGTATTTCATTAGATAAATTCTTCTTTTTATGTCTGATCTTTATAACTTTGACTATTGGGTGTGGATAGCTGTATGAAAACTAAACTGAAATGATTCTTTCTGAATGTCTGATATGTAATTCTGTTTTGCCTACAGAGTCCTAAAGACTGTCTTGGCTGACGGAACCTGTCGAAGGCTCACTCTCTAATGGAACGACTGAGTCAACTGAGGATCTCATTGTTGAAGTCAAGAGACAGTGTGGTCTTCAGGGCAGTTTCAGACTTCAGTTTATGGATTCCTTGTTTGGGAATGAGTTTCTTAACCTTACCTCAGTTTCAGAAGTAGCAGACAAAGGGACTCTTAAAGCTACTGACATGTCAAAGCCCACCACATGGACATAAAAAAGAGTAACAGAGTTGGTGAAACTCAAGATGGAAAAGACTTTTTCATACAGAAGACATAAAGTTGTTTGTGATGCACCAATGGTGGAGGCTTTCATGGCAAGATGGCCTGCTCTATTTGATTTCCATGAGGTAAGGTTTGCCTCATACACGGTGTTCTTGTGGTATTAGCCTAAAATGGTTAAGGCACAGTTGTTATTTGACAGCCCATTTCTTCAGCATGAGTGATTGCAGCCGTCTTCCAGGTATTAAACCTTTGAAGCTCATTCCTCTGTGCTCATGTTTTCAGATCAACGCTGAGTTTAAGAGAATTGCCACCATCCCCCCTCAAACAAAGTTCCTGGCTCAGCTGGATCTCTACTTGGACAACCTGGTGAAGCTGGTCAACAGAAGAGGAGAGCTTGGACTAATACTGGAAAGAATTGTGGCACAAATGGATAATGTAAGTGATAAAGCCTCAACACTCACTTAACATGATCCTCTTTGGATGAAACTTTATAATTGTGGAAGATTTCAAATGTTTTCCCATGATAAATTCTCTCATTTTGTATTTTTACATCTGCTTGTTTTTTTTATCCTTCACTTTGTCAACTTATTATTAATTGCCAGTAAACCTATTATTAATTTGTGTGCCTTTACTTTAAAAACATTCATGTAAAGTACACTATTAAAACTTAAATCAAGGACAAGGGCTGAATGAAGATGCTAATTACATACATTTCATTTCAGTGTGAAGATGTTGATGCTGGACGTGAGTGTGTCAAGGGAGTGTGTATCTACACAGTGAAGACCCTGGCATGCTTATCCGGGAGTATGTGGTATGTACTTGTCTTTTTTTTCTTTTTTTTCGGACTTTCCACAGTGTGTCATATTACTTAGTTGGCATGAAATGACTAACATGGCTTCTTTTTTACAGGGCATGGAAGAACGTGCCATCAGTGAGACTGTTGAAGACACCACTGTTCGAATTTAAAGAGGAAGCTTCAGCAGATGAACAAGAGTTGTCCTTGAAGGCATCAGGGTGGTGAAAAATTTGGATAATGTAGCATTTGCTGTGATAATGCTATTTAGACTCATGTATGCATTAAACCTTGCCTACCCTGCTGACCTCCGCTACACCTTTGACATTTTCCAGAAGGTTTTCATGGAACTGGATGGAGCTAAACTCTCTAAAGTTCTTGCTTTTAAAAACCACCTGTTTCATTGAGAAGTCAAAGACAGCACTTCTGCAATTCTTTGCAGTTTTTCATTTTGTGTTCAGTAACATTATACTGCTTATCTTTTTATTGCTTTCCCCTCATGTGACTGCAATGCAGGATGATTTTTCCTTCTGGTATCATGTTGTAAGAAATATTTACTGATGATTTTTAGCAATATGTTCTGAGTCAACCTTAATGTCCTGCTTATATGTTTAAAAGGAAGATTAAGATTCATGTAGGTGTTTGGTATTAGTTATGTAACAATGTCATTTAAGGCTCAACTTAGTTGAAATATTGTACAGGTAAATACAGAAGTACAGAAGCTGAAACTGTTGTCAAATAATACACAAGTTATATTTGTGTAAATATGTTTATTCATAAAAGCTTGTTGCTTTTTTTCAGGTAGTCTTAATTTAGTTTAAATTTTCAATTGTGTAATTAATACAAATGTTATATGTAAGAGATGACAGGATCATCTATAAGCACTTTCTTTTATTTGCTGCTAAGGTCAGTTTTTTTGTGAAATATTTGCAAATGTTTAAAATTTTTCTTTTAGTTACTTCTGCAGGCTATCTTTAAAAATGTGTTAACAAGTTTATATGGATGTGATTTTGGACTTGTTCATGGAAGCTTGCTGCTTTCACTGCTGTTACAGTTTAATAAAGGTGAATTGTTCAGTAGCACTCACAGTCTTTGCCTTTTTTGTCAATAATGATCAGTTAATATTTAAATTGAAAAAATTAAGTAGGATTTAAAGCCATAATTTGTGTTGCAGGAACATAATTGCAATGTGTTTACATTACACAATATCATTGCGTACCACTGGCAATCAAAAATAAGTTGGTGTTAAACATTAAAATATATTGACATTACGCAATGCATTGATATTATGGTAACAAATAAATAGTATGTACATCAAACATGATTTTTTTAAGTAATCTGATGTAAATAAAATACTTTGATTTGACAAGCATTAATTACTCAAGGGAAAGTGGAAAATTAAGTCAGCCGCCAAAGGGTCGTCATTCTTTGCGGTATGTGGGCCATGTGTAAGTTGTGTGCAACCACGGGCCAGTTGCAGACACACTGCTGGCCTTGTGCTGGCCCAGAACAGTTTCAGCTCTGTGTGTAATGTGTACCTTAATTAAGTCATGTAATAACAACATGTGCATAATAGTGCAAAAGTAACATGCCGAAACTCTGTTCAGACAGTGAATGGACTGATTCTTATACAGCATTTTTCAACTCTTCCACATTACTCAAAGTGCTCTATACAACATGCCACATTCACCCAACCACACACTTTTTCTTAACTGAGTGTATCCTAACTACATTCATACTCACGATATGCAGACTGGGGGAGCGAGGGATCGAACCACTAACCTCCTGATCAATAAGTGCCCTGCTTTACCACCTGAGCTACAGCCACCCACTGGCAAAGATGAGTAAACCCTCACTAGGTTTTGGATAAAGTGTACACTCACAAACCTGTCAAACCTGCATTTGAAACGTTGGCTACCATAGCAGTATAATATTGCAACATGGCATTTGGGTCTTCTAACTAAAATAGGAAAAAAGGAACATAAATAGTGCATCATTGCCAGACCTGGCGCACATCTGGTTGACATACACTCTGTCATGACACCAGTCAGTCAAAAGTGCCAGCTTGATGCCAGATCCGGGCCAGACCTGTTTTCTATGAGACTGAGCCACATAAACCAAACCACAATCGAGCCAGATGTGGCATGCCATCACATAGACAGTGCCATCTATGCCAGGCCTGGCCCATATCTGGATGACATACGTCTTATCATGCCAGAAGTCAGCCAGCAGTGCTGGCTTGATACCAGATCCGGGCCAGACCTGCTTGCTATGTGGGCCAGAGTAAGACAGTGTTGAAAGTTGGACATCAACTATTAAGGATGATTTTTTATGAATTTTTGAATATGGTGCAATATTTAAGTAAGTGTATTGAATTCAATATACATGTCCTTTAATTTTTGAGTAATATTACAGTAAATCTGGATGAAACTTGGCCCACAGGTACAGTAGATGTCCCAGAGGAAGAATGTGTTGAAAGTTGGACATCAACTATTAAGGATAATTTTTAATTAATTTATGAAATTGACATAATTAAAGTGTATTGACTGTATTGAATTTAATACAAGTTTCCTGTAATTTCATAGGAATATTACAGTGAATCTGGATGAAACTTGGCACAGAGGTACAGTAGGTGTCCCAGAGGAGGGATGCATTGAAAGTTGGACATCAACTATCAAGAATGATTTTTAATTAATTTTGAATATGCAACCAGACTGTCCCACTTTGGGCTGTCCCAAAGCTATGTATGCGTGCATGCATGTGTGACTGCGTACGCGTGTACTTGTGCGCGGGTCTATGCTTTCGATCGGGAAATATGGAGAAAAGGCGCTGCCGTAAATGCCGGTGTAGAAGCGCAAGAAACTTAATGCGACTGAAAAGAGGCGGCTG
Organism: Pelmatolapia mariae; assembly: GCF_036321145.2. Lineage (NCBI taxonomy): Eukaryota > Metazoa > Chordata > Actinopteri > Cichliformes > Cichlidae > Pelmatolapia > Pelmatolapia mariae. The sequence goes on along the minus strand of NC_086229.1, from coordinate 45,213,168 downwards.
GCTTGACTGCAGCTCACAAATGATGGCTCACTTGATGGTGACGGCTTGCTCCAGCCTCTGAATGTCTCTCTCCATTCCGGCGAGGGAGCTATCCCACTTCTGACACCAATGTGGCGAGCTCAGACAAGTAGGAGACAGAGGTATCGTTTTGGTCTTGCTTCCCGCAGAGTTAGCCAGGGAGCACAGCCGTTTATTAGCATTCAACAGAAGAACACAATGCCATGTATTGATATATGGCTATGTCTTAATATGATGACTTTTGAACCGGATGTTGTTGTCCGAACGAGGCCCCGTTAAGTGGCTAGTTGTCAGATCGACAGTATTCAATAAAGCAAGATAAAGACCATGCTTATGTCCTGATTTAATTCAGAGTGCTCAGCCTAATTTAGTAATAAGGTGGGCACACAACACACAACAACAACAAAACGGCGCTCTCTCCGCCCAGAAACACATAGTCGCAGAGAGAGAGCGTCACCTGTAACCATGGCAACTGTCACTACCCGATCCGTACTGGAAACCCGATCGGTACCCCGCATGCACAAATCTTTCGTCACTTCCTCTCTTTGCCAACATTGCGACATTCAATATATTTGAATGATACGGTTAGCGCCCAGTTAGCTCCTAGCATTTCTCAACAGCTCTGCCTCCTTTTCGACTACCGGGACATTTAAACAATGGATAATCCGTATACAAACAAATTCATGCTTTTCTCCTCAACAGAGAGCGTTCCCCGATTGAACAACAGCGCCGTAAAATAAGAAGAATAGTGCCAGATGAAGTGTTTACTGACAATTGACCGTGATAGCGGACATCATCATCACTATTCCAATCAATCCTCTCCACACAGACAAGCATAAACACACTAGACTATCACAAAATCAAATTTAACACACGTTTGTAATGACGCTAATTCAGTTTACAATAAGGTTCATTCGCTCGGTCAGCAGGTGGCAGTATCCTCGTACACTGGGGAGTAAACTGCCATTAAACGAACAGAAGAAGAAGAAAACACCTGCACATGCGCGGTACGGATCGGGTAGACCCGATGGTCGTGTCCAAATTCATGGGCTGCATCCTCCTGAGGTCGCATTTGTAGACCGATTGCGTCACAGCGACGCGCCGAAGTGTCACGTCCGGTGTGGCAGACGTGTGGAGTTTGCAGAAAGGACCCAAAAGGCGGCAGCTCTGGTGCAGGTGAGTCTTTATTTACAGGGGTGGGTACAAACAGCAATAGCGGGTGAGCGAGAAACTGAAAAACCTAAACTGGGCAGAGCTATGAAAACAAACCTGAAACCTTGAGTCGAGAAACGGAGAGGAAGGGAGAATATACGAGAACACGGAGGGGAGCAACACAGACGAACCAGCAACGAGGACGGATGAACACACACTATAAATACACACCGGTAATCAGGGGATGGGAAACAGAAGGGAAACACACCTGGGAGACATAACGGCTGACGAGGCAGGGGAATGTAAACAGGACACACCGACATAAGACAAAGACCTTCAAAGTAAAACAGGAAACATACACGTAATGACACAGATTCAGAGACGCGGACTAGACACAGAGACCTACTACACTAAGGGGGTGCACAAGCAGGGAAGACACCAAACAGAGGGAACACCACTAAACCCTAGGAAACCCAAAACAATAGTCATAACACAAAACTATCAAAAGTAAAAGTACATAACCAAAAAACACTGGGTCACCGACCCAGGACCATGACGACGAAGGCTGTCCAAATTCGTAGACTCCTCCAAATGCAGCCGACAAATGTGTCCTCCTTTTCCCCGAATTTGAAGGATGGGTCGGGTGTGTCCTTCGTGGCCCACCATATCCCAGAATTCATAGCACGGCCCAGCCAAACTCCAGTTTCCGGCAATGGCGGCTGCTACTAAGTTTTAAAATTACTCTTATTAATCTTTCTGGGTCACAAAATAAACTTTTAACATATTTTCAGGCGAGAATGTGGGTGTGTAAACTTCAAATATCTGCTTGGTTTATCAAGATATTGCATATTTACAAAAGTGCTTCGACGTTTTCGGAGACGTCTGCTACCCACCAGCTCGATAGCTAGCCGAGAGCTCGAGGGTCACTGAAGCCGCCGAGAACGGCACAACTCCCGGCACATCATTTTCAGATCACCACGGACTTTTGCTACTCAGGTTAAACGTAATATATAAGTCACTTAGACAACCTAAAAATGATATTGTTTGGCTTTTTTCAGTGTTTTTGGCTGAGATTAAAGTTATTAGAGTAGATTAGATAAAATAAAACTTTTAATCCCCCGGGTGGGTTCCTCCTTGGTTTTCACACAGCTGAATAAACGTCAAACAGAAAACCGATTAAACAGAAGTGTGAGATGGTCGAGAATTTACTCCAGTGTCCTGTTGTATTTTAGATAGCAAGGAGCAGACGGCCGAGTTTATTAAAGTCCACCGAGACAGCGGTGACGCTAATCAGAAGGCTAGACCGTCCAATTTCACAGCCGTTTACTTCCGGCCTACCCGACCTTCTGAGGACCCGGCCCACGTAGACCGCGAAGGCCGGGTCCTCAGGAGGATGCAGCCCATGAATTTGGACACAACCGATTTGTACGGTCCGACTTTCGTCCTGATCCGTAACTGTCTTTTTGTTTTTCATTTTTGTCTACATTATCTTGAAATGTTTCATTATTAGAAACATTTTAAGAGATACTTATTATTCTTAACATCTTAACAGATACTCGGACCCGTAACTATTGTAAAACACTTCGACCGGAAGTAGACGCCTTTCGCGCATGCGGGGTACCGATCGGGTTTCCGGTACGGATCGGGTAGTGACAGCAACATAACACTGCCGCCTGGAACAACAGAACACAGCTGTCAAACAAAACCCAAACAGCCCTGACCCGCTACAATATTCTGCAGTAGATCAAAAACAAAAGAAAACCATTAATCAACGTATGAACATTACCCGATGCTGCTGAAGTGAAGCAGAGCAAAGAGGTTTTATTAGAGACGGCCAAGCGTTTTGCAATTTTGCATAATTTAAAAAAGTTAAAATTTGTTCAGTAGCCTATTGAACAGCAGAAATGAGGCTTTCTTGTTGGAAGTAAGTAAAAGGAAAAGAAAAACAGTGGCCGACAGCGCTGTAAACAACGGTAGACTTGTGCTTAATAAGCAAGCGAATAATGCAGAAAACAGAGATTTTTAGACGGGAAACTGTTCTTGAAGTACAGAGAGAGAGAGAGAGAGAGAGAGAGAGAGAGAGAACGAGCTCTGCATGAAGTGTGATTTTATTGTGGTGGAAGCAAAACAGGAAAAGTAAGAGGGAATTCATAGGATGTTTATGTGAAGCGAAATGTGAAGCATAGTTTGGATCTTCTTTTGCTGCTGGTTCAGTCAATATTGGAGAGAGATAAAACCTACAGCTTCAGAATCTAGCGCAAAAAGGACGTAAGGACATAATCCGTCGGCGGATTTGCGCTTTTTTTCTGTTTACGTCTTAGTGCCGAATCCGTGTACCTGCTCTCATTTACTGTTTTAGCTGTTTGGTGAACACGTTCTCACTCCCAACTCGTCAAATGTGTGACGCATGGTCGGGCTCCCTCTGCTTCTCTTATCGACGCGCAGGGTACCCCCCTCGCGTCGAGAATTGACGTGCAGGGTCCTCCTATAGAGATTGACAGACCACGTGACTTTCGCGCATTGCATGCCGGTAACCCAAGGCAAAACAATCCAAGTACCGCATCAAATGCAAGCATTTGAAGCACCGCAAAACGTTCATTCTCCGGTTCCAATACCTTCTTGGTTTTTCTTTGCCACACAAAAAAGGATTGTACAAAACGAAGGAGAACAACGGCGGTCCGTACAAAGACAGACTCGACGAAAAGGCAAAGAAAAGATACGAGGAAAAAAATCAAAGGAGTGAAAGGGTCAGACCCTTACGAGCACACAGAGTAGACAAAAGACGTTAGTGTGCTGCCCACTTTCACCACGATCATATTTATAATTATATGGTTCTTGGAGTGAGTGCATACACTCATGAAGTTTAACTTCAGGTCACTGCAACAAGCCCAGGTACAGTTTACTGACAGATGGGTGCAGGACCTTGAAATGCACCGTGTAGAACGAAAGACCATCATACGTATCATAAGTTTACCAGTCTCACAAATCGTCCTCAAAAATACACACTCATTCACCGTTTATTAATATAACCTTTGAGCTCAACAGTAATTAATTAGTAGTGGAAATGACTTCAGGTACGCATCACAGAAATGTAGCAGTGACAATAATATTGTATGCTGTAATCGCACTGGACAATTAGTGATACAAAACAACTGTTTTACCCTGTGAATAAAAGTATATGTTTTTGTCAATGTACCGTGGTAATAAACGCAATATTGTGTCAGGACAATTCACTATTTATGCACAATAAACAAAGGAGCATAGCGCGACAATTTCTGTTTAGCACCAGACTTGCTTGTAACCTACGTCACTAATTAAATATGAAAAATGACGTATTAACTCCTACAAAACACTGACCTTTGTGGAAATGCTTGGAGCAGACTAACCTGTGAGCTGGAGTGTTCTGGACGTTATATTTGGTCTTTGAATGGCTGCAATCCAGGCCATCGGTCGGCTCTTTTTACTTCGGAAACATGGCTTGAACAATTTCTCCTTAACGACGTAATCCGATAACAACCGATCTCTTTACCCGTCGGCTTCCCGAGACTGTCATGCGACCGGCTATTGCAATTAACAATGCAACAGCTTCTTGCCATTTTTTGTTTCTTTTTATCGCTGTGTAACTTATTTCAATTGAAAGCCTGCGTGCGCTAGTACCTCTTGCCTTGGGTTCCCACAATCCTTTGCGGTTTTACCCCTCAATGACGTCACATTTTCAATCTCTATTGAATACTATGCTGCTCCCTAATCGTTGTTTATCGACGACAAGAGATTGCCGCGGAAGAGCCTGTTGTCCTTATATTTATATATTTCCGAAATCACATTGTAGTGACGTGTACTGAACACAATATATTGTATAATGTAAACAACTACTTGAGAAACAGCAGATACAGCAGATAAATTAATTATAGGCTATTACTTTTGTATCGCTTATTGTATTGATGGAGGGAGTGATGTATGCTGGGTAATGGCACAGCTAGCGACTGGGTGACTTTATTCACCCGCTTCGGCTGTTATCAGTCCATACAATGGGCGTTATTAGCAGACATCAGTCCCATAGATATGGGCCATCCACCTGCTAGATTGTTCAGAAGGTTGTTATCATCCATCCAGATGGAGGATCACTAACAGGAGCGTGGAAGATTCCAGAATCCACTCTGGCTGGAATCCGGTGGATACAGCAGTGTTACAGGTAAGACCATTTAAACGGACAGCATTTATAGAAGGACTATTAAAAGTCAGCGAGTGTCAGTAATGTTAATGTGGTTATGTTAGTAATACACCGAGTGCTAATATAACAGCTGTAAGATGCATTTGTAGATATTATTACGTGTTTTACGGTCTTTATGGTGCTAGCTTAAAGTTACGGTGTAAACGTTAGCTTATATTGTAGTAAAGCTGTTACTGTTTAAACGATGTTGGGACAGAAATATTAGCTTCTGTCATGACTGATGAAGTTACTAGTTAATAAAGTTACCAGCAAAGTGATTGATTGCAGCCACAGATTGACAGTAAATATCTCGATTAGCTTCAATGCATCTCTAATAAATATGTGCTTCGTTTAAACTGTATGATACTTGTACTGACCCAGGGTCAGTGTAAAATACAATCCTAGCTGTTTGAACAAAGTCTGGCTCCTTTAATCCTGCATGACAAACCTCAGGATGCAGGTTATTATTACTCTTTCCTGCTGGCACACCTGTCACACCTGAGAGTCAGCTAGAAACTTACAGTGACGTGGACATCATGCAAAGACTGCCAGACTCTGTAATACTGTAAATGATCAGTGACTCAGGTTAACACTAAACTTTAAACAGTACCTCTGTGTCTCTGTGTGTGCTGAACATTTAGGATTTCATTCAGGCTGCATTGACTGTGGGACTTTTCTGTGTTAAAAGCAGGTTGAAGACGGCTCAGAAACATTTGAAGATTAAAATTTAGCATTATGGCTGCTGGTGGTGTGTAAAGCCTCTACTCAGCTGTATTTTTGTTACTAATTTATGTTTGTTGTTGCTTAACACAGATTTTAGAAGAGCAAAGATGAGCACTGTTGCTTAATCCTTAATAGTTTAACTGGATTGGAAATCAAAAAATTCCAGATTCTTCTTCCACAGAAGTTTCATTTGTCAGTGTGGGACTGCTGAGTCACCTGAAGAACTCATTTCATTCATTCTCCACGATGTTGATTTACAGAAATGTTTCACAGGAACTGATTCCTCCCAAAGGGTGAACTAGTGTGTTTCCATAGATTATCTCTGTATGAATGTACTTCTTAAATGAAGGCAAGTGTTTGTCCTGTTTTGTTCCTCAGGTACAGTACGTGATATTAAGGGCAGGCGGTCAACACTGGGGGAAGACAAGAAGCAGACGTACTTCCCAGAGGGAGCTGCGGTGAGGACACAGCCTGGTCACTGAGGTCAGAGGTCAGAATCTGAAACAGCTCAGGTTTATATTCTAGGGGTTATAAAAAAATCTAAATCTCTTTATAAAGAAGCCTTTAAATAATTTTTCAAATAACAGTCATAATTATGATTATTATTAGAAATATCACAAATTTAAGTGGATTTTCTGTCACACTTATTGTGTTAGCCCTGCGATAACTGGCAGCCTGTCTTTGTCCTGTATCAGCTGGGATAGGCTTCATCCTCCCGCGACCCTGAATTGGATACATTGTATTCTAATTATGTAATCTGATCATTTACAAACTCAAGGTATCTAATCAAAATGTTAGTAATAATTATAAAATGGGAAAGCAGAAATAAGTGTGACATGAATGTAAATGTGTTAGCTGACATAGAGGACAGCTACATGTAGTCTGAAAAACCTTTGCTGTCAAGTTTGCAGGTCCATCAGCATGAGACATTCTTACATAGAAGAGACTGTTAAAGTCTCTAACTCAGTGAAGCATTATTGGTCCCGTCTGTTTGGATAAATATAGTAAGCTGATGTTTGTCCATTTATTGACACATTTTCTTAAGTGCTTATCCAGTTCAGGATCACAGTGGAGCTGCAGCTGGATATGTTCAGTAAAGAAACCTTACAAAAGTTAACAATTAATCTCTGTACGTTGTTGTCCACAGGATGAGAAAATCAAACTGGAAGACTGTGGAACATGTTAATAAATGTTTGTGTGTTTATGCCTGTGTCTTTCACAGGAGGCGCTGAAAGGTTTCCCTAATAGTTCCTGGTGAATCAAAGCAGAACCATAAAGGTTGCTGGACTGCATGATGGCCTTACCCCTGAGCAGTCATCCTGTTAAAGGAGGATCCAGTTAGAAGCTGTTTTGAAAGTAGCTGAGCAGATTTCATCTCAAGTAAGCGATTAACTGTTTGTTCATGTTCTACCACTTAAAGAGCATTTAAGGACGTCTTTTGAGTGTCCAGTTGAATTAATTCTACTGGCTCTCATGGTCGTTTGTGATTATGGACATATTTTTCATGTACATCAACCATTTAGTAAATTCTATCTATTTAGTAATATCTGTCAGCTATAAAATGTAATATAAATATAAAAATATCTAAATATCTCCTGCCCGTTATATTTTAATGGTGTGAGACCAGACGTCTGTTGTCGTGTTACATTAGCATTCCTCACATATCAATGAGATGCTGTACAGTACAATCCTACTGACACAGCAGAGGGATAACGATGGCTATTCAACATCGTTGCACGACACATTCGAGCTGCATGATGCAGACAAAGTGACTAAATCATCTTTTTGTGGTTTATTGTCTTCAAACCAGCAGACAAAGCTGATGGCAGAAGATGTTTGGAGAAGAACTTCAGGCCGTGGACTGAAAAGGTATCTTTTTCTTGTTATCAAAAAACATTTGGAGTGACGGCTTCTACAACTGTGCTGAAGTAAAGCTTACAGTCTAAGAAGTCACAGTGCTGATATTCAGCACAAAGAGAAAAGCTCACTTGTTTGAATTTATTTACAATCATAGTTTTATAAATTCTGACTGTAAACAGCTTTTACAGCTTTGATATTGTTTGACACTCGATATCAGGTGATGGGATTTAATTTAAAGGTTTCTATGTCCCAATGAGCCATTTACACTGACCAGTGTCAGTTTAACTGTAACACATTCATTATTTAGTTCCAACATTTCTAAGAGAAATAACTGAATGTAAAAATGGCAGCCCTCAGGCCAGGTTTAATTGATAGAGATATATGCATGCATTATGAAATTTATGTATCCCCAATCATTTTTATTCATCTAGTCCTGGCAGACCCACCCCTTCCTCCCAAGTTAACTGCAACCCAAAAGAACTAGTGGGGGTCATTACACACTCACAACCAGTGTTGGGTAAAAGAGCCACCAAAAACCTGTCAGCCTGCACAGCTACAGATGTGCTAAAAGCTATAAGAGTTAGAAGCTGTGCTTATGGAGAAACTTTCTAAGCCTAACAGGGGACAGGTACTCCTGCCCAAATAACATGATATAACCCCACATACAGCCCAGCCATAAAGTGAACCAAGTCATTTAGTTAAAGACAGCATGGGACCAAATGCATGTAACCAGCCTGCACCAACCTGACATTTCTTCCTCCCGAATTAAATGAATGAATGGATGAAATTTAAATGACTATAAACCTAAAGCCACTAGTTCCCACACTGGAGTTCCCTGACACTGTGTTAACTGTACTGAGCTTGTATCAACAGTTGTAACAGGCTAAGCTACGTGAGACACTGCATTGAACGATTGTTTCTATCTTAATGGTTTCAGCTCATATGTTCTGCTTTTTCCTTTCAGTAGATCAAAGCAGCTCGTGCTCTTTCTGCTTCCATTTTGATGGCAAGAAGAAGAAGAAAACTTCAGCGAAGTGGCGTTCATGGTCTCAGTCAGTAGCGGTTTTTGATACGGGCGACACGGGCGGTTGCCCGGGGCGGCATCGTGGTGGGGGGCGGCATCACGGGCATCGGCACAAAAAAAAAAAAAAAAAAAAATTGCTCGTACTCATGCTGCCCAGACATCAGCCAGTGCATATTGGGAATGGCATAGGCACCGATCGGTTTTCTATCGCCCATTTGCTGGCAGTAAGGGCGCCCTCCGTTTGCGAGGTGCGCCTGCTGCTTGCAGCACAGGGAGGAGAGGGCGGGGCAGCGGGGGATTCTCTGGCCGGCTGGAGCAGCATCTAATAACCAACTCGCAAAATAAAACAATATTTAAAAAAAAACAACAAACACGAAAACACCAGACATTATGATACAGACTTATAATTTGCACCGATGTTTTTTCGAAATTCTATAGGCGAAAAGTGAGCGCGAGAGCCCTCGGTGCGCCTGCTCGCTGCTGAAGTTAACGTAAACTTTATTGTCGTCTCCGCTACATACAGTACAGTATATAGAGAGACGATACGACGAGGCTCTAACACTTTAAAATTTATAATTTACAGTTTGATGATTTAAAGTCTCACACACAACCTGTCGAAAGGGGAGGGGGGCCGGTGTTGTGCCAAAAACTGATTTCCGGTATTTGCCAAAAACTGATTGCTCATATTTAAACTGCTATAAATAACTTGTTGGGCTATAATATGTTAAAAATATGTCAAATGCATCCCTTATGGATGACATAAAGTCATCTTGAGCCACAAACAACATTCGTGTAACAAGGTAGAAGCCGCAATCAGTTTTTGGCAGTGACTTTTATATAACCTTTATTTATGCAGTTAAAAAAATCTCATTAACATTAAAAATGTCTTTTGTAACAGTAAGCCAACAGGACAGCAGAAATGCCAGCAAATATTACAATAGTTCTGTCAAAATATTTTAAGTGGGGATAAAGGACCGGATTGGTTATAATCAGAATCAGAATACTTTATTGATCCCTAGGGGAAAATTATTTAATGTAAATACATGTAATACATGTAAGTTAATGTAAGTACAATAACACAGAGTTGTAAAGATACTTGAAAAACAGATATTTTTTTTAATTCTATATGTAACCCCTTTGTAAACCCTGTTCACCGAAGTCTATTTACGAACATACGTAAAGATATTACACATAAGAAATACACAGAAACATTGGAAATCACTTTTTGGCAGACAATCACTTTTTGGCACAACACCGGCTGCTTCCAAATAGAGCACATTTCATTCATAATGATGTAAATCCAAGCCCATTATGTATTCATGATTTGAATCCTGGGTTGTGTGAAATCCCAGAAATACACCTTAAACAAAGTGAATCTGTGAACTAAGGTGTAGGTCTGTTAGGTTATGTTGTGGTGATCCTCGGGTTGGGGGATTTGTCTTCATACTGGAGTGCAAAATTAAAACCAATGGAAGATGGACAAGAAAAGTTCAAAGCCATCAGGTGCTCAGTTTAGAAAAAAGAGAAAAGTAAGTAAGTAAGTAAGTAAAATTTTATTTATATAGCACATTTCTAGATAAAAGATCACAAAGTGCTTCACAAGGTATAAAACAGAAGCAGTCCAAAAGTTAACAAAATGCAATTCTAAAAAGATGTGTTTTTAGCTGTTTTTTAAAAGTAATCAATGAGTCTGCAGATCTTAAGTTCTGAGGAAGACAGTTCCACAGTCTGGCGGCCACAGTGGCAAAAGCTCTCTCCCTTGGTTTTCAGCCTAGTATGCTGAATAACAAGTAGGCCCTGATCACAAGACCTCAGGGACCTACTAGGGACATAAGGCTGTAACAGTTCAATGATATAGGCTGGTGCTTGTCCTTGAAGAGCTTTAAATGTCAGAACCAGTATCTTAAAATGGACTCTGAATTCAACGGGGAGCCAGTGCAGCTGTATAAGCAACGGTGTCACATGAGAGTACTTAGATGTTCTTGTCAGAAGCCTTGCTGCAGCATTTTGGACAATCTGCAGGTGCTCCAGGGAGTTTTTGTTTAGACATGTAAACAGTGAATTACAATAGTCCAATCGTGATGAAATGAATGCATGAATAACAATCTCCAGTTCAGTGTGAGATACTATGGGGCTCAGTTTAGAAATGTTTCTTAAATGATAGAAGCAGGACCGAACCAGAGATTTGACGTGAATGTCCAGGGTAAGAGCAGAATCAAAGGTTACTCCTAGGTTCCTGATAGACGAAAAAGAAAAGAAGGGGGACATTTCAGACACTGAGATTCACCCTATAGCTGTCAGCGATCATGCTCCTGTATCTTTAACACTAATGCACAAGAATAATACTACGCCTAGTAAAAACTGGAGATTTAATACATCACTGCTTAAAGATGAACTGTACGAAGACTATGCTTACAAAATTATGAACATGGTATTAAATCCGGTCAATTTCTAGCAAACCAGCTAAAAATAAATAAAGAAAAAACAACTCTATGTGCTGTTCAAGACTCATCTGGGAATACAGTATATGACCCGAAACAAATAAACAACATCTTCAGGGATTTCTATAAAACGTTGTATTCACCACAAATAAACCCATCTAAAAAGGAAATTGATCAGTTTTTAGACAACATAACTCTCCCAAAATTATTAGACTCTCAAGCAATGGCATTGGATTCGCCACTGACACCAGGTGAACTCCAGGAAGCCCTGATAAGTATGCCCAATAATAAGGCTCCAGGTCCAGACGGCTTTCCTGCAGAATTCTACAAAGAATTCTGGACGATTTTAGCCCCAATTTTTTACAGAACGCTGTTGGAAATCAAAGAAAATGGCAGTGTCATGGTCCTGGGCCACGTTGGCCCAGTATTCTTAGTTTTCATGTATTTTGTTCCTTATTTAGGCCATGCTTCCTGAGTTGCTCTGTTACGTTGTTTCCTTATGTGTTTTCCCCTTGTGACTCTTACCCCCTGTGTGCCCCTCTGTGTATCTGTGAGCCCTCGTCTCTCCTTGTGTTTTATTCCATGTTTTACCCAGCCCGTTATGTCTGTGCTCTCCCCGTGCTCTCTCTCCTCCTGTCTGAACCTCTGTGCACTTCCTGTTTTACTTTGACAGTCTCCCGTCAGTGTTGCGTTCACTCCTTTTGTGTCTTGTTATGATTATCAGTGTCACCTGTGTTCCCCGTGTGCTCCCACTTCCCTCGTTAACCCTCTATGTATTTATGTCTGCCTCTCCCTCAGTTCTGTGTCGCGTTCTCCCTCATGCTGTGTGTGTTTCTCCCCGTGTTTCCCAGTGAGCTTTATATGTAGTTTTTCCCAGTTTAGTTTACGATAACCTGTGGCCTGTTTCCAGTAATAAAGCTGTGCCTTTTGAGTTATCCCCTGTGTCCCGGTGAGTTTGCGTTTGGGTCCTCATCCTGCCTACACACAGCCGTAATCATGACAGAAGAACGCGACCAGTACATGGACCCAGCAAACCGCTCTCAGCTGCGTGAGCGTCAGGATGCTGCCTTTGCCGAGCTGGAGGAGGAGCTCCGCTTGAGGCCGTGGCGCACTCCTGACTACGGGCAGATTTTCCGAGGAACTCGGCTGGCTCTCGGCGGTCCCCGGAGCTGCCGAAAGCCCCCACCTGCTGCTTCACCTGCACCCAAGCTGCGGCCGCTTCAGGTGGGAATTCTCCGCGTCTCTTCAGATGCCCACGCTCCAGCCTCGGCTTCGCCGTTCTGCATGCCGGAGGCTCAGCTGTTTTCTCCGCCCGCTTCCCCTTCCCGTAGGAAGCGGCGCACACGCCGCCATAAGCCGGACAATGGTGAACAACCCACGGTGGTGAGCGGCAATGACTTTTATCCTCACATCCCATCTGACATTAACAGTAATAAACTCACCTCTGATCCGTGGGGAACTTCCCTTATGGACGACGACATAGACTGGGAGAATTATTTCCATCCAGCTCCCTCTGAGTTGGGATTTATCAAGGACTCTCACCACTCTTTAAAACCTCCAAAGACGGCTAAGTCAAAGACTGTAAATTGTGATGGCAGAAGGGCTACACCGATGTTTGATGAAACGGTTTTTTCTGACCCTGTGTGTGTAACCCCTGAGTCTGCCCATTCAAAGACTGTCTTATCTGAGCCTGCCTCTTCGTCTTCCTGTGTTTCTTCTCCCAGGGCAGCTCGGGCCCAGCTTCTCTCTGCACCCGTTTCAGTCCCTCGGGTGGAGAAAGCTGAGGTTCAGCTGGTCCCTACTCCGGCTCCCAGGGCAGCCGTGACTCAGCTTCCTCCTGCACCCGTACCTACTCCTCGGGTGGGAGTGGCTGGTGTCCGGTCTGCCATATCACCAGTGCCGGTCCCTGAGGTGAGGCCAGCTAGTACACAGCCTGCCTCTGCACCCGTACCTACTCCTCGGGTGGGAGCAGCTTGTGTCTGGCAGAAGCCTGCACCCGTTCCCGTGTCCACTGTAAGTGTGAGCGAGCCTGTCCAGCCAGCGTCTTCGTGTTCAGAAGGCTCCGAAGAGTTAGCTCAGCCAACCATGACAGCAGACCCACTGTTTCTCGCGCAGTTGTGGAAGTATTGCCGGGGCGTTATCCATGCTAAGGACGCTCCCGTGAGACACATCCAGGTTGTTTTTTTGGACAACTTTTTGTCTTCCACCGTCTGCACAGCCAGCTGTTTGGACATCAAAGGACTGAAACAAATAATAGCAGCTCTGAGAGCCAGGCTTTGGTTTGAGCTGTTTGGCATTGGTGATCCGGGCGAAGAAGACTCTGCGGCCCTTCTGGATGCCCTCGCAGCCTGGTATTCTCGGCGTCAGCATCTTTTTCCGTCACGATTAATAACCAAATCCTTCGATCCTCCCTTCAGAAAGAGACTGCGTCCTCACTATCCTCTCTCCACCACACCTCCACTTTCTCCAGGAGCTCACTTAGCTGCCCAGCCTCCATTAGCTCAGTTCTTAGCGCAGGCATCAGCTTTTCCCCCAGTTCATACCCCAGCACAGCCCCCGCTAGCTCAGTCTCCTGTGTCTCCTGTAGCTCAGTCACCTGCTCTTCAGCCTGCTTCAGTCCAGTCAGTCCAGCCTGCCCCAGTTCAGTCAGTCCAGCCAGCCCCAGTTCAGTCAGTCCAGCCTGCTCCAGTTCAGTCAGTCCAGCCTGCCCCAGTTCAGTCAGTCCAGCCTGCTCCAGTTCAGTCAGTCCAGCCTGCCCCAGTTCAGTCAGTCCAGCCTGCTCCAGTTCAGTCAGTCCAGCCTGCTCCAGTTCAGTCAGTCCAGCCTGCTCCAGTTCAGTCAGTCCAGCCTGCCCCAGTTCAGTCAGTCCAGCCTGCCCCAGTCCAGTCAGTCCAGCCTGCCCCAGTCCAGTCAGTCCAGCCTGCCCCAGTTCAGTCAGTCCAGCCTGCCCCAGTCCAGTCAGTCCAGCCTGCCCCAGTCCAGTCAGTCCAGCCTGCCCCAGTCCAGTCAGTCCAGCCTGCCCCAGTCCAGTCAGTCCAGCCTGCTCCAGTTCAGTCAGTCCAGCCTGCTCCAGTTCAGTCAGTCCAGCCTGCTCCAGTTCAGTCAGTCCAGCCGGCTCCAGTTCAGTCAGTCCAGCCGGCTCCAGTTCAGTCAGTCCAGCCGGCTCCAGTTCAGTCAGTCCAGCCTGCCCCTGTGCTCCCTGCTTCGCCTATAGTCCAGGCCCCTGTTTCGCCTGCAGCTCAGGCCCCTGTTTCGCCTGCAGCAGCTCAGGCCCCAGTGCCGCCTGCAGCAGCTCAGGCCCCAGTGCCGCCTGCAGCAGCTCAGGCCCCAGTGCCGCCTGCAGCAGCTCAGGCCCCAGTGCCGCCTGCAGCAGCTCAGGCCCCAGTGCCGCCTGCAGCAGCTCAGGCCCCAGTGCCGCCTGCAGCAGCTCAGGCCCCAGTGCCGCCTGCAGCGCCTCCGTCCCCGGCTTCCACGCCGCCGCCTGCAGCGCCTCCGTCCCCGGCTTCCACGCCGCCGCCTGCAGCGCCTCCGTCCCCGGCTTCCACGCCGCCGCCTGCAGCGCCTCCGTCCCCGGCTTCCACGCCGCCGCCTGCAGCGCCTCCGTCCCCGGCTTCCACGCCGCCGCCTGCAGCGCCTCCGTCCCCGGCTTCCACGCCGCCGCCTGCAGCGCCTCCGTCCCCGGCTTCCACGCCGCCGCCTGCAGCGCCTCCGTCCCCGGCTTCCACGCCGCCGCCTGCAGCGCCTCCGTCCTCGCCTGGTCCGGCATCAGCTCCAGCTTCGCCGTCGCCTGCTCCAGCTTCGCCTGGTCCGGCATCAGCTCCAGCTTCGCCTGGTCCGGCATCAGCTCCAGCTTCGCCGTCGCCTGCTCCAGCTTCGCCTGGTCCGGCATCAGCTCCAGCTTCGCCGTCGCCTGCTCCAGCTCCGGCCTCTGCTACGTCGTCGCCTGGTCCAGCTCCGGCCTCTGCTTCTGCTTCTGCCAAGCCACCGCCTCGTCCACGTCCGGCTCAGCCTGCTAGACGTCGTCCACGCCTGGTTTGGCGTCAGCGGCCACCTTCCAGGCCGCTGACTGGACTCCTTCGCCGGCGCGGCCAGCCTCCTGACCTCCTTCGTCGCCGCCGTTGCCCTCCGCACGGTCGGCCCCCAGAACTTTGTCCTCTGCGTCGCCGCCGTTGCCCTCCGCACGGTCGGCCCCCAGAACTTTGTCCTCTGCGTCGCCGCCGTTGCCCTCCGCACGGTCGGCCCCCAGAACTTTGTCCTCTACGTCGCCGCCGTCTTCCACGCGGCCGGCCTCCGGACCCGCTCTGCTGCCACTGCCGCTTTTCGCGTGGGCGGCCTCCGGAACGGCCGAACTATGAACTTTTGTGCTGTCGCCCCTCGGGTCGACCTTCTGCTCTCCATGGACGCTGTTTCCCTGGATTCCAGCATCTTCTGTTTTGGACTGTTTTTGTTTGTTTCGGGGCTCGGTTTTGGTCTCATGCTCCTTGTGTTTGGTTTGGTTTCGGTCCCTCCGTCCTGGTCCCCCGCCTCCCGCCCTGGTTGGGTTGTTTTCCGTTTTCTTGTCTTTTGGTTCTCGGGTTTGGGCTGCCTGGAGTCAGCCCTTAAGGGGGGGGTACTGTCATGGTCCTGGGCCACGTTGGCCCAGTATTCTTAGTTTTCATGTATTTTGTTCCTTATTTAGGCCATGCTTCCTGAGTTGCTCTGTTACGTTGTTTCCTTATGTGTTTTCCCCTTGTGACTCTTACCCCCTGTGTGCCCCTCTGTGTATCTGTGAGCCCTCGTCTCTCCTTGTGTTTTATTCCATGTTTTACCCAGCCCGTTATGTCTGTGCTCTCCCCGTGCTCTCTCTCCTCCTGTCTGAACCTCTGTGCACTTCCTGTTTTACTTTGACAGTCTCCCGTCAGTGTTGCGTTCACTCCTTTTGTGTCTTGTTATGATTATCAGTGTCACCTGTGTTCCCCGTGTGCTCCCACTTCCCTCGTTAACCCTCTATGTATTTATGTCTGCCTCTCCCTCAGTTCTGTGTCGCGTTCTCCCTCATGCTGTGTGTGTTTCTCCCCGTGTTTCCCAGTGAGCTTTATATGTAGTTTTTCCCAGTTTAGTTTACGATAACCTGTGGCCTGTTTCCAGTAATAAAGCTGTGCCTTTTGAGTTATCCCCTGTGTCCCGGTGAGTTTGCGTTTGGGTCCTCATCCTGCCTACACACAGCCGTAATCATGACAGGCAGACTCCCATCAAATATGAATTCTGCAAACATTAATCTCCTGCTAAAACCAGGCAAAGACCCTGTATATCCCTCAAGCTATCGTCCAATATCCCTTATAAATGTAGACCTTAAAATAATCTGCAAAGCTCTCTCGAAGAGACTAGAGAAAATAACCCCCCTCTTAATTCATCCTGACCAAACTGGTTTCATAAAAGGTAGGCACTCATCAACAAATACACGTAGATTACTTAATTTGATAGACTACTCATACAGTAAAAACCTTGAAACTACAATATTTTCTTTAGATGCAGAAAAAGCATTTGACAGAGTTAACTGGAAATTTCTATTTGCAACTTTACACAAATTTGGTTTTGGATCTTCTTTCATCAGCTGGTTAAAAATATTATATAATTCCCCAACAGCTTGTGTCAGAACAAATGACCAGACATCCTCCAGCTTCTGTCTCCTGAGGGGCACCAGGCAGGGATGCCCACTCTCCCCTTCACTGTTTGCAATTTTTATTGAACCACTAGCAGCAGCAATTAGACAGAATTCAGTAATTAAGGGCATAAAATGCAAGAACGTGGAACATAAAATCAGCCTTTATGCGGATGATGTGCTACTCTTTCTCCAAAATTCACAAACCAATATCTCTGGGGTGATTGAATTGATAAACTCTTTTGCAAGAATATCAGATTACTCAATTAACTGGTCAAAATCTACAGTCCTTCCGATTAATTGCTCCTTCCATAATTCCTCTTCTACTCCACTGCAATCGGGAAATATAAAATATTTAGGTATTAATGTTTCTCCCAAGCTTGCAGATCTAACTAAATTAAACTATATCCCACTTTTAAAGAAAGTAGAAGGCGATCTGGCTAGGTGGAAATGTCTACCCATATCACTCATGGGAAGGGTTGCCGCTATAAAAATGATGGTCTTACCAAAAATAAATTATTTATTCTCAATGATCCCAACTAAACCGCCACAAGATTGGTTCAGATCTCTAGATTCATATATGTCCAAATTCCTTTGGAAAAATAAGCCCCCACGTATAAGCTTAAAAACACTACAAAAGACCAAGGATAAAGGAGGATTAGAACTACCTAACTTTCAGCACTACTTCTTAGCCAACAGGCTCCAATTTATCTCAGGATGGCTAAAACATACCCTCTTAGATGAACCTTGGCTAGATGTAGAACAAGCACTTTGCAATAATCTAGAGATTTCAGATCTACCATTTATCAGCTCAAACATTCAACGACATGAATGCTTCAAAAGCGTCAACATTAGCTCCTCTCTGACAGCATGGTGGGAGTTTCTGAAGTTGACAGAGTCTTCATTAATCCCATGCAAACGTACACCTATCTGGAACAACCCTGACATATTACAAAACAATAATATGATAAACTTTTCAGATTGGAGTGGTAAAGGAATCAAATATTTAGAACATATACTAGAAGGAACAGAATTTATTTCATTTGACAGACTAGTTACACAATATGGGATCAACAAGAAAAGATTTTTAGAATATCAACAAATTAAATCCATAGTAAAAAAGAAATTTAAACCGGGTCAAGTTGAACTACAAACACCACCAAGTGTGGTTCAATTTCTTACTCTTAAAACCCCCAAATTACTATCCAAAATATACAGAATGCTTTCTAAAATAGATGAATCAATATCACTTCCTATTGCAAAATGGGAAGCGGATTTATCAGTTAACTTAGACCAAAACTTTTGGTCTCAGATTTGCTTAAAAACCTTTCATCTAATTAGAAATCCCAGTCTTCAATTAATTCAATACAAAATACTACATAGAGTGCACTATACAGGTCATCGGATGTTCAAGATGGGCTTTACGTCTACCAACAACTGCTCACACTGCCAAACCAATTCACCGGACAATTATATCCACGCTCTTTGGTTCTGTCCACCAGTTCAGAAGTTTTGGCGTGAGATATGTGAAGACTTATCGAAGTGTCTGAAATGTAACATTCCAACTTCCCCTTTAGTGTGTTTGTTGGGCAGCTTAGATAATGTCACTTCAGAAAAGAATATAGCCCACATGGTTTTCACTGCCCTATGCATAGCCAAGAAAACAGTCCTCATGAACTGGAAAAATAAAAATAATCTTAATTCTAACCAGTATAGAAATTATCTATTAGATTACATTAGTCTTGATACAGCCTCTGCCACCACATCAGATCAATTGCTCTGGGCTCCTTTGATCAGCTCCATCACCTAGTGGGGGTGGGGGGTCATAGTTTGGTCCCACCTTCACTGTTGTGATTGGTGTGGGGGTAGGGACAGGCTTAGGGCGTCGGGGGGTTCCCCAGGAGCATCTTCCTTGGGGGGCTCAACCCGGGGTAGCGGTCATGGCTAATTAAGGGCTCTGTTGGCTCTTAGGTGACGGTTTCCTCGTGGCTGCGTGCAGCGGGGCTAGGGGAGGGTCTGTGCTGATGGACGTGGGTTACTGACCTGGTGGCCTGGCTGCCCCTGGGTGGGTCCGGGACAGCCGTGAGGTTCTGGGGGCGCTCCGTCTCTGGGCTGGGGCCCTGGCCGGGCCTCGGGGGCTCGGGTCCTGGTTGGTGTGTTGCTGGGGTTGTGGGCGGGTGGGTATATGGGGGCCCAGTCCTGGCGCAGGGCGCCGCCGGTGCATCGAGCCACCTGGGGGACTCTTCAACTGGTGGGGGAGGTTGTCACATCTTGCAGGAGCTTTCCTCTCCTCAGGAATTCTCTCTGCAGGAAGGGGAGATATAGGAGAGGTGGAGGAAGATCTCAGCCTGGGCGTCTATTGTCTTGTGTAGTCTGGAAGATGAGTGGATGATGGGGTGGGTGCAGTTTTCTCTGTAGTGGGGTCGGGTGGGCTGTCCCGGGCTCTGTGGGGCCGGGCGGCGCTGCTGCACTGGGCCCTGGTCCGGATGGGCCTGGGCCCCCTTTCCCTGGCGGGTTGCAGAGCATGGGGGTGCCTACTGGGGTCAGCGGGGGAGCTGGCCCCAGGGAGGGGTCACTTGCCCCTCCCTTTCTTCCCTCCCCATCTCCAGCTGCCTCCCTCTTCCCGCTCCACCACAATCACCCACACATGCAGGGCCTTGGGGTAGGGGTGTGTCACCAGGGTGCAGAGGAGGCATCCCCCCCCTCTGTCCCCTTCTGGCTGCCTCTGCCTCAATTTTATCTCACAACTTAGACATTCACATTACTCACACTCTCATAACACATACATATAGGATCTTGGGGGTGGGCTCACAACACGGACTCCAAATTACCATCAGGGTGTACACCGCACCCCTGGCGTCGTTGCCCACCTCTCAATTTTAAATACACGTAGACATTGAGGGCTATCAGGAGGGGCTATGCGCTTACCTGCTGCTCTCTGGCAGGTAGCTCCATGCCCTCCTGGGTTTTAATTGCACCTTAGAACACATATACATCAACACTACATATGAGCGGGTAGAGGGAGGTTTGGAGTCTTCTCACACCCCCGGTCTCTGCGGCCTGCTGGAGCGGGGGGGCTAGGAGGAGGAGTTGGCCGTCCGACTGGGGTCTGGTGTGTGGGGCCTCCCTGCTGCTGCGGAGTCGGGGCAGTCTGCTTCTCCCCACTGCAGGGAAAAGGGTAACACCACCTGGGTCTGGGTGCAGTTTCCCCCTCCAGGGGCAAGGGTACCTAGACCCGGTTCTTAGAGTACGCTTGGGGAGTGTGATTGTGTGTACAGCGTCTCTTTATGTCTGTCTCCACGTTGGTTGAGTGTGGAGTAATTGCCTATGAGAGCATGAGGGTGGGAATGGATGTTTGTATTTGAGTGTGCCTGTATGTCTGTGTCTATATGTCAGGTTGGGTATCAGACGCCACCTCTCTGGGGACATCTCAGGCCCTCCAAGGTTTGGAGGCCTATCTCCCCCCACCACTTCCCCTGCCGGTGGCAGACGCCCTCAGACATCGAATCGTTGGTGGTTCTTTGTGTCCGGGGGTGGGCGTCCGGGTACACACCGGCTCACTCCTTGGTGGCTGCTTATCCGGGCCTGGAACCTGGGGCTCGCTCGGGCCACTTCGGGGGTGGGGTGCCCTCGGCCTCTCGGCCTGGGGCTCGGTCACTCAGGCACAGCTGGCTGCCGGCGGAGCTCACGGGCACGTCACTGCAACCCCCCCTGGCTTCTGCTCCGCGGCTGCTGAGTGATCCCTCATCTGGGACTCTCCTCAGCTCTTTCTGGGACAGTGGCGCGGCTGCCCCTCTGTTGGTCTTCCTTGGTCTCTTGTGTTCTGGGGGCCTCTGGATGTCTGGAGTTTTGATCTCCTCCATACCTGCTTCATGCCCTGGAGGATGGGACTGTGGCCCCCCACACCCTCTAGCAGATCATTACATTAAGGAACCTTTTAAATACAAGCGCGCTCATGCTCACAGGTGTACACACAGGTGATCACACACACAAACTACACCCTTTTTGGCTCCTACCTCAAAGCACACTGTGCGCTGTCGATCTTACGTGCTGCACAATAATGTTTAATATTAAGTATTTAGTGTTATATTCCCATATATCATTGTGATGTTGTTTATTCTATTACTCTCGTTTTCTTCTGCTTGTTTTCTTTTTTCTTTCTCAACAGGTGATCCAGGTGATCGATATATGTATTTTTTGTCTGCTTATTTTGTTGGTTTTTGTTTTTTGCCCTTTATCCCCGTCCCTCTTCTCCGCTGTTTTTTTTTTTGTTTGTTTTGTTTTGTTTTTTCCCCCCTCTTTCTTTCTCCCTTTTCTTTTAAAAAAAAAGAAAAAAAAAAAAAAAGAAAAGAAGGGGAGGAGAAACGAGCAAAAGATACAGGTAAGCAGATGTGTCATTGGATAATGGCAGGTCATCCTGAAACAATCAGAATCAGAATACTTTATTACTAAGGAAAAGATGTGGGTTACAGTTGCTCCAAAAAGAAATGGTAAAAATAGTAACAGTAACAGACTAAACTCCAAACAATACATTATGTTACAGATTTTAATATTAATTAGTCAGTGTCAATTGTTGATTTGTCCTGCTCTCATTGTATGATGAATTATGATGGCTGTTTGGTAGCTGTTTGCATACAACGCATACTCTCTCTCTCTTCATATGTGTGTATGTTTCTCTGGTGAAATTCAGTATGGTTCCGACAACAGTTTTATGTTAATGTACAATCCTTAATATGTTTTATATGTGTGTGTGTGTGTGGGGGGGGAGTGTTCGCCCGGGGCGCCAAACAGGCCAGTGGACAGTCATGGTCACACACTGCATGTGGTTTTAAAAGCAACATGTCTGTTCACCACAACAATCGAGATGTGTAATATTAGTGCAGCTACGGTTTGTTCTTGAACCTCAGTTCTGTTTTCTACTTTGACCACTTAGACCAAAAAAAAGTGTTGTTTTCAGATTCTTTCTTTTAAATCTGTAAAGCACCTGTTCATTTTTTTTTTATTACAATTAGTTTCAAATAAAAGTTAGTGTTTCCTTTATGGTCTTTTAATGCTTACACTACACTGTACACGTCTACATTACAGACATTTCTGTTACCTATGTATGAGACTGGGCTGCTTGACTACAATTTGGAAATGGATGCAAAATCATACAGATCGTGCTATTGTTTGTTTTTTAATATGATGGACTGAACACAGGAGGTATCTGATTAAGCAAAGATTAATCTGATCCCATTTCTACCTGTCTCTACTGTTTCAACTGTAACTGTCAGGATATATATTTATTCCAGCTCTCACAGGACAAAGGAATGACTCAGACTTGTCAAATGTTCTTTGATTAGATACACAATATGAAGTTCACAATTTTCTTACAAATAAAACTATAATGACAAACATGAACAGCTGTGCTTATTTCTGAGACATCATTTTTTTTAATGTGTTCATATTTAGACAGTTTACATTGTATACTGAAACTGTAATGGTGAACCTGAGGTGATGGTCAACACAAGGCAAATATATATAAATATAAAACAATACTGAAGTAATGTCTTTACCCTCTGCAGTGTGTGGACGCTGTGCACACAATCACCTTATTCACTGTAGTAAACATGCACCGCTTGCTCACGTGACTGACTGTCTCCATGGTTACATCGTATATTATTAGCTCTGTAAACAGCTTCCAAAGATGCTGCCATAGCTCTCTGCAGCTCTAACACTTTCACACTTTACAAATCATTTCATGCTAGGCTGTTGCTATGGTGGTTGCTGTGGACTAGGGTGGACCGCGCGTCCAATTCCTGTTATTAGCTGTCCGCCGTAGGAAGGCTGCATTCCGTTTAGAAGTAGCGACAGTCTGCCATAACTCGAACTCACACCCCGCTTTGTTCTGTAATTAAAGGCATTTTATAGCCGTTCATGACACGCACACACACATAAAGCACTTTGCCTCACCATGAGAATGCAACTTTACTAAAACCTTTAAAGTATCTGATATAGGATAGAAAAATGAAGCAACCAGAGATTTAATGATGAAGACTCTGGGTTCTGTAGTTCACGTTTTACAGTCCCGAATGACTCACTGCACATCCAAATAATTTATTGAAGAGGAGTTTAGAATGCACTTTACATTTAGACTGTTGCTGTTTAATTTTTTACATTGTTACTGTGTTATGTCATGAATAAGGTTCACCTGCTGGGGGTTTGATGGATCAGCTGGACAATACAGTCAAAGACAGACTTCATCCATCATATGCAAGAATCCTAGTTGGATTTTTGTTTTCACTCATATTTTTTAACCAAATATTGAAAACAATTCTGACAGACTGGATACCTGGTCAGGGTGTACATTACCTTTCACTCAAGCATCCCAGGACAGAGCCCTGCCCCACCATGAGCCTGGGTGGATACGTGGTTATAATATAAAATGACTGATACTGAATATGAATATTTCATGAAAATCAAATTATAATATGAATTCCTAGGTGTTTGTTATATCCAGCAAGAGATTGATTACATATGTCAGAAATGCTAACCCTAACCCTAGCTCAACAGACCACAATGCCCTGGACTGTCACTATTATTACATGCTGTGAACATAAGTAGCTTTGATCACAGTTTATGTTGTAAAAGCAATATTGAAAAAAAGATCAACATTGTGATATTATTTCTTCCAAACTGACCAGAAACATGCTTGTCAGACTCTCACAGCACAGGATCAGACTCACTGTGCATGACGGCTCAGGCCAATGATGTCTGTTAGATTGTCAGTTGTTTAGTGTGCTTCTGTACAGTTAGGGTCACCATCTCTATTTCAGTATAATTAATATGCAGAAAACACTAAAAGTTGATTGTCTTCCAATATTCTAGCATAATTAAAAAACTTTGACTTTGTAAGTACATATTGTTACAGTCCTAATGCCAGTATGATTCTTCATAACTCCTGCTTTGAAATACTGAACTTTAAAATTTACCTGATGAAAGATAATTTACAGTGGCAGTCTGTCAGGATAATTCTGACTGTAAGATCACTGTATTAATCTGAATCCTTCTGAACTGTGCTGTGAATGAATGCTGATGCAACTCACTGTGGGAAAGCTGTTAATAAAATGAATCTGTGACACATACAACACATTCACAGAGGAAGAGGACACAAAGGGAGGACACGCAGAGGCTGTGTTAAAGTCAGAAATCCAAATCTTTAGTCAAAAACAGGCGGTGGTTACAAACAGGAAGACAAGCAGTCCATTAAACAGTCTACAGGGTCAAACATACAGAGAATTCCGTCTCTGGTGATGAAAACATGAAGGAACAGCATCTGGCACGTGTTGGTGAAACATGCCAGTACACTGGTTTAGTTTCCTCTCCAGCTGTTTGACATTTGACACTTCAACATTAAGGGGAAGAAGAAAAAACAGTGTTAGGTCAGGTGACCACATGGTTTCTAAAATAACTGACAGGAAGTCACCAGGCCGTTAGAAATGGATGGCATGTATTTAGAGTTACTGTAGTTAGGTAACTCTACTTACTAAAAGCAAAGCTGCTGAATGTTGCAGGAACATGCTCATGTGTGGTGATCATTCAGTGCTGCACAGGCAGGTTAGACAGTCCAAGACTGATATCCTTCCCATCTGACAGTTTGAAAACACACATGCAAAGATTTATTTTGTGTTACAGTCAAAGTTGGATGTTCATTTTTGTCCTTTAAAAATGTTTGTGTATTTGAAAGCACTAACATTTAAGGATGGCTCAGATCGTCTCTCTCTAAGAGTGTCTCCTTTAAAGGGGAGACAAGTGTATCCACTGATCCACATCACTTTACCTGGATGATGACTCCTCTCTCCCTCACTCAGAAACACTCCTAATATAACCAAGCAAATAAATAATATTGAAGATTTACTCACAACATTACAAAAACATCTCCCTTTGATTCCATTCCTCCATTCCTGCTGAACATCAGGCAACAAATATCACAGTAAATCACAGTAAAACGTAAAGCACATGTTTTCTCTGCTTTGTCTAACCCCTGCAGAGCCCCTCTGTCAAGAAAAACATATCTGTAAGCATAAAACAAATATACATTTCATAACACGTCACTGGACGAACCTCGGTCAGTTGATTTCCTCTGTGCAGTGCAGACGAGCATCAGTCAGCAAGTCAAGGTGGTGAGATGGACTGGTGCCCTTGGTGACTCTGCTAGTTCTTCTGAGGAAACACCACCGTTTCTGTGACCTCAGCACGCTGACAGACCTGAAGTTGCTAAACAAGTGATAATTATAGGGAAGAAACTTCTCTTTTTTTTATCCGTTTAATCAAACATTTGATGCCTCAGCTGTCTCAGTCCTATAGCATTCTGCAACTACAACTAACCTGAGGATGCTTGGATTTGGCTGCAGGTGCCCCTGTGTATCCTTCTCAGCAGCACACATGTGGGTACCATTTAATCACACTTCTTCCTGAGCTTTGCTTCATCACAAGACTAAAGGTGGCATCCGGTGTCACAGTCTCCAATTGGAGAAGAAACATTTACGTGCCTCCTGGTTTTGTTTTCTGATCCTGCAAAAAGACTGAGGACAACAAAGCCCAGAGAACACGAGCTACACAACATCCAACATTCAGACTCAACAGCCTCCATAAATGAAGAGCACCACGTTGGTTCAGTTATACTAGATATAAGCATACGTCACATTACTGTGTATGAATAATAATGAGGAGGTAAACTTTGAAGATGCAGAGTATGATGTCCCATGGAGGGAGAGGTGCAGGAGATGACTGCAAACAGACATCCACCAGGCTTCTTTGTTGGCAGAGGTGATGATTCTCCCATCAGGGATCAGTAGCGTGTATTAACCTGTGATATAAGCAGCAGTCACTGAAATATTACTGTTTCAGATAAGAAATCTAGCACATAAAAGCCAGGGTGGGAGGGATCTCTACAAACTGACTTACAGTCAGGTCCATAAATATTGGGACATCGACACAATTCTAACATTTTTGGCTCTATACACCACCACAATGGATTCCAAATGAAACGAACAAGACATGCTTTAACTGCAGAGTGTCAGCTTTTATTTGAGGGTATTTACATCCAAATCAGGTGAACGGTGTAGGAATTACAACAGTTTGCAAATGTGCCTCCCACTTCTTGAGGGACCAAAAGTAATGGGACAGAATAAGAACCATAAATCAAACATTCATTTTTTAATACTTGGTTGCAAATCCTTTACAGTCAATCACAGCCTGAAGTCTGGAACACATAGACATCACCAGACGCCGGGTTTCATCCCTGGTGATGCTCTGCCAGGCCTCTACTGCAACAGTCTTCAGTTCCTGCTTGTTCTTGGGGCATTTTCCCTTCAGTTTTGTCTTCAGCAAGTGAAATACATGCTCAATCGGATTCAGGTCAGGTGATTGACTTGGCCATTGCAAAACAGTCCACTTCTTTCCCTTCAAAAACTCTTTGGTTGCTTTTGCAGTATGCTTTGGGTCGTTGTCCACCTGCACTGTGAAGCGCCGTCCAATGAGTTTTGAAGCATTTGTCTGAATATGAGCAGATAATATTGCACAAAACACTTCAGAATTCATTGTGCTGCTTTTGTCAGCAGTCACATCATCAATAAATACAAGAGAACAAGTTCCACTGGCAGCCATACATGCCCACGCCATGACACTTCCACCACAATGCTTCACTGATGAGGTGGTATGCTTAGGATCATGAGCAGTTCCTTTCCTTCTCCATACTCTTCTCTTCCCATCACTCTGGTACAAGTTGATGTTGGTCTCATCTGTCCATAGGATGTTGTTCCAGAACTGCGACGGCTTTTTCAGATGTCGTTTGGCAAACTCTAATCTGGCCTGCCTGTTTTTGGGGCTCACCAAAGGTTTACATCTTGTGGTGAACCCTCTGTATTCACACTGGTGGAGTCTTCTCTTGATTGTTGACTCTGACGCACATACACCTGCCTCCTAGAGAGTGTTCTTGATCTGGCCAACTGTTGTGAAGGGTGTTTTCTTCACCAGGGAAAGGATTCTTTGGTCATCCACCACAGTTGTGTCCCGTGGTCTTCCTAGTTTTTTGGTGTTGCTGAGCTCACCAGTGCGTTCCTTCTTTTTGGGAATGTTCTAAACAGTTGTTTTGGCCACGCCTGATGTTTTTGCAATCTCTCTGATGGGTTTGTTTTGTTTTTTTCAGCCTAATGATGGCTTGCTTCACTGGTAGTGACAGCTCTTTGGATCTCATCCTGGCAGTTGACAGCAACAAGTTCAAAAAGCAAACAGCACACTTGAAATGAACTCTGGACCTTTTATTTGTTCATTGTAATTGGGGTAATGAGGGAATAACACACACCTGGCCATGGAACAGCTGAGAAGCCAATTGTCCCATTACTTTTGGTCCCTTAAGAAGTGGGAGGCACATATACAAACTGTCATAATTCCTATACTGTTCACCTGATTTGGATGTAAATACCCTCAAATAAAAGCTGACAGTCTGCAGTTAAAGCATGTCTTGTTCGTTTCATTTGGAATCCATTGTGGTTGTGTATAGAGCCAAAAATGTTAGAATTGTGTCGATGTCCCAATATTTATGGACCTGATTGTACTTCTGCAAGTGTGAGGCTGTTCCTCCAGCTTCAACAAAAATCTGACTCTCCAGTCACAAACAAAAAACACCAGCTGGGAGATAGAAAACGTTGCCTGGGTCTTGCTGGATGTTGCTGGTCAGAGTCCACACATTAGCAGAGTGCTGCTTGGTCCCACTGACCCATGTGGACAGCGACTGTGGAGAACTGTTCTGGCAAACGGAAAAGAGAATTAAAATGACAAAAAGCCAAACAGGATTTCCACAAAGACTCTCTTAGAATCAGCAATCAAAAAATCATTGAATCATATTTCAATTAAATATGAACAGGCTCCTTAAATGTAAACAGATAAGATCTGATTTGATTTACATCCTTCACACAGCACATTTGTCCAGGCTGTCGGGTAAACAGAATTAATCTCAGGTAACATGACTCATAGCAGAGATTTAGTAAGAAAGATTGCCAGCTCTAATATTATTACCACCAATCCAAGGACACACCAACAGCTCAGATTTCTAGAAGTATTTAAACAAATGTCTTCTGAATATTCAATTCAAGTTCACAGTGGGAGGGTGGGTTAGCTCTGCCACAGGATTGTTGCTCCCATTCCTTTATGCATTCCAAGGAAGAGGGAGGAAGCTACAAACCGATCATACCACATTTCACGTGCCTCGCTATGAAACCTAACCGAACAATGGTTAAGCTGTTTTGTGCCCTTGGCCTTATCAGCACCTGTAAAGGGAGTTGTTTTCTCAAACTGCTGATGCTGAAGTAAGTTCATCTAGTTTTAGAAACTTTCACTGAACAGTCTATAACAGTGTCACAACTAAGCATATGCATAAGCACTTAAATACTTTAAAAAAGAATAATAAATAAATAAAATCTCTATTACAGGAGCCAGAGCCTGTCCCAGTAGTCACAGGTAGAGCACACCTGGACAGGTACCAGTCTGTCAGAGGACTAACAGAGAGACAGACATCAGAGTAACAAATCTATTTAAAATTAATGTAAGCTTGCTGCAGCTGTATGTATGAACATGTGTTTCTGTGCTCACAGTCCACCTCTCAGGAACCTGGAGTTCATTTTTAGTCTACTTTAAACAGACCTCACAAAAGGCTGATGTGGCTGGATCAGTAGTCTGATTTAAGTACGATACCTTTGGCCAGGGATTAATCTGGTACATCGCTTCACTGCAGTCTTACATATTTTCCCCACACCTGAATAAAAAATACTGATATTTACATATAACAGCTTCAGCTGATGCAGCCTGACTCAATCTGATTCTAGATGTTCAGCACACACAGAGACACAGAGGTACTGTTTAAAGTTTAGTGTTAACCTGAGTCACTGATCATTTACAGTATTACAGAGTCTGGCAGTCTTTGCATGATGTCCACGTCACTGTAAGTTTCTAGCTGACTCTCAGGTGTGACAGGTGTGCCAGCAGGAAAGAGTAATAATAACCTGCATCCTGAGGTTTGTCATGCAGGATTAAAAGAGCCAGACTTTATTCACACAGCTAGGATTGTATTTTATACTGACCCTGGGTCAGTATAAGTATCATACAGTTTAAACGAAGCACTGAAACTTGCACATATTTATTAGAGATGCATTGAAGCTAATCGAGATATTTACTGTCAATCTGTGGCTGCGATTAATCACTTTACTGGCAACTTTATTAACTAGTAACTTCATCAGTCATGACAGAAGCTAATATTTCTGTGCTAACATCGTTTAAACAGTAACAGCTTTACTACAATATAAGCTAACGTTACACCGTAACTTTAAGCTAGCACCATAAAGACCGTAAAACACGTAATAATATCTACAAATGCATCTTAAAGCTGTTATATTAGCACTCGGTGCATCACTAACATAACCACATTAACATTATTGACACTCGCGGGGGGGTGGCTTACTGGGCTTAAGCCCGAGTTGAAGCCCGGGGTCTTTTGGAGTGTAATTTTTTTATAGTTAGATGCCTGGCTGACAACTGTATAAAACAAAAACTACACACAATATTCGAAGCACATAGTGCACACTGTGGGAATTTACGACTGTGCGTAAATCCCCCCCTAATAATGGTATGATCCGAGCTCAGGCACTAAGCGACTGCTGCCTGC
The DNA here is from genome assembly GCF_036321145.2 of Pelmatolapia mariae. NCBI lineage: Eukaryota > Metazoa > Chordata > Actinopteri > Cichliformes > Cichlidae > Pelmatolapia > Pelmatolapia mariae. Next base: position 45,183,399 of record NC_086229.1, on the reverse strand, counting down.
CAGTGCGCTGTTGGAGAAACGCATCCAGGCAGACAGAGGAGAACTGAAGTTCGACCAGGTGCCAAAGTAAATCATTCGTACTGTACAAATAATGTAAATATGACGGTGTATCACCAAAGATTGATATCAAACTGATCACGTGACCCATATTACATTACTTGCTCCTCAAGTGAATCAACAAATGGCGAAATGAAAAGCCGAACAACAACAACGCTGTTTCTTTAGAGAGTCTTAGCTTACGTGTATGTTTATTTCATATTTTCAGTTGTTACCCTTCACGGCTAAATAAATCAGTTTCAGTAATGTACTGATATACAAGAATGGACATAAGGAGCTTCTTTCAAAGAAAAAACTCAGATAGATGTTACTTTATATATTATGCTTTGTATGTTGTTCAGTATATTTCTATGCAAAACAAGAGGAATTTCAATACACAGCAGTATATTCACAGTTTAAACCAGATATTTACATACACTTTATGGAAAACACAAGAACATTTTTTTTACTGTTAAACATCAATTTAGAGTAAACTTGTTTTGTTTTGGATAAATAAATATTGAAATATCTTTTGAATTAGTTAAATGTCAGAATAAAGAGAGACAGAGCCGTCTATTTTTTATCACTTTCATCAAATTTAGGAGTACATATACACTAAGTTTATTGTTAATTAATAAGAACACTCCAGACGAATGGACCTCCATAAGTGTGACTCAATTTTGAATACAATTTGGTGCCATTTACATTTAAGAAATACAGATAGTTTCTCTCTTTACTCTTAAAGTTAACAAATGTGTTTTTTATATTTATCAATCTAAAAAAAATAAACATTCAGTATGATTTGATGTTACAATTAAAAAAGTGTTTGTGTTTTTATCTGAAGAGGATGTAAATATCTGGTTTCAACTGTATATTTGATGATGTTGGTGTTTGGCTTGATTGTCAGCACAGAGAGGGAGAGAGAGGAACAGAGAGGGAGAGAGAGGAACAGAGAGGGAGATGGAGAATGAGGACAGAACAGAGATGGAACAAGAGCAGGTGAGACACACATGTTAGTCAAATGGTTGTTTACCAAAAGTATCACCGTATCATAGGTACTCATGTATCTAGTACCTAGTGTTTCTTTTTAGGTTTGTTATTTTTCAAATTCTATATTTATTAAGTTATGCAGGCTTGTTTGCACAACAAGGCTAAATAATTATATAAACTTTTCTGAATCTAAATAGTGGACTTTGGTAGAATTAAAAAATAAGTGTAGTGCAGGTCTATGATGATTTTTAGTGCTACTATCATCTAGTTCTGATTCTGGTTCTGTTTTGGTGAAGTCCTAAGTATTCCTGATTTTGAACTGTTGTAGTCCTGTTTTAATTCCGGATCAGTTCTGGGTCTGGTTGAATTGGGTTTTTTTCCTCGTGTCTTGATACAGCCCTGATTTTGTTCTACCTTGCTGCTTAATTAAAAAACTAGTTTAAGGTGTCCTGCATATGTGATATTTATTTTTCCCTATATGAAGTCATTCTTGTTTGAACAAAACTCAAAACAACGCCTATTAATCTTTCAGTCATTTCAAACGGCCCCAGCCAGAGTGGATTCCGGAGTCTTCCCACGCTCGTGTTAGTGATCCTCCATCTGGATGGATGATAACAACCTTCTGAACAATCTAGCAGGTGGATGGCCCATATCTATCGGACTGATTTCTGCTAATAACACCCATTGTATGGACTGATAACATCTGAAGCAGGTGAATAAAGTCACCCAGTCACTGGCTGTGCCATTACCCAGCATACACCTCTCCCTCCATAAATGCAATAAACGATACAAAAGTAATGGCCTATAATTAATTTATCTGCTGCATCTGCTGTTTCTCAGGTAGTTGCTTACATTATATAATATATTGTGTTCAGTACACGTCACTACAATGTGATTTCGGAAATGTATAAATATAAGGACAACAGGCTCTTCCGCGGAAATCTCTTGTCGTCGATACACAACATTTAAGGAGATCTATTGTATTCAATAGGAGGACCCTTCACATCAATTCTCGACGCGAGGGGGGTACCCTGCGCATCGATAAGTGAAGCAGAGGGAGCCTGACCATGCGTCACACATTTGACGAGTTGGGAGTGAGAACGTGTTGGTTTGGTAGTTGTTGAAATTTTGTGAGGTTTAACCTGAGGGCAAATTAATTTTATATTTACAAATCGATTCAGTATTTTAATCAATCGATATCACGTTATCCAAGCTAGAATCGATTTTAATCGATAAATCGATAATCAAAACCCACCCCTACCAAAAATTTGCAAAGTAATTTTTTACATGAATGTATATTTTAGATTAATAGAATCCTGAGTGCTCAAAGGCTTAGGTAAATTATAGCCCTGGAGTGTCGGTGACTGGGACCAAGAGGGATTGTCCTCGAAAGTTAGGTCTCAGAAGTGGTCACAGTAAAGAGAACAGAGGAACGGGAGGGATTCTGTAACAGACGGATAGGCGGCTATTGCATGGGTGAGGGGCAGGAGCTTGACTATCATGAGCAGGTGAATAATTTTCCTGGAAAAAACTGGATGGTGCCTTTCCATTTCACAATAAGTTTTCTGAAAACAACCCTGAAAAGTGGAAGACGACAGTAAACATGATCTGGTGTATTTTTTATTTTGATGAAGTGAAACCACATTGACATCAAAAATTAGGTACAGGGAAACAGCTTGCTTTAACTTGCACAAATGACCATAAACATTAAGCAATACCTCTAGGAGCAAACCTTTTGCTAACAACAATAATAATAAAAGAAATGAACTTAATGCTATTCCACTTTATATAAATACAGTAAGAATCAACTAAAAGAGAACTGCTAGTTAGTACATTTATTGTAAATACATTTAAGCATTATTAAAAGAAAAGCATCCTTTTGTTGCACTAAAATTCAACACACCTAACTATAAAAAGTCAAAACAAAACTAGAAAGATGATTGTAAATGTCTGAGTTAATTTTTAGTATGTTAAAGTATGCAATTTTTGAGGTGTAAAAATGTAAAAGATGCTGAAACTAAACCTTTTTTTTTTTTACCAGAGACAATTGTTTATAGTCAAGTTTAAGTTTACACTTAGATTTGAAGGTTATAATTTTCATGGTTTTTATCTCATGTACACATTTTGTGTGTATGGGTATCTGGGTTAAATAAATGTTAAGTAATATTAAAACTGTTTATTGGCAGACACTTGTGCATTTTCTTTTAGAATTAAAAAATTTACAAACAGGTGCAAATCAAGATATGCAAATAATATGCTAAAAAGAAAAATATGTATTTTAGCAATATAGCAAAAAGTTACAAGCCACAATTTCACAGAATATCCTTTTATTGGATTTTTGAAGATGACAATGAAATGAAAGTAAATGAATATAAACTATGTTCAATTATTTTAAAGTCTTTAAAGGCCTTTGATTCTGTTGTATATTTCTTTCATATTAACTGATTTAAAAAGATTAATTGTAATAGTTTTTTTTATTTCAGTTTAATTAATATTCCAGCAAAAAGCTAGCTGCTATTCTGATACTGGTACAACATTTGGTAATAGGCAAGAATATTCTGGTAATGATCAATAAACTGTGTAAGAGAAAGACATGGGCTTGAGGAATTTGAAAAAGGAAACAAAGAATTTGGTTGGGGGTTTGAGGTTGGAGATGGAACTGAAAGAGAATCCAAACTCCAAATGAGGATGGAAGCTGAAGTGGTGTTCAAGTTAGAAACACTTGGTGTTGGATGAGAAGCATTTATAGCTTGAAAACCAGGTATGTTACTATCATTGGATGATGAGCTAACAGGAAATGTTGCATTGTAAGTAGTAACAGAGCCACTGAAAGAAACATTCTGTGGATAAGATGCATTTCCATCTGCATTTATGCCTAACTGATGTCCAGCTATTCCTACTGGTAATCCACTTTCAGTTCTGCCTATAACTCCGCCTACTTCTGGTGCATTTCCAGTACCACCTACTCCCAGTACACTTAGAGAACCTCCTACTCCTAATGCACTTGCACCTCCCCCTATTGCTGAAGCACTTGCAGCTATGATTGCAGCTAGCACACTTCCACCTCCACCAAGTGCAAGAGTTCCACTCAGTATTTTTTTTAAAACGGCTTTTAAGTCCTGAACTGAATTTCCCTCTGGACTGCCTTCATTTGGTGTATTAGTTTGTTCCTTTTTGTGTTCCTCCTCATCTTGCTTCTTTTTTGTTGTGGTAGCCGTGGTTGTAGTGGAAGTTGTTGTTGTAGTGGTAATGGGGTGTGTTGTTGAAACTCTTGAAGTCTGGGCTTTGGTTGTAGGAAGAGTGGTGGTAAGGAAAGCGGTTGTTAGTTTTAAAGTAGTTAGTGCAGATGTAGGTATGAATGTGGTACTAGGGTGGCCAGTGAAAGAGGGGGAAGTGGCAGATGTGGTAGTAGGTGGGAAAGATGTTGTAGTAACAGGAAGAAATGTTGTTGTGAAGGGGCCAGATCTTGTAGTAAGAGGAAGCGATGAAGTTCTGACAGGGTCCGATGTGGTAGTGAAGGGGCCAGATTTGGTCGAAGTTGGTCCAGATGTTGTAGTGAGAGGAAGAGATGTGGTAGTGAAGAAACCAGATGTTGTAGTAAGAGGAAGCGATGTAGTTGTGACCGGGTGTGATGTGGTAGTGAAGGCGTCAGATGTGCTAGATGTTGAGCCAGATGTCGCAGTAACAGGAAGAGATGTGATAGTTAAGGGGGCAGATGTTGTAGTGAGAGGAAGAGATGTAGTTGTGACAAGGTCCGATGTGGTATTGAAGGGGCCAGGTGTGGTAGAATTAGTTCCAGATGTGGTAGTGACAGGGTCTGATGTGGTAGTTGAGTGGCCAGTTGTTGTAGAAATAGGAAGCAATGTAGTTGTGACAGGGTTCGATGTGGTAGTGAAGGGGCCAGATTTGGTAGAAGTTTGTCCAAATGTTGTAGTGAGAGGAAGAGATGTGGTAGTGAAGGGGCCAGATGTTGTTGTGAGAGGAAGAGATGTAGTTGTGTCAGTGTCCGATGTGGTAGTGAAGGCGTTAGATGTGCTAGATGCTGAGCCAGATGTCGCAGTAACAGGAAGAGATGTGTTAGTTAAGGGGGCCGATGTTGTAGTGAGAGGAATAGATGTAGTTGTGACAAGGTTCGATGTGGTAGTGAAGGGGCCAGATGTGGTAGAAGTTGTTCCAGATGTGGTAGTGACAGGCTCCGATGCGGTAGTGAAGTGGCCAGTTGTAGAAATAGGAAGCAATGTAGTTGTTACAGGGTTCGATGTGGTAGTGAAGGGGCCAGATGTGGTAGAAGTTGGTCCAGATGTTGTAGTAGGAAGAGGAGATGAAGTTCTGACAGGGTCCGATGTGGTAGTGAAGGGGCCAGATGTGGTTGAAGTTGGGCTAGATGTTGTTGTGAGAGGAAGAGATGTAGTTGTGGCAGGGGTCGATGTGGTAGTGAGGCGGCCAGATTTGGTAGAAGTTGGTCCAGATGTTGTAGTGAGAGGAAGAGATGTGGTAGTGAAGGGGCCAGATGTTGTAGTAGGAGGAAGAGATGTAGTTGTGACCAGGTCTGATGCGGTAGTGAAGGGGCCAGATGTTGTTGTGAGAGGAAGAGATGTAGTTGTGACAGTGTCCGATATGGTAGTGAATGCGTCAGATGTGCTAGATGTTGAGCCAGATGTCGCAATAACAGGAAGTGATGTGTTAGTTACGGGGGCAGATGTTGTAGTGAGAGGAAGAGCTGTAGTTTTGACTTGGTCCGATGAGGCAGTGAATGGGCCAGATGTTGTTGTGAGAGGAAGAGATGTAGTTGTGACAGTGTCCGATATGGTAGTGAAGGGGCCAGATGTGGCAGAAGTTGAGCCAGATGTCGCAATAACAGGAAGTGATGCGGTAGTGAAGGGGCCAGATGTTGTTGTGAGAGGAAGAGATGTAGTTGTGACAGTGTCCGATATGGTAGTGAATGCGTCAGATGTGCTAGATGTTGAGCCAGATGTCGCAATAACAGGAAGTGATGTGTTAGTTACGGGGGCAGATGTTGTAGTGAGAGGAAGAGCTGTAGTTTTGACTTGGTCCGATGTGGCAGTGAATGGGCCAGATGTTGTTGTGAGAGGAAGAGATGTAGTTGTGACAGTGTCCGGTATGGTAGTGAAGGGGCCAGATTTGGTAGAAGTTGGTCCAGATGTTGTCGTCAGAGGAAGAGATGTGTTAGTGAAGGGGCCAGATGTGGTTGAAGTTGGGCCAGATGTTGTAGTAGGAGGAAGAGATGTAGTTGTGACTGGGGCCGATGTGGTAGTGAAGGTGCCAGATGTGGTTGTGAGAGGAAGAGATGTAGTTGTGGCAGGGGTCGATGTGGTAGTGAGGCGGCCAGATTTGGTAGAAGTCGGTCCAGATGTTGTAGTGAGAGGAAGAGATGTGGTAGTGAAGGGGCCAGATGTTGTAGTAAGAGGAAGAGATGTACTTGTGACCGGGTCTGATGTGGTAGTGAAGGGGCCAGATGTTGTTGTGAGAGGAAGAGATGTTGTTGTGACAGTGTGCGATGTGGTAGTGAAGGCATCAGATGTGCTAGATGTTGAGCCAGATGTCGTAGTAACAGGAAGAGATGTGTCAGTTAAGGGGGCAGATGTTGTAGTGAGAGGAAGAGTTGTAGTTGTGACCAGGTTCGATATGGTAGTGAAGTGGCCAGATTTGGTAGAAGTTGTTCCAGATGTGGTAGTGACGGGCTCCGATGTGGTAGTGAAGTGGCCAGTTGTTGTGGAAATAGGAAGCAACGTAGTTGTTACAGGGTTCGATGTGTTATTGAAGCTGACAGATGTGGTAGTAAGAGGAAGAGATGTAGTCGTGACAGGGTCCGATGTGGTAGTGAAGGGGCCAGATTTGGTAGAAGTTGGTCCAGATGTTGTCGTGAGAAGAAGAGATGTGTTAGTGAAGGTGCCAGATGTTGTAGTAAGAGGAAACGATGTAGTTACTTGGTCTGATGTGGTAGTGAAGGTGTCAAATTTGCTAGGTGTTGAGCCAGATGTCGCAGTAACAGAAAGAGATGTGTTAGTTAAGGGGGCAGATGTTGTAGTGAGAGGAAGGGATGTAGTTGTGACTGGGTCTGATGTGGTAGTGAAGGGGTCAGATGTTGTTGTGAGAGGAAGAGATGTAGTTGTGACAGTGTCCGATATGGTAGTGAATGCGTCAGATGTGCTAGATGTTGAGCCAGATGTCGCAATAACAGTAAGTGATGTGTTAGTTATGGGGGCAGATGTCGTAGTGAGAGGAAGAGCTGTAGTTTTGACTTGGTCCGATGTGGCAGTGAATGGGCCAGATTTTGTTGTGAGAGGAAGAGATGTAGTTGTGACAGTGTCCGATATGGTAGTGAAGGGGCCAGATGTGGTAGAAGTTGAGCCAGATGTCGCAATAACAGGAAGTGATGCGGTAGTGAAGGGGCCAGATGTTGTTGTGAGAGGAAGAGATGTAGTTGTGACAGTGTCGAATATGGTAGTGAATGCGTCAGATGTGCTAGATGTTGAGCCAGATGTCGCAATAACAGTAAGTGATGTGTTAGTTACGGGGGCAGATGTCGTAGTGAGAGGAAGAGCTGTAGTTTTGACTGGGTCCGATGTGGCAGTGAATGGGCCAGATTTTGTTGTGAGAGGAAGAGATGTAGTTGTGACAGTGTCCGATATGGTAGTGAAGGGGCTAGATGTGGTAGAAGTTGAGCCAGATGTCGCAATAACAGGAAGTGATGCGGTAGTGAAGGGGCCAGATGTTGTTGTGAGAGGAAGAGATGTAGTTGTGACAGTGTCGGATATGGTAGTGAATGCGTCAGATGTGCTAGATGTTGAGCCAGATGTCGCAATAACAGGAAGTGATGTGTTAGTTACGGGGGCAGATGTTGTAGTGAGAGGAAGAGCTGTAGTTTTGACTTGGTCCGATGTGGCAGTGAATGGGCCAGATGTTGTTGTGAGAGGAAGAGATGTAGTTGTGACAGTGTCCGGTATGGTAGTGAAGGGGCCAGATTTGGTAGAAGTTGGTCCAGATGTTGTCGTCAGAGGAAGAGATGTGTTAGTGAAGGGGCCAGATGTGGTTGAAGTTGGGCCAGATGTTGTAGTAGGAGGAAGAGATGTAGTTGTGACTGGGGCCGATGTGGTAGTGAAGGTGCCAGATGTGGTTGTGAGAGGAAGAGATGTAGTTGTGGCAGGGGTCGATGTGGTAGTGAGGCGGCCAGATTTGGTAGAAGTCGGTCCAGGTGTTGTAGTGAGAGGAAGAGATGTGGTAGTGAAGGGGCCAGATGTTGTAGTAAGAGGAAACGATGTAGTTACTTGGTCTGATGTGGTAGTGAAGGTGTCAAATTTGCTAGGTGTTGAGCCAGATGTCGCAGTAACAGAAAGAGATGTGTTAGTTAAGGGGGCAGATGTTGTAGTGAGAGGAAGGGATGTAGTTGTGACTGGGTCTGATGTGGTAGTGAAGGGGTCAGATGTTGTTGTGAGAGGAAGAGATGTAGTTGTGACAGTGTCCGATATGGTAGTGAATGCGTCAGATGTGCTAGATGTTGAGCCAGATGTCGCAATAACAGTAAGTGATGTGTTAGTTATGGGGGCAGATGTCGTAGTGAGAGGAAGAGCTGTAGTTTTGACTTGGTCCGATGTGGCAGTGAATGGGCCAGATTTTGTTGTGAGAGGAAGAGATGTAGTTGTGACAGTGTCCGATATGGTAGTGAAGGGGCCAGATGTGGTAGAAGTTGAGCCAGATGTCGCAATAACAGGAAGTGATGCGGTAGTGAAGGGGCCAGATGTTGTTGTGAGAGGAAGAGATGTAGTTGTGACAGTGTCGAATATGGTAGTGAATGCGTCAGATGTGCTAGATGTTGAGCCAGATGTCGCAATAACAGTAAGTGATGTGTTAGTTACGGGGGCAGATGTCGTAGTGAGAGGAAGAGCTGTAGTTTTGACTGGGTCCGATGTGGCAGTGAATGGGCCAGATTTTGTTGTGAGAGGAAGAGATGTAGTTGTGACAGTGTCCGATATGGTAGTGAAGGGGCTAGATGTGGTAGAAGTTGAGCCAGATGTCGCAATAACAGGAAGTGATGCGGTAGTGAAGGGGCCAGATGTTGTTGTGAGAGGAAGAGATGTAGTTGTGACAGTGTCGGATATGGTAGTGAATGCGTCAGATGTGCTAGATGTTGAGCCAGATGTCGCAATAACAGGAAGTGATGTGTTAGTTACGGGGGCAGATGTTGTAGTGAGAGGAAGAGCTGTAGTTTTGACTTGGTCCGATGTGGCAGTGAATGGGCCAGATGTTGTTGTGAGAGGAAGAGATGTAGTTGTGACAGTGTCCGGTATGGTAGTGAAGGGGCCAGATTTGGTAGAAGTTGGTCCAGATGTTGTCGTCAGAGGAAGAGATGTGTTAGTGAAGGGGCCAGATGTGGTTGAAGTTGGGCCAGATGTTGTAGTAGGAGGAAGAGATGTAGTTGTGACTGGGGCCGATGTGGTAGTGAAGGTGCCAGATGTGGTTGTGAGAGGAAGAGATGTAGTTGTGGCAGGGGTCGATGTGGTAGTGAGGCGGCCAGATTTGGTAGAAGTCGGTCCAGATGTTGTAGTAGGAGGAAGAGATGTACTTGTGACCGGGTCTGATGTGGTAGTGAAGGGGCCAGATGTTGTTGTGAGAGGAAGAGATGTTGTTGTGACAGTGTGCGATGTGGTAGTGAAGGCATCAGATGTGCTAGATGTTGAGCCAGATGTCGTAGTAACAGGAAGAGATGTGTCAGTTAAGGGGGCAGATGTTGTAGTGAGAGGAAGAGTTGTAGTTGTGACCAGGTTCGATGTGGTAGTGAAGTGGCCAGATTTGGAAGAAGTTGTTCCAGATGTGGTAGTGACGGGCTCCGATGTGGTAGTGAAGTGGCCAGTTGTTGTGGAAATAGGAAGCAACGTAGTTGTTACAGGGTTCGATGTGTTATTGATGCTGACAGATGTGGTAGTAAGAGGAAGAGATGTAGTCGTGACAGGGTCCGATGTGGTAGTGAAGGGGCCAGATTTGGTAGAAGTTGGTCCAGATGTTGTCGTGATATGAAGAGATGTGTTAGTGAAGGTGCCAGATGTTGTAGTAAGAGGAAACGATGTAGTTACTTGGTCTGATGTTGTAGTGAAGGTGTCAAATATGCTAGCTGTTGAGCCAGATGTCGCAGTAACAGAAAGAGATGTGTTAGTTAAGGGGGCAGATGTTGTAGTGAGAGGAAGGGATGTAGTTGTGACCGGGTCTGATGCGGTAGTGAAGGGGCCAGATGTTGTTGTGAGAGGAAGAGATGTAGTTGTGACAGTGTCCGATATGGTAGTGAATTCGTCAGATGTGCTAGATGTTGAGCCAGATGTCGCAATAACAGGAAGTGATGTGTTAGTTACGGGGGCAAATGTTGTAGTGAGAGGAAGAGCTGTAGTTTTGACTTGGTCCGATGAGGCAGTGAATGGGCCAGATGTTGTTGTGAGAGGAAGAGATGTAGTTGTGACAGTGTCCGATATGGTAGTGAAGGGGCCAGATGTGGTAGAAGTTGAGCCAGATGTCGCAATAACAGGAAGTGATGCGGTAGCGAAGGGGCCAGATGTTGTTGTGAGAGGAAGAGATGTAGTTGTGACAGTGTCCGATATGGTAGTGAAGGGGCCAGATGTGGTAGAAGTTGAGCCAGATGTCGCAATAACAGGAAGTGATGCGGTAGTGAAGGGGCCAGATGTTGTTGTGAGAGGAAGAGATGTAGTTGTGACAGTGTCCGATATGGTAGTGAATGCGTCAGATGTGCTAGATGTTGAGCCAGATGTCGCAATAACAGGAAGTGATGTGTTAGTTACGGGGGCAGATGTTGTAGTGAGAGGAAGAGCTGTAGTTTTGACTTGGTCCGATGTGGCAGTGAATGGGCCAGATGTTGTTGTGAGAGGAAGAGATGTAGTTGTGACAGTGTCCGGTATGGTAGTGAAGGGGCCAGATTTGGTAGAAGTTGGTCCAGATGCTGTCGTCAGAGGAAGAGATGTGTTAGTGAAGGGGCCAGATGTGGTTGAATTTGGGCCAGATGTTGTAGTAGGAGGAAGAGATATAGTTGTGACTGGGGCCGATGTGCTAGTGAAGGTGCCAGATGTGGTTGTGAGAGGAAGAGATGTAGTTGTGGCAGGGGTCGATGTGGTAGTGAGGCGGCCAGATTTGGTAGAAGTCGGTCCAGATGTTGTAGTGAGAGGAAGAGACGTGGTAGTGAAGGGGCCAGATGTTGTAGTAGGAGGAAGAGATGTACTTGTGACCGGGTCTGATGTGGTAGTGAAGGGGCCAGATGTTGTTGTGAGAGGAAGAGATGTTGTTGTGACAGTGTGCGATGTGGTAGTGAAGGCATCAGATGTGCTAGATGTTGAGCCAGATGTCGTAGTCACAGGAAGAGATGTGTCAGTTAAGGGGGCAGATGTTGTAGTGAGAGGAAGAGTTGTAGTTGTGACCAGGTTCGATGTGGTAGTGAAGTGGCCAGATTTGGTAGAAGTTGTTCCAGATGTGGTAGTGACGGGCTCCGATGTGGTAGTGAAGTGGCCAGTTGTTGTGGAAATAGGAAGCAACGTAGTTGTTACAGGGTTTGATGTGTTATTGATGCTGACAGATGTGGTAGTAAGAGGAAGATATGTAGTCGTGACAGGGTCCGATGTAGTAGTGAAGGGGCCAGATGTGGTAGAAGTTGTTCCAGATGTTGTCGTGAGAGGAAGAGATGTGTTAGTGAAGGTGCCAGATGTTGTAGTAAGAGGAAACGATGTAGTTACTTGGTCTGATGTGGTAGTGAAGGTGTCAAATATGCTAGGTGTTGAGCCAGATGTCGCAGTAACAGAAAGAGATGTGTTAGTTAAGGGGGCAGATGTTGTAGTGAGAGGAAGGGATGTAGTTGTGACTGGGTCTGATGTGGTAGTGAAGGGGTCAGATGTTGTTGTGAGAGGAAGAGATGTAGTTGTGACAGTGTCCGATATGGTAGTGAATGCGTCAGATGTGCTAGATGTTGAGCCAGATGTCGCAATAACAGTAAGTGATGTGTTAGTTACGGGGGCAGATGTCGTAGTGAGAGGAAGAGCTGTAGTTTTGACTCGGTCCGATGTGGCAGTGAATGGGCCCGATTTTGTTGTGAGAGGAAGAGATGTAGTTGTGACAGTGTCCGATATGGTAGTGAAGGGGCCAGATGTGGTAGAAGTTGAGCCAGATGTCGCAATAACAGCAAGTGATGCGGTAGTGAAGGGGCCAGATGTTGTTGTGAGAGGAAGAGATGTAGTTGTGACAGTGTCCGATATGGTAGTGAATGCGTCAGATGTGCTAGATGTTGAGCCAGATGTCGCAATAACAGGAAGTGATGTGTTAGTTACGGGGGCAGATGTTGTAGTGAGAGGAAGAGCTGTAGTTTTGACTTGGTCCGATGTGGCAGTGAATGGGCCAGATGTTGTTGTGAGAGGAAGAGATGTAGTTGTGACAGTGTCCGGTATGGTAGTGAAGGGGCCAGATTTGGTAGAAGTTGGTCCAGATGTTGTCGTCAGAGGAAGAGATGTGTTAGTGAAGGGGCCAGATGTGGTTGAAGTTGGGCCAGATGTTGTAGTAGGAGGAAGAGATGTAGTTGTGACTGGGGCCGATGTGGTAGTGAAGGTGCCAGATGTGGTTGTGAGAGGAAGAGATGTAGTTGTGGCAGGGGTCGATGTGGTAGTGAGGCGGCCAGATTTGGTAGAAGTCGGTCCAGATGTTGTAGTGAGAGGAAGAGATGTGGTAGTGAAGGGGCCAGATGTTGTAGTAGGAGGAAGAGATGTACTTGTGACCGGGTCTGATGTGGTAGTGAAGGGGCCAGATGTTGTTGTGAGAGGAAGAGATGTTGTTGTGACAGTGTGCGATGTAGTAGTGAAGGCATCAGATGTGCTAGATGTTGAGCCAGATGTCGTAGTAACAGGAAGAGATGTGTCAGTTAAGGGGGCAGATGTTGTAGTGAGAGGAAGAGTTGTAGTTGTGACCAGGTTCGATGTGGTAGTGAAGTGGCCAGATTTGGAAGAAGTTGTTCCAGATGTGGTAGTGACGGGCTCCGATGTGGTAGTGAAGTGGCCAGTTGTTGTGGAAATAGGAAGCAACGTAGTTGTTACAGGGTTCGATGTGTTATTGAAGCTGACAGATGTGGTAGTAAGAGGAAGAGATGTAGTCGTGACAGGGTCCGATGTGGTAGTGAAGGGGCCAGATGTGGTAGAAGTTGTTCCAGATTTGTTAGTGACGGGCTCCGATGTGGTAGTGAAGGGGCCAGTTGTTGTAGAAATAGGAAGCAATGTAGTTGTTACAGGGTTCGATGTGGTAGTGAAGCTGACAGATGTGGTAGTAAGAGGAAGAGATGTAGTCGTGACAGGGTCCGATGTGGTAGTGAAGGGGCCAGATTTGGTAGAAGTTGGTCCAGATGTTGTCGTGAGATGAAGAGATGTGTTAGTGAAGGTGCCAGATGTTGTAGTAAGAGGAAACGATGTAGTTACTTGGTCTGATGTGGTAGTGAAGGTGTCAAATATGCTAGGTGTTGAGCCAGATGTCGCAGTAACAGAAAGAGATGTGTTTGTTAAGGGGGCAGATGTTGTAGTGAGAGGAAGGGATGTAGTTGTGACCGGGTCTGATGCGGTAGTGAAGGGGCCAGATGTTGTTGTGAGAGGAAGAGATGTATTTGTGACAGTGTCAGATATGGTAGTGAATTCGTCAGATGTGCTAGATGTTGAGCCAGATGTCGCAATAACAGGAAGTGATGCGGTAGCGAAGGGGCCAGATGTTGTTCTGAGAGGAAGAGATGTAGTTGTGACAGTGTCCGATATGGTAGTGAAGGGGCCAGATGTGGTAGAAGTTGAGCCAGATGTCGCAATAACAGGAAGTGATGCGGTAGTGAAGGGGCCAGATGTTGTTGTGAGAGGAAGAGATGTAGTTGTGACAGTGTCCGATATGGTAGTGAATGCGTCAGATGTGCTAGATGTTGAGCCAGATGTCGCAATAACAGGAAGTGATGTGTTAGTTACGGGGGCAGATGTTGTAGTGAGAGGAAGAGCTGTAGTTTTGACTTGGTCCGATGTGGCAGTGAATGGGCCAGATGTTGTTGTGAGAGGAAGAGATGTAGTTGTGACAGTGTCCGGTATGGTAGTGAAGGGGCCAGATTTGGTAGAAGTTGGTCCAGATGCTGTCGTCAGAGGAAGAGATGTGTTAGTGAAGGGGCCAGATGTGGTTGAAGTTGGGCCAGATGTTGTAGTAGGAGGAAGAGATGTAGTTGTGACTGGGGCCGATGTGGTAGTGAAGGTGCCAGATGTGGTTGTGTGAGGAAGAGATGTAGTTGTGGCAGGGGTCGATGTGGTAGTGAGGCAGCCAGATTTGGTAGAAGTCGGTCCAGATGTTGTAGTGAGAGGAAGAGACGTGGTAGTGAAGGGGCCAGATGTTGTAGTAGGATTAAGAGATGTACTTGTGACCGGGTCTGATGTGGTAGTGAAGGGGCCAGATGTTGTTGTGAGAGGAAGAGATGTTGTTGTGACAGTGTGCGATGTGGTAGTGAAGGCATCAGATGTGCTAAATGTTGAGCCAGATGTCGTAGTAACAGGAAGAGATGTGTCAGTTAAGGGGGCAGATGTTGTAGTGAGAGGAAGAGTTGTAGTTGTGACCAGGTTCGATGTGGTAGTGAAGTGGCCAGATTTGGTAGAAGTTGTTCCAGATGTGGTAGTGACGGGCTCCGATGTGGTAGTGAAGTGGCCAGTTGTTGTGGAAATAGGAAGCAACGTAGTTGTTACAGGGTTTGATGTGTTATTGATGCTGACAGATGTGGTAGTAAGAGGAAGATATGTAGTCGTGACAGGGTCCGATGTAGTAGTGAAGGGGCCAGATGTGGTAGAAGTTGGTCCAGATGTTGTCGTGAGAAGAAGAGATGTGTTAGTGAAGGTGCCAGATGTTGTAGTAAGAGGAAACGATGTAGTTACTTGGTCTGATGTGGTAGTGAAGGTGTCAAATATGCTAGGTGTTGAGCCAGATGTCGCAGTAACAGAAAGAGATGTGTTAGTTAAGGGGGCAGATGTTGTAGTGAGAGGAAGGGATGTAGTTGTGACTGGGTCTGATGTGGTAGTGAAGGGGTCAGATGTTGTTGTGAGAGGAAGAGATGTAGTTGTGACAGTGTCCGATATGGTAGTGAATGCGTCAGATGTGCTAGATGTTGAGCCAGATGTCGCAATAACAGTAAGTGATGTGTTAGTTACGGGGGCAGATGTCGTAGTGAGAGGAAGAGCTGTAGTTTTGACTCGGTCCGATGTGGCAGTGAATGGGCCAGATTTTGTTGTGAGAGGAAGAGATGTAGTTGTGACAGTGTCCGATATGGTAGTGAAGGGGCCAGATGTGGTAGAAGTTGAGCCAGATGTCGCAATAACAGCAAGTGATGCGGTAGTGAAGGGGCCAGATGTTGTTGTGAGAGGAAGAGATGTAGTTGTGACAGTGTCCGATATGGTAGTGAATGCGTCAGATGTGCTAGATGTTGAGCCAGATGTCGCAATAACAGGAAGTGATGTGTTAGTTACGGGGGCAGATGTTGTAGTGAGAGGAAGAGCTGTAGTTTTGACTTGGTCCGATGTGGCAGTGAATGGGCCAGATGTTGTTGTGAGAGGAAGAGATGTAGTTGTGACAGTGTCCGGTATGGTAGTGAAGGGGCCAGATTTGGTAGAAGTTGGTCCAGATGTTGTCGTCAGAGGAAGAGATGTGTTAGTGAAGGGGCCAGATGTGGTTGAAGTTGGGCCAGATGTTATAGTAGGAGGAAGAGATGTAGTTGTGACTGGGGCCGATGTGGTAGTGAAGGTGCCAGATGTGGTTGTGAGAGGAAGAGATGTAGTTGTGGCAGGGGTCGATGTGGTAGTGAGGCGGCCAGATTTGGTAGAAGTCGGTCCAGATGTTGTAGTGAGAGGAAGAGACGTGGTAGTGAAGGGGCCAGATGTTGTAGTAGGAGGAAGAGATGTACTTGTGACCGGGTCTGATGTGGTAGTGAAGGGGCCAGATGTTGTTGTGAGAGGAAGAGAAGTTGTTGTGACAGTGTGCGATGTGGTAGTGAAGGCATCAGATGTGCTAGATGTTGAGCCAGATGTCGTAGTAACAGGAAGAGATGTGTCAGTTAAGGGGGCAGATGTTGTAGTGAGAGGAAGAGTTGTAGTTGTGACCAGGTTCGATGTGGTAGTGAAGTGGCCAGATTTGGAAGAAGTTGTTCCAGATGTGGTAGTGACGGGCTCCGATGTGGTAGTGAAGTGGCCAGTTGTTGTGGAAATAGGAAGCAACGTAGTTGTTACAGGGTTCGATGTGTTATTGAAGCTGACAGATGTGGTAGTAAGAGGAAGAGATGTAGTTGTGACAGGGTCCGATGTGGTAGTGAAGGGGCCAGATGTGGTAGAAGTTGTTCCAGATTTGTTAGTGACGTGCTCCGATGTGGTAGTGAAGGGGCCAGTTGTTGTAGAAATAGGAAGCAATGTAGTTGTTACAGGGTTCGATGTGGTAGTGAAGCTGACAGATGTGGTAGTAAGAGGAAGAGATGTAGTCGTGACAGGGTCCGATGTGGTAGTGAAGGGGCCAGATTTGGTAGAAGTTGGTCCAGATGTTGTCGTGAGATGAAGAGATGTGTTAGTGAAGGTGCCAGATGTTGTAGTAAGAGGAAACGATGTAGTTACTTGGTCTGATGTTGTAGTGAAGGTGTCAAATATGCTAGCTGTTGAGCCAGATGTCGCAGTAACAGAAAGAGATGTGTTAGTTAAGGCGGCAGATGTTGTAGTGAGAGGAAGGGATGTAGTTGTGACCGGGTCTGATGCGGTAGTGAAGGGGCCAGATGTTGTTGTGAGAGGAAGAGATGTAGTTGTGACAGTGTCAGATATGGTAGTGAATTCGTCAGATGTGCTAGATGTTGAGCCAGATGTCGCAATAACAGGAAGTGATGCGGTAGCGAAGGGGCCAGATGTTGTTGTGAGAGGAAGAGATGTAGTTGTGACAGTGTCCGATATGGTAGTGAAGGGGCCAGATGTGGTAGAAGTTGAGCCAGATGTCGCAATAACAGGAAGTGATGCGGTAGTGAAGGGGCCAGATGTTGTTGTGAGAGGAAGAGATGTAGTTGTGACAGTGTCCGATATGGTAGTGAATGCGTCAGATGTGCTAGATGTTGAGCCAGATGTCGCAATAACAGGAAGTGATGTGTTAGTTACGGGGGCAGATGTTGTAGTGAGAGGAAGAGCTGTAGTTTTGACTTGGTCCGATGTGGCAGTGAATGGGCCAGATGTTGTTGTGAGAGGAAGAGATGTAGTTGTGACAGTGTCCGGTATGGTAGTGAAGGGGCCAGATTTGGTAGAAGTTGGTCCAGATGCTGTCGTCAGAGGAAGAGATGTGTTAGTGAAGGGGCCAGATGTGGTTGAAGTTGGGCCAGATGTTGTAGTAGGAGGAAGAGATGTAGTTGTGACTGGGGCCGATGTGGTAGTGAAGGTGCCAGATGTGGTTGTGAGAGGAAGAGATGTAGTTGTGGCAGGGGTCGATGTGGTAGTGAGGCAGCCAGATTTGGTAGAAGTCGGTCCAGATGTTGTAGTGAGAGGAAGAGACGTGGTAGTGAAGGGGCCAGATGTTGTAGTAGGATTAAGAGATGTACTTGTGACCGGGTCTGATGTGGTAGTGAAGGGGTCAGATGTTGTTGTGAGAGGAAGAGATGTTGTTGTGACAGTGTGCGATGTGGTAGTGAAGGCATCAGATGTGCTAGATGTTGAGCCAGATGTCGTAGTAACAGGAAGAGATGTGTCAGTTAAGGGGGCAGATGTTGTAGTGAGAGGAAAAGTTGTAGTTGTGACCAGGTTCGATGTGGTAGTGAAGTGGCCAGATTTGGTAGAAGTTGTTCCAGATGTGGTAGTGACGGGCTCCGATGTGGTAGTGAAGTGGCCAGTTGTTGTGGAAATAGGAAGCAACGTAGTTGTTACAGGGTTTGATGTGTTATTGATGCTGACAGATGTGGTAGTAAGAGGAAGATATGTAGTCGTGACAGGGTCCGATGTAGTAGTGAAGGGGCCAGATGTGGTAGAAGTTGGTCCAGATGTTGTCGTGAGAGGAAGAGATGTGTTTGTGAAGGTGCCAGATGTTGTAGTAAGAGGAAACGATGTAGTTACTTGGTCTGATGTGGTAGTGAAGGTGTCAAATATGCTAGGTGTTGAGCCAGATGTCGCAGTAACAGAAAGAGATGTGTTAGTTAAGGGGGCAGATGTTGTAGTGAGAGGAAGGGATGTAGTTGTGACTGGGTCTGATGTGGTAGTGAAGGGTTCAGATGTTGTTGTGAGAGGAAGAGATGTAGTTGTGACAGTGTCCGATATGGTAGTGAATGCGTCAGATGTGCTAGATGTTGAGCCAGATGTCGCAATAACAGTAAGTGATGTGTTAGTTACGGGGGCAGATGTCGTAGTGAGAGGAAGAGCTGTAGTTTTGACTTGGTCCGATGTGGCAGTGAATGGGCCAGATGTTGTTGTGAGAGGAAGAGATGTAGTTGTGACAGTGTCCGATATGGTAGTGAAGGGGCCAGATGTGGTAGAAGTTGAGCCAGATGTCGCAATAACAGGAAGTGATGCGGTAGTGAAGGGGCCAGATGTTGTTGTGAGAGGAAGAGATGTAGTTGTGACAGTGTCCGATATGGTAGTGAAGGCATCAACTGTGCTAGATGTTGAGCCAGATGTCGCAATAACAGGAAGTGATGTGTTAGTTACGGGGGCAGATGTTGTAGTGAGAGGAAGAGCTGTAGTTTTGACTTGGTCCGATGAGGCAGTGAATGGGCCAGATGTTGTTGTGAGAGGAAGAGATGTAGTTGTGACAGTGTCCGATATGGTAGTGAAGGGGCCAGATGTGGCAGAAGTTGAGCCAGATGTCGCAATAACAGGAAGTGATGCGGTAGTGAAGGGGCCAGATGTTGTTGTGAGAGGAAGAGATGTAGTTGTGACAGTGTCCGATATGGTAGTGAATGCGTCAGATGTGCTAGATGTTGAGCCAGATGTCGCAATAACAGGAAGTGATGTGTTAGTTACGGGGGCAGATGTTGTAGTGAGAGGAAGAGCTGTAGTTTTGACTTGGTCCGATGTGGCAGTGAATGGGCCAGATGTTGTTGTGAGAGGAAGAGATGTAGTTGTGACAGTGTCCGGTATGGTAGTGAAGGGGCCAGATTTGGTAGAAGTTGGTCCAGATGTTGTCGTCAGAGGAAGAGATGTGTTAGTGAAGGGGCCAGATTTGGTAGAAGTTGGTCCAGATGTTGTCGTGAGAAGAAGAGATGTGTTAGTGAAGGTGCCAGATGTTGTAGTAAGAGGAAACGATGTAGTTACTTGGTCTGATGTGGTAGTGAAGGTGTCAAATATGCTAGATGTTGAGCCAGATGTCGTAATAACAGGAAGAGATGTGTTAGTTAAGGGGGCAGATGTTGTAGTGAGAGGATTAGTTGTAGTTGTGACAAGGTTCGATGTGGTAGTGAAGGTGCCAGATGTGGTAGAAGTTGTTCCAGATTTGTTAGTGAGAGGGTCCGGTGTGGTAGTGAAGTGGCCAGTTGTTGTAGAAATAGGAAGCAATATAGTTGTGACAGGGTTTGATGTGGTAGTCAAGGGGCCAGATGTGGTTGAAGTTGGGCCAGATGTTGTACTAGGAGGATGAGATGAAGTTCTGACAGGGTCCGATGTGGTAGTGAAGGTGCCAGATTCGGTAGAATTTGGTCCTGATGTTGTTGTGACAGGAAGAGATGTGGTAGTGAAGGGGCCATATGTTGTAGTAAGAGGAAGCGATGCAGTTACTTGGTCTGATGTGGTAGTTAAGGAGCCGGATGTTGTTGTGAGAGGAAGAGATGTAGTTGTGTCAGTGTCAGTTGTGGTAGATGTTGAACCCGATGTTGCAATAACAGGAAGAGATGTGTCAGTTAAGGGGGCAGATGTTGTAGTGAGAGGGAGAGATGTAGTTGTGACTTGGTCCGATGTGGCAGTGAATGGGCCAGATGTTGTAGTGAGAGGGAGAGATGTAGTTGTGACCAGGTTCGATGTGGTAGTGAAGTGGCCAGATTTGGAAGAAGTTGTTCCAGATGTGGTAGTGACGGGCTCCGATGTGGTAGTGAAGTGGCCAGTTGTTGTGGAAATAGGAAGCAACGTAGTTGTTACAGGGTTCGATGTGTTATTGATGCTGACAGATGTGGTAGTAAGAGGAAGAGATGTAGTCGTGACAGGGTCCGATGTGGTAGTGAAGGGGCCAGATGTGGTAGAAGTTGTTCCAGATTTGTTAGTGACGGGCTCCGATGTGGTAGTGAAGTGGCCAGTTGTTGTAGAAATAGGAAGCAATGTAGTTGTTACAGGGTTCGATGTGGTAGTGAAGCTGACAGATGTGGTAGTAAGAGGAAGAGATGTAGTCGTGACAGGGTCCGATGTGGTAGTGAAGGGGCCAGATTTGGTAGAAGTTGGTCCAGATGTTGTCGTGAGAGGAAGAGATGTGTTAGTGAAGGGGCCAGATGTGGTTGAAGTTGGGCCAGATGTTGTAGTAGGAGGAAGAGATGTAGTTGTGACTGGGGCCGATGTGGTAGTGAAGGGGCCAGATGTGGTAGAAGTTGTTCCAGATGTGGTAGTGACAGGCTCCGATGTGGTAGTGAAGTGGCCAGTTGTTGTAGAAATAGGAAGAGATGTAGTTGTTACAGAGTTCAATGTGTTATTGAAGCTGACAGATGTTGTAGTAAAAGGAAGAGATGTATTCGTAACAGGGTCCGATGTGGTAGTGAAGGGGCCAGATGTGGTAGAAGGTGTTCCAGATTTGTTAGTGACAGGGTCTGATGTGGTAGTGAAATGGCCAGTTGTTGTAGAAACAGGAAGAGATGTAGTTGTGACAGGGTTCGATGTGGTATTGAAGGGGCCATATATGGTAGAAGTTGTTCCAGATGTGGTAGTGACGGGCTCCGATGTGGTAGTGAAGTGGCTAGTTGTTGGAGAAATAGGAAGCAATGTAGTTGTTACAGGGTTCGATGTGGTAGTGAAGCTGACAGATGTGGTTGAAGTTGGGCCAGATGTTGTACTAGGAGGATGAGATGAAGTTCTGACAGGGTCCGATGTGGTAGTGAAGGTGCCAGATTCGGTAGAATTTGGTCCTGATCTTGTTGTGACAGGAAGAGATGTGGTAGTGAAGGGGCCATATGTTGTAGTAAGAGGAAGCAATGCAGTTACTTGGTCTGATGTGGTAGTTAAGGAGCCGGATGTTGTTGTGAGAGGAAGAGAGGTAGTTGTGTCGGTGTCAGTTGTGGTAGATGTTGAACCCGATGTTGCAATAACAGGAAGAGATGTGTCAGTTAAGGGGGCAGATGTTGTAGTGAGAGGGAGAGATGTAGTTGTGACAGTCTCCGATGTGGTAGTGAAGGCACCAGATTTGGTAGAAGTTGGTCCAGATGTAGTTGTCACAGTGTTCAATGTGGTAGTGAAGGGGCCAGATGTGGTTGAATTTGGGCCAGATGTTGTAGTAGGAGGAAGAGATGAAGTTCTGAGAGGGTCTGATTTGGTAGTGAAGGGGCCAGATTTGGTGGAAGTTGGTCCAGATGTAGTTGTGAGAGGAATAGATGTGGTATTGATGGGGCCAGATGTTGTAGTAAGAGGAAGCATTGTAGTTGTGACCGGGTTCGATGTGGTAGTGAAGGGTCCAGATTTGGTCGAAGTTGGTGCAGATGTTGTCGTGAGAGGAAGAGATGTGTTAGTGAATGGGCCAGATGTTGTAGTAAGAGGAAACGATGTAGTTACCTGGTCTGATGTGGTAGTGAAGGTGTCAGATATGCTAGCTGTTGAGCCAGATGTCGCAGTAACAGAAAGAGATGTGTTAGTTAAAGGGGCAGATGTTGTAGTGAGAGGATTAGATGTAGTTGTGACAAGGTTCGATGTGGTAGTGAAGGGGTCAGATCTGGTAGAAGTTGGTCCAGATGTTTTATTGAGAGGAAGAGATGTGGTAGTGAAATGGCCAGCTGTTGTAGAAATACGAAGCAATGTAGTTGTTACAGGGTTCGATGTGGTAGTGAAGGGGCCAGATGTGGTAGAAGGTGTTCCAGATTTGTTAGTGACAGGGTCTGATGTGGTAGTGAAATGGCCAGCTGTTGTAGAAATAGGAAGCAATGTAGTTGTGACAGGGTTCGATGTGGTAGTGAAGGGGCCAGATGTGGTAGAAGTTGTTCCAGATTTGTTAGTGACGGGCTCCGATGTGGTAGTGAAGTGGCCAGTTGCTGTAGAAATAGGAAGCAATGTAGTTGTTACAGGGTTCGATGTGGTAGTGAAGCTGACAGATGTGGTGGTAAGAGGAAGAGATGTAGTCGTGACAGGGTCCGATGTGGTAGTGAAGGTGCCAGATTTGGTAGAAGTTGGTCCAGATGTCGCAGTAACAGAAAGAGATGTGTTGGTTAAGTGGGCAGATGTTGTAGTGAGAGGAAGGGATGTAGTTGTGACCGGGTCTGATGCGGTAGTGAAGGGGCCAGATGTTGTTGTAAGAGGAAGAGATGTAGTTGTGACAGTGTCCGATATGGTAGTGAATGCGTCAGATGTGCTAGATGTTGAGCCAGATGTCGCAATAACAGGAAGTGATGTGTTAGTTACGGGGGCAGATGTTGTAGTGAGAGGAAGAGCTGTAGTTTTGACTTGGTCCGATGAGGCAGTGAATGGGCCAGATGTTGTTGTGAGAGGAAGAGATGTAGTTGTGACAGTGTCCGATATGGTAGTGAAGGGGCCAGATGTGGCAGAAGTTGAGCCAGATGTCGCAATAACAGGAAGTGATGCGGTAGTGAAGGGGCCAGATGTTGTTGTGAGAGGAAGAGATGTAGTTGTGACAGTGTCCGATATGGTAGTGAATGCGTCAGGTGTGCTAGATGTTGAGCCAGATGTCGCAATAACAGGAAGTGATGTGTTAGTTACGGGGGCAGATGTTGTAGTGAGAGGAAGAGCTGTAGTTTTGACTTGGTCCGATGTGGCAGTGAATGGGCCAGATGTTGTTGTGAGAGGAAGAGATGTAGTTGTGACAGTGTCCGGTATGGTAGTGAAGGGGCCAGATTTGGTAGAAGTTGGTCCAGATGTTGTCGTCAGAGGAAGAGATGTGTTAGTGAAGGGGCCAGATTTGGTAGAAGTTGGTCCAGATGTTGTCGTGAGAAGAAGAGATGTGTTAGTGAAGGTGCCAGATGTTGTAGTAAGAGGAAACGATGTAGTTACTTGGTCTGATGTGGTAGTGAAGGTGTCAAATATGCTAGATGTTGAGCCAGATGTCGTAATAACAGGAAGAGATGTGTTAGTTAAGGGGGCAGATGTTGTAGTGAGAGGATTAGTTGTAGTTGTGACAAGGTTCGATGTGGTAGTGAAGGTGCCAGATGTGGTAGAAGTTGTTCCAGATTTGTTAGTGAGAGGGTCCGGTGTGGTAGTGAAGTGGCCAGTTGTTGTAGAAATAGGAAGCAATATAGTTGTGACAGGGTTTGATGTGGTAGTCAAGGGGCCAGATGTGGTTGAAGTTGGGCCAGATGTTGTACTAGGAGGATGAGATGAAGTTCTGACAGGGTCCGATGTGGTAGTGAAGGTGCCAGATTCGGTAGAATTTGGTCCTGATGTTGTTGTGACAGGAAGAGATGTGGTAGTGAAGGGGCCATATGTTGTAGTAAGAGGAAGCGATGCAGTTACTTGGTCTGATGTGGTAGTTAAGGAGCCGGATGTTGTTGTGAGAGGAAGAGATGTAGTTGTGTCAGTGTCAGTTGTGGTAGATGTTGAACCCGATGTTGCAATAACAGGAAGAGATGTGTCAGTTAAGGGGGCAGATGTTGTAGTGAGAGGGAGAGATGTAGTTGTGACTTGGTCCGATGTGGCAGTGAATGGGCCAGATGTTGTAGTGAGAGGGAGAGATGTAGTTGTGACCAGGTTCGATGTGGTAGTGAAGTGGCCAGATTTGGAAGAAGTTGTTCCAGATGTGGTAGTGACGGGCTCCGATGTGGTAGTGAAGTGGCCAGTTGTTGTGGAAATAGGAAGCAACGTAGTTGTTACAGGGTTCGATGTGTTATTGATGCTGACAGATGTGGTAGTAAGAGGAAGAGATGTAGTCGTGACAGGGTCCGATGTGGTAGTGAAGGGGCCAGATGTGGTAGAAGTTGTTCCAGATTTGTTAGTGACGGGCTCCGATGTGGTAGTGAAGTGGCCAGTTGTTGTAGAAATAGGAAGCAATGTAGTTGTTACAGGGTTCGATGTGGTAGTGAAGCTGACAGATGTGGTAGTAAGAGGAAGAGATGTAGTCGTGACAGGGTCCGATGTGGTAGTGAAGGGGCCAGATTTGGTAGAAGTTGGTCCAGATGTTGTCGTGAGAGGAAGAGATGTGTTAGT
Organism: Pelmatolapia mariae; assembly: GCF_036321145.2. Lineage (NCBI taxonomy): Eukaryota > Metazoa > Chordata > Actinopteri > Cichliformes > Cichlidae > Pelmatolapia > Pelmatolapia mariae. The sequence continues at coordinate 45,159,037 of NC_086229.1, read as the reverse complement.
GAAGGGGCCAGATGTGGTTGAAGTTGGGCCAGATGTTGTAGTAGGAGGAAGAGATGTAGTTGTGACTGGGGCCGATGTGGTAGTGAAGGGGCCAGATGTGGTAGAAGTTGTTCCAGATGTGGTAGTGACAGGCTCCGATGTGGTAGTGAAGTGGCCAGTTGTTGTAGAAATAGGAAGAGATGTAGTTGTTACAGAGTTCAATGTGTTATTGAAGCTGACAGATGTTGTAGTAAAAGGAAGAGATGTATTCGTAACAGGGTCCGATGTGGTAGTGAAGGGGCCAGATGTGGTAGAAGGTGTTCCAGATTTGTTAGTGACAGGGTCTGATGTGGTAGTGAAATGGCCAGTTGTTGTAGAAACAGGAAGAGATGTAGTTGTGACAGGGTTCGATGTGGTATTGAAGGGGCCATATATGGTAGAAGTTGTTCCAGATGTGGTAGTGACGGGCTCCGATGTGGTAGTGAAGTGGCTAGTTGTTGGAGAAATAGGAAGCAATGTAGTTGTTACAGGGTTCGATGTGGTAGTGAAGCTGACAGATGTGGTTGAAGTTGGGCCAGATGTTGTACTAGGAGGATGAGATGAAGTTCTGACAGGGTCCGATGTGGTAGTGAAGGTGCCAGATTCGGTAGAATTTGGTCCTGATCTTGTTGTGACAGGAAGAGATGTGGTAGTGAAGGGGCCATATGTTGTAGTAAGAGGAAGCAATGCAGTTACTTGGTCTGATGTGGTAGTTAAGGAGCCGGATGTTGTTGTGAGAGGAAGAGAGGTAGTTGTGTCGGTGTCAGTTGTGGTAGATGTTGAACCCGATGTTGCAATAACAGGAAGAGATGTGTCAGTTAAGGGGGCAGATGTTGTAGTGAGAGGGAGAGATGTAGTTGTGACAGTCTCCGATGTGGTAGTGAAGGCACCAGATTTGGTAGAAGTTGGTCCAGATGTAGTTGTCACAGTGTTCAATGTGGTAGTGAAGGGGCCAGATGTGGTTGAATTTGGGCCAGATGTTGTAGTAGGAGGAAGAGATGAAGTTCTGAGAGGGTCTGATTTGGTAGTGAAGGGGCCAGATTTGGTGGAAGTTGGTCCAGATGTAGTTGTGAGAGGAATAGATGTGGTATTGATGGGGCCAGATGTTGTAGTAAGAGGAAGCATTGTAGTTGTGACCGGGTTCGATGTGGTAGTGAAGGGTCCAGATTTGGTCGAAGTTGGTGCAGATGTTGTCGTGAGAGGAAGAGATGTGTTAGTGAATGGGCCAGATGTTGTAGTAAGAGGAAACGATGTAGTTACCTGGTCTGATGTGGTAGTGAAGGTGTCAGATATGCTAGCTGTTGAGCCAGATGTCGCAGTAACAGAAAGAGATGTGTTAGTTAAAGGGGCAGATGTTGTAGTGAGAGGATTAGATGTAGTTGTGACAAGGTTCGATGTGGTAGTGAAGGGGTCAGATCTGGTAGAAGTTGGTCCAGATGTTTTATTGAGAGGAAGAGATGTGGTAGTGAAATGGCCAGCTGTTGTAGAAATACGAAGCAATGTAGTTGTTACAGGGTTCGATGTGGTAGTGAAGGGGCCAGATGTGGTAGAAGGTGTTCCAGATTTGTTAGTGACAGGGTCTGATGTGGTAGTGAAATGGCCAGCTGTTGTAGAAATAGGAAGCGATGTAGTTGTGACAGGGTTCGATGTGGTAGTGAAGGGGCCAGATGTGGTAGAAGTTGTTCCAGATTTGTTAGTGACGGGCTCCGATGTGGTAGTGAAGTGGCCAGTTGCTGTAGAAATAGGAAGCAATGTAGTTGTTACAGGGTTCGATGTGGTAGTGAAGCTGACAGATGTGGTGGTAAGAGGAAGAGATGTAGTCGTGACAGGGTCCGATGTGGTAGTGAAGGTGCCAGATTTGGTAGAAGTTGGTCCAGATGTCGCAGTAACAGAAAGAGATGTGTTGGTTAAGTGGGCAGATGTTGTAGTGAGAGGAAGGGATGTAGTTGTGACCGGGTCTGATGCGGTAGTGAAGGGGCCAGATGTTGTTGTAAGAGGAAGAGATGTAGTTGTGACAGTGTCCGATATGGTAGTGAATGCGTCAGATGTGCTAGATGTTGAGCCAGATGTCGCAATAACAGGAAGTGATGTGTTAGTTACGGGGGCAGATGTTGTAGTGAGAGGAAGAGCTGTAGTTTTGACTTGGTCCGATGTGGCAGTGAGTGGGCCAGATGTTGTTGTGAGAGGAAGAGATGTAGTTGTGACAGTGTCCGATATGGTAGTGAAGGGGCCAGATGTGGTAGAAGTTGAGCCAGATTTCGCAATAACAGGAAGTGATGTGTTAGTTACGGGGGCAGATGTTGTAGTGAGAGGAAGAGCTGTAGTTTTGACTCGGTCCGATGTGGCAGTGAATGGGCCAGATGTTGTTGTGAGAGGAAGAGATGTAGTTGTGACAGTGTCCGATATGGTAGTGAAGGGGCCAGATATGGTAGAAATTGGTCCAGATGTTGTCGTGAGAGGAAGAGATGTGTTAGTGAAGGGGCCAGATGTGGTTGAAGTTGGGCCAGATGTTGTAGTAGGAGGAAGAGATGTAGTTGTGAAGGGGCCAGATGTTGTAGTAGGAGGAAGAGATGTAGTTGTGACCGGGTCTGATGTGGTAGTGAAGGGGTCAGATGTTGTCGTGAGAGGAAGAGATGTGTTAGTGAAGGTGCCAGATGTTGTAGTAAGAGGAAACGATGTAGTTACTTGGTCTGATGTGGTAGTGAAGGTGTCAAATATGCTAGGTGTTGAGCCAGATGTCGCAGTAACAGAAAGAGATGTGTTAGTTAAGGGGGCAGATGTTGTAGTGAGAGGAAGGGATGTAGTTGTGACTGGGTCTGATGTGGTAGTGAAGGGGTCAGATGTTGTTGTGAGAGGAAGAGATGTAGTTGTGACAGTGTCCGATATGGTAGTGAATGCGTCAGATGTGCTAGATGTTGAGCCAGATGTCGCAATAACAGGAGGTGATGTGTTAGTTACGGGGCCAGATGTTGTAGTGAGAGGATTAGATGTAGTTGTGACAAGGGTCGATGTGGTAGTGAAGGTGCCAGATGTGGTAGAAGTTGTTCCAGATTTGTTAGTGACAGGGTCTGGTGTGGTAGTGAAGTGGCCAGTTGTTGTAGAAATAGGAAGCAATATAGTTGTGACAGGGTTCGATGTGGTAGTCAAGGGGCCAGATGTGGTTGAAGTTGGGCCAGATGTTGTACTAGGAGGATGAGATGAAGTTCTGACAGGGTCCGATGTGGTAGTGAAGGTGCCAGATTCGGTAGAATTTGGTCCTGATGTTGTTGTGACAGGAAGAGATGTGGTAGTGAAGGGGCCATATGTTGTAGTAAGAGGAAACGATGCAGTTACTTGGTCTGATGTGGTAGTTAAGGAGCCGGATGTTGTTGTGAGAGGAAGAGATGTAGTTGTGTCAGTGTCAGTTGTGGTAGATGTTGAACCCGATGTTGCAATAACAGGAAGAGATGTGTCAGTTAAGGGGGCAGATGTTGTAGTGAGAGGAAGAGATGAAGTTCTGACAGGGTCCGATGTGGTAGTGAAGGGGCCAGATTTGGTAGAAGTTGGGCCAGATGTTGTAGTAGGAGGAAGAGATGAAGTTCTGACAGGGTCCGATGTGGTAGTGAAGGGGCCAGATGTGGTAGAAGTTGGGCCAGATGTAGTAGTGACAGGGTCCGATGTGGTAGTGAAGAGGCCAGTTGTTGTAGAAATATTAAGCGATGTATTTGTGACAGTGTCCGATGTGGTAGTGAAGTGGCCAGATGTGGTAGAAGTTGGTCCAGATGTTGTTGTAGGAGGAAGAAATGTGGTAGTGAAAAGACTAGATGTGGTAGTAAGCGGAAATGTAGTAGTGCTGTGAGGGCCAAAAGTCCTTCCAGTGGTAGAGTGAGTAGTTTTCGCAGAGCCAGAGGTGGTGCCACTGGTAGGGTGAGTAGTGCTGGGAGGGCCAGAGGTGGTGGAGGACGTGGTGCTGGGAGCCTCTGAGGTAGTGCCATTGTTGGACATTGTGGTGCTGGGAGGGCCAGAGGTGGTAAAGCGCGTGGTGGTGGGAGCCTCTGATGTAGTGCCAGTGTTGGAATGTGTGGTGCTCAGCTGGCCAGAGGTCGTGCCAGTGTTATAGTGAGTAGTGCTGGGAGCACCAGAAGTGGTGGAGAGCATGGTGCTGGGAGGGCCAGAAGTGGTTCCAGTGGTAGAGTGAGTAGTTTTGGGAGAGCCAGAGGTGGTGCCACTGCTAGGGTGAGTAGTGCTGGGAGGGCCAGAGGTGGTGGAGGACGTGGTCCTGGGAGCCTCTGAGGTAGTGTCAGTGTTGGACGGTGTGATGCTCAGCGGGCCAGAGGTGGTGCTAGTGGTATACTGAGTTGTGCTGGGAGCAACAGAAGTGGTGGAGAGCATGGTGCTGGGAGGGCCAGAGGTGATTCCAGTGCCAGAGAGAGTAGTGCTGGGAGCACCAGAAGTGGTGTCAGTGGTACAGTTAGTAGCACTGGGAGCAGTAGAGGTGGTGGAGGGCGTGGTGGTGATAGGGCCAGTGTTGGTGCCAGTGGTATAGTGAGTTGTGCTGGGTGCACCAGAAGTGGTGGATGGCATGGTGCTGGGAGGGCCAGAGGTGGTGTCAGTGGTAGAGTGAGTAGTGCTGGGCAGGCCAGAGGTGGCGGAGGGCGTGGTGCTGGGAGGGCCATTAGTGGTTGTATTTGACATGGCTGGTGGGCAGTTGCAGTTAGAGGAAAGGTCTGAGTAAAGCTGAGTTACAGTTGTATGAATAGGACATTGTGTTTCAGGAAATGCTTCAACTCCCAGAGTTCTTTGGAGTGCTTTCAAGTTCTGTGTCTCCAGATATTTTGGCCCATCAGCTGTATTGTTGCCCCAGTGTGCACTTGCCAGCCATTTTTTTTTACTGTGACTGTAGCAGCAGAATGCCGACCAGAGTACTGAAGGAATATTGATCTTTTTGTTCAGGATATTTCTGCTGCTGGGCTGTGCTCCAATCACTACAAAGCCTTCTACATTGCCATTATTGTTAATGCAATATTCATTCAACACACATTTGATGCACTTCTCCATATTATTCCAGCTTCCCTGGTTGAAGTTGTCTGTTTGTGGAACAATGTTAGTCAGGGTAAAAGTAGAGCTTTGTTCACTTTCAGTAGATCCATACGAGCTTGGAAATAAATGTCCTCTGTCAAACCCATGTGTGTTTTTATAATCATCGTTCCCGGCCTGATTTTTCAAAGTAATATTCTTTGCTACTCTCATGTTGTCATTGTTTTCAAGCTGTAAAAATAAATAGGGTACATTAGTGATCTATGCCTGGTTGCTGTAAAGTGGATCCTATTGAATTGTGTAAACACAGAAAGTTACAGAGTGTAAATACAATAAAATGACACCTTAATATAACACTTTATTTAGAAATTGTTACTTGAGTATTTACAAAGTATAAAAACTGATGTCATAATCTTGTTATGTGTGAATCTATTAGTGATGGGAAGTCCAGCCCTTTAGCAATAGGAGCAGCCGTAGCGCTTTGGCGTCAGCCAGTGAAATGCTGTAGATGGTACTGTGGCCACGTGTTGATTCATTATGATCAAGGTAGTAAATATATCTTATTTCAGGAATGCAGCAATGCAGCAATATGGTATCATAATATTTTATTTGAGCTTAAAATCATATATTACGATTGATGAGAATTACTATTACTGATACCTGTGGTTCAATCATCCAAATGCTGTTTGGTCTCTTGCCTCCCCCTCCTCTGTACTTTGCTGCAGAAAACACTGGAATCTTGTTGTGGGTGTCGTAGAGCGTCACAAACGTTCTGATGTCATTAAAGGTTTGGCAAATCAGTCTGTATCTGTTCTGGTCCAGGATCTTCCCTCCCTCCAAAATTCTCGGGATTCTTGGTGGAGTTTGCTGAAGAAAAAACTCATTACATTCTTCCACTGATGTCACCACTTTAGTTTCAGTGGGAATGATCGACAGAAGGAGGAGTACAGCAAGGGACAGAAGGTGCTCTACCTTCCTAAATATCATTTTCAAGCCCTCTGTCACCAGACAAGAGAAGAAATAAAGAATTTCATTACATTTACTCTGATTTCCCTGATTCCATGCCATACATACCAGCCAAAGGTTTGGACACATCTTTTCATTTAATGTTATTTTTTTGTTTTTACAACTTTCTACATTGTAGATACATACTGAAGACATCAGCTATACGAAGCAAGATATATTGAATTATGTAGCAAAGAAAACACTAATAAGTATCTCTAAATATGTCTTATAATTTAGACTCCTCAAAGTAGCCACCATTTGCTTTGTTGACAGTGCTGCAAACACTTGGCCTTCTCTCAATGAGCTTCATGATGTAGTCACCTGAAATGGTTTTCACTTCACAGGTGTGCCTTGTCCAGGGTCATTTGTGGAATGGATTAACAGAGATGTTCGCACGGCGCTGGCGGCACGGAGCACCGCTTTTGCCTCCACGAACACATCGGACTACAAACACGCACATTACCAACTCCGGAAGACGATCAAAGCAGCCAAACGTGAGTACAGGGACAGGGTGGAGCAACAGTTTGACAACCCTCGGAGTATGTGGCAGGGACTAAACACAATCACAGACTTTAGAGGGAAAACCAGCACACCGCAGACCACGGCCTCTCTGTGTGAGGATCTGAACGTATTCTACGCTAGATTCGACACAGCGAACACCATGAGACCGGACAGTGTGCGCACCGCGGATGACGTCAGTGCGCACACTGTGTCTGAGGAGGATGTGCGGAAGTGCTTCAGGAGGGTGAACGCACGCAAAGCTACTGGTCCGGACGGGATTCCCGGCCGCGTCCTCAAGTCATGCGCGGCTCAGCTGGCTGGAGTGTTTACACAAATCTTCAACCTTTCCCTCTCTCTGTCTGTAGTCCCAGCCTGCTTCAAAACGGCCACCATCGTCCCTGTACCCAAATCCTCCACCATCTCCTCATTGAACGACTGGCGACCTGTAGCCCTGACCCCCATCGTGAGCAAATGCTTCGAGAAGCTGGTCAGGGACTTCATCTGCTCTGCACTACCCGACTCACTGGACCCTCTACAGTTCGCATACCGCCACAACAGGTCCACTGATGATGCCATAGCCCTGACACTCCATGCTGCCCTGTCACACCTGGAGAAGAGAGACACGTATGTGAGAATGCTGTTTGTAGATTACAGCTCAGCATTCAACACCATCGTTCCCTCGAAGCTGGACAGGAAACTGCAGGATCTAGGACTGAGCAGCTCCCTCTGCAGCTGGATCCTTAACTTCCTGTCTGACAGACGCCAAGTGGTCAGGCTGGGCAGCGCCACCTCATCCCCCATCACACTGAACACTGGTACTCCACAGGGGTGTGTACTGAGCCCTCTCCTGTACTCACTCTACACCTACGACTGCACGGCCACTAGAAACTCCAACATCATTGTGAAGTTTGCGGACGACACTACAGTGGTGGGTCTTATCACCAACGGTGATGAGACGGCCTACAGGGAGGAGGTCAGCGCCCTGACCCACTGGTGTCAAGACAACCATCTCACCCTCAACGTCGCAAAGACAAAGGAGTTGATAGTGGACTTCCGGAGGTGCAGAGAAGTGCACACCCCCATCACCATCAACGGCGCTGCTGTGGAGAGAGTGAGCAGCTTCCGCTTCCTTGGTGTACATCTGGCTGAGGATCTTACGTGGTCAGTACACATAAACAAAACAGTGAAGAAGGCGCAGCAGCGCCTCTTCTTTCTCAGGAGACTGAAAAGATTTGGCATGAGCCCCCGCATCCTCAGGACCTTCTATCGCTGTGCCATTGAGAGCATCCTCACTGGATGCATCACCACCTGGTACGGCAACAGCACCGCTTACAACCGCAAAGCTCTCCAGAGAGTAGTGCGGTGTGCTGAACGGATAATTGGAGGTGAGCTTCCCTCCCTCCAAGACATCTACAGGAAGCGGTGCCTGAGGAAAGCGGAGAGGATCATCAAGGACTCCAGTCACCCCAGCCATAAACTGTTCAGACTACTTCCATCAGGAAGGAGGTTCTGCAGCATCCGGTCCCGTACCAGCAGACTGAGAGACAGCTTTTTCCACCAGGCCATCAGACTGCTGAACACGTCATAGACACCTCACCCTCACTACTGGAACTTCAACATTATGCACTCCATACTGTACATTAATGCCACTGTTTTGCACATGTCAACTACCGACCTCTGTATATTTTATATATCTTATTTTATTGTTTACTCTATTTCATTTGTAAAATATGTATATACACACTCACATACACACACACACACACACACACACACACACACATACACACGTAGAGAAACATATTTAGTATACACATCCAGTAATGCATATACTCTTATATATTGTACATATATTTATTACTTTCAGATTTAGCCATTCTTATATTTTGCTTTTTTTTACGTTATTGTATTTTTGCACAACTTTGTTGCTTGTGAAGCTCGCACACAAGAATTTCACTCACTGTACCAGTGTACCTGCACATGTGACGTGACAATAAAAGTGATTTGATTTGATTTGAATTTCTTGCCTTCTTAATGGGATTGGGACCCTCAGTTGTGTTTTGCAGAAGTCAGGTTGGTACACAGCTGACAGCCCTATTTGACAACTGTTAGAATTCATATTATGGCAACATAATATGAATTCTAACAGTCCGTTATTACTTTAAGAACTGAAGGTCAGTCAGTCCAGAAAATTGCTAAAACTTGGAATGTGTGGCCTCCTCGATCATCTGAGCTAAACCCACTCAGCATCTCTGGGAACTCCTACAAGACTGTTGGAAAACCATTTCAAGTGACTACCTCATGAAGCTCATGAAGAGAATGCCAAGAGTGTGCAAAGCAATGGGTGGGTATTTATATATATACATATACATATGTTAAAATAAAGGATGCTCACATTAAAAATGACCGAATGATATGATAATCATAGAGTTAAAGCATGCTATTTGTGTTGGAAGCCTTTCGTAATTGCAAAAACAAACATGAACGTTGTTTTGTTCTGTCATTTCTCCAAATTTATCAGCACTCAAATTCCAAATACAAAAATTAAAAAAAAAGAAATTCTTACTGTCTTTCGTCTCCTGAAAACCAGCTACATTGGTGTCCTCATAGGTCCATACAATGGTACAAACAAGACAGTCAGTAAGGCACAAGACTGTTGTCCTCAAATATAAACTGATCCCAATGAGGAAGTTTAATTTTTGCATCCAATAGACCATCAATGTGGACTTGAGCAGCACATTTCTCAATAGCCACGTTCGAACTGGCTGTAGGTTTCATTTGATCTCTTTTTATAATACAGAATGTATTTATTAAAAACCATTATGTTATTTTATTAATTAAAGTATAATTTCATATTAACCATAAATCATTGATAAGGTATCAATTCATGAAACTTCAGCTAAAAATTGTTACGGCACATTTTTAAAAATGTATTTTTTGATAAACATCAAACTATATAGAAAAGAGAGAGAGGACTGGCCTCCTAATGAGTACAGTTAGCAAAGTAAAATTTATGGGCTCCTGATTATGATGAGCTTCATGTGTCGGGAAAATATATATATATAATGCAGCTCGAGATCATAGTATATTAAGTATGGGCTTGAGCTGCAGACTTCAGAATGCACTTAAACTTTGACTGTGTGATCTGAAGGATTGAGATGATCCTTAAGCATTCAGTGTTTAACGTGATGAGCAGCATTTAAAATGAAAGGACACTATAGACAGAAATATAAAAATGAAACCTCAGTTGTTCTAAACTTGAATACAGTAAATATTTTAATGAAGTTAGCAAATTCTCTTTTAAATGTGATCTTTTAAACCTTAAACTGTCATTGTCACTGTGTTCCTCAGTGGGACTTACATATTTAATGCTTGAATAATATTGATGTGTCTGTTGGATCCACTGCATTTTGGAGTTTTTAAATCAATTCAACCATAAGCTTTTATGTAAAAATACTTCACAAATATTTGCTTTATCTGAATTCCTAGCAACACACACAATATATATGGTTAATATATATTGTAGGAACAACATCCAAGATCTCTCATCCAGAAAAGTATGTATATTTATACTATTTATATATCTATCTATCTATCTATCTATCTATCTATCTATCTATCTATCTATCTATCTATCTATCTATATATATAGATATATATATATAGATATATATGTATGTATGTATGTATATGTGTGTGTGTGTGTGTGTGTGTGTGTGTGTGTGTGTGTGTGTGTGTGTGTGTGTGTGTGTGTGTGTGTGTGTGTGTGTGTATGTATACGGAGTACTCTGTGTTTTTCTGTCTATACACATACATTTCAGCTCTATGTGTTGCTACTGGTTCCAGAACAGAGTTTAAATCAGGGAACATCTCATACTGAAGGTTAGTCTTTACTGCGGAGGCCTAATTTTGAGTCTGCCCCAGAACAGTTTCTATGTGTCATTCTTCTTCACTCTCTCCTTGCCATCCTGTCTGTACATATCCAATCAAGGCAAAATAGTTCTAAAAACATTCATCTTTCAAATCGTCTTTCTTCTAAAATCACTGAGGTTCTCTGGGCAGATAAGATTTTTTGCTATCTTGACTGATAAGATAAGATAACTCTTTATTGTCATTGCACAGTCATACATAGTACAGTAGTACAATGAAATTGGAAAAGGATAAGGATAATTGGATAAGGAGCCACACAAGGAAAGTTACTGATTGTTGCACCACACCCTCAGTTTGCAGCTGGGAGTGTGACAAACTGTAGAGCAGTTTCTGTAAAACAGAGGGTGAAATGTGCAGGAAAGTGGGAGCAAAGAGATGTAGGCATTTGAAGTGAAACAATATTGTGTGAAAAAAGTAGCAGCAGGAGTCACTGAAAATTTAAAGTTTTTCTTGTAATTAACATTTTGAACAGGTTTTGCAGAGCTGAGGACTACACAAGGGTTAATGTCTGAATTTCTGAAAAGCAGATTTCAAAGAAACCTCATATTCCTCTTTCACACTGACAGTTTTAAAGTTACAGTTTCATAAAGAAAACAAATATCTCAGTTGAAACAAAAAAACAAGTTCCAACAGTAATGGGTGTGGATAGAGATGATGTGTATTTGCATGAATTATACAAACCTCACATTTATGGTTAAAATGGCATCAATAAATAAAGAATAACAAAGTTTCCTTTTATGCATGACAGTCTTATACTCTGGTTTAGAGACTGTGAGTGCCAGACTGTTCTGCTTTTCTCTCGTTTGTTTCTGAGAAGTAAGGTTGTTCCCCTCAAATATAAACTGACCCTAAGGAGGAAGTTTTATTTTTGTGGATAACAGTGTGTTGAAATGGATTTCCTCAATGCATTTTATGCAGTTTTACATGTTTTGTTCCCCAAATTAAGGCTGACTGCTGCTTTTATTTTTAAACCTTCTGTAATAAAGGTTTAAAAATAATAATCACATAATTACTTTTCTAAAAAAGTAATTAACGCCAGAATTTCTACAACCATCAAACAGCTAAAACAGTAAATGAGAGCAGGTACACGGATTCTGCACAAAGACGTAAGCGCAAAACGCGGACTCAACGCATCCGAATCAGTGAGAATCCGTGGCCTTTCTCACCCGACGGCACATACGCAGACGCGGGCGCTTGTCAGTTATTCATTTGTAAAAAATGTTTGGAATCATGTATGATTTTCGTTCCACTTCTCATGTGTACACCACTTTGTATTGGTCTTTCACGTCGAATTCCAATAAAATTAATTCATGTTTGTTGCTGTAATGTGACAAAATGTGGAAAAGTTCAAGGGGGGTGAATACTTTTGCAAGCCACTGTATATGTAATGGATATATATGAATAAATATAAGATATAAGCTATATACGATATCTAAGAGAAACACAGCAGTTCGTACCATTTCAGGTTTACTTTATAGGTTCACAGAGTAGTGGAAACAAGATAGTCTGTGCAGTGCAGCGTCATCCTCCATAAATATAAGCTAAGCTCAAAGAGGAAGTCAATATTTACTCAGCAGTTTGCCAAAAGGTGTTAATCGTGATTGTTATCAGTTTTACACTGTATTCAAAACATCTATGGTCACCAGTGACCTGCCATAGCTTCCTTTTTCTCGCTCTTTCAACAAACAACACACATTAAGGTCATAAATGTTAGCCTTACTGGAGAAAATACTTCAGGGTTTTACATTAATTTGACCTTCTTCTTGTCAAAGTAAACAACTTGAGATGTACTGTCACAATAATGTGACTTAATTGATTGAAAATACTTATACAGCAGTTTTAGTTTTGTGGTACGCGACTTTATGTTATTTTCAGCATTTTCCGCTTTTCATGTTTTTCTTGGAAAGATTATGTGTGAAATGCAAGGCCATCATAGAGTTACTGTCCCTGTCACACTGTCGTTTCCTGTTGTTTATGTGTTACCACTCTTTGTACATTGCAAACAGGCAAGAAACCGAATCATGTTAGAAATTAGATCTAATCTAATATGAATAACTTGAGTTTTTAAAAAAATCCATGAAGCTATTTTTCCCTTTGATTTTTCATTTGACACATGGCTCTGATTGCCATGGAAGTGTGAATGTTTCAAGCACATTTGTATCCAAGAAAACAAATGTGCAGTAGAAACATATCTGGGATAAGGAAAGAAATTTTATTTCCAATGGAAATTAGTGCTGTACAGCAATTTAACGTTTCTATCAGTGTTTCTATCAATGTATCTATCAACATGGCAAAGAGCAAAAAGGCAGAACTGTTACCAAGATGATATCATCCAAAACAGCAGCATTTGGTCCTGCAGTCGCCATTAAAACCTTTACTTATCACAAGAAGCTAACAGGAATCCTGCATTAAGCCATCTATTTAACAAGCTCCAACATTAAGTAATGAGAACTTTGTAATAAAAAAGAAAGAAAAAGGAAAGAAAAATACCTCAGGTATACATCGTAGGTAATTATTTATGGTTTAAAAATTTGCATTTATTATTTCAGAATAACAAAGATCACAAAGATCTTTAGCATCATGCTTATTTTTTATGCATGATTAGCAATTTATGAAAATGTTGGCTTCCACTCCAAGAGTGCAAATGCGAGTGTGTTCAAGAGGCGTGTGTGAGTGTAGACGGCGTTTTCGTTTGTGTGACCCACAGGATTGTTGTTGCCCTTCCCCACTCTTGGATTCCCTGGACTTTTTCCCCTTGCACATTTTGTATGTAGCACCTGGTGTGGTTGTAAACAAACTGTTCAACCTTTTTTTAACTAAGTTCTGCACTTCAGTTCATTCCTGCTTTTTGACAGTGTGTGTGTCAGTAAATTAGTGTCCACTAAGAACCCTAATGTGGAGATGAATGAAATAAACAAAGCAGTTAGTTGGGGTGGTGCAGAATCATCCTCCCTAAATATAAACTAGGCTCAAAGACGAAGTCAGTATTTACTCAGCAGTTTGTCAAAGGCTTCCACTTTTTTAATTGAAATTCAAGCGGCTCTTGTCCAATGAACAGCTTGAAATAGTACAAAGGTAAGTGCTGAAATTCGAGAGCTTAAGAAAAAAAGGTAAGGTTACCCAAAACTGAAATATAACCTAAATTTCAAGATTACACAAAAAAGGCCTTTTTCAGAGAGCAGGAAGTGGGTTAACAATTTCAAGCTGTTTTTCAGAAATGGATGTTGATCAAGCCTTAAAAGTTGGTTTCACCAATTGCAATAGTTGTCCCAAACTTTCTTGATTACTACAAACCTCTCTGTCTTCAGAGAGCGGGATTGTAGAAGTAGTGTTGGAACACACTGTGGTACCGCAACCTTGTGAGTATTATTTAAACAGTACTGTGCTGCAGAAAGTAGTGTGTTTTTAAAAATAAAAAAGGAAATGAACAATGGAAGAGAGACATCATAACACATAAGAGTGCAGTTCCTTCCTACAGAGAAACTGAGAAGAAAGTCAGCGTGTCAGTGAGTACAATTTTCTTCACCATAAAAAGACTCTGAGAAAATTTAGGAAACTCTGACTTAATAGTGTTCATAGTAAGCAAGTCTGTTTCCACTGTAAAGGGAACACTGCAAAAAAGACTGCTGTGTGTGCATAAGAGTCTTTTGGGAGAAAAGACTTTTAAACTTTTAGACTTTTGAATTTTATATTCATTTGTCCTTCTTTATGTTAACAATTCGAGATGTATTGTCACACTAATGTGTTTTGTTGATACAGCAGTTTTGTTCTCATAGTTAGCTAATTTATTTTAGTCTGCATGTTCTGCTTTTCTTGGTTGTTCTCTGAAATATTTTTACTGTGAAATGCAAGGCCTTCATTCAGTTTCTGTTCCCGTCATCTTGTTGTTTCATGTTGTTTTTGTGTCTCTTTGTATGTTGATCTGAAACAGGCAAGAAACAAAATCAGAAATTAGAGGAGCAGTGCTGAAGATGATGGTGTCATAGTTTAACACTGAGTCTGTCTACAGGAACATGGTGAATAGCCAAGAGGTGGAGCTGTTACAGAGACAGTATCATCCAAAACAGCAGCGCTTGTTCCTGTAATCAGCATCAAAACCTTTACTCAGAAAAGGCTAACGGTAGTAGTAAGTACCTACTTAGCGAGCTTCAACATGAGGTAAAGAGAACTTTGTTAAAAAAGCAATTATCAAAATATAATCAGGAATAAACATGTTGTAAACAAGATGCAGGTGAATAACGCTGGAATCACACGGGGACAGGCTCCTCTCCACAGCTCACTCTTCTCGCCCAGAGAAACACGCCAGACTTCAGCGCAGAGGATGAGACAGGTAAGAAATCATCAGGGAAATAAAAGGCAGACTGACCAATCGGAGGAGTGATCTCTATTGCAGCTGGTTCAATGCTCAGGTGAAGAATGAAGGTAAGATCTCTGTATAAGAAGGAGCCAGATGACAAACAGGTGGACTTCATTGCCTCAGGTGAGCACAGAACGAGGCAGAGTAAGGCGTGGTTAGAACACGCGCACATGCACACGCACACTGAAAGAGAGAGAGAGAAAATAGCAGTTATGCACAGGTATACTGGAGGACCATAACAACGTGGCAATGACAAAACTGGAACTAAAACTTAACAAATACTGTAGGTGAACTCCTGACCAGAAACATTATTTTAATAGATTATATCTGCAGCTTGTGCATCATCATTGCACTGAAAGAAAGAAGCTTCTGAATTCAAGTCCACCATCAGGGCATGATCTTTCCATGTTTCTGTGAGTTTCTATGCTCTGTGTACTCTGACTTCCTAAAGACATGCAGTTACCGGGGTTCGGTCAACCAGACCATAATTGTAGCCTATATTACCTGAATGTGACTGGTTGTTAGCTCTGTGAGAGGCTGGCGACATATCCAACCCCAAGACAGGTGGGATAGGCTGCAGCTCTGCCCCTGACCAATAATAAGTGGAATAGAATGGATGGATGAATTATTGAAATATACATTAATAAAAATAGACCTTTAACTAAGTGTGCTTAGTTTCCTTTAATGATAAATAACACAATGATATAACAAAACTTGTTTTTTTAGTTTAACTTTGCCAATCATTTTAAATTAATAATAATGTTGTGTTGTTTATTCAACCCTGAGTTTTGTCTGTAGGTTTCCTCAGTTAATCATCAACAAGCTTTCCTAGGAAAGTAAGTTTACCTCGTGATGTGATCTATGGTACCCGTCTGTCAGAGGGAGACTGCTGAGAAAACATTGGCATGAAATAATCAAAGTGACATGGGCAAAAATGTCAGGTCCGTCCATTTCGCAATGCTTCTAACATTTTTTTTAATAAAAAATCATCCGGTGCTATTTTATTTAAAAGAAATGAAGCCATTATTACATTAAAAAGTAAATACATCTCAGGTTTAACATAAACATGGCAGACAAATTAATGGAAAAACCTTAATCAAATAAACACAAAGTTAGATTGATCACCTTACTCAGGTGCACACATGCTTCCTTCTCACATAAACATGTATAAAAAGCACATACTTTTATATAATCCTCTGTTAGCACATGTAAAAAAAAAACAAAAAAACAAAAAGGAAAAGGAAAAAAAACAAAAACATAAATCAATGCTACAGTATGTAGGCATGAAACATCCAGTACTAAGACAGCTGGTATATATGTGTGTGTTCATCATATGAGAAATGCCAAGCAGGGAAGAGTACACAGTAACTAAACTACTGCTGCAGCATGTGATAACAACTTTATTATGAATAAAAAATAAAACACACAATGAGAAAAATAGGCTAAAAACACAACGAATACCATAAATTCTGGTGGGGACTGGTGTATTTGATGTGGAAGTAGAAGACACAGGTGAGGAATCTGAAGGGGTAGCGGTGGTTGTAGGAGGAGTAGATGTAGTCTCTTTCATTCCACTGTTGTCGGCATTGGGCTGCACAGACACATTCTGAGTCAAACTGAATGGCATTTATGTCTTTATGACATTGTGTTCCAGAAATGCTTCATTTCCCAGAGTTCTGTGGAGCTCCGTCAGGTTCTGTGTCTGCAGATGTGTCCGGCCAGCATCTGTGTTGTTACTCCAGTGTGCGCTTGCCAGCCAGCTGTTCTGACTGCCTCTGCTGCAGCAGGAAGCCGACCAGAGCACCGAAGGAACATTGATCCTGTTGTTGAGACTGTTGTTGCTGGGCTGTGCTCCGATCACTACAAAGCCTTTGTTGTTGATGTTGTTAATGCAGTAATTATCCAGAATGCATTTGACACATCTCTACATTTTTCCCCAGCTTCCATGATTACATTTTTTTCTTGTGGAACAGCATTAGTCAGGGTAAAGGTAGATCTTTTGTCACTACATCAGATCTATAAGAGCTTGGAAATAAATGCCCTCTGTCGAACTCTTGCTGGTTGTAGTAATCAGTGTTTCCAGCCTGGTGCTTGTAGATGTTCTTGTTGTCATCATCAGTTATGTTTTCAAGCTATAAAAATCAAAACAGTTCATGAGTCAGTCATGCATTGCTACTGCAAAGTGGATTACATGTAAATGTATTACTTGGTAAAAAAAAAAAGGTGAATAATTTAAACATTATAATACATCTGTCTTATGCTATCAGCTGTACATATTTTATTGCATTTGTATTTGCATTTTGCAAAGCAAACTTGAAAACTTTGGAAACTTTGTAAAACTGTTTTACTATTACATAGTAAATACAATGAGTGCTGCCCAATATCACAGAGTAATATAAAAAAAATGTAGAACCGTAATAACTCATAAACAGGGTCACTGAATAATAAGTAAACGTTATTGTAGTAGTGGGTGCTGCTGTTCCAGTAGCACATTACAGTAGCTCTGTGGGCTGATAGTTACATTTTTATACATAAAGTTCTGTAATTAGCACTGGCTGTGAATGTTATTATACTAAGATTAAACATTAATAGATTAATTTTCTGTCATGCAGCACGGCAGCAGCAACATATTTAATTACAGCTTAAAAAGATGTATTAAAACTGATGACTGTTACTAATAATGATACCTGTGGTTTAATCTTCCACAGAGGTTTGCGTCCCTCGCTTCCACCTCTGTACCCTGCAGCAGAAAAAACTGGGATTCTGTTTTGGGTGTCATACAGCATGACAAACCTGCTGATGTTTCCTAAAGTCTCACAAATTACTTTGCATCTGTTCTGATCCTGGATGTTCCTTCTGTTAAGATTCATAAATTGAGGGGGATTCCAAAATAACGACCACTGATCCGGCCGGGTAAAGTTAGACGACATTTTAATGAATACACGCAGCGTGGAGCCAACACTGTACAGATTCAGTGTTGAACTCTCTTACAATAGTCAGAACACAGTATTTATAGGGGTGAAATAGTACAGCCCCCCTTCTGTTGCCAGGCAGACACAATATCTCCTACATCAATCCAAAACCGCAATGACTTTTAACATAGTTTAAAAGAACATCGTCTCGTCTCCATCCAGGTGCTTCCCCTCAGCTCGCCTTCGCTGTCGCTTGTCTCTGGAACATCCTGCACCTGCTTCTTCATCAAACAGTCACATATGCACGCACAATTTTGCAGTTGCAAGCAAAACATGATTAACTTTTACCTATATAACTGAGTCTATCTACGATGTGTGTATGTGTGTGTATGTGTCAGCCTCTGCTTGCACTTTGTTTCACCTCTCAGCTCCCCAGCTAGACCTTGTAACCTTTCCACTAGACAGAAGGCCAGCACGTACACAACTGGAACTATATGTGTAATTTCTAGACTAAATGTCACACTCAAATGATGTTACTCAAAATATAAACGAGACTGCTTAACTCTTAAAACTTAAAACTTTAAAACTTAATCAAAGCTTACTCAAAGATATAAATGCATAATAAAATAACCTGCTCAAAATACTTGCACTCAGACTCTGCTTTCGGTTTCACTTTTGCAAAGCATACTCTGCACAAGCCTGTGTTTCCTGTCAGCCTGCAACTCAGCCTCTCACCCACTGAAGTCTGGACTTCAGTGTAAGAATATAAAAACATTCAAAAGCCTTTAAAATTATAGATTCACCTCAACAGTTTAAAGTGGTTCTTACTGGACCTGTAATAAAAGCTTAATTGGGTGCCAATATGTTTAAACATCCAAATGCAATATCAATATTAATAATTAATGGAATAATCATAATGATTATAAAAAATAGCAGCAAATAATAGCAGCATAATATTTTACTATTCCTGACACTTCCCACTAAAATTTCTAAATTTCTAAATGGACTAAAATGGACAGAAGGAGGAGAGCAGTGATACATCATCAGCGAGCTGTGTGTCATCAGGTAATGGGAGAAAAAAAAGTATTACATTAGACCTACTTCCTTCATTTTTCATGTATATACTGCTACATAACATGGTGAATATTCTAATTAAATATAACCAAATATTTGTGCTGCTTTAATCTAATTAATGTATACTTTATATTGTACAGCTTCTTGTGACTGTTATGATAACTAAAGAAATTTCGCTTTATTTTGTTGACTCCAAGTGTGTGTGTGTGTGTGTGTGTGTGTGTGTGCACATCCACTAAGATGACCAGTTTCCTTTATAGGTTAACAGAGCAGTGGAAACAAGATATATGGTGTGGTGCAGAGTCACCCTCCTTAAATATAAGTTAGGCTCAAAGAGGAAGTCAGGATCTACTCAGAGTGTGTGTGTGTGTGTGTGTGTGTGTGTGTGCGTGCGTCTATGTCAGGGGTGTCCAAAGTCCGGCCTGCGGGCCAAATGCGGCCCGCGGTCCATTTTTAATTGGCCCTCAAGTAATTTTATAAATAGAATAGAATATGGCCTGCACTTCAACTTTTGCTTGAGTGTATTGCACTTCTTAGTTTTAACACCAGGGGAGCTACTGTTGATCAAGGCAGTTGCTCTACCAAAAAGGACAATCACAGAAGAAATTTACCCCCAAGTTACTAAACATGGCAGAACCAAAGAAGCCAAAGGTAGAAAGTGAGTGCAGAAAATTTCAGACACGGTGGGAGAGTGAATATTTCTTCAAAGAACTCAAGGGGACGTGTGTCTGTTTGATCTGCACTGAAACTGTGGCAGTTATGAAAGAGTATAATATACGACGTCATTATGAAACCAAACATCAGGCCTATGCATCCTACACTGGTGCTGAGCGAGAGCAGAAATTAAAGCAAATGCTAGCTGGCCTGCGGGGTCAGCAACAGTATTTTTTCGTGCTCAAATTGTGGACGAGAGCACGAGCACTTTAGGTGAGTAAAAAATATATTCCACAGTACCCGTGTGTTAATGTGCAGGTACACATGCTTCAAATATCAATAATGCGCATCAATTCTGTCACTACGCTGCTTTTGCGCACCACTTTCTTATATGCGTTTTTCTTGTTAACACACACAGAGTACACACTGCTGTGCACAGCGCGCGCACTCGCAAAGTCAGCTGATCTCATCTGATGCAGAGCTGCTCCTTGATCAAGTGACATTTGTCTGGATTTTTGGCACGAGTGGCGATCAGCACCGCGGCTGGATGGCCCGATTTACATACCCAGCGCAGCTGATACTCACCAGAATAATTTACTAAAATTATATGCACTCCTGTTATTAAGTCCAGTTCAGTCTGTTAATGTTGATAACAGTTTCAAACGAACGTTAATAGGTGTGTTGCTAAGCCTAAGAACTTAAATAACAAGCTTGAAATGTACCCGTCCCATTTTCCCCTTTATTGTTTTTCTCAGTGCTGTAAATCTTCTGTCCAAGAAGAAATCTGAGGCTGCTGTTCTGAGAATGAGCTACCAAAGCTTTTTCTGAATAAATCAATAAAGATCCATTTATGGAAAGCTGTGATGAAGGCAGTTTTGTCTTTAATGATATTCAACAATATAACACATTTGACCACTTTTAAATGATTTTTCTAACTTTAATACAGTAAAGTTAAGATTATATACCTAATTTCTAGTAAGTGGCCCAGCCCCTCCTAGATTTTTATGTATGTGGCCCTCAGTGAAAAAAGTTTGGACACCCCTGGTCTATGTGGTATGGATGGACATTTGACCTGACACTGTACCTGGGCTCCGGGGACATTTCGACTTTTTGCTGTGTATTCATGTGTCCCCCTAAAACATGACTCGTAAATGCATTTTTAAGTGTCTAAATAATCATTTTTTCTACTTCTTATGAGGTCATTATTTATCTTTTGACCTGTATTTGCTTAAACTGTAGTGTAAATTCATTTATTAAACTATAATTAAAAGATTTTCTGATTTTCTTAAAAGTCCACCTATACCCCTCAGCTGATTTTTGTGTATTCCAGTTTATTGCACAGCGACGTTTTGAGTTAGAGTGGATGTGTGTAAGTACTACAATTTAATACACATTTTCAATACACACGGCTGGAAGTCATTGTGATTGGTAAGCTATATATATAGGCGGTACCTACAGGAATCGACTTCGTGCGCGTGCCCTTTAACAAGTATATGTCGACGGCAATACGAAGACTGACTAAAAGCACAAAGGTAAGCCTTTTTTAATGTAAAATGCACCATGACTTTAATACTATATGAAATTATAGGTGCACAGGCCTATATTAACCCTTTAAAGCCGGTCGGAGCGGACACGCTCCGTTTTGCGTAACTATTTTTAAATCCCTGTAGCACTGCAACCACGTAAGCTAGCGCGATATTTTTTTTTGCATATGAAACCGGAGGAGTTGTACTTACATCTTATGCCATCAGCTTGTCCTAGGTCACAGTTTCCTTCCACATATAGCTTTGCAAAAACTGCATAAAAAGCGCTTGCAGCAACAAAAACATAATATTCCAGAAACACGCTTTGCCGATCCGATCAGCTGTTCGTAACACTTCCTACATCCATCAGCGTGAACTCTCGCATGTCCTCCATGACCTGCCCGAAACTGGAAGTGACGTCATTTTGCGGAAATGTAGTTTTTTACCACCAGGGCCTCATGAGCCTATACTGGTGTTTTTAAAAGTTATGTTTGACTTTATGACTTTCTGTGTCGTTTCTGGGATGCTTAGGACTCATATTGCACTGCTGGAAATAGTTTATTTTGATGCATATGCTGTTTTTTTGCAAATTTGCATTATAATATTTATTTTTGTTTTTCCTGCAGTATATGTAAATTGGTGTATTTCAAAAATAAAACTATGAAGACACTTAAAATAAATTTCCTGTGGTGGGAAACTAGTTTGTGCAACTTTTCTGTATTTACAGTTTTGAGGGATAAGCCTCTTAAATTTCTCTAACTAGAAATATATGTTAAAAAAACAAAAACGATTTTCAAATTTTTTGTAGTTTATTGCACTTTTTTGCAATTTATGTACTTACTATGCACTTAATGCATACATATTATTAAAATTTGGGCTATAAAGGTTGTATTGATGTATATCAACTTGAAATGCTCCCAAAAATGGCACTACAGCATGTAAAAATATAATATAAGCTCTGGCGGACTTGATTCTATGGTAGGTCTTAAAGGGTTAAACTGGTTTAATTTATGCTTTATGGACTGTTAGTTAGTTTTTGAAGAAGTAAAACTGCCTCAGTGTTTGTCATTGAGTACATAAAATAGGGCTGACGACTAACCGCGTCAACGCGATAAAGCGGGCTAACCCGTGTTAGGATTTACTCGGTGTTAAAGCATTAATGTGGCTTAAACGTGTTAATGCCGACATCGCGACTAACGCGATTAACAATTAAACCAGCGCAGTCTGAGTCAAAATCCCTGATGTCGCTGTCAGCTAATTTCGGGCAGTTTGTCCAATGTCTGTCCATTCTGCTGACAGCCCTAAAATAAAAGCAAGGGGTATAAGTGTATTGAGTCGTGTATTTATTTATATGCCTGAAGAAAAAACTTCTTACAGTTTTGATGCCTAAGCTTTCTCAGTACTTGTATCACTCTCTGCAGTCGCCATTACAGAAATGTCACATGTCGCCATTTTGAGAACTAGGCCTTTAACATTTTAAAAGAAGGCATAAATTAGGACTATGAATAAGTCAGCTGTGTTTATGCTGTAAACTACAATACTGCTAGTTCTACTACTACTGATGATGATGACGATAATCGTAATACTTTATATGCTTTGGTATGTTAGCAGAGACACAGAGTTTATCATGACAGCCTGAAGGTGTTCATGTTTGAATTCAAGTTTGATGGAAAACTCTGGTGGTGCGTATTATATCAGTGTAGTTTGATTAAGATTAAATTACACATTGCTTTTGATTTATGAAAAAAAAGCTTCCTAACAAAAACTAGTTAAGCTAATACTTTTTTGCCTAACCCCACAGTGTGGATGCATCTCAAGAAGATGGGTCATTAGGCAGACTTGTCAACAACAACCATATCAGTCCAAGTGCTAAGATGAAAATATTAAATATCAATGGAAAGCCCCATCTATGCTTATTTGCAAGCAGAGACATAAGTCCAGGCGAAGAAATAGACTATAATTATGGTGACTCGGATTGCCCCTGGAGATGCAAGGTATTTCTACAATTGTACTTTTTGGAACTGATAAATTGCATACCGTAAGCCATTTTTACATTTGTACCTACTCAAATTGGCTTAACGTGACTTAGGGCATCTAGTTTTCCATTGAAATTGAGTATCACCTACTGTGCCTGGGGTCACTATAGCAATGCAGCCGAGCATCCAGTGATATAAATGCCACAGCAAGCATGGACGTCAAGGTGACAAAATGCCTGCTGCTCAGTCTATACTTTAGTGTTCAATTCAGGGATCACGCTGTTAATTTTGGTAGCCATTTCAAACATTTCAGAGTTTCAAAAATGATGGCTTGGATTTTCATGAAGGAGGCGCACTCATAACTTATCAAGTGACACCATTGACCAGCCACCTGGTGGCATTCAGTCTGTCTATGTCAAATTTTCTGATCACTTTGGATCACTTGGAATTTGGTGCAGTCGTTACTGAAAAACTACATGGTACTATAACCTACTGGAAAAACAGGGGTAGGTACTAATGGAAAACAGGCAATTGTGATGGCTGCCACATCAAAGCTCTCTAAAAGCACTAAAAAAAATATCAGCAGGTATGCAGAAATAAAAAATGGCTTTCGGTTTCTAAATTTTAACAGTGATTGATGTTTAATGTGATTCTAGCCTCTTTAGTTAGATTCAGTTTAAATTTTGTCCCTCGAGGATAAATGGACCCTAGTGATAGTTCGTTGCTGCTACAGGTGATTGTTTTACTCCTTTAGCAATGGCTTAAAAAAGATTAAAGAAATCACACGGACTATTTTTCTCTTAATCATAGGGCCTTAAATTCTCTATACATGACAGTGAATATTTTAAAGACATTAGCTTGAAACTTATCTTTCTCATACAGTTTCTTTAATGTTTCAAAAGCCTCTTCAAAAATGCACTGTATTTTCATTCTCTATCTGTTACACCACACTGTTATTGGGGGACTCCGTCAAAGTTTGCTTCATGGTGACATCACTCTGGTTTTAGGAGGGGTCTTCTCTTATTTTTTGACAGTTTGACCTACAGCACGCAGAACTGACTGCATGTGCTTTGTTTCTATGTTGAAATGGTTTGAAACTCAGGCTTGAACATTAAGATAAGAAGTTGTAGTGTAGCGGAAGCTGTAGTTGCCAGATACAACTCGGGTGAGAGGCAATGTACACCCATCATATTTGGAATAGGTTCCAGCCGCAAGGATAAGCAAATAAGGAAGGATTGTTTTTTGTTTTTTTGTTTTTTTGTTTTTTTACACTCTGACCCACTCCACACAGATAAGAATGCATGTGCCGTTTTTAAGAAGCTGCAGTGTTTTAACTCAATTTGCTATTCTAGATAACAACAAAGTGAAAGAATCAGTTCCCCTAATCCCAGTAAAATGGTTCCAGTAGAAAAAAGTGAAGAGGTCGATTGCGTTCAAATTTTATACTGGGATGAAGTGTATTAGTTGATATCTGCAACTGAATTGAAAACACCTCACCTTTCCAACTGTCCAAAACAAATAAATGTTGTAATATTTTGCTAACAGTGTCACAGTCATCGTCTGGTGTGCACAACAATATCTTCTTTGGACAAGTGCATTCAGTGTGTGAGACCGGTTTCCTCCCTCAAGTGGCTTGGCTATAAGTGCAAAGGTGAGACATTTAGTGAATAGGTACAGTATATAGTAAAAAGCATTAATAGAGTTCAACAAGTTAAGACTAGCTGAAATGAACACTGCTCCCTTTTTAATCAGTGGGTGGTCACGTCTAATTAAAGAAATGTAGTATTACCTTTTTGGTGCAGGACCTTGTAAAAATGGTATACTTGGGATTGTCCTCAATTCCCCATTCCATAACATAAACTGCTCAAAATAACAAAGGGAACACTTAAACAATGCGATGTAACTCCAAGTCAGTCACACTTCTGTGAAATCAAACTGTTCACTTAGGAAGTAACACTGACAACCAGTTTCACATGCTGTTTTGCAAATGGAGTAGACAACAAGTGGAAATTATAGTCAATTCACCATAATAAAGGACTGGTTCTGCAGGTGGTGACCACAGACCACTTCTCAGCACCTATGCTTTCTAGCTGATGTTATGGTCACTTTTGAATGCTGGCGGTGATTTCATTTTAGTGGTAGCATGAGACAGAGTCTACAACCCACACAAGTGGCTCAGGTAGTGCAGCTCATCTAGCGTAGCACATCAATGTGAGCTGTGGCAAGAAGGTTTGCTGTGCCTGTTAGTGTAGTGTCCAGAGCATGGAGGTGCTACCTGGATGTGGAGTAGGCCATAGGAGGGCAACAACCCAGCAGCAGGACCGCTACCTCCACCTTTGTGCAAGGAAGAACAAGAGGAGCCCTGCAAAATGACCTCAAACAGGCCACAAATGTGCATCTGTCTGCTCAAATGGTCAGAAACTGACTTCATGAGGGTGGCTTGAGGGCCCAGCGTCCACAGGTGGGGATTGAGCTTGCAGCCCAACACCATGCAGGACATTTGGCATTTGCCAGAAAATACAAAGTTTGGCAACTTCGGCACTGGCACCCTATGCTCCTCACAGCTGAAAGGAGGTTCAAACTGAGCACATGTGACAGTCTGGAGATGCCGTGGGGAACGTTCTGCTGCCTGCAACATCCTCCAGCATGATCATATTGGCAGTGGGTCAGTAATGGTGTGGGGTGGCATTTCTGTGCCTGCCAGAGAGCCTGACTGTCATTAGGTAACAAGATGAGATCCTCAGACCCTTTGTGAGACCACATGCTGGTGCGTTTGGCCCTGGGGTCCACCTAATGCGAGACGACACTGGGCCTCATGTGGCTGGAGTATGTCAGCAGTTCCTCCATTACAAAGGCATTGATGCTATGGACTGGCCCGCCTGTTCCCCAGACCTGAATCCAATTGAGCACATCTGGGACATCATGTCTCACTCCATCCACCACAAACTGTCCAGGGGTTGGCGGATGCTTTAGTCCAGGTCTTGGAGGAGATCCTTCAGGAGACCGTCCGCCACCTCATCCCGAGCATGCCCAGGCATTGTAGGGAAGTCATACAGGCATCTGGAGGCCACACACATTCAACTACACACTTTCATGCCATTCAACTACCTAAAGAACAAAGTATTTAATAAGAATAATTCATTCATTCACATCTGGGATGTCCTTTTGGGGGGGTTAGCAATGTATGTGTAGTCATTAAAATATCCTTAAGTGTGAACAGTTTGTTTTTTTGTTTTTTTTTTCAGCATTTGACATTACTGCAATGGTTTGACAAAAACCTACTTCACTTAAATAAAACTGCAAAGCTAAATTAAGTCTATCAAAATGTTTCAGTTTGTTTAGGGGTCTGGCACAAATCCTGCCTTGCAAAATTGGCAAATCAGAATTGTCACCAGTCAACACAGGTGTGTATCCCATTCATATTTGGCTTGACTTTTTTTCAGTTTATTTTTTACCTGTCTAAAGTATTGATCAATTAAAATAACTTTTATTCTTACATTCCAGAAAGAAGAAATTTCTGAATATTCAGGGGAGGATGGATTGCCACATTCAGTTCTGGATCAAATATCAAGCGATGATGATGGCAACCACAGCATATCAGAAGAAGAATATGTGCCAGATTCAGAGTCATATGATGAAGATTCAGATGAAGACATCTCATTATTGCCAAGCACATCAAAAGGTCTGCTATGCCAAGATGATATCTCCAAAGCGCATGAACAATCAGATTCAACGAATTTAATCCACAACTTGACAAAGGACAAGCCAGAAGATAAAAGTGAGCTTTGCGAAACTGAATCAGAAAAAATGACTTTAAGTAAAAGAAATTACTGCTATTTTTGTGGCAAACCACAAGCTAAAATTTCCCGCCACCTGAAAATGCACAAAACAGCTCCTGATGTTGTGCATGCATTTTCCCTGCCTAGAGACTCAAACGAGCGTAAAAGCCTGTTAGAGAAATTGAGAAATAAGGGAAATTTTAAGCATAATGCTGCAGTTTTGCATGGTGGAGTGGGACCGCTGAAAGTGAAGAGAAGACCCAAGATTAAAGCAGTAGAGGGAAAGTTTGCTCATTGCTTTTATTGTCAAGGGATGTATGTTCGCAAGGATCTTTGGAAACATGTCCGCAGATGTACTAACAAACCAAAAGATGACACGGATAAAGAACCTGGAAGAACCAAAGTACTCGGCCTGGCTTTAACTCTGGAGTCTCAGTGTTATCCGCAGGTGTCAAGTGGAGTGTGGAAGGTTCTTGCTGTTATGAAACAAGATGAGATTGCCTCAGCTGTGCGAAATGACTTTACTGTTATTCAGTTTGCCCAGTCCCTCTACAATAAACATGGACAAGACCCTACAAAGTATGATTATATACGACAGAAGCTTCGTGAAGTGGGACGCTTGTTGTTGTGTCTGCGTACAGAATTCTCAGTGCATAACATGGAAGAAGCTATTAAGCCTGCTAACTTCCAGAGAGTTGTGCAAGCAGTAAAGAAAGTTTCAGGTTTTGATGAAGAGACACTGTCATACAAAACTCCAAGCCTTGCGCTGAAACTGGGATATGCACTGCATAAAATGTCTGACATTATCCATTGTCGTGCCCTCATGACAGAGAATGAAGCCCTAATCAAGTCCACTGATGCGTTCAAGAAGTTGTATGTCTCCAAATGGTCCGAGATGGTGTCTCACCGTGTTCACCGCGAATTCTACAGATTACCAGTTCCCACAACACAGCTGGCCAAGATTTCCAAACTGCTTTTAACACTGGAAAAAGGACATCTTTCCCAGATCCAGGGGAAATCACTGGATGAGATCGAAATTGAAGGTTTGTATTGAAAGGAGCAAATATTAGGGCAGTAGCTGAATATTATGCTTTATCAACAGAATTAAAACCTAAAAGCACAGACCATTCTGTTAAATGTCCATGATTTAAGGTTCTTGAAGTCTATTGTTTCATCACTTTGCAACATTTGGCAAACTGCAGAGTGGTGGCCTTAAATAGTAAAACTATGTACTGTGGAAAAAGTATAATTTCCAGTATTTGTTCTGTATTTTGTCATATCTCGTTGTTAATGTGAGGTTTTTGGGGGGTGTGTGTTTGTTTTTTTTTTTTTGTTTTTTTTCCCCACAATTTCTCAGATGAAATTGCATTAAGTGATGCTGAAACAAAGGACAGTGAGAGTGAATCAGATGATGATGACACAGCACTCACAATGTCGGCGTGTGGCACCAGTGAGCCTGTACATGCAGTAGCTGATTCCACAAACACAGCACAGCTCCAAGACACTGTAGATTGTGGTAAGTTACCACTAGCTTGGTTTCTGTGGATAAAATGTTTGTTACAAATATTAAAACTTAATCAAATTGTGTAATCAGCAGATGAAGGACCACTCACAATGCCTGCAGCAAGTGAGACTGCTGCTCCCTCTGAAGGTAAGGGGTGCAGTTGGTTCTCTAAGCTTATGGACACGTTCTTTGTAATTTCATTGCAATTCTGTCTCTGTACACCACCACAATGGATTTTAAAATCAAACAATAGCCATATGTGTTAAAGTAGACTTCCTGCTTTAATTCTAGGGATTTGACGGAATCATCACATCACAGCCATTATGCATAGTCTATTATTCTCAGAAGCTCAAGGGTAATTGTATAGCTGACAAACAATTTAATGACTGGGTGAGGCCTGTCTACAGACTACTTCATGTGACATACTATGGTGCTTGCATGATGCATTCTCATTATCCAGGTAAGTAAGTAAAAAGGTTGATTCTGTTCATCTGAACGTAGTTTTTTCAGTGGGAGAAATGTTTCGTCACTTAGATGTTTGTGCTTTAAGGTTCTTGAATTGTTCATCATCTATTGTTTCATCACTTTGCAACATATGGCAAACTGCAGAGTGGTGGCAAAAAGTCACTTGGATGAGTGACAAAATGTTTCTCCCACTGAAAACGCTACGTCCAGATTAACAGAATCAACGTTTTGGGATTTACTTACCTGGATGATTGAGCATGCATCAAGAGACTTTTATTCAACTTTTTATTCAGTCTTTTATTCACAGTGGAACACTAAATGTTGTCTCATTTTAGATATTTGATAAATTTTCAAAGAGAATTTTAGCTCGTTTTGATATTGATGGTACCAACACATTTCAGAAGTTAGGACAGGGTAGCATCCATTCTTTTTACAAGCAAATGATTTTTGGGTTTTTTTTTGTTTGGTTTGTTTGTTTTAACTACTACTACTTTATATATCTTCCAGATAAAAATGCTGCTCAATCCCACAATTCCCGAAGAGCTCCCAAAAACATGTGGTCCAAGGCTGAGGCTGCTGCAGTGATGAGGCATTTTAAAGACCACATAAACGAAGGGAAACTGGCCACCAAAAATGAATGCAGTCATTGCAAATTGGTAGAAGATCCGGTGTTGGCAGGAAGAACAGTTCAAAACATAAGAGATTTTGTAAGAAACAGAGGATTAACTGCAAAAAGGCAGAAAAAAATGAACTAAAATAACTGTTTAGCCAGATGTGGTTTTACATCTTGGTCAGATTGCCGAACTGTTGTTAAAACTGACTTATTGTGCAGCAGGCTGCCTCACTGATGTTCTGTTTAAAGAAAAAAAAGTTCTTGTTAATTACAGAAGTAGTTTGTATTTCATAATTTTTAAATTTAATTTATTTAGGTTTTTTTTGACAGGTTCTTATTTTAATATATATTTTTTGACAGGTTATATTTAAAATAAAAAATTATAAATGCATATTTTCTCCCCTTAATATTTACCTTTAAACTATTAAAATTCATTTTAAATGTTTTTAATTTTTCTGTTTTCTATATTTTTATATTTCTGTGGGAAGCGTGGGCATTTTTGTCCATAGATTTCTTTTTTATTTATGGTTAAAATTAATGTTCAGCTAATAAAATGATGTTCCAGTAATCCTGTGTCCTGTCAGATGTGTATTCATGGTAATGATGAGCTATTTAAAAATGACATCATTGTCCCTTTAAAGACCCAATATTGTTGGTTTTTTTTTTTTGGACCTCATAAAACACATCGTTGTCAAGTGGACAATGTCTCCAGAAAACACAATAGAGTCTGGTTGGTGTGTATCAGTGTATCTAGACTTCTATAGGGAGTGTATTTTAGGGAGCGTTTATTTTCAGAAACATAACTGTGAAATGCAAAGACTTCATTCTGTTTCTCTTCCTGTCACCTTGTTGTTTTGTGTTGTTTTTGTTTCTTTGTATGATGATCTCAAACAGATAAGAAACAAAATTAGAAATTAGAAATATTTAGGACTGCAACGACTCACTGAGTAACGCAAATATTTTTTTTAAAATCCTTGACGACATTTTTTACTTCAATGCTTCATTTAAAGCACAACTCTGTAGAGTCACAGTGGAAGCTCTAGTATTTCACCCACATTTGCATCTAAAAACAGAACTGCAGTAGAAACACATGCACAGCAATGTTGTGAATCAAAAGGATTACAAAAGTAAGCAGCCCCAGTTTTTCAACAGAAATGCTGAAAACACAACAGCAGCAGTGAAGATGATGGTGTCATAGTTTAACATGGAGTCTGTCTACAGGAACACAGTGAAGTAAAAAGGGGTTGAATCCATACTGAGACAGTATCATCTAAAACAGCAGCACTTGTTCCTGTAAAGGCAGCGGGTCCAGATGGCATCAGCTCGAGGGTCGTCAGGTCCTGCGCGGACCAACTGTGTGGTGTGATGGAGCACCTCTTCAACCTGAGGCTGGGAAGAGTCCCACAGCTCTGGAAAACCTCCTGTGTTGTACCAGTGTCAAAGACTTCACGCCCCAAGGACCTCAACAGCTACAGGCCGGTGGCTCTGACATCCCACCTGATGAAGACCCTGGAGCGGTTGGTCCTGGCTCAGCTTCGGCGCCTTGTGAGCTCATCACTGGACCCACTTCAGTTTGCCTACCAGCCTGGCATTGGAGCGGATGATGCCCTCATTCACCTCCTACATCGCTCCCTCGCTCACCTGGAGACCGCTGGGAGCACTGTGAGAATCATGTTCTTTGATTTCTCCAGTGGCTTCAACACTATTCTTCCCTCGGTTCTGAAGGACAAGCTGGAGAACTCAGGAGTGGACCATCACCTCACTACCTGGATTTTGGACTACCTCACCGACCGACCACAGTATGTGAGGACTCAGGGCTGTGTGTCGGACAGGGTCGTCTGCAGTACGGGGGCCCCACAGACTTCTCCCACAACTCCACCCAGTGCTTCCTGCAGAAGTTCTCTGATGACTCTGCTATAGTCGGCCTCATCACTGATGGGGACGACAAGGAGTACAGAGGACTGACTCAGGACTTTGTGGACTGGTGCCAGCTGAACTACCTCCAGATCAATGCCAGTAAAACCAAGGAGCTGGTGGTAGACTTCCGCAGGCACAAACATCCTCCACTGCAACCACTGAACATCCAAGGTATGGACATCGAGGCTGTGGACAGCTACAGGTACCTTGGTGTTCATCTGAACAGCAAACTGGACTGGACTCATAACTCAGACGCCCTCTACAGGAAAGGGCAGAGCAGGCTGTACCTGCTGCGGAGACTCAGGTCGTTTGGAGTGGAGGGCCCACTCATGAAGACCTTCTATGACTCTGTGGTGGCCTCAGCCATCTTTTATGGTGTGGTCTGCTGGGGCGGCAGCATCTCTGCTGGGGACAGGAAGAGACTGAACAGGCTGATCCGAAGGGCCAGCTCTGTTCTAGGATGCCCTCTGGACCCAGTGGAGGTGGTGAGTGACAGGAGAATGGTGGCTAAGCTGTCATCCCTGCTGGACAACATCTCCCACCCCATGCATGAGACTGTGACAGCACTGAGCAGCTCCTTCAGTGGGAGACTGCGGCACCCACGGTGTGGGACGGAGAGATTTCGCAGGTCTTTCCTCCCCACTGCTGTCAGACTCCACAACAAAGACTTTAACTGATCAAACACACACATCCACAAATGTGTAATAACACTAATGTGCAATAATCGTTTCTGGCATCGTTGTATTTTTACTCAGTTGTATATAGCATTTGTATTCTATTTTTATCCTATTGTATATTTTATTCTACTGTATATAGTATTTTATTCTATTCTGTACAGTTGTGTACTGTATTTATTCTTATTTTATTTTATTCTAATTTGTGCTTCATAACTTTTGCACTGTCCACTTCCTGCTGTGACAAAACAAATTTCCCACGTGTGGGACTAATAAAGGTTATCTTATCTTATCTTAATCACAATTGTTGATCTGCAGGACCCATGACCTCTATTCAGGAGTCTGATTGATAGGTCAAATCCTATCAGTCCCACCTGATAATGTAGATCCCCTATCGATCATGGCACTTCTTATTTCTGGGCTTAACTTTAGAGGCCTGGACAGCAGGCTCTAAGGGAAGGTTATGATTAAAAATGTTAGAGTAACCTGTAAGAGGTATTTGCACTCATAAAGATGAATAACCTTCACTGTTCCTTTACTGTGCATGATGTCTGTATTCATCATCTGAGAAATGCCAAGCAGGGAAGTGTCCACAGTAACTAATCTAAAGACAGCTGCAGCACATGAGAACAACTTTATTATGAATAAAAAAATAAAACACATAACGAGTAAAAGTATTCTAAGACTCTTTTTAATTTTTGTCTACATAAAAGTAAATTATACAATTTCTGATGATTTATTCTTTTAATGTTTTCATGATTGTCAGCTTTTCCCAATCACTTACAATTTAACCTTCACTTCTCACATGATGCTTCCAGGTACTTTAACTGAAAACAGCTGATTTTTGAACCATAATTTTCCTCTTTTTAGCTCCAAGAAAATGTTTTTCTTCCAACAGCCTGATGAGGAATCTCATCATTCTCATTTACTCTAAACTTTCTAACACGGGTGGATGTACTAGAAGTTTGGACAGATGCACCAGTAGCAATGCTAGTTGTAGTACTCAGAGGACCAGATGTGGTGGAAAGTGGAGCAGATGTTCCAGATGAAGAGAAAGATGTAGCGCTGGGAGGGGTCAGTGAATTAGATGTGGAAGAAGAAGACAAAGGTGTTGAATCTGAAGGAATAGCGGTGGTTGTAGGAGGATGAAATTTATTCTTCCTTCCTTTTCCCCTGACTTTCTCCTGTTTCTCAGACTTTCTGCATTCAGATTTACAAGCAGACTCTGAGTAAAGGTGAGTGACATTTGTATTTTTAGGACATTTTGTTTCAGGAAATGTCTCAATTCCCAGCTCTGTGTTGAGTTCTCCCAAGGTCCTTGTCTCCAGATAATCAGAGCCACCAACTGTGTTGTTGCCCCAGTGTGCACTTGCCAGCCATTTGTTCTGACTCTCACTGTAGCAGCAGAAGGCCGACCAGAGCACTGAAGGAATATTGATGCTATTGTTGAGACTGTTGTTGCTGGGCTGTGCTCCGATAACTACAAAGCCTTCTATATTGCTATTGTTGTGGCAATATTTATTCAAAACACAACTGATGCATTCCTCCATTCTGTTCCAGCTTCCCTGGTTGAATTCAGCTATTTGTGGAACAATGTTAGTCAGAGTAAAAGTAGATTTTCTTTCTAAATCAGTAGATCCATAAGAGCTTGGAAACAAGTGTCCTCTGTCAAAACCTGTATTTTTGTAGTCTTTGTTCCCAGCCTGGTAGTTGTAGGTGATATTGTCGTTTGATCTTCTCATATTTGGATTGTCAGTTATGTTTTCAAGCTGTCAAAATCAAAAGGGTAGATTATTAATGCATGCATGGTTGTTGCTAAATAAATTAACAGATTAAAAAAAATTAAATTTTTTTTAATCTGTTAATTTATTCAGCTGATATTGCTTTTTTTTTTTTCATTTACAGAGCAAACTTACACTGACATAATTTAAATTAATTTTAGCCAGATTCAATGAAGCCGAACTCAGTGATGTCTTTAGGAAAATATACCGAACAATGTTGATTATTACTTTGTAATGGAAATCATCTGTAGAGCCCTCAAATCATAAGCAGAGTTACTGAATTAGTAGAAATGGTAGCAGCAACACTAGAGTTTTGGAGTCAGCCTGTACAGTGATTAGTTTATCATGTACGTAGGCCTGCACTGTCATAATATTTTATTTCAGTTTAAAAGCTGCATCACAGCGGTTATTATGAAGTAACACATAAGTTATTACACATAACTGATATACATTACACATAAATACTGATACCTGAGGTTCAATCTTCCATGGGATCTGGGGTCTTCCAGATGTGCTCCCATTGAACTTTGCAGCAGAAAAAACTGGAATCTTGTTCTGGGTGTCGTAGAGCGTCACAAATGTTCTGGTGTTATTCAAAGTCTGGCAAATCAGCTTGTATCTGCTTTGGTTCAAGATTTTCCCTCTCTCCAAAATTCTCGCGATGTTTGGTGGAGTTTTCAGCAGAAAAAACTCATTACACTTTTCCAGTAATGCCACCACTTCAGTTTCAGTGGGAACAATGGACAGAAGAAGGAGAACACCGAGGGGCAGGAATTGCTTCAGTAATGTCATCACCTCGCCCTGATTCATCTGGTCAGAGGAGAAACCAAAACCTTTACAAATTATTACACTTAAAGAGGCACAGTTAAAATTTACTTTATTTTCTGTGTCAGATAAAGTTTCAAATAATGAGGTAAATATATGCAGAAATAATCACTGTGAGCCCAAAACTAAGGATAAGGACTACCATGAATGCTTATTTACCCTATTTTTTTCTACTCTTGAACCTGTGTCATGTCAAAAAGGCGTATGGCGGTTCAAACCAGGGGCGATTCTAGGATCAGAGCTTTGGGGGTGCTGAGCACACAGAGAGCTGCCCAGCCAGGCAAGATAAACTTTACTCGTCACAATGAGACTTCTTCCCTGTCTCTGTGAGTCCCTGCATCCTTAAATGTCTCCAGTTGTCCCGAGTTCCCTCTGACTGTCTCCTTGGTGAATTTAAACCCCTGTTCCTCCCTGTCATCGTCGTCTGTTGTCCTCATCTCCGTTATCAGTCATCATAATTTTACCATCTCTGTGCAAGTCTGCAAATTTCTTTATTAAATCATAAGATTCTTAAATTCATCAAGTCTCTCTGTGCCTGGGTCCTCGTCACAAAACATGACATGACTGTTTTGTACATTTTAACACAATTTAATCCCCACATTTGTGAAAGAAAAGCAAAACACTTTTTTTAAAGTCTGTAACAAAACCATCAAATCTGATAAAGGTTATTTAAATGCTGCAAAAGAAGAATGGATTGGAATAAAAAAAAATACATATCCTAACCTTAATTACTGTGGGAAAATGATGAATGATGCTCACAGTGAGTAAGAAGTAAACTGAGTGCATTTTTTGGACAGAGATTCACTTTTAATGTGTATGTATAATATAATACAGATACAAAAAAACACTCCAAAAATAGAGTCCTTGAAATGTACAAATGTAAAAAATATTGATTAAAAAAAATTATAAAAATGGAGACACCTTGGCCTGTGGTACAATGCACACAATGTATGAAAAGATCTTTACTGCAGATACTACTATGGCTCTGCAGATTTCTTTTCTTTTCTTTTAACCTATTTAGCCTCACCTTGAGGTTGGCAAATCAATTTTGGTGAACTCTCTCAAGCAGTTCAACAGTTTCTGTTTTGCCTGTCACTGTTCCCTGTCTGTTTTCTTACCTGGTTCTTCCTGACCTTGTACTTTCTCCACATGTTCCCCTCTTTCCTCTCTCTCTCTTTGGACTGACAATCATACGCAAATAGATTGTATTCAATTGGATGAAAAAATTACATTAATATGAAAAAAAATATTATTAAGATCACTAATAAAAAAGTCCTCTCTCAGTGTACTTTCAACCAAAAGGCAAATAACCAAACCACACGAACATCTAATAAAAGATATAAATACTGAAACACTGATCCAACATTATCCTTTATTGATGGATCATTTGTTCTTACACTTTTACCTGAATGTTGCTCCTGGGTTCAATATCGGCACATGCACATATGACAAAATAACCAGCTTCTCTCATTCCATTTCAAACAGGACAGTGGTAACAACAGTAGGCTACGGACAATTTTAATTTTTAGATTTTAAATAGGCTGTATAAATTTCAATGGGAGCAGCAGGACGGTCAAATGTCGCTGATTTTACTACAGAGCAGGACGGATTGTAGGGTAGCAAACATCGTCGGAAAACACGTTTCCAACACTGCTGGTTACCTGGATGTAATGTTTTTCAGCTAAAAAGAAACATGGTCTGACTCCTACCTAACTATATAAAGAGTAACTGCAGGTTAAATGCAGCTAACATGTCCTGTTTTAAGCCAGGCACTTACACCTCCGCTCCGCTGCGTCTCAGCAACTATCGCTCTGGCAGCAACAGCGCTAGAGCCAGAGTAGGGGAGAGGCGAGCTGGAATGATCTATACTTTTGTTGTTAAAATGTTACATCTCAAGCAAGTACTGTATGCTTTTTATATTTTTAGTAGTGTGACACACAAACAGCAAATATTGTCAAAAAAAAGTAAGAAATCCTTTGATTCATTTTTGGGGGTGCTTCAGCACCCCCAAAAATGGGCTAAAATTGCCCCTGGTTCAAACCTTCTGTTTGCAAAGGACGTGTAGTGAGTAGTTGGTTAGATTAAAGGGCAAGGAAATAAAGCAGTTTATTTCAGATTAACAAAGGCCCGGCATAAGATAAGGATTAAGGATTAGCTTGAACTGTGAATCATAAAAAGGTGTCTAACCATAGAAAATCTGGCAGTCAAAACCTGTATATGAAGCTGTATTCTTACACATTTTAAAACCTTTTCAAACCTGTGAAGTTTCTTTCTTGATCTATCTAAAGGTAAACACAAAGTCAGCTCAACAATAATTAAGACTTTATATACTGAGACTTTCAGGCACTCTTAGTCCCTGTTTCATGTTGAATCAATGTATTTTGCCAGAAACGTCAGACTCTCAGGTTAAAGCTCACAAAACTATTTCAAAAATCACCAAACAGCTAAAACAGCAAATGAGAGCAGGTAAACAGATTCTGCAAAGATGTAAACAAAAAGTGTGGATCATTCACCCGACTGCACGTACACGGACAGGCCATCAGTGCTGAATGCCGACATATGAAGCTGCAGGTTTTGTCATTCTGACCAAAATTCACTGAACCAGCAGCAAAAGAAGATCAAAACTATGCTTCACGTTTGATAACCATCATCATCAATTATTTTTATCGCGTAGAGAGTGCGCTATGTAACAGCCACACAACTTCAGCCCAAGTGACCTGAGATGAAGTCAAATTCCGTTTCAGTCTGCCACAATCAACTCGATAAATCTTTAGAAAATGTGATTCTACTGAACTTTTATTCTGCATTTCATGTTTAATCCTTTTTGGAATGAGGTAAACATCTAGCCTGTGTGGCATCTGTTACAATTTTAGTTAAGCTTAAGAGAAAGTTAAGAAAAAGGGTTACAGTATTATGTTTATTTATTTTTTTTTTAGTTTATTTTGGTTTGGGGTTTTTTTTTGCTTATAAGAGATAAGAGTAAGACTGTGGGTAACATACTGAAACATACATGTGCCAGCTGTTCTCAGAGGTGATAGATACATTTATTTTACAAAACACGGGTGAAGACATTCACAAAGACGAAAGAAAGCTAACCTTCAAAGTAAAACAGGAAAGCTGAAACAGGAATCTTGGAAACTTAAAACACCAGAACAAGAAAACCGAACACAGAATGAAGCTTAAAAATATTCACTGAGAATCCTTTAAAATCGCCCAAATTACAAATTAAAACATTAATAAAATAGGCATAAGTGGAAAAGTTCTTACCACCACTGATCTGTGAAAACCAGCAAAATGACCTTGTTACAGGTTCATACAGCAGAAGAAACAAGACAGCTAGTGAGGACCTGGACTGCCTTCCTCACATATAAACTGGGCTAAAGAGGAAGTATAGTTCTGGTGTTCTTCATTATGGAAATGCTTTGTAAAGTTTCTCAGAACCAGACCAAACATTTTTACCTGCATCATTGTCCACATTAAAGTGACTTCACCTTTTACTTGAGTTCTTCCTAAGAAGCAAAGTGTATTTCATAAAAAAAGCTGTTACTTCAATAAATAACACATCATTTTATATAAAAAAAAACATTAAATAATAATTATATTTATGATATAATATAACACAGCTCATTAAAGGTATTACATTCATATAGATGCTAATCTGAAAGTGCTGCTGAACATGCACCTGCTCAACTTGCCTGTTTTTGTTGTTGTTTTTGTTGTTGTTGTTGTTGTTTTTGTTTTTGTTTGTTTGTTTTGTGTTTTTTTTAACTGGGCGTTTTTTAACTGGAAACATACAGTGACACTTTGTTATAACTATAAAATACATGCTAAGAAACACTAATCACAAACAATCACCACATAACTATTCCATTTTATTACTGTTAGGTCATTTATACATTTAATGTTATTTAAAATACCATATTTAATGCTTTTACTTTTCCAAAATCAATATTTAATTTAACCTGAAGTTCATGGTAGAAAGTGTTCCAGATGTTCTTGTCAGACAGTGTTTTTGTAAACTTTAGGGGAAAAAAACCTGAATGATAACTTTGCATTTCATAATATGTTTTTTCTGAGGACAACCATGAAAAGGGGAACATTTTGATACAAAGATAAGCTACATGAAAACTAAACTGCTGTATCATTATTCACAAGAAAAAAACAAATGAAATTAAATTAAACCATGAAAAAGTAACTACAGCTCAGGGAAATAGTTTTTCTAACATACACATGGAGAAAAAATAATTCCCACTGTTTCACATATTAAATACAGTGTCTCACATTTCTAATAGCGTTTATTAATAAACATATGCATTGAGGCTTATTTCTAAAATCCAACTTTTGATCCTCAAAGAAAAGAAAAAAAGGAAACTTGGTACTGATTATAACTTTTTTTGCAGTTTTGCACAGAGGAAAACATCATGTTAAATAACACAGTTCACGTGAGTCTGATAGCTGGCTCACACTACACACTCAAATTTTCAGGCATAATCCAAAGATGATTACCACAGAGAACTGCAGCTGAAATAACAATATATATTTAAACACTTTTTAAAGGGGAAATACAAGAGCATAAGGTGACTATTACATAAGAAAAGTAAACTTCAACTTTAGTTTAGCACTGTTTCATACATAATTCCAGTCTTTACATTGTAAATGGACAGTGTGTCATGTCCACTTCAATGACAATATTGGATTTGCATATCTACTAGACATGTAATCTCTTTTTAGTGTTAAATGATACAAATTGTTTTGGGTAAAATAATAAATGTGACGATGTTTTATCTGCAGGTTTTGTTAATGAAGCATCAACAAACTTTCTCATTTCGTCAGGTCTAACATCATTTGGTGCTCGACTTTTCGAGAGCAGTCTTCAGATGGACTTTGTTATCACAAAAACAACATGAAACAACAAAACAACAGGGACAAAACTGAATGATCACCTCACATTTCACAATAAGAGTTCTTTTTTTTCTGAGAAAACTATTCAAAGAGGAAGATGCTGAGGCTAAGATAAAGTTACATGAAACCTAAATTACTGTATCATTCTTCACAAGAAATTAAACCAAATTAAAGTAAATGTATATCTCAAACTGTTGATTATAACATAAAGAGGAAGGACAAATTAATGGAAAACTTGAAGCCTTCTCTTCGACAATGATCAGTCAAATCTGTCTACAGTTTTATTTTGCGTTGTGTGTTTTGCTGAAATAAATAAATAAATAGCCTAAACTCAAATACAACACAACATAATACAACAAATACAAGATACAGTAACTATAACTGTACAAAGGCATACAAAAAGAGCAGTTACACAATAACTTTATGTGCATTATTTACACAATATTTACTATACTTTTATCATGATTCTCCAAGTTTAATTACTTTTTGGGTTTAAAGTAAGAACTTGAATAGTAGCTTCTCGTATTTGTTGTGTTAAAGAAAGGTGATTCATTGTAGTCTAAATTTGGACAAATGTGTCAACACATCCAGCCTCATGAACATTTAGTCCTCATGTTTCAGGTCGTCTTTATAATTCCTTTTTTGAATGTCTGCTCCTGGTACTGACTGAAATTACACTGTATTAAAAAAATATTCAAAATCAAAATAAGAAAAAAAACTAATAAAAAGTATAAAACAGGATTTTAAAAAATGAGAAAACTTGACTTGCCATGACTTACAACAGCTAAGGATACAAAGGTTACATGAGCAATAATCTTACTTGGAATTTGAGCAGTTTAATGATTAGAAATGAATGTTTTTAACCTTGAAGATCAAATCTGACTGACTCAGATTATAAATTGAATGCATCTCACTATAGCGAAAGCTTTTATACAACACATAGTTGAATGTGTGACATGGGTAAGTTTACATCTTGGGATTTTTATTATTGTTGTTGTTGTTGTTGTTGTTGTTGTTGTTGTTGTTGTTGTTGTTGTTGTTGTTGTTACGACCCCCTCTCCTAGGGAGGCGTAACATACACGAGCCCTCACACAGGAAACTGAGTAAAATAGAAAACCGACAGGGCTGTTTCAACAGACCACTTTACACGTAAGGCATTAACACAGACAATAGTAAAAGCTAAGAGTTAACTAAGGCAAGCTAGCATCACAAAACTCTAATCAAGTTAAGTTCAACCAGGCACCGAGGTTAACAAACAAAATTCGATGCTATGAACAGAGTTGAGCGAGCAAAGTTCAAAGAGGGAGGCAAGAAGGAAGCATGTTCACTCCTAAGCAGCAGACACAGGGTGAAAGAGCTCCAACCTTTTGTAGCCACAGGTGCGTACAATCAACCACTCATTGCTTCCTGGAGCACCACAGGATCCCAGGCAGTCAATTGTCTATGAGCAGGGGTGCACATAAGTGGTCCGGAGGTGCGCATGCACTGTCAAAATAAAAGATGAGCACCAGATAAGAAGTTGCAACGTGCATTTGCGTACATATAAAAGGCACTGTTTTTGTCCGCTAGAGTGGGATTTTCACGGCATATTCTGCACCACATCTCTGTGCGTGCATCATTTGTTTGAAGCCAGCTCACCTCCTGCAACACTTTTTCCCGAGAATGCGCGCTTCTTTTGCGGTTCAGACTCCTTCTGACATTTCTTTGGAGGTGGAGGAACACCAAAGTAATTGCTTAAAGGAGCTTCTTCGACATCTTTAAGAGTCCTAAACAAATGTCTGTCCTCCTCCAGAAAATCTTATGTACGCAAACGCGCATTGCAACTTCTTATCTGGTGCGCGTCTTTTATTTTGACCACTTATGTGCACCACTGTCTATGAGGGTTGACACACTGCAATCTGCATACAGGAGGGCTGGCACGGATCTCCAGCTAGCCAATCGTCAGTGAGTCCTGGCACTATTGGATTTGCTTGAAGAGAAACGCGGTCTCACTCCCTCCGAGGCCCAAGGCCATAACAATTATTATTATTATTATCATCATCATCCAGGTTTGAATGGTGATTACCTAAAAAATGAGTGAGCACTGAGAAACATATCTTTTTGTCACCTGTCAGCAGTGTAAACATGCTGTGATACCCTGAGTTACAGACAGAGGGCTTCATCGCACACTGAAAGTTATTTTAAATTATTCCTGAAAAGTTAGTTTTGAACAGACACTGGGCTGCAAATCAAGGCAGCATCTATGTCACTTAATAGTCATTCACACATTTATCGTCTGTAAGAGTTTGATCCTTTTTGATTTCCTATAAAAAAAATACTTCACCCAGATTTAAAATGATGCCTTTTTAAAACCTAAAGTGTATTTTCCTACAGAAAACACAAAATGCACTATTTGATGCTCCAGTTGTCATTTATTAGAACCATATTAATGTGTTAAATGGTTTACAAAGCACTATAGAGGGTAGTTACAGTCTTATAGTAACAAGGACGGCATGATGATATGGTGGTTCTCACCACGGCCTCACAAGAAGACGGTCTTGGGTGTGAATCCATCAGTTGCCTGGTGTTCTGTGTGGAGTTTGCATCTTCTCCCAGTGAGTTCTCCAGCTTCCACCCACAATTCAAAGATATGCTAGGTTACATGGTTATTCTCAGATCTGTCTCTCAACAGTTCTGGCAATTTGTCCATAGCTCCTCTCGCCCTATGACAGCTGGGATAGGGCCCAGCTATAGCTCAGCTGCAAAAACTGATGGAAGGATGGTTTAAATACTTGTCTTATGAGGACATGTTTAACACCATTACATCCACAGACTCCATAGCTGTTGGTGAACGCATCATTAAACATTTTTGCTGCATAATTTTGTCTCAAATGTTCCTAAATTGTTTGTTTTTTCTTTTCGGTGAATTTCCAGCATTTTCAAATAAAAAGCGAAACATCATGGCTGTACAAATCTAAAGATATATTTCAATATATAGGCAATGATATCAAAGAGGTCACATCACACTCATTTTCTCAGGTTTTCTACCATTAGCTCATGGTATGAGTAGATTTGCACCCAGTGTAATAATCACGGTGTAGAAGAGTTTCACCAGAATAGTACCAATCAGTCCAGGCACAGAAACGGATGGCTGAGCTCTGACTGTAAGGAAGACAGAACAAAATAACAGAGTTGGCATAGAAAGTACCCAAATACAGGCAGAATAAATGGCTGAAAGGCAACAATAAAGGAAGGAAATCAAGCAATATACAGTAAAATCAATTAGGTAACCGAGAGGGAAAGCCAAGGCAGAAATACAGGGCACAGGAGTTTAAAAGCTCTTGTACTGTATTTATGTATTTCTCATATTTACCTTCTAATTAAGTATGTGTGGATAAGATGTGTGAATCAGAGACTGCTCTGCATAGGCTGTATAAAAGATGGATTCAGCCTCAAGGTCTAATATGCAAGTATGTTAAACCTTCATTCTTTTAATGGCCAGCAGGGGGAGACTCCTTTGACTGGAAAGAGACTTCCAGCGCTATAGAAGTCTAGGGGAAAGCCCTAAGCCCTCAGTTCCCTCACTCTGTGACCTCTTTAAACCTTTTTCTGTTGACTTGCTTGGCTCAGCCACAAATTTCTAGTCATAATGAATAAAATATGAAGTTCATTTAGTAAATTATGGCCTTCATTGAAGTCAGAATGAAGGATTATCCAAGATGTGCTCACTCATGAATTACTTACCAGTCATAAGTTCTTGAACAATGAATGTGGATTGGACACCTCTTCCCTTATCATGTCCAGTTCAAAGTGGTAAAGCACTCCACTTGAGGTTTCATAAGAGTACTTCACTAAGTAATGGGTGGTGCAAGAATCGTTACATCCACTTTTTATACAGTTTATATGTTTTTTTGACCATGCAATGTGCATGTGGACATACTGAAAATGTGTGACTGCATTTTAAATAGTTTCAATTCAGCATTCAATACAGCGCCAAATCACAACAACAGCTATCTCAAGGCATTTTATATTGTAAGGCAAAGACCCTACAATAGTACAAAGAAAACAGCGAGAACGCAACAATCATATGACCCCCTATGAGCAAGCACTTTGGTGACAGAGGGAAAGAAAAACTTTCTTTTAACAGGAAGAAACATCCAGCAGAACCATGGTCAGGGAGAGGCGGCCATCTGTTGTCTGTTGTGACCATTTGGGGTGAGGGGAGGAAGACAGGACTGCCTCAATAAGGATTTTATGCTTCAGCAGTTGGAAAATAACAAAATCTTTTGAATATATGTCAATCAATCCTCAGTGACTAGTTTAAATAGGTGAAATTAGTCAATGCATTACTTTTGGAGCACAATGAATATGTCAAAGAACAGACTGGGTGTGTTTTATTGATTATGTATCACGTCTACCACATTTCTTCTGAAACAGATGTCTTGTAGCCTTAACCCACCTTTGCTTTTGACAGCCATCCAACTCTGAGCTGAGTGTCCTTTTGTTGGGTGTTCACACTTGTAGAAACCTTCATCAGATAAGGACACCGCTGAGAAAGTGAGGTTTCCTGCAGGCTGAGTACTGATTAAATGTCCGTCTTTGTAGAAGTTAGCTGAGAAGTTAGAAGTCGCCCTGCTCTCTTCATCGTACTTGTAATAGCAGAAAAGTGTCACTGTTTCATCTTCTGTCACAGGACGTGCAGGGCTTTCCAGGATCACTCCATCTGAAAATCAAACCATGCTATGACTCCTCAGCTCTATAACAGATACAAAGTCTAAAACATCAAATAATAAAGAGCATTACATGTGACGGTGATGTTGATAGTCTCACTGCATTCCCCTCGATCAGACTCACACCAGTATATTCCAGTGTCTGATGCATAGGTGTCCACAATAGTGCATGACGTCTGATTTGACACTCCCCAGCCCGAGATACATGACTCAGCAGTTTGAATGGAGGTGTTTCTCTTCAGAGTCCAATTTCCAGAGCTGTCTGTCCCTTCACAGCTCAGCGTGATCGTGTCATACCAAAAGAACTGAGATCTGTCAGGGTGGATGCTCAGCATAGCAGCTGGGGTTTGAAACATGAAATAAAAAGAAGAGGAAAAAAGCGTCAGGCTGAGATTTGGTTCTTTGAAAACATGCAAGTCTGCAGACTTGTGGTAAGCCCCAGACACACAGGTCTAGAGACCCCGTGGCAAGCATTGGTTGATAGAGAAAACACGTTCTCCAACATTAAACCACCTAGTGAATGACAACCTGATTTTCAGTTATTTAGCATTTGCTGGAGTTTGCTAGGATTTGGTTGTCAGTG
Organism: Pelmatolapia mariae; assembly: GCF_036321145.2. NCBI lineage: Eukaryota > Metazoa > Chordata > Actinopteri > Cichliformes > Cichlidae > Pelmatolapia > Pelmatolapia mariae. The sequence goes on along the minus strand of NC_086229.1, from coordinate 45,114,319 downwards.
GGTGAACAGCCAGTGGGACTGGTGACCCACTTGTGGCTTTTAGAACTGGTATTTAGAAAACTTCCAGCTGCTGTTACTACAATTACCATCCAAAGAGGCAGTTTTGTTGGTCACATACAGGCCTGTTTGTTATAGTTTACCCTGCAAACACATTACATGATGCTAATGTTGCATTTTTCATTAATTTGGTAAGTTGTGACATTACAAATGGGTGATTTTTTCAAAACATTTTTATTTCAGCTTCACCTCAGTTTTTGCTAAGAAGTCAGAAGGACATGCATGTTATTTTCAGACAGAATTTACACTGCATTCCCTTCCTGACGCAACTATCCCATTTATCTGTGCTTGGAGTGCACTAGCTTGTGACCCCTGAGATTGGGTTTGTGTCCCTTCGCAGTCTCATACTGGGGATCTTTCAGGTGTAAAGCGAATGTGTTAGCCACTACACCTAAGAGCCACTCATGACTATTGCTCTTGACTTTTCTGCAATGCTGCAGTAACTTTACAATAAATGTCATGTATTTTACTAACAAAGCTATAATGTTATATCAACGCAGGGATACCTTTTTGTATTATTATACCAACTATATTGGTTCTTGACTGTACATGTTACATATTCAAATTATTTGGTGACATTAAACAGACATAAGAGACCATCATTGGATGTTACTATAACATTGCCCCAAGAAAATGTTCTTTGTAGCACACTGGACATGAAATATATACAGTGGCTTGCAAAAGTATTAGGCCCCCTTGAACTTTCCCACATTTTGTCACATTACAGCCACAAACATGAATCAATTTTATTGGAATTCCACGTGAAAGTCCAATACAAGGTGGTGTACACGTGAGAAGTGGAATGAAAATCATACATGATTCCAAACATTTTTTACAAATAAATAACTGCAAAGTGGGGTGTGCGTAATTATTCAGCCCCTTTGGTCTGAGTGCAGTCAGTTGCCCATAGACATTGCCTGATGAGTGCTAATGACTAAATAGAGTGCACCTGTGTGTAATCTAATGTCAGTACAAATACAGCTGCCCTGTGACGGCCTCAGAGGTTGTCTAAGAGAATGTTGGGAGCAACAACACCATGAAGTCCAAAGAACACACCAGACAGGTCAGGGATAAAGTTATTGAGAAATTTCAAGCAGGCTTAGGCTACAAAAAGATTTCCCAAGCCTTGAACATCCCACGGAGCACTGTTCAAGCGATCATTCAGAAATGGAAGGAGTATGGCACAACTGTAAACCTACCAAGACAAGGCCGTCCACCTAAACTCACAGGCCGAACAAGGAGAGCGCTGATCAGAAATGCAGCCAAGAGGCCCATGGTGACTCTGGACGAGCTGCAGAGATCTACAGCTCAGGTGGGGGAATCTGTCCATAGGACAACTATTAGTCGTGCACTGCACAAAGTTGGCCTTTATGGAAGAGTGGCAAGAAGTAAGCCATTGTTAACAGAAAACCATAAGAAGTCCCGTTTGCAGTTTGCCACAAGCCATGTGGGGGACACAGCAAACATGTGGAAGAAGGTGCTCTGGTCAGATGAGACTGAAATGGAACTTTTTGGCCAAAATGCAAAACGCTATGTGTGGCGGAAAACTAACACTGCACATCACTCTGAACACACCATCCCCACTGTCAAATATGGTGGTGGCAGCATCATGCTCTGGGGGTGCTTCTCTTCAGCAGGGACAGGGAAGCTGGTCAGAGTTGATGGGAAGATGGATGGAGCCAAATACAGGACAATCTTGGAAGAAAACCTCTTGGAGTCTTCAAAAGACTTGAGACTGGGGCGGAGGTTCACCTTCCAGCAGGACAACGACCCTAAACATAAAGCCAGGGCAACAGTGGAATGGTTTAAAACAAAACATATCCATGTGTTAGAATGGCCCAGTCAAAGTCCAGATCTAAATCCAATCCAGAATCTGTGGCAAGATCTGAAAACTGCGGTTCACAAACGCTGCCCATCTAATCTGACTGAGCTGGAGCTGTTTTGCAAAGAAGAATGGGCAAGGATTTCAGTCTCTAGATGTGCAAAGCTGGTAGAGACATACCCTAAAAGACTGGCAGCTGTAACTGCAGCAAAAGGTGGTTCTACAAAGTATTGACTCAGGGGGCTGAATAATTACGCACACCCCACTTTGCAGTTATTTATTTGTAAAAAAATATTTGGAATCATGTATGATTTTCGTTCCACTTCTCACGTGTACACCACTTTGTATTGGTCTTTCACGTGGAATTCCAATAAAATTGATTCATGTTTGTGGCTGTAATGTGACAAAATGTGAGAAAGTTCAAGGGGACCAAATACTTTTGCAAGCCACTGTAGTATATGTATACAGCATGATATTACCCATGAGTTAGAATGGATAGTGAGGTCTTTATTTAAAAGCCTTGAGGTGAGCATATTAGCGGTAGCCATCTTAGCTTTTTGAAATTATACTTTATGGTTTTATCCCTGATTGAGGGGTATTACCTGCCCATGTCTATTACAATTCCCTCTGATCCTAACTGGGACTTTAACTTACAATTATTTTTTATTAAAATAGCTTGAAATAATTCAGGGCAAAAAACCTTCAAGAAATGGTTTACTGAGCTTGCAGATCAAGTGAGAAACAGGGACATTTTCTCATATATTTCTAAATACTCGAATTTCTTTTTGCATCCAGAAGACGTGGCCCTCTGCTGCTTGTTAGAAAGAATGCAGAGACTAAACTTTTCAAACCCTGAAGGTACAAGCATGAATACAATATAATATAGCATACAAGCAAGAAGTCGGAAGCAGTGTGTGTAAAACTAAGTATACTATTACCGCTTCCAGTATGAAATAACAGTTTAAGTAGCAGCCAGATGCTGTTAATTAAATGAAATTGATATAAGAAAATGAACATGTAAGCACAGCTTAGATTTCTAGAGTTGCATTTGAACAAATCGCTTCTGGAACATAGTACTTTGGACAGATGTGGCTATAGTGGAGATAGTTGATCATAATGCACAGCACCATCTTTTGAGAAATCATGCACAGCACATCAGCACAAACAGTCTTTACAGCTCAGTGGTGGAGGTGTGATGTTTGGGCTTGTTTTGAACCATCAGGACCTGGGCATTCTGCTGTCACTGAGTCAACCATGAACTCCTCTGTATACCAGAGTATTCTACACAAGATGTTGTGATGACCAAGAGTGCATAATCAGCTAAAAGTTTGATTTCCATGCAGTTTTATTCTGTTGAGTTATACATTTGATAATATATTTCCTATGCATTAAACCGTACCCTTCCTTTCTTTTTCAGTTCAATTTCAGCTCTATTGAAACTGGCTTGCAGCTGTTTTTAGTATTAGACATGAAGTTAGGACAAAACTGCCCACAACTGCCAAGCTTGGAGGCCCTCTGGTGACCTCAAACAGGAAAAAGAAAACCAGGTTTTTGAAAATGTCAGAGCGTACAAACCAGAGAGGTTCTCATCTAACAAGGCAACCTAAACACTGAAAACAATCTTCATGGCATATATAATATGTTCATGGTTTAGTTTTCTGATGTGTTTCCTTCTCCTAACTGTTTTAACCTGAAACCTAACCTGAAAACTGAAAACAATCTTTAGTGTATCTATAACATGTTCATGGCATGCCTGATGCCCTGGGATCCAGACACACTTGAGTCCTAATTATAGTCAATTTAGTAAGTCAAGAACAAATCTTCAAGATTACTCCATCAAAGTAACAATTGATATTGATGTCTCTAATAATAAGAAAAATTAATGATCTCTGGGAGATGAGACTGTACTTCAACAGAGTGCAACAAAGCTGCCTCTCTATGCTGAGACCGTTGAAGTCCTGTGTAGATGAGCAGACATTTCTTCTCTCGTTTCCTTCATCTAACAATTTTACTGTTTGTGAACAAAACAATAACCAGAAATCCACATGAAAGTGAACACCAAATCACCACATCACATCATTCTGTTGTCGAGTTAGGGGCAGAAAATAAAAATTAAAAAATAAATGAATAAACCACTATTTTGAAAAAGGTTTTGTATTTAACCCAAATCATCTAAAAAATTAAAATGTTCCAAAAAACAAACAAACAAAAAAATGTCCAGACCTTTATTTTTTCTTGGTCTCGAAAGGATTTTCACAACAACACCCTTGTGATGCTTAATAATATAAAGACCCTACAATATTAGAAAGTAAATCCCAAATACCTTGAAATCTCCTATGAGCAAGTACTTTAAGGAAAAAGTGGGAAGAAAGAAGTCCCTTTTACAAGAGACAATATAACTCAAAGGGTGTTAAAATATACAATTATGCCGTTTTCACGATAAACATAATGAATAGTGATTTTATCTTGGCATTGGTACCATTGTTGGCAGATCACAGAGAGTCCCTGCAGGTTGCAAAAAGGAACCAACTGGACTTTGTCCACTGCTGATATGTTGACATGTTGCAGCAGGAAAACCATTTGTGTACTTTGCCAGCTTGGGTTTGCAGTGTGACGCTTCAGTTTAACAATTTAAGCTCACAGCACAGGAAAATTATCATGCAAAACATCATTCTGTCCGTGCAATATATCACAAGTACGTCTGAATACAGCAACGTGAAAGTGAGTAAATGAAAGTGAAATTAAAAAACAGCAAATCACATTTTTAGCTTGTGAAGACCCGAACATAAATCAAAACCTAATAACTCTGAAAAAAATGGGAGAAATTTAAAGTAGAATGTGTGAGGAAGCAGCCTCTCAGCAAGTTGTACTTTGTAGGACAAAGAAGTAATCGTATTTTCTTTGAGATCTTAGAAGAAACATAAACCTAACAAAACCTTCAAATGTCCTGCGAGCTCAGGAATTCTTTCAATTACAGCTGAATAAAAAACAACTAAAAAAGTAAAATGTACTCACAGATAATCAGACATGTTGAAGAGATCTCCATTGTGCTTTGGTGCTCTTTTCTTTCTTAGAAACTTTTCAGCAGCTCTCTGACTTGCAGGAAGTTATTAGGGTCGCACAGATGATTAGGTGTTTGGGGGCTCTGCAAAAAAAAACCCTCATATTCCAAATGTCAGCTCAACATATTGATTTGTGAGCACATGCAGGGGGCTTCTATTTTCCACCCCGTGCGGTCTCTGTCTGCAGAATGCAGTGCTGTTTGGTTTCCCCCTCCAAACAGTTATCCTTCTCATGAATTTACACCCCCACCATTTCACACCTACCCCTCTGAAGCGGCTTCATGCCGTGCACTTGAGCATGACAGGAAATGAGGCACCCTTCATTAAGTGAAAAAAGTGTAAAGTCTCTTTTTTACACTCTTTTAGAAATTAAAGCAAGCCTATGAAATCTTCTTTAATTGAATCCCCTTTTTTGTTTTCGTTAAAAGAGCAAACTAATTAAATAATCATAATTTAATAGTTCACAAAGACAGGGGTGCCTCTAGAATTTTTTCATATGGGGGCCACTAAAAATATTGCGGTCGCGCCTCAAAAACAGAATTTACATTTTTATTATGTTGCTGTCAAATATAGGTTGCTTGAAAAGTATGGCAAAAAGGAGAGAGAATTATAGGTTTATATGCCTAGTTAATTTCCTGCTATTAGAGTTGATATCACTGAAAATAGGCACATATGAAAACCAAATAATATTTTGAAAGTCATAATAATCTGTTTTAACAATAACAAGTTCATGTTTCAGCTCATTGTAGGGTGACTTCCTCTCTCTTGTGCGCTTGTGTGTGGGTGGCTGGGTGGGGTTCAATGATTCTGAGGAAGATCTTAAATTGAACATATACCACGACAACTGTTCTGCTATCACCAGCTCGAACGTGAAGTGTGATGCTTTGATATAACTATTTTGATTTCCATTCACTGGGAAATCACTACGCAAAATATCATTCTGACTCACCGCTATGAATCACAGCTGTGTTAGAAAACTTCACACCAAGCAAGTGTAGCTGAAGCGAAAAACTGCAAATCATAGCACACTCAACGATAGCTGTCAACTTATCAGATACATAAAGAAGCAGTGATGCAGAGTCTCATGTATTTAGTTAGTCCACCAAAGACTCTTTTAAGATCCACGTGTTTGACTTCATCTGTTTCGACAACAGGCAAACAGTAACAATAAGGCAATTCCTGAAAACTGTGCACTGCTGCCCTCTGTTGGTGTTAACTGATAGTTACACATTACAATAACAACAAACAAAAAAAAACAAACCCAAATGAATAAAATAAAATAAATCTGGAGTTGGCAAAGACTATGAGAATATTCTAAAGATGGAAATAAAAAGTGTTATTATAAGACAGTCTCAGCAGACGATCACTTTGGGAGTGCTTCTATTTGATGTCAAAGTCATCTGCAGTTTTCTGTGCTTGGGTGATGCTGGTTACATTTTTCATTGAAATTACATGAATACGTATAAACAAGATGTGTCTTTAACTGAATTATTTATTTAAACCTAGATCCTACCAAAACCTATGCCAGATCAGCCAATCACTCCCTCTGCTCAGTGTGTAGGGTTGCTCTGGGCCGTATCTCTCAAATTCTTTTCCTAAACCTAACCAAGTAGGAAATAAAAGAACTTACCAAGTGGGGAGGTAGTGGGCAACAAAGGTGCAAAACAGCACATACTCCCCCAATACAATTTTTGGTTATTTGTCCAGTCCTCCTAACCCTGTGGCCTCTGTGGTTTGAAAACAGAATACATGTGGAGAAGTCCGTTTCCTCTTTTAGAGCAAAGGAATTAACAATATGTTGAAAGGTAATTTAGGATTTCTTTTATTCTGTTTCTGATGTTTCCTCAAGGTCAGTTTACAAGGACTGAGAGGAAAACGGTTAAGAAGGGAGTCCAGAGAGGACCACTAAACACAGTAAACAGTGCTCAGTGTAACAGGTTAAAAATGTGTGTTGAAGACATAAATGGGGATTAAACTAATAGTTACAAGGTTAAGAGATAAAAAAGACAATTCATAAGTTATGGAATCACAGTTCAGTTCATGTTTTTAAACAAGATAAAAAATGTGCACCCCAGTAATTAATTTTTTGTGTTTATTATCTCTTTAATTACTGGTTCAGTGGTTGTCTCACTACAGTTTATGGCATTACTTTAAGATACAACCAGGTGGTGCAAAGCGCTCAGGAGGAACATAAACTCTCTTTGAGGCAAACTGTAAACAAGCTCATGATCTGTGCCTTTTATTTTAATACACAGGTGGGTTACTAGACCTCAGATGACTTATAGGTAACACAGTAGAAACAATAAGCCTGTTGTGAACATGTCAAAGGAAAGAATAACTTTGTAAACTCAGTAATGTCGAAGTATTGTGAGTAGAATGAAACCGTAACGTCAACATGGTCGTGCTAGGCTAATGCACTTGATGCTAGCAGGTAAAGCTTCAAGTACAGTAGCGATGCTAATGAAGTACAAATAGTATTCGTGACAGTAAAGTTAATCAGGCTCATGAATGTTTTCAGTTGTGTTTTCTATATGTTTTGTCGAGGTAAGAGGAGATGCAAATGCCGTAACCAATATACAAATGCTCCAGTAATGTGCTCTATATGAATGGTTATTTGTTAGTCGCTTGCTGTGAGTTATAGTATAGTGTATTTAGTGATGCAAGTGATATGTGTGTGTAACCTGAATAAAGGCGGAGGTGACATGGCAAATGTGGCCCAATGTTCAGATATTGTTATGATGGTCACTTTCTATACGTCCTGACTTCCTGACAATGTATTGACATCTACCATAATTAAGAAGTGCAATAAACGGGCGGGCAGACAAGCTACAGTGTGTAGTTTTGGATCCTCATCCTAATCCTTAAGCTGCGGATTTCCAGTTATTTTCATTTTGTTCTGTAGTTCATTTCTTTTTTTTTGTAATTTGAGAGGGTTAGACATCTATAAATACTGCAACAAGACACTGCTGTGAAGAAAAGGGGAAGGAAGAAAAAAAATACAAAAAACTGGAATCTTGTTTTAAATACTTTAACTGTAACATCCTTTTGATTTTCTACCTCCAGCTGCGAAAATATGGGTCGGAAACAAGGTCTGTTTTATTCAATCTGGACAAAAACAGTTTTAAAAAGCCAAAATAGTTTATTCATACGCTCTTTTTACACAACCAGAAAATAAAAAGAAATACATAATGAACCTGTAATAACTTGATAACAAATATTATTGTGGTAGAAAACCAAAATCACAATCATAAAGTAGTTCAAAATGAAATAAAGTTAGCTTTAAAGCTTCCAAGTTTCAAGGATCTGATAAATGGTAAAGCTGATGTTGATATGTAGGATTAGCATTAAGAAAACCTTACACAACCCTCCCTGTAAAATCACAGAAACATATGTGCAAAAAAGAACAACATGAGAAAAGTGCAAAATAACAAAACAAGTAAGTACTTAAAGTATTTGTACTTTACTTTTACTGCATTTTCACAGCATTTCAGTAGAAGCAGTTGAGGTACTCAGGTATGTCAGACGAATGGGGTGTAACAGCTCTTCAAACCCACAGTTTGATATATTCGGGGGGGTGTTGTTGTGTTTAAGGAGTTGAACAAACAAAAAATAAGGAAAAAGCTTATTTCAAAAGTCCTGTTAGCTTGATTAGTAAAGAATCATAAAAAAATACATCTACCTCTAATCTACCATCTGTGTTGGAGGTTTATCTTGACAAGCGCTCAGGCAGTGTCATACTGAAAACCATGTGAAGATAATAGTTATTCAGTTCTACTAGTGAGTCATAAAATGATACCATATATTAACATGACAACATTTACTTACTGCTGACTACTACTTTTTAGACTATATATAATGTAATATATTAAAAACTGCTTATGGACTGCTTATAAAATGCACTGCTTTGCAATGAAGTTTACGTATGAAGTATCCAGCCGTCTCTGCTGAATGATTAAACATGGCTGAAAAATCAGTCGACAGAAAGTAAAACTTGAACTGCATGACCGACTCTCCTTTGACTGTCAGCTGACAGCAACATTTTACTTTCTTTTTGTCCAATTGTAAAAGTTACCACATCCTCGTATTTCAGTTCCACTCTAGATCGCGATTAGCGGCTCTGCTTCTGGAGAGTGCGTATGTCTGCGCTGAGGCCGTGCAGTGCTTCCACGACGCGCGTTTGAGACAAAAGGGAGCTCTTTTGAGTGTGAAGGAGAAGTGGAAAACACATCGTCACTGTTTGTTGAAAGAGCAGAATTGCTGTCTTGACTGCTTCTCTGCGTCTGGGAGCTGGCTGCTGCATTTTGTGTTGAACCGGCAGGTTCTGAATCTCCTCCTGTGGTCTGTGATAATCTGTCAGAGTTTGGACGGCTGCTGCTGGTTGAAGTCTCTGGTTTGAGGTTGTTGTTGCTTTGAGGAGACTTATGTGTTGATGGATTACTGGGATTTGAGATACCTGGTGAGGATGTGGAGTCATTTGATGATTCGCTGGGCGGCGTGTCCGGACTGGGTGTGCTTTCATTCATCTCATTCGGTAGCTGGTTGATGCTCACTCCATTAACACTCGGTTTCTGTCCTCCAATTGTAGAAATACACACAAAAAGAACAAAAAACACGCACACAGTTAGCATTTTGTTTTCCTGACATTTCCCTGTTTCTATTACAAAGGGGAAAAAAACATACTATACCTGATATACATGAATGCACTAACCTTTCGCATTAGGTAAGGCAGTTGCAAATATCCTTCAGTGGCTAATCTCATTTATAGCATGTTATTTAAGCTCATTTACTCTATCTGCAGCTGCTGCTTCTTCTGCAAGCTACCTTGCAGCCCACCTACATGTGAGTTCCTTCATTTCGTGTTATGTCTCTGCTCTGTCTTTCCCTGCCTTTTCACATAAGTGCATAAAAGGATGAGGACATCAGAGTAGCCATGCAACCAAATATATAAATGCCCCCAAATGAAAACAACTTTCCTTTAATTAAAGCAGTCGCAGTTGAACTACCACTGCTGCATTCCTCTTGTCCACATTAAAACCTGCACATTACTGCATCTTTTTACCATAATTTCAAATTTCATAGCAAATCCAGGTTCTACTTCACTTGAGTGACCCCATATTTGGGATTTGTTTTGATTAACAAGGTTATTTTAATGAACAAAAGCTGCTTTGAGCTGTTTCTTTATCAGTGAGGGCACAGTTCCATTTTATTTTGTGTGTGTAAAATTTGGAAAACTCCAACTGTAAGATACAAGCATTTTAGTTACAATAGCATTCATCTTCATTTGAACCCAACAAAAATGCTTTGGGGGCAATTATGAGACAAGTTGCTATTGTGTTAGCAACTTGACATTAAAATTACTTACTGACAAATAACTATTTCAATATTTTAGACAGTATCAAGGTTCTCATTTATAACTGTATGAAAATGCTGCTTCTCCTTGACTCATTTGATGTTTAACTTATAAATTTCTGGACTCTTCCAGCAAAACAAGAGCTCTGATGCCATCACAGTGGGCTTTAAAAACTGCTTTTCGAAGCTGCTGATAACCAGCATTTTTTCCATGTGTCCTCTCACCAGCAACTTGTGGGTTCTTGTTTTATTGCTGTGTGTGAATGCCAAAAGGTGGGTCCTGTTTACATGATGTTGTGTAGGTCAAATGCTTTTGTGTGTATTTGTTCCTTCGTGACTATGCTAATGCTATCTTACGCTAATACGCTATGTAAGCTACTAAGCTAGTTAATGCTAATTATAAACCTTGTGTAATTATTGAAGTTGTTATACATGTGAGTGTTGAATACAGTTTCCATCTGCAATCTCTGTGCTAGAATAATGTTTGGACGTGTTGAATGTTTGACGCATGCAGCACTGAAGCTTGCTTTGTGTGTCATTACTACAGACCACAGCTGAATATATCTACTAAACTTGGAAGCTGCCTCCGTTTTCTCCCACCATACCTTGCCACGCTAAAGCAGCTAAACATCCGGAGACAACATTCTGTCCATTTTATAAATTGTCTAATTAATTAGCAAATAATTAGAAGTAGTTAAAAACAAAGACACAAAATTACTTACCGGAGGAGCAACAGCGCTTGACTATAAAGTATACGAGTGCACAGGTGATTGTGACTAAAACAATCGTCACTGCTACGCTGATTACAATGTTTACAGTGCAGGATCTCAGGTATTCATCTGAAATGATTAAAAAAAGAGATTCAATGAGAAAATCAAGATCATTTTACACAAAGAGACACTGGCATAATTTATTTTTTGAAGGTGCTTTTTGATGCACTTTTATCCTGCAAAATGTAAAATTTAGAATCATTACAAAAGAATAATGAAATATAAGTTTTATGCAGTCCAGCTGATTCAGGTGTTAAGCTTACCCGGTATGTAAATCTCTGAGTCCCTAATCTGGTTTATCTCAGGCTGCTGGACTCTGCAGATGACCCTGTGATTAAAAAGACACACCTTTAGGTTTCATTCACAGTTTAGTCCTGGAAAAAGAAAACTGATGTGCACTTTTTGTCATAGCTTATGCAGGACTGCAGTGATGCAATGACTTAATATCACATTCCCATTTGGATGAAGTAAATGACACAGATAAAATGAGATCTGAGGTCTTGAACTTTAGGCATTAAAATGATATTAAACCTGTGGGTAGCAGTATGCAAAGTGACTCTTCTTGTGACTGTCAGACACCCTGGGGAGTTCCCATCTCTCTTTGGGTCTTCAGCACTGATCTCATTTCCCTCGTTGTCAAGAAATGTAATCTTAGGCTCAGGGAACCAGCACTTAGCCTCACACTGCAGAGTCAGTCCACCTCCAACACCAGGAACAACTGAGAGTTTTGGCTCAGAAACGGCACCTGTAAAAATAAGAATTATTCAGGGTGTGGCCTTTGAACTTTCCAGCAAACATTATTACAGAAATTTTCACTGTGGAAAATACTTGTCAATGTCAAATATTATCTGAGGTTTGTGGATCATAGAGATCATTAAAGAATCTGCATGTTCTCCTAAGAACATTTGGCAAAGACGATTGGGGAAAATCTGCAGATAATTGGTTACCTTTGCTTATAATAAAGAATAGAAAGTAGAAAACCTCAGACTATTTCATTAAATAATAAATCATTTAATCTGACATTCACAGTAAAATCTGTGCATTCCTCAGAGTCTTTATGGAAACCTAAACCAAAATGTGAGGCTTGTGCTGATCTCCAAGGATAAATACAGCACTACACTTTGAGCTGACGTACCTACAAACAGCTCCAGTCTTGTGATGATTTTCTTTTTCTTGTTCCTCCGAATTGCACACTGGTATTTTCCACTGTCATTTAGCTGCACATTGGATATCACCATTGATAGGTTTCCGTCGTGAAGTTTGTGCCTGATGAGGTTTGTTCGGTACCGAAAGACTGGATTCTTCATCTCAAAGGTCTCACATCCATCCCGGTACAGGAAGGCAGTGTTTGGAAACAGACCCTCTTTAGTCCACTCCACTGTTGGCACCTCACTGCTGATGGTGGTGATGCAGGGCAGGAAGATAGTTTCACCGACAAAGGCGACGATCTTTGGTCCAGTATCCACTAACATCATTCACGTGAATAAGAAAAAAAACAGAATATGTGTAGAAACTAATTACTGTGTTTTTCCTACAGTCAAAGAACTGAATCTACTTATATAGTTTACATGTGCAGCAACATTATTTCTCAATGCTATAGAACTCAAAATGCCCAAGTTAACAACATTAAAACAAGTTAAAACATTTGTTTACAGCTTGGTAGACAAACCAGCTTTAGCCTCTGTGGATAGTTTATCTCTACATGACAACAGCAGGAGTGATTCTTTTAAATGCATTTATTATTACCACTCATTGAAATTTTGTTGAGGTTTAACTTTTGCAGTTGAGCCTACTTTGATGGGTCTGCCAACACTGGAAGCTATTTCCAATAGCTGTTTGCTAGGCCTCAGTTGAAGTAAGTGTATAAAGAAGACCTCTTGGCGTCTTTTAGGGCTTTTATCCCTCAAATACCCATTGTGTAAATACAGTTTATCGATGCAGTTTGCTAAACAGAATGCTAGCATTTAGCATTTATTTAGCAATTAAATTTGGTCAAATCTGGCTCCAAAAATACAACATTGTTTACAGGCGTAAACATTAAAGCTTTGAAAGCCCAAAAGCAAAGGGTGGGATGATTTTTCTCCCAGAATAATGGATGCCATCAAAACATGAAACTGCTTGGTACCTGTACACTTCTTCTCCATTCCTCAGGCAAACTGTCTAAAACAATCTGGTCTTCTGTACCTGCACAGGTATCTCAGCTGGACTAACCACCTTTCATTCTTCATATTGTCTTTATAGATTAACTAACTACCCCCCCCCCCCTTCTTTTTTTAACTAAAATGTTGGACTCTCACAATGAAAACATAATAGGCCTCTATAGATAAGACGAAGTGCGTGTGCACACCATTTTCCTGTGCACACACACTTGTTAGAAAGTAATGTGTTATTTTGACCTGCAGAGGTTAAAGGTGTTGAAGAAAGTCAGAAGAAAGTCTTGGCATGTGTTCAGTACAGACAGATTTAAAAGTCATGCATGTAAAGCATAAAATGTCATTTACTTCCGCTCTTTTTTTGTCATAGCTTATGCAATAAAGGAAATCCTGTGTAGTCATGTGAGACTGAGATCTTAAACTTGGTGCAGAGCATGACTTTAATGCATGCAAACACAAACGCTTGCAATCTCTTGCAACTTGTTCAACAGAACCCAATCAGTTAACACATCTATACAAAAAACAACCACAGCCAAAATCTATTTTTAATGCTCACAAAAAGGGATACAAAAGAATGATCACCTCACAGCTTGTGCTTTTAAAGCCACCTTCCTGTAAATCTTTAGTGCAATTTGTATAGTAAATATACCAAAACTCTTGGTAAACATACAAAAAGAAGCATGAAACATAAGCTTTGTTACTGTGCATTGCATGAAGTAAGTTATTTTTGAAGCTGCAGTTGTTTCCTGTAACATCTAAACTTGATAGCTGATATCAATCACTGCCTTACAAGATGATGTCTAAAGAAATGTTGCACAAAAAAGTAAAGCAACATCCTTTTTTGTACCTTTATAAGATAATTTGATTGTTGGTTTGTGTTCTTATAATAAATGAACTAATGTAGTACTTCCTTTCAGTTTTTATGGCTCCGTGCAAGACAAATGTAATAATTAAACAGCCAGCACAATGCATCATATGGTTCAGTCACATGGACGTACAATATGTAATTCAACCACAGACAGCATACTAAAGATAATACGGCCTTCCTGGCCTGAAAAGTGATGGTGTTATGGGACTGCCATTCTTCTTATGGAGGGCAAAAAGAAGTTCGGTTGCATAGAGGTGTGTGGGAAAACAATGCATGGTGCCCCATGCCCTCAGATTTACAACCTTTTTTTCCTCCTTTTTTGTTTCTTAAAAATGAAAGTCAAGCCATTAACTGTAAAAACCTGCGAGGCATATCCTTTTTACACTTGACCAAATATTACCAGAAACCAAGAAACAGTGTGGATGTGTTTTCAGTTCTGGCTGACTGAAACCACCTCAAACACACAGTCAATAGAAGTTGAAACAAATAGTGAGAGCAGTAATGACTACAGTCATATCTAAGAGGCGCAGCAGCAGAACAACTGAGATAATCCATCCACAATATAAGTTTAGTCATTAATATACTGCTGCATGGCCTGGGCTGTAGTTACATCGTAAGGTTGTAAAAACTGAGCTTTAAAATGAACAGTGGTAATAAAAACCGAGAGAGGGTGACAGTGATCACTGACTGTTTCAGATTAAATAAAACAAGATACAAAGAATTAAAACATGTTAAAAACACAACAGGCTTAATAAACACAGAGTAGTTTGTTCATACGTCATCACTTAAAGATTGGCTATCCCACCTGCTGTGAATGTTTTAATGCAGTACAGTTGTTATTATTATCACTTATCATATCCTGTTTATGACAGTTAAAATAAATAACATTCATATAAGAAATAAAATTGTCAGTGTAAACTGTATTGTTGTTAAATAGGCCTATACCACTGTACTTTAATGTCATAAGGGTGGTACTTCAAGAGCCGTATATTCTATGAGGTGGTACTCATTGTGAAAAGTTTGAGAACCACTGATTTAGCCCATTCGTTTTATATATTTATTTAAAAAAAACATTTTTGCTATTAACAGCTACTTTACACTTTGCACCATTTGATATGTTGAAAGCTTTTATCAAATTACTTGAATAGTGAAGAAATGTTAAAAACCTTATAAATCTCTGGCGACTTCTGAAGCATTTCCTGCACTATTAACCGTGTAGTCCACTGTATATGGGCATATAAACGGACAACGGGCAGAGGCAGCTACTACACTGATATCCTCTCCATTTCAGCAGATTTTATAACAAATGTATTTTCGTGTGATCTGCACAGTAATTCGTGGGAAAGTCACGCCACACAAAACACTCCCATGGGACTGTAGAAATCCTACCTCTACAAGAAGATAGGACCGCGGCGAGTAGGAACACAAGGACGTGCGTGGCCGAAGCACAGAAAAACAACCTGCCGGATCCACAGGTGAGAAGTAAGGAATGAAAAAGGACCCGAACTCTGTTAACCTGCTCCATGCTTCCTCTCCAGAAGGCGACCTGAGGCAAAATGACAAGCAACTGTTCTGAGTGTAGTATCTCATTCACAAAACGGGAAGATTGGGTGGGTTCATGGCGGTGTGAATGTCATCATACACTCTTGTTTTGTTTTTTAATGTATGTGTAGTTTAGGAGATCAGAGTCATTGTGCTCTCTTAAACTACACCCAGATAAGATTCAAATGCAGTACAAGATAAATCTGGCTAAATGAAAACAAACTCAAAAAAGACAATAAGGTCTGCTGCTTCAAGTCAAACAGTGAGTGAGTCAACTGAAAGTGCTTTCTTTCATCATGACAAACAATACAAACAGCTACAAAAGTAGCTTTGTAATGCTAAATGTGCTGAAACTGACAACTTGTTATCATAGATTGTAATTCTCTAATTCACATCACATTTCATATGAAACCCTTTGGGAAATCGTCCAGTGTCTCAAAAAAAAAAAAAGCTAAAAGGAATATCTTAAAGACACAAAACCCCAAATTTAAGACACAAAAAGGTCGCCCAGCGGATGATGTAGACAGGATTAACACAGTCAGATGTAAAATGTCAACCGAGCTACAAATCTTTGCTCTTTGTCATCCTGAATAGTGGTACTGACACTTACTAGTCCTCGCCTTCCTTCCTTCCCCTTAGCATAAAGTCTGCAAACAAATATAACTCAAAGCAACAACAAAAGGATGTACAACACAGCCACAAACCACATCCACATTGTAAGTAGTCATCTAATGTCTTTGTCTAATGTCTTTGACATTAGACAAAGACATTAGATGACTTTGAGGTCTGGTCTCCTCAAACTTGTCACACAGCATGAGTCACATGCATGCAGAACACAAACACTTCTTGCAAACCTTTTTAACTTTTTCAAGAGGACTGAGTGACAGTTGTGGGAACATCAGTTAAAAGAAAGGATGGAGAAGAAGAAACACAACCACAATTTTATTTTTAGTACACACAAAAAGGGATACAAAAGAATCATCACCTGACAGCTTGTGCTTTTAAAATCACCTTACTGTTAATCTTTACCACAATTTTTACAGTAAATACCATGAAACATTTGGTAAACCTACAAAAAAAGGCAAGAAACATGCCTTGTTACTGTGCATTGCATGAAGTTACCGTAATTTTGAAGCTCTGGTCATTTCCTGTTTACACCCAAACAACAGCAGTACAGTCGTTTGACAGCTCATGTCAGTCAGTGCATTTCAAGATAATAATGAATTTGTGTGTGAGAAGTAACTCATGTAGTAGCACTTTATGTTATTTGCTGACAATATAGCCCATGTGATTATGTTCACATTTGAATCTGTTAAAAAAGAAATATGACTGAATACACCAAATTTAACATTCATATTGTTGTATTTTATGCTATTTATACAAACTAAATGATTCATCCAGATATCAGTGATCTCAATAAAATGTGGCTACTGATTCTATTAAAGTGAAAGTACTTATTACACGGTCACACTTCTTTACGTCTGTTTTGTTTTGTTTTTTAGAGCACATTATAAGAAAAGACTCCTGTGTCTTCTCAACTTTACAAAAGGTCACAAAAGGTCCACCCAACAGATGATGTAGACAGCATTAACACAGTCAGATGCAAAATGTCAAGGCAACAACAACATACCTTTGCTCTTTGTTGTTTCATCCTGGACTGTGGTGCTGACACTCACCAGCCCTCGGCCTCCTTCCTTCTGCTTAGCATACAGTCTCAGGGCGCTGGAATTGGGTGAAACCCTCCATGCATGGTCAGGAGTTTTCTTGTCTTGATGTTTGTGGCATTTATCTCCTCATTTGGCCAACTTATTATCCTGGTGGGGTATCTGATCACCGTCAGGGCGTAGGTGTTGATTGCCCGGATTTTGTTCTTCCCATTTAGCGGACTCCTCAGGACTTGCTTTACTCTCTGCAGGTACTTGGTGGTTGCAGCTTTCCTAGAGGCCTATTCATGGTTTCAATTTACCTGTAGGATTCTCAGGTACTTGTAGCTGTCCTCGATGTCTGCAATGTTGCCTTATGGTAGTGCAGTCCTCCCCAGTTCTAACTACTGTCTTCATTACCATCCGCCTACACTTCTCAAGTTCAAATGACAGTGTCTCTTTCACTCCTGGCATACAGCTTCATGTCATCCGTGTAGAGGAGGTGGGTGGAGATTGCTCCATTCTGTAGTCGGTATCCGTAGCCAGTCTTACGACCAGTCGGGTCTTGCAATTCCAAGCAACAGCTGTATTTATCAAGTGCTGGTGTTTTGCCCCTTTGGTGTTCCTTCCAATTTCTTTCTGTGTCCTACAAATGTATTGAGTCATGTACCTGTTCTTCAAGCCCTGTATCACCCACACATACATGTATATCCATTCATCCTTTTCCAATTATCCAACTCAGAGTCACACCTGCACTGCATGTAGTTATCTAATGTTTCACTTTGGGGATCTGGTCTCATATAGAGGGTATATCATGGAAGTCCTTTGAAGAGGAAGAAAAAAACAGAAAAAAGAAGAAAATAAACAGTTACCAGAACAATCAGAATAAATTTTTGATCTGCTGAAAAATGTAGGATATTTAGATATAAAGACAAACTTTAAAAAGCTGAATATTACAGTTTTTCTCAGTTGCTTTGGTGCATTTCTCACAACAGAATTACACTTTGCACAACAGTTAGTTCAACCTACACAACATGTAGTCGTTTTGGCACAACCTTGTGGCGGTTTCATGTTCAAAGGCAAATGCCTTTGAACATGAAGCAGTTGAGTAAGTACAAATATCTAAAGAATGGTCACTTTTGACTTGCTATTCATCACTATCTCCTTGCTTTCATCATGAATGTCACAATTATTTATACTTGTACCAGCTGAATAGTCATTGTCGATACAACTAATAGTCTTCATTTCATTGCTTGTGTCAGTGCACTCAAAATTGTTGAACATCTTGTCAAACAATTTGTACACCCATTTTGAAAACCCTATTTTTAAGGAGTTTCCATGAAAATCTCCATAAATTACTTTTCTCAGGTGAACCTTATCTCACACTAATGAAAATTGGTGTGTGTTACTCTTACTTGCAACCAATGAAAAGCCTCTTCTACCCAGTCACAGGTGAATTGCGTTACAGTATCCCCTACCCTACAAGTATATATATAATGTAAACCAACAGACAGGATTGGCATGAGGTGCATACTGAATCTACAAAACTGGACGCTCTTTATAGGGACCTAATCCCACAAAATGAAAGGGATGATCCTGGTGACAATCGGACAATGTATGTAGTGGTTTGGGATAATGTTAGCTTCCATCACTCTGCTGTAGTCAGGCAGTGGTTTGCAGCACACGACAGGATGCTTATGGAGTTTCTTCCTCCTCACACTCCATTCCTAAATCCAATTGAGGAGTTTTTCTCTTCCTGGAGGTGGAAGGTATATGACAGGCATCCACATACCCAAATGACCCTGCTAGCAGCTATGGATGCAGCGTGTGATGACATCACAGCAGAGTCCTGTAGAGGGTGGATTCGACACTCCAGAAGATACTTTCCCCGATGCATCGATAGAGCTGACATTCGCTGTGATGTTGATGAAAATATGTGGGCAGACAGACGGGAGCGTCTAGATATCAATGGTTGATATGCAGCAGTGTCTGTTTTTCAGGGTTTTTTTTGTTTCATAACTACTGCAGTAAGGTTTACTGTCTAAGTGAGTTTATGTTTGCTGTAAAATGTTTGATTTACTGTATTTCCCCAGTTGCACAATGCTGTGCACAGTTTCAATTGAATATTATCAAGAGTGCATATGAAGTGTCTTGATTTTCCTTTACAATTTATGGTTTTCAACATGCCATGCATGCTGTCCAGACTTGACATGTCATTGGGAAGCACCTACAAAGAAATCCGTCACAATGAGAACATGTTCAAACCATTTGATTTTGTGACCAAAGGTGCTGGTGTAATGACTTGTAATTGTGACAGCCCTGACACTTTGATTGATATAAGTACTTGCTTTTGATGAATATATTATCTGTTTTGATGAAGGGACTTGCTTTTGCAAGTTATCCACCATGTTTTGCAGTTTGCACTAATTGTTTTGAGAAAAGCCTTAGTAGTGGTGCAGAGATCAATTCTGTTGTGAGAAATGCACCAAAGCAACTGAGAAAAACTGTAAATCAAGAGGTCGATAATAAAATGCAGTTATCATATCCTACCACACGGTTATGCTGTTTATCATTATATGAGTGAGTAAATAAGCCAAGCTTTAATTTCACAGAGTTTGAAATCTTAACAGCAATGCGTTGTTATTGCTAACTTTTTTATTATTTCAATTATAGTCACATCTACAGCACTTTATTAAAACTTAAACAAACATAAACCACTGTGCAGCTTCACTGACCAAAAGGCCATAGACCTGCTGTATATGCAGTGAAGAGTGAGTTAAGCTCTGTCAGTCATTCAAAGGTGCCGTCGATGGTTTCGAGAACATACGATGGCTGTTTCCTGTTAAGCACACACAGTGAATTATTTTCAGCATGACAAGTTACTCATAGGTTGCAACAAAACAGAGGGACACTGGATGAGGTAAAACATCAGTTTTACTGTAATAAGTGTTGTATTTTTTAAAACAGCCTAATATTGTTTAAAAAATAATGCCATTTAAACATAAAACCATAATAATTTTGTCGTAAATCCTCTTCCTCTGAACAAAAGCAGATCGATTGCAAATGTGAAACTGTTTGAAAATCCTATCAATCAGCAGTGCCACCTTCGCTGGTTTCTGAGTTTTTACTTCACTCTGTCTCTCTCCCAATAACAATAAAATAATTTTCTTCTAATGGATGTGAAAATGTTTATGCAGTATTTTACAGTTCATGAACTCCGAGTAACTTCTGAGAAGTTACTCGTCTGTCTGACGCAATCAAATACTGACATAAGTCTCTGCAAAACTTACTGTCACCTAACATTACAGTTCCCTCTACTTAGTCAGTGACTGAAGTGTAATTGTATGCCTACATTTATATCTTTATAAGCATTGGCAGGCACTGACCCCATTTTTCAAAGACAAGGCTCATCTTTGGTTGAATGGAGTCCATGCATACTGAACTAAACAGAGCAGAGAAGACATTTCTCCCTCTTATATTTTTTGTCTGTGCCTATGGAAGCTTGTTTATATCACTGATAAAGAAACGTCATCTATGAAACAAAATTTCCTCTTTTTGTTGTTGTTGTTTTTGTTCAGTGGTGGAAACAAGCTTGCTATGTTGGCTCTGCGTCCTATGAAACATGTACAGTCTTGTAAGTTGAGCCCAGGCAAGACAGAGGCTATAAAAGCTTCTGTCAGCTCCCTTATTTTTGGATCAGCATTAAGAGGAAGATGAAGTTTCTCTATTGGAAACCTTTATAGAAAGAATGGACATTAAACTAGCAGTTGCCACTAGTCTGGCATCCTCGCTGAACAGGGATTAAACTGGGACATGAGTCAAAGATAAAATGTTTGCTCGTTTAAATATGCTGAAAAAAAAAACAGTTTCAACAGGATTTATTCATTCATTTATTTATTACACAGCTTTGTCTCTTCATGACAAGACAAGTCTCCAAGAAGTTATAGACACAGACAGAAAGTCCAGCAGCAGCGATAAGAGACAAACATGGACCTAAAACAAGCCTTAATAGAAAAGTTGACCTCTATAGGAGAACTCAGCAGCAGCAAAGGTGGAAGTATAATGTGCTTTCTTTATTTCACATGATGTTAATGTGATGGTGTTCTTATTTGCATAAGCTTAGATCAACAGATGCTTAAATATTTCCACAAAACTTTCATTTTAAAACCTCTGGGTTACAGATGAATGAAATCAATTTAGCACTGAAGCTTCCTTCACACCACCATCGCTCCTGTAAGGAGAAAAGGAATGGTTTCATTGTGTGTCTTTTGCATTTATTTGTGCCAACAGCTGGAAAAATTCTGGGGTAGGGTAAGGGCTGTGACTCTGTGAATGTGATTTTTAAATTAAGTTTGGGAGAAAAAAAAGTTTATTAATTTTTTATACAAATGGAAACGTCAACATACACTCAGTTTAAAGGGGCTGAATGAGTGAATATAAGGATAGGACATACAACATAGTGCTAGAAAAAGACAATCACGTTTATAAAACAGCTAAAAGCTAAAAGCTTAAAATGAAAGGTGTTTTTGTCTTTTTATGACAATTTCATATTTTTGCTTTTATTCCAGTATCAGAATAATCAAAAGCAATAAAAATATCAATTGAGACACAACTTTTACGTATGTTACTTTACACATTATACACATACAAATGAAAGATTAATTATTTGTGAAAGTGTAAGGTTTCCCATGAAATTGACTGATGTAGTATCCAAAAGTCCACATGACATGAAAAAATAACCTTTTCATGTGGGGAAAAAATACATTTTCATCTTTAGCTGCTCTTCACAATTTTTTTAGTAATCTGACATTTTGCATGAGATTTGTTATGACTGGGAAACCCTTGAAATAATTCGACAGGCAAAATAAACAAACAAAAAAAATCAGAAGATGAATCCATAAAGAAAATAAAGCCTGTCACAGACCTTTTTCTTGCACTGAATCATTTCCCATCTTGGGATTCTAATTTTTCTCAGAAGTATTTTTATGTAGTGGTATTAATAATTTTATTAACTTTTGATACTACAACTACTACCATTATTATAACTACTACTGCTGCTACTAAATCTAATACTATTATATTGATTTTATTATTGATGTCCTCAGACATCAGGTGAATCTATCAGGATGCTGTAGCGCAGTTTAGACCTGTCAGTGAAGGTGTTGCTGCGCTGAGGCGCATGTGAGCCGCCTGCACCAGACCAGGACACACGCATGCTTTTCGAACGGGGAAGACGTTTTCTTTCTTTTGAATCTGAAGGACTTCTGAATGACACAGCACGATTCTTTGCTGAAAAAGCAGAAGTGTCAAGGCTGTTTCTTTTCATCTCCGCGCCAGATGTTGGATTTTGTCCTGAAACGGCAGGTGTGGAATGCCTGGTCTGTGTTAAGCTGATTGGATGGTTTCTGTTGGTTGAAGCCTCCGGTTTCAGGTGGCTGATGGTGTGGGGAGACTTTGTTTGGGATGGGATAACAGGTTTGGAGGTACTTTGTGATGATCCCGAGGGCTGGCTAGACTGTTGAACACATCTCATCTTATCTTTCTCAAGGCCTGATTTTTGTCTTCCCACTGTATGAACACAAAAAGTAAATAAAAGAATCATTTGGTTGGCAATTTTTTAAATCTTGACCACTATCGATCGGTACACACGTACACACCCGTACACACACACACACACACACACACACACACACACACACACATATACATATATATATATATACCCTGCCCAGTGTTGGGAAGGTTACTTTTAAAATGTATTCCACTACAGATTACAGAATACATGCCCCAAAATGTATTTTGTAACGTATTCCGTTACGTTACTCAATGAGAGTAACGTATTCTGAATACTTTGGACTACTTAATATATTATCATGCTTTTTACAACTACATGAATGTAATATTGCTGTGCGATTTATTACTATTACTGAAGGACACTCGCCATACCAATACCAACTAGATTTTTAAATCTTAATATAAAATGAGTAACAGTAGGGTGGACATTAGGTAAGGCTGCACTTTTTGCAGCGATCTTGTATAGAAAACTATTCCGCGCGTATATAAAACAGGTCCGCGGCTACAAACCGTAGTAAAGGGACCTCTGGCTAATACCTCAGGCTCGTAACTGAAAACTAGCTTTACTTTGTTGTCCGGGTCAACTTTGCTAGCGAGAGACAGAGAGAGGCGTTGAAAGGCTGGGACATGAGTCAAAGATAAAATGTTTGCTCGTTTAAATATGCTGAAAAAAAAAAACTTATTGTTTCAGAGGAAAACACGAACACAGTGTACAGTCGAGTCTTAATAGCTTACTTACAACTGGGCTCGTCAGGCACTCTTTTTGGCTGCAGTGGTTATTATTATATTTACATGCTTCCAGCTCCCGTTTCTGGTCGGTGACAACTTGTACTTTTCGACTCTCCTTTTTCTCCCTCCCTCGCGTTCACAGACACATAACGTGTATGGCAGTCCATCCTCCCTGCAGCACGGACTACACTGTCCATGAAGCTACATTCTTCAGGGCTATGCCTGTAACACTCTGCCTGTTGCCTTCATATTAAATAAATTTTTGAATAATAACTTCAAAAAATATTCCTTCACGTCATTATGCGACCGCAAGTAGAGGTGACATGGGTCGGAGATTGAGACCCAGGCATTAAACAAAAACTAACAGTCTCTGCACACCTCCATCAGGTCAGTTCACAATGTCAGCAGTATTCACTTTAGTGTTGTAAGAAGGACAGACATTATGTAGTAGTAGGTGTTTGACAATATGTACTGATTTGTAACTAACTTAAGCTTATTATATAATATTATATGTCAGTATATTTGTCACTTACTGGGCAGTTCATTGTCTTTCTCTTGACAATACATTCTTTAAAGATACAGCATATATCTTTGTGTTCTTACAGTTTGAAAGAAAAGCTGATGTGAAATGTAAAAGTGAGGTCAGAGGACAATGTGATATTTTCAGTCCCCTAAATGATACCAATATCATTTCCTACATGTTGCCAATGCAAACTAAGGCAGTAGAAATTTTAAAGATAAAAGTTTTAAAGATAAAATAAGTTTTATGAAAGTTTAAGTTTTTGACCTATATCAGTCTCTATATGTCCAAGTAAGAAATATTATTTTAAATAGCTTTCTGTACGTTGACAATAGACACCACACTCTTATGAGTTATGGTTTCTAAATCACGCAGCTTTTTTGACCAATAAATCATTAAGTTGACATTGAGCACTTTGGTGGATGTTAGCTGAATTTGAATAGATTGTTAACATGACGCCTGCAAAGCTTAATCAGAATGCATTAGAAACTTTTCAAGCTACTATGTTTACAGACAGAAAGAAAAGCACACAAACGCTCCCAGAAACATAACCTGCTTGACAGAAGTAATTGCAGCAGATCTCTTTTGTTTGTTTGTTTGTTTTAATATTTACACTCTGATGGCCAAATGATCGGTTAAATAATTAATTTTAAAATAAATTATTAAAAAAACGGACTTACCGTAATGCTGACATTTCTTGAGTAAAAAGGCAATGACTGCTGCTACAAAGATCGTCACGACAACAGCGATTATAAGGATGTCAGTGCAGGATCTGAGGCTTTCACCTGAAACTGTACATTTGAAGATTAGGATAGTAAAATTTGGCAAAAATGACACAAACAGGTGACGTAACTTCCATGTTGTAAAAATTTACATTGAAACAGAAGTGACATTAAACAACACAATAATTACCAAATCTTAAATTAAAATTAATTACATTTTAAACAGTTTTCATATACATGTACAGTTTGCAGTGTTTTTTTTAGAAAAGCTGGATGGATGTAAACCATAGACAAAAATTTGTGTTTTATGTAGTTCAGCTGATCCAGGTGTGTTAAAGTGCTGGTGTACCTGGTATGTACATTTCTGAGTCCCTGGTCTGGGTTATCTCCGGCTGGTGGACTCTGCAGGTGACTCTGTGATCGAAAGAAGCACCTTTTAGTTTTATTCACATAGTTTTGTCCTGGAAAATTAAAGCTCTCTGTACACTGATTATAATTTAACAACACAATCCCACCCAACTGAGGTAAATTGGGTAAATGAACCACATAAAACCAGAACTAAGATGTGAAACTTTAAATATTAAAATAATATGAAACCTTTTGGTAGCAGTCTGCAGAGTCACTCTTCTTGTGATTGTGAGGCACCCTGGAGATTCTTCACTTCTCCTTGGGTCTTCAGCACTAATTTCATTTCCCTGATTGTCAAGAAATGTAATCAGAGGCTCAGGGAACCAACACTTAGCCTCACACTGCAGAGTCAGTCCACCTCCCACATCTGGAACAACTGAGAATTTCGGCTCAGAAACAGCACCTGCAAAAGTAAGAGTTATTCAGGCTGTTGCCTACGACCAACATTTCAGTTCAAATATTCATAGAAAACTGTGGGAAACGATTAGGAAATCTCATCTGAGCTTTAAGAGAGAGATACATAACTATTAATTGTTCACTTTGTGGTCTTTGAACTTTCCAACCAACATTTCAGGTCAAATGTTTATACAAATCATTACATTACACAAGCTTTACGAATGATGTGGGTGAAAATGTCCACAAAGAAACAGTTTAACATTTGTCTACAGACAGCTGGCTTTACTTATAACAAAGGACAGAAATCTGTTGCTTCATTTTTCTGTTCTGATCTTTTGGTAGATTCTTAATGGTTGTGCGGTTTGAGGACCAATGATGATGGTTCATACTCTCTCTTTACTTCTTTAATTATAAACTATTCAATTTGACCGCAAAGGTTACAGACACACACTCATCAGAGTGTTCAGAGAAACCACATCAAAATGTGGAGGAAATGACTTTTGGGAGCATAAATGCGGCTCTAAACCTTAAGTTGACATACCTACAAACAGCTCCAGTCTTGTGATGACTTTCTTTTTCTTGTTCCTCCGAATCGCACACTGGTATTTTCCACTGTCATTTAGCTGCACGTTGGACATCACCATTGACAGGTTTCCATGGTGAAGTTTGTGCCTGATGAGGTTTGTTCGGTACCGAAAGACTGGATTCTTCATCTCAAAGGTCTCACATCCATCCCGGTACAGGAAGGCAGTGTTTGGAAACAGACCCTCTTTAGTCCACTCCACTGTTGGCAAATCATCACTTGCAGTGGTGCTGCAGGGCAGAAGGACAGTTTCCCCTACAGTGGCTATGATCTTTGGTGCAACAACCGTTGAGGCCGCTAATCCTGTCAGTAGAAAAGATGCAAAACATAGAGCCGATTTTACCTGTGCAACAACAACATGGTTGCTCCTTTTTTGCTGCACTCCAATAATTGCCAAAAACTATTGAATTAAACATCAGGACTCACCAAAATTGAAACAAATGTATTATTTTCTACTGTCTGTTCAATTTTTTGATAAAAAATTTTAATTTCAATTTATTCATAAATTGAAAATATCCATTTGTACTAAAAACACAGTGGACAACAAATTACCAAAAACCTAGAAAGCTGGAGAAACAAAGCCAGTGCAGAAGTGCAGATCCCTGTTCTTCTAGCTCTAAAAGTCAGTTTTCATAGTTTCCCATGTTTAAAAACCCATATTTTGAGAAAAAATAAACCTGTTTAAAGTTCTTGTGTCTACAGCTTATTAGAAAAAAATCCATCTGTTTGATAAGACCTACAAATTTTTACTGCTAGATGTCAGTAGACTGTAGATCGTGGTGATTTTCTTAACCCTCCTAATTCAAATGCATAATCCTAGCTATGCTAGCAGGTAGAGGACAAACATGTTTTAGTCATCCAAGAGAGATAAAAAACATAAATTTAGACTGTACCCCATAACGCTCAGGGCCGGTTGGCATGTTTCTACTACTATTGAGACTGGATCCGGATACACCCTGGAGTTTTTCCCTATCCATGGAAGACTTTCAATCTAGTGTTTACCTCAGCTATCAGCTGCTTTACTCTGAAATAGGCTGTAAAACCTTGTGAAAGGAGTCTGAAACACGTGAATGAGTCAGAAAAGCTCATTTTTGACCAGTGACAGCGATAGTGAGGTGAACCGTCGGTAGTGTTGCTCTGCCATTGTTAGTCTCTGTTACCATCTGTTAGCCTCTGTTAGCTGCTGTTCACCAGAGTTGATGACCCTTTAAAGTGGGTTTCCACCTTCATCTTTGGCGTGCTACATAGGTGGTCGCTTCTTCTAAAACAAACACACACACACAAAAAAACATACTGCAATACGCTAACATCTGAATACACAGAATCCAAGAAGCAAACCATCTTTTATAAACAGTCTATCTTGGTGATTTTTTTTGTCCCACTCAGGATGATCTGTTCAGCTGTGATTAACAGCATTAGCAAATGTTAGTAGGGGCTGAACTAGATGTGGCACATTTTGTCATGTTGGGCATGTTAACTGCTAAAATTTAGTTAAAAATACAGACTCAGAGCAGCAAACATGACTGCGCATTCATGTTTTATTAGGTGTGACTCAGTAGGAACAAAAGACATTTATTTAATATATTTTAATTTAAGCGTTTAGAAAACAAACAAAAACACATCTGTTAGGAAATCTATGCTGGTTCACAGTGAAAGGTTTTTTTAAGCTGCATTATTGTTACAGAGAAGACTCACTTATTTCTGTGCTTTCAAAATGTATTGAAATGAAAATAACTGCAAATTACACTATCCCTTATTCTAACCTAAGACAACACAAAATGTAAGATGAATCTCTGTAATCCAAAAGTCTGCTGTAAACACTCAGTTCTCTTTGTATGATGTCAAAGAGAAGGGATCTTCCTAATATGGTCAGGCACACAGCTGTGGCTGTGAAGAAAAGCCCTGCCAGCCTGCCAATCAGAAGAAAATTGGCTAAAATAGATCAAGACATGCTAAAAATAAGGAATATTTTTGAAGTGGGCATCATGCAAAACTACTGTAGCAGACTCCAAGAATCGAAACATGGAGATCGAAATGAGAATAGTAAGTCTGTTTTAATGTTTTAACTAAAAAATAAAGGACGAAATTCAGCAAAGGACTCATATATAAGAAACCACTCTACTATGGACACACTGCTGTGGAATTAATATCTTTCAAAGGTTTTAACTGCACTGCTTTGTAAAATATAGTAGTTAAAAAAATAACTGTAAGTAGTTCAAGTGATGTAGAAAGTCCTGCAGAAATGCAGTAAAATACTTCCATACACGTACTAAGTAGATTTACTTCTGTTCACCATGAACTTGTGCAATTTTGTAAATCCTTTTTGTCCTTGTGAAACAAATTTCCTGAATTGTGTGCACAGCACGCGTCACAAGCTGAGCAGAAAAAAACATTTACAGTTACTTTCAACTGTTTCAGCAGAAATGAGAGACGATTATGGGAAGACATCTGGAAAAAAACAAATAAACAAAAAATAGTTGCATTCGCTTCCCTTAAATTCTCACATCACCTGACACTTCTTCCTATAAAACCCACAGATTTAACATTTTACAGTAAATACCACAAAATCCTCCATAGACTACAGAAAAAAACAAGAAGCTGTACTATGTAAAAAATGAAAAGATATAAAAATGATACCTTGTTTCTTTAAAAACTCACTTTAAACCTTTGCCACGGCTGTTAACAGAAAAATTTTCAGTAACTCACCATTACACTTTGCTACTCTGTGTGCTTTGCATATGATGTCAAAGCTACTTAAATTTTTTGTGATTGTTTACTATTAACACACAAGCAGCAATGGTATTGTAATTTGACATCAGCCTTATAACAGGATTTCTAAAGGAATTTCCATAGACAGAGGAAAAGCAGCAGCTTCTTCCAGAATTTCACGATAATCTCTGCAATCCAGTCACATTTAAGCCCAGATGATAGGCCACTCAGCGGTGGGCCTGCTGGTGTGTTTTGGATCATTGTCCTGCTGCATAACCCAAATGAGCATTTTTCAATTTTAAATGTGTAACTTTAACATTTGTCTCCATTTTTTCCATTGTTTTTTTTTTAGTTTTCCTTGTTTTTTTGTTTGTTTGTTTTTACATACGTATGTATGAGATCCATAACTTCATTTTATATATTTTTCTCTTTTACTATATTTCTGTTTTTGATCTTTTTTACTTTCTTTTACTCAGCTGCAATGTGAATATTTAGCCCATTTCTTTCTCAGGTTTTGGAAAAAGATGAAAACTGAATTGGCTATAAATAATTCGTTTTTAACTTGAATCATTTGATATGAATTCAAATATGACTGCATTAAGTGAATACTGAAGAAAACCTAAAACATTATGTGTGTTTTGAACTTTGCAAACAGGCTTGTTTTGATCGAACCAACCCGGCTGTGAGGCAGCTGCTACACCGAGATCATCCTCACCAGCATTTATAACAAATGTATTAATGTCTGTTGTGGATAGGCGTAGCTTTGGGTCACGTGGTGCCGGTAAAAGTAATAGTGATTGCTATATCACCTGTTCACGGCCTGAGGGAAATTTTGTGAATGAGTGGGTGATGGGGGAAGTTGACTTTTGCTGACCGCTCAAGCTTAGAATGTTTTTGATCACTGCTTTCCTATGGATTTTAAGGATTTGATAACAAATAAAGGAGTTTTTAACCTGGAACTTTAACTTACGTTTCGAACAGCGGGCGCGTCAACATTATTCCCCTATTCAGCTGCTCGGCGACTCAAAGGCTTGACAGTCGCCAATAATGTCTGATGTGTAAAGTGACTCATGAAAAAACAATACTGACGTAAAGTGCTCATATTCTGCACATACAAATCCTACCTGTGCAAGAAGGCAGGACCGCAGCCAGCAGCAGCAGAGGGCCACACAGGGAAGAGACACAGAAAAAAGGCCTGTTGGATCCACAGGTTTTAGAAAAGAAAAGTCCGCTAACTTCTTCCATGCTTCCTCTCCAGAGAGCTTACTGAGGCAAAGTGACGAGCAAAGATTTGGACTACCCCATTTCAGGACATGGGTGGGGAATTTCGTCATACTGCCGGAACGATCATTCTGTTTATCCAGACACAGCGTTTTTAAGTGGGAGAAATAGTTCGTCTGTCCTCTAAGTCACTTCTACTTCATTTTAAGCGTCTGAAAAAGAAGCCAGATGGACTTCTTTAAGTTTTCTGTAAGTCCTGTTGCCTTTTCAGGATCTTTATATGTGGTGTTATAGTTCTTAATACAATGAAATTAGTGATAACATGATCATTGAAGATTCAAAAATTAATTAATTTGTGGTGTTTTTTAAGGTCACTTATCACCAGTGAAACCTTTGAGTTGCCTAACTTGCTTTAACCAGAATTAATGATCAACAGCTGTAGATTCACAACAACTTTTATTATTCTTAACATTACAGTTTGTGTTACAGGTGTGTGTGTTTATATCAGAATGTCACAAACAGTTACATGATACATGACGTGGTTTTCACTGTCACTGCTGTCCGTGTCGGAGTTTTACTTTGGCTGGAGCTCAGCCAGCTTCATACTCACATGCACAGCAATCCAGGTGATAATAATAGAAATTGGTGACATTGGTTCCAAGAACAGTAACTAACAAGTTAAAACAGCAGTATTACATAATACAATATATTACAAAAATCTAAAACTATTACAGAAAGCTTTAATAAATACATATCCCAATATATTACACAAAATGAATGTGGATAAAGTTTGAATTGAGGTGCCTCTGTTATAAAACCGTATTACTACCTATGATGATAATCAAGAAGGGCAGATATTGTGACAAGCTGAATGATTCAGTACATTAAAATGACAACTTTTACTGTATTTAAAAACAAAAACTATCAAAGAAGTATTTAAAACGTTGGTGTGTTTATAAAATGCAATGCATTTCTATAAAACTCACTTGGATAGCATCCTGAAATAAATGACAAATCAGTTAACAGGAAATTCAGCTGCAATAGCGAATATTTGGAGAACAACTCCCGCCTGACTGACAGCATGAGTCCGTTTCAAACGCCGGCCTCAGATATTTTTTTGTTTCATTTATCTCATTATGAAACGTTCCTCATTTTGTTTCAGCTCCGATCTCCATCAGCGGCTCTGAGTCTTCAGAGATGGTGTTTCTGTGCTGAACACGTATACTGCCTCTAATAGACCGACGAGTGGACGAACGGCGAAGAGGCTCATGTGGAGGAGGAATGGACAACACCGGAGGAGAACTGCTGTCGTCACTGTTTCTTTTCATCTTGCGGCTGGTGTCCAGATGTGATGAATCTTCTTCTGTGGTCTGGGAGGAGCAGACAGATGTTGTCAAGCCCTCTGGTCTGGGGTTGCCGTTGTTCTGAGGTGACTTTGGTGAGGGTGGGATCGTGGGATTTGAGATGCTTGGTGAGGATTCCGAGTAATTTGTACAGTCCCTTGTCTGGATGACCGGACTCTGCCTTTCATCATTCGTATCATAATTATCGAGACTCCATTTTTGTCTTCTCACTGTATGAACACAAAAAAACCAAATATAGTTAGCATCTGTTTCATTCCTGACATTTCATTGTTCTTATTACACACACACAAACTGTTATCACAAACTAAAATCCAGGTGCTTGTTACCATATGTATATTTTTTCCTTTTATTTTTTATTAAATTTAAGAATTTTTTGCTTTTCCATCACTTATTTGATGATTCATTGAACTGAATTAGCAGTTTAAAAAAACAAAGCCTATAAACTGACTTACCAGGGCAGCTGTGTTTCTTCACTAAATGCACAATACATGAACAGATGACCGTGGCTGTTAAGGTGGTTAAAACTGTAATTACAATGGTTACAGTGAAGGATCCCTGGTATTCATCTGAAACGACAAAAAAAGAGATTAAACCTGAAAAAAGGGATAAAATTTCGATAAAAGAGGAGGACACCTGCATAATTTCATAGCTGCTTTATCAGCACATTTTACCACTCAATGAATGTTGTGTGTCTGAATAGCTAATGGATAGTGAGGCATAGACACAAGTATAAGGTTTGTGTCCGGCTGATCCAGGTGTTTGATTAAAGCTACAGAGTACCTGGCAGGTAAATCTCTGAGTCCCTCGTCTGATGTATCTCCGGCTGGTGGACCCTGCAGGTGACCCTGGGACCAAAACACACACATTTACATCTTATTCAAAATGTGCACCCATGGGGTTAGCGTTAGCGAATTTAACAGATTAATTCTAAATTCTTGAGAAGGCATCTGTTGAAAGATGTAATTACACACTAATCAATGTATATTTACAAGTACAACTTTTTTGAAGTAAACAAACTAAATGATCAAGATAAAACTTCTCAAACACATCGCTCAGAATATAAACTTGTGGTAAGTTTTAAATTGATATTAAACCTGTTGGTAGCAGTCTGCAGAGACACTCTTCCTTTGACCGTGAAGCATCGTGAAGACTCTTCATCTCTCTTTGGGTCTTCGGCACTGATCTCATTTCCCTGATTGTCAAGAAATCTAATCTTAGGCTCAGGGAACCAGCACTTAGCTTCACATTGCAGAGTCAGTCCACCTCCAACACCAGGAACAACTGAGAGTTTTGGCTCAGAAACGGCACCTGCAAAAATATTCATTATTCACATTGTGGCCTTTCCAACCAACAGTGTTATAAAATACATCAGTGTGGAAACCTTATACAGATAGATAGATAGATAGATAGATAGATAGATAGATAGATAGATAGATAGATAGATAGATAGATAGATAGATAGATAGATAGATAGATAGATAGATATCATTAAAGAGACCTGCAAAAGTAAGTTATTTAGGTTGTTGTCTGTGACCAACATCTCAGTTCAAATGTTTATAGAAAACTGTGGGAAATAATTAAAAAATCTCATCTGAGCTTTAAGAGAGAGATACATAACTAAATAATCTGCATTTGAACCCAAGAGAATCTTTGTCACAAATGATGTGGGTGAAAATGCCCTCTGTTACTGCTGCTTAGAATAAAGAATGAAATGTGTGAGATGAACTTCTCAGGGTGTTTAGAGAAACCTAAACATGTGCAGATCTCCAAAGTGAAGAAAAGGACTTTGGGGGGGATTAAATGCAGCTCTGATCTTTGAGTGGACGTACCTACAAACAGCTCCAGTGTTGTGATTACTTTTTTCTTCTTCCTGATAATTGCACACTGGTATTTTCCATTGTCGCTTATCTGCAGGTTGGATATCACCATTGACAGGTTTCCGTTGTGAAGTTCGTGCCTGATGAGGTTTGTTCGGTACCGAAACACTGGATTCTTCATCTCGAAGGTCTCACACCCATCTCGGTACAGGAAGGCAATATCTGGAGGTAAACCCTCCCTGGTCCACTCGACTGTTGGGACGTCTCCACTAGGGGTGATGTTGCAGGGCAGGAGGACAATTTCACCTGCAAAAGCCACGATCTTTGGTACCACAATCGCTGAGGGTTTTTCTGTGAATAATAGAAATAACAAAACACGGAGGAACTAATTACTGTGTTTATTCAAAGAACTGAATCTACTAAAAAAAAAGTTTGTGTGTGTGCAGCAGCAACCTCACTATTGTTTTATGCTTTAAAACTTGCTCAAAAAGCATTAATACAAACATCAGGTCTCATCACAACTGTTTATTCTCACGACACAATATAATCCAGCAAATCTGAAGTTTTCTTCTGTTTGTGAAAACTGTGAGACTCGCACAGACTGTGTTGTAGGTCAGTACTAAGCCTTATGTGTAATTTCATGTATATATTTGTAATAGCTAACCTCTTCACCACAGATTACCCAACCAGGAGTCTCTGTGGCTGAAAAACGAGGTCAGTGTAGAAATGCAGCCTACTGTCGCTATTGTGGCAAATTAATGCTGGTTACAAAAGTGTGTCAGTCCCCACAGACTGCCACATTTACATGCCCAACTTTACCATATAATAAAAGGATGTTTTCATCCGGTATATAGCGACAAATTACAACACTAGCTAAAGGTGCTTTAGAGTGTAAGAAACTGGGATCTGGTTCCACAGAAGGGCGATCTGAAAGCTGAAGGTGCTGCCTGCTCATTCTGCTTTAAATATCAGACGAACCACATGTCTGAGAGCGATGTTAATCTGTTAGTGTGATGTGATGTCTTTAAGATAAGATGTCTGTTTTGTCTGAAATAAGGAGGAGACAGTTTCGGTCTCTGTGGATAGTTTATCCCTGCATAATGTCAAACGAAAAATCAGACAAAATGTCATAATAATTTTTCCAGCAGCATACACCCAGTTAAATACTCCCAGACAGGTAAAACGTCATGCACAAATACACTGAAACATTTCTGTGTACATGCAAGTAGTAAACTTTCTTCAATTTTTGTTTTGTTCCCGTTTTTATAGCATGAGCAACAAAGGAAATCCTGTCATGTGAGGCAGACTTCTTAAACTTCCTGCATAACGTGAGTCAAATAAATGCAGAACAAACATTTGTAGGCACCTTTGGAATAAAACTGAGGGACAGTTATGAAAACACATTAAAAACACACCTTTTTTTTAGCACAATACATAAAAACCACACTGTTAACCTCTGCTGCAACCGTGACAGCAAAATTCCCGATAAACGTACACAAAAAGTACTCTGGAAAAAAAAAAGTTACTGTACGGGTGTCACGCATTGCGCATATTGATGTCACAGTAAATCGCTGTATTTTGGAACCTGTGGTCATTTGCTGTTTTACACGTAAACAACAGCAGCAGTGTGATTTCCCTGCTGACTCCGGTCAGTGCTCTACAACAGGATGTCTGAAAGAATGGTCCAAAAATAAACTTTGGAAGTGAGTGAACTTCAACATGAACTGAGAATTGAGGAACTGGGTGTCAAGTTGAGTCATGTCGGTCAAAATGAACATCCCCTAAAAGTTAAAATGAACTGCAA
This sequence comes from Pelmatolapia mariae, assembly GCF_036321145.2. Lineage (NCBI taxonomy): Eukaryota > Metazoa > Chordata > Actinopteri > Cichliformes > Cichlidae > Pelmatolapia > Pelmatolapia mariae. The sequence continues at coordinate 45,079,206 of NC_086229.1, read as the reverse complement.
CATTCAGACTGTGAGAAACCTTTAATAATATCGCTCAGCTTTTCAATTTTAAACACAGAGCAGCTCTTTAAATGACTGACACAGATTTTGAGCTTTAGTTCGGCACATGTTTCCTCAAAATGTAAACAAATAGCCTCCACGTGCTGAACATCCTGCTTTTATCGTCAGATCTTCGATGGAGAATAACACAGAAACGTCAGTAGCAAAGACATTAAAGGTAGACAGATATGCACTTTTGCAGCGACTCTGTGTTAACATTTGTAAAGTGACTCGCTGAAAACATAAATCCATAAATCTCACCTGTACAACAAGATGAGGACAGGACAGCGGCGAGCAGGAACAGGCGGACAAACCACGGCGACCTGTTCAAACAGGCATCAAAACAAACTTTGTTGACTTCATCCATGGTTCCTCCTCAGAGAGCAGCTCGACACAGATGAAGCGGAACAGTTTCGACTGTAGTAGTTCACTCGCAAACCGAGAAGAAGGCGGGATCAGGGCCATGTGAGAATTGCATCATGCAGTCTGATAACTTTACACATTTATAGCGCTTAGTAGATCAACAATCAAAGGACTTCCTCTTATACAGGTAGGTTTCCTTACATCATCTATTATAAGCTCATTAATAATCATTAATTTGAAATTAGCTTATAATGCTGGATGGTATAGTGCTTTTCTACTATACCTGACTACTCGGAGGCTGTATACAGTACAATATGACTCATTCATCCATTCACACAGTCATACACGTAACTTTTTTTAACACCTAAGTGCTTTCTGTATTTCTGTCTGCTTTCTGTTTTAACGCTGGTTCATCCCTTGATTTTGGAGCCTCATAATACTTGAATGATTTATAGGTCAGTTTTAAGGTCAGAGTTTCTTATAGTTTGCACATCTCTTGTTGACCAGTGTGCTGCGACTAAAGGAGATGTCCACATTTTAACTGGCTTATGAACATGATACATTTTCTATTATTCCAGAAAACAATTATTGATTCAATCTCATTAACATTATACCAGTGCAGCTGTTCTGCTATCAGCAGCTTGAACGTACAGTGTGAGGCTTTAATTGAACTCACTGGCAAAGCCCTGTGCAAACCATGATTCTGACTCTGAGGTAAATCACTGCTATAAAACAATACAGTGAAACTGAGCGAGTGAAACTGAAATAAGAAACTGCAAATTACAGCACACACAACCAGCTTATGTAGCAAACTTCATCATTCACAAGGCTCAAAAACAAGAGGTCAAGGGATTTTAGTGGAAAAAAGGTAGTGTTAGTGGAAAAAGTGGGACATTAAGTTGTGTTTTTATGTGATTTTGTCATCCTAAAGAAGGCAAGGAAGACTCTTTTGTGTGTTTCATAAATCAACATAAATTAATTAAGATTCATGTGTTTGATTATATCGGCAGATAACTGGTAAACGTACAGTAAAATGATTTAAACAGCAGGCAAGTATTGTGAAAATATTGCGACTTTGGAATTATAAAGTGTTTATTTTTAAGCTCCTCTCAGCAGACAAGCATGGGCATACAGATATGCTTTATAGATTAAAAACAACTGTCAGCTTCACGGAGGATTCAAACCCAGCACCTACTAATAAAAGTCAGCTTGGTAACCAACACAGACACTGAAACACTGAGAAGTGTGACACCACTTTTCTCTCTCACACATTTCTCTATCAGCTAATTAACAGATGCAGTTAATGTTGATTTTTTAAAAGTACTGTATTCATGGTTACAGTTGTGTTGTGTAAAACAACTAAAACAAGGTTGGTTGGCACACAGAGAATGAAGGGGCACGTTTAAATAATATAAGTATTTAATTTGCAGCAGAAAAGGTTAATATTTCAACCAAATAACAATGTGTATCATGTTAGTGTGTAGAGTATGTTGAGTGTGTGTCTTTCTTGCCCTCAGTGTCAGCCTGACATCTACTGGCAATATCGGCTTGGTGTCCAAAATGCCACTGAGGTCCAGCTTTAATGTCCACTGAGGACTTTTTGATGGGCGGTCATAGAAAGAGAGATGTTATTGTTACCTTATTACTACTGCCTTTAGTAAGGTGCCATAAATTCATTTTCTGACATGATGCTAATAACAATTTAAAAGGTGTCCCTTTGATTTTTTTGAAGTGCCATAAGTTCATTTTCTACTTAATCGTTGGTTAATTGTTATTTCCTGGAGAGGACTGATCATATAAGACTGTGAGTCAGACCAAATCTCACCCTTTTTAATGCATTTTATACTAAATACCTTCAGTGGGCTCATTGTTTTGTCCCTCAGAGACAGCTGTCAGGAATAACTGAACGGTGTAGCCAAGAATAAAAAGAAATTTTAAAAAACAATTAAACTTTTTTGACAGTCCAATGTCACCATAGTGGTGAGCAGGGACTCTGTGAAGGACTGCTGTAAAAACCCTACTGAAAACTCCAGAGAATGTCTTGTGTCTTTATTAGATTTAGTTTTGGGTCCTTTGTGGATTGTTGTGAATCAGGAAGCCTCATCAAGCTGTCAGAAAGACGGTGGTTTAGTCCTTAATTGACTCCGCCAACCTGAGTGTTTAAAGCATCGTATGAAAATCTGTGAATGAGGTTTACAATAAAACTTTATGTTAGAGATTCCTGTTTATTTTTCTTAAGTTCTGTAGTTTCCAGCACTCGTACAGCACCTGTCTATCTCATATAGTGTCCTCCTTCCTCTTGAGACTGTGCCGGGAGACGCAGAAAATCTTCTGGGACTGGCGTGTAATAATGTGCCATTTTGGAGGAGCTCAACTACCTTTCAAACCTTTGCAGAGTCCTAACATCTCCAAAATGTCAGGAGTAGTTAGTCATTACAAGAAGTGTTGGAACTAAAAATCAACATTGTTGGATACTGTTTGTCCATGATTTGGACAGCCCAGTGTGTGCTCCCGACGCAAGGGAAACTAATTCTGTCGCAGACCTACCTTGGCACTTGTGCAGGTGAAGCCAAAGGGAAGATATGCTTCACCATATTTTCTAGTATTTGGCTTGGAATGAAGTTGGTTTGGAAACATATTTGGTGAGGCTTCATCTCCTGCTTTGCGTTTGTGTGGGAGCCCCGTCAAAAACCTGTCAATTATGCTAGCAGTGTCCAAGCGTTCTTTTTTTTTTTTTCTTTTCATACCGCGCCCCCCCCCCAAGGGGGCAGGCCCCACACTTTGGGAACTTCTGGGTTAAAAAGTGTCCCTTTAATTTTTTGGAGCGCTGTAAAAACAAATGTTTAAAAAAACTAATAAAACACACAGCATCCTTAGTCTCTAAATGGGATGTGACAACACCAAATGTGGAAGACCTCAATTCTTGCAGGATCAAAGATGATCAAGTGTTTGCTCCTATTAATATAATAAAACTTCAAACTTTTCATTCTTCCTTCCACAGCCAGCAAAGCTTTCAATAATATCCTGCTCATAGACAGGAAGCACTCTGGTTTTCTTTAGTCTCCTTTTCATGCACAAAGACTGCAGCACGATCAATTTTTTAACAAATGTAACTTTTATACTAGGAAACTGTACAAAACTCCACCAGTCAAATCTCTGTAATGAAACACAAATGCAAAATAACATCATTTATAAACATCACATTAAAGAGAAAAGTGCGAAACAACAAGAATTTAATTCCCAGCAAAAAAATCCCAAGAGTGAAAAGTAAACACTTAAAGCATCTGTGCTTTCCATCATAGTGATGAAAAAACTGTAAGGCTGAAGTAACAGAGGCTCTGAATATAATTCACAATTTCTTATTATTGTAGGTCTTTACTTTACAATATAAATGGTAAATGGCCTGTATTTATATAGCGCTTTACTAGTCCCTAAGGACCCCAAAGCGCTTTACACATCCAGTCATCCACCCATTCACACATACATTCACACACTGGTGATGGCAGCTACATTGTAGCCACAGCCACCCTGGGGCGCACTGACAGAGGCGAGGCTGCCGGACACTGGCGCCACTGAAAGGTCAGAGGGCCCTCTGAAGCACCTTGAGGCAATCTGTTGTTGTGATTTGGTGCTTTATAAATATGAAATTTAATTGCATTGAACTGCGACATTCACTGTGGCTCAAGTAAAAAATATATATACACCGGTAGTAGTAGTGGTAAAATGCTATTCATTTTAAATTTTTACATTTCCTATGGCAGTGCTTGCCTTAATTTGTTCGTAAAGTATGAACAAACTGTATGGAAATGGGGTTAAATCACTCATTTGTGTGTGAAACACACATACACACAACAGATTTGTGTCGACATGCTGTTAATAAACTAGTAAATGAGGGTCAATCTGACCCATAAACTGTGACTGAATGTGAGCGTCTTGCAGGAATAGTGGTGGTCAACAAGCACTTAATCCAACAGGTGTAACTGAGAAAATACTTTAAAAAAAATAAAGGTCTGTGCAAGTTAAGACTATCAAAACAAGTGTTTATAACAAGGTTATTTCCCCAACTTATTGCAAGTTTCTGTTTTATAAATAGACTGCACTAAAACTTTTCTTATAAGCAGGCTTGTGTAGTAGGTATTAAAATATGGATCACTCTCAAGCTGCAAAGGTTTAGAGTAAGCTGCTCTGATCTTTGCTGCTCAAAGCTGATGATTCAGCCGGCTTTAGAGGCTCAGTGGGAAGAATTCTGTACACGTACGTTACTAGGGCTGTTCGATATAACGATATATATCGGATGACGATATAAAAACGTCTATCGTTTCATTTTACGCTATCGTTTGTTTCGTGGTGTCGCAAAATAAACTGTTTACGTCAATATTTTTTCATCGTTTTGATGGTCACTGTAGTGGCTATATTAATTTCTTAAAGTTCTCTCTTTCTCTTATATTTTATATAACCACACTACGGACGGACAAGCGCCTGTTTTTATGCGGTGTGGTTAGCAACAACGATGGTAACAGCATCGCATGTCCGCTTGTTTATGTTCCACATAAACTTTTCACAATAAAGCTCAAGATCCTGTTGAGACTTTTCAAAATAAACTGAATCACGTGAAAGAGCAGATTATTTACGGATGAGAAGTAAAACAGAGCCGCCAGGTGCTAAAAAATAAACCTGAGACTAAAACGTTAGAATAGGCTTTGCCCCGCAGCACGCCGTGTAATAAATACTCACAAAGAAAACGGCGGCCGTTACAACTTATGTCTAAAAATGTATCGTTTCATGCATCGGGTAAAACACGCAGCTGGAAACACTTCCCGCAAGACGAGCTGCCCGAGAGTCACAGAATTTACAGAAAATGTTACATTTCTGTGATTTATATCGTTATCGGGACGATAGAATTCTTATATCGGGATATGAGATTTTGGTCATATCGCACAGCCCTATACGTTACTTTTCCTTTTTTCTTTTTCAAACCACCCAAACTCCCATCTAACTGACAGCTTTTACTAAGATTCAGTCACTAACCTGAGATGTTTTGTTTCATTTATACAAATATAAAAGCTGTCTGATCACATTTGGTTGTCCCTCTTTATCCAATCAGCGGATTTTCGTCTTCTGATAAATCTGCCAGGACACCGTAGGGGTTGTTGGAAATGCCCGAGAGAGTATTCCTGCGTGGAGACTTTGCAATGACATTACGAGACCGTTTCTCAGACAGACTCGTCGAACGGGGAAGAGGTTTGTCTTTTGAATCTGGAGGATTGAATGACGCAGCACCATTAGTTATTGAGACAGCAGAACTGCTGCCGTGACTGCTTCTTCTCATCTGTGGGCTGCGTGCTGGATTTTGTCCTGAAGCGACAGGACTGTTGTTGTTGGCTGAGGATGCTGGCTTAAAGGGCTTGCTGTGGTAGGGAGACTTTGGTGGGGGTGGGATGTCACGCTTTGAGGTGCCTGGTGAGGATCTAGGGTTATTTGAGGACTGGCTGGGCTGTTGTGTTGGACTCTGCCTGGATTTGAGGTCATTCAGCTCTTTAGTTAATTGTTTGATTAACTCATCTTTCTCCGAGCTCGATTTTTGTCCTCCCACTGGATAAACACAAAAACATACACAGTTAGCACTTTCTCCACACAAAGACAAAAGTTAGTGAATGAAAAAATACTTAGTAATAGTTAAACATAGAGCCAAAAAACTGACTTACCAGACAAGTAACCTCTTATGACTAAAAAGAGCGCAAGAGCACAGATTAGTGTGAACACAATGAAGGTCGTCGCAACAGCAGTGCTTATGATGATTCGAGTGGAGGACTTCATGCATTCATCTGAAATGATTTTTTAAAGAAGATCAAGCACGAACAATGGGATTAAAAATAAAAATCATAGTTTATTTTCTAAGCTGCTTTTAACTGAAATGTTACCACCAAAGGTTTACATATCAACACATAGTAATATAAATATAAAAATATGACCTGAACTTTACCAAGTTTGATAATAATTTAATTACAAAACACATGTCTTTATTTATTTAACAAAAATAAGACAAAATGCAAAAGCAGTCTGTGGGAAACCAAAGTATGCTCTTAATGCCTTCATAGGAATAAAGAGGGTAAGCAGCCAACTGCTCCTGATCAAACGCACTTGATTAATTGTTTGTGAGCAATAAAGGTTTGCAGGTCTGGAGCATCCAAGTGTGTGCTAACACAATGCAACAACTCTGCCACGAGTAGACATCCCAGCAGATTCACCCCAAGGTCAGACCGATGCAAAAAAAAAAAGGACTCCAGCAATGATCTTATTGAGGCAACTGTTGTTTATCATTAATCTGGGATAGATTAAAAGGCCATTTGCAAATAAACTTATTTCCTAATTCGACAGTGCAAAAGATTATTGACAAATGGAAACAGTTCAGGACAGCTGCCAGTCTAACAGGAGTAAACGTCCCTGCAAATTCACCCCAAGGTTCAGATGGTATAAACTGGGTCATGCAAAGGGATAATGATCCCCGACACAGCAGCAGATCTACCACAGAATGACTGAAAAAGACAAGACGTTGCAAAGGCCCGGTCTAAGTTCACAAACCAAACTGACTCAAATGCAGTGGTGGGACTGTAAGACAGCTCTGGATATACAACTGACACAACGTAGTGAAGGAGAGCAGACCAAAACTCCCCCACAACAGTGTCAGACACTGATAAAGTTATACGAAGAGCAATTACACCAAGTTATTGTTCTAAATGTGGTTTATAAGCTACTGATTCATGGACTGTATGTTGTTTCACGCTGCTTATGAATCTTAATTTCTGTTAACATGTCATGTTGCTGTTTATCTCTGGTTGTATTTAAATACTTTTAGAAATATTAAAATAAATAATTAGAGACTGTTTATGTGCAGTCCGTATACATGAGGCCACAGCAGTAATGCAAAGTTAGAAGATATATTAACAATTTATAAATGTTTGTTTCTTAACATCCAAAATATAGTTAAGATTGATGGTTATTTACTGAGATTCAATAAGTAATAGTCTAAATATTAATTTTTTATTCATCGTGCTATATTCTTTGTCTCACTAAACAGCTGGATGGATTATAAAGCACAGACATTAATAATAATGTTTGTAATGCAGCTGATCCAGATGTTTGTTAAAGCTCTGGTGTACCTGGTATGTAAATCTCTGACTCCCTGGTTGTGTTTATCTCAGGCTGGTGGACTCTGCAGGTGACCCTGTGATCAAAAGACACATATTTAAGATTTATTCCTTTGTTTTTTCTAGAAAAATAAGAGACTGTGTACATGAAAAATCTTCTGAAAAACATATCCCACTTAGCCTAACTAACTAAACCAGATTAAGCCATTCTCAGAGATCTTTTAGAATATAAATTAAATTCAGGCTTGAAAATTAAAATTGAATTGAAACCTTTTGGTAGCAGTCTGTAGAGCAGGGGTCGGCAACCCTAGGCACGCGTGCCACCGTTGGCACGCGAAGGGTTAACTGATGGCACGCACGACCATAGCTGGACTGGCCATCGGGCATACCGGGCATTTGTTCGGTGGCCCGATGATTTTTATTTTTTTTTTTTTTGGTGGTGGATTGGCCAGACGCTGGTCAGTGTGTAAAAATAACTCAGTTGTTTGGTGGTGGCTATGGCGGAGCTTCCACAGATTCAGTAAAATTAACAAGTGGTGGAGGCCAGCAGGTGGATGAGGGAAGGGGAGGCAGGAGGAGGAGAGACCCAAGGCAGCCGCCAGTCGGAGCGTCAGGTGAACTAAACTTCAGGTAAGAAGTTATGACCTGCAGTCTATCAGATATAAACCAAGTTTAGGTGTAGTTTATTTTCGTTGTGCTGACTTTTTACAGTCAGTTACAATAACTCGTACTGCGTGCTAGCTAGCATGATGGAGTTTATATACTGCTGGGCGGGTGCTGTGATGTTACTGATAGTGAACTTTATTTTATCCATAAGGTTAGTTAGTAGAGTTGCCAACCGTCCCGTACAAACGGAATCGTCCCGCATTAAGAGAAATTATTACGCGTTTCGTGTTGAGCTGAGAAGGAACACAGTTTGTCCCGTACTTCAGCCAGGATGGAAAAAGACACAAAGCTGGAGTTATTCTGTGTCTTTGCTGCACAGCTGCTTCTTCTTCTCCTCTCATTCTCCCCCCTCTCTCTCCTGTTGCTACTTCAATCATGAAAATGATCAATGATCAGCTGATCAGCTTTTCTCTCTTGTTTATTTATCGCCCACTTTGCGCCACAAAGAGGAAACCAGCGGATGTCGCACTAAACAACAGCAGCACGTTTAAGCTTGATCAGCTGTTGTTAGAATTTATTTAATATTAATTTCTAGTATCAGCTGATGTTTGCTGGAGCCACAGCTGTAAAGCTGCTGGTCATGATGGTTTGTATATGTGGTGAGAGGGAAACGTGCAGATGAAACCAGGAGATGTCCTTACTGAATCATCAGAGCTCAACAGGTGATGGAGAAACAGGTTTACCTTTTAGGTGACATGAATGAGTTGAAGGGAAGTTATGAACTGTTTCTGAAAGACAAATAAAGACCAAGCTCCTTTTCTATGTAGCTGACAGCTGGTAACTGTGCAGGGGCGGGTCTAGCAGTTTTGCCAGGGGGCCAGGTAGGGCATTAACAGGGAAAGGGGAGCACAAAGAAATACTTTCTTATTCTCATTTAAAATGTCTGGCTGTTATTAAATAATTATCTGAAGCTTACAACCAAAGTTTTTATCTGAAGTAAAATGAATAGAAATCATACATTTACCAACAAGACAGTGTACATCACTGTCACAACAGCGTTTGTTTTCATTCAAAGGCTTTATGGCTTTAATATCTGGGGGGCCGGTCTGTAGTCAAAATGCATCCATAGACTCGAGACACAATGCATTTTTGGGACTTTCAGGTGTATGGACCAATGTTTTATTTTCTGATCAAACCAGAAATCTTTGATGAGCAGCTAGATTTGTCTCGCATTAACTGGCTGAGTTAATGCCAGTTAATGCAACATCGAAGTAGCTGGAATCCATAGATGCGAGTGTTCATGGAGCTGCATTTTCATGTGCTGGACATCACTACCTGACAAGTTTAACTGTCTTCAGAACACTGCAGAGGCCTTATTAACAGTATTTGGCTCTACATATCTGTGTGAGCAGATTTTCTCTCACATGAGTGTCCTCAGGTAGCCGTCCGAATGCTGGACACTCGGAGACCTGTGTCTCTGAGTGGGAGACCAGAGATCACATTAACATGTGTGTCTCTGTATTAACAAACATGCCATATTGGCCCAGTTTATTTTTCTTATCATTGTTGTGAGGAGACCATAAATAGCATTTGTATTTTCTGTTGTACAGTTCATTTGCTGTTATGGAGTTCTTGTTATGAATAAAAAGTGTCTTTGTTTTGTTTCAAAATAGCTGATAACTATTCGCTGATAGCTGCCAACATCTGCAAACAAATATAATTCTATAAAGTGGTTCTATATAATGTGTAACTGTTAATATAGAGCGTTATTTATTGCTAATGCAATCATATGGCATACTGACTTCTGAGGAAATTTTAAATGGCACTCGCCCTCAGAAAGGTTGCCTACCCCTGCTGTAGAGTCACTCTTCTTGTGACTGTGAGGCACCACTGGGATTCGTCACCTCTCTTTGGGTCTTCAGCACTGATCTCTTTTCCCTGATCATCAAGAAATGTAATCAGAGGCTGAGGGAACCAACACTTAGCCTCACACTGCAGAGTCAGTCCACCTCCCTTATCTGGAACAACTGAGAGTTTCGGCTCAGAAACAGCACCTGCAAAAGTAAGAATTATTCAGGCTGTTGTCTGTGACCAACATCTCAGTTCAAATGTTTATAGAAAACTGTGGGAAACTATTAGGAAATCTCATCTGAGCTTTAAGAGAGATACATAACTAAAGAAGCTGCATTTGAACCCAAGAGAATCTTTGTCATGAATGATGTGGGTGAAAATGCCCTCTGTTACTGCTGCTTAGAATAAAGAATGAAATGTGTGAGATGAACTTCTCAGTGTGTTTAGAGAAACCTAAGCATGTGCAGATCTCCAAAGTGAAGAAAGGGACTTTGGGGAGATTAAATGCAGCTCTAAACTTTGAGTGGACGTACCTACAAACAGCTCCAGTATTGCAATGACAGTTTTCTCCTGTCTTCGAATCGCACACTGGTATTTTCCATTGTCGCTTGGCTGCACGTTGGATATCACCATTGACAGGTTTCCATGGTGAAGTTCATTCCTGATGAGGTTTGTTCTGTACTGAAAGACTGGATTCTTCATCTCAAAGGTCTCACATCCCTGCCGGTACAGGAAGGCAATATCTGGAGGTAAACCCTCCCTGGTCCATTCCACTGTTGGGACGTCTCCACTAGGGGTGATGTTGCAGGGCAGGAGGACAGTTTCACCTGCAGAGGCTACGATCTTTGGTACATTGTTTGCTGAGGCTGCTGTTCCTGTGAAGAGAAAAAGGCATAAAACATGGAGTAGGTCATTACTGGGTTTTAAAAAGAGTTCTCCTAACACCTTTTATCTGTGTAGCAACAATATCGTTACTCATCACACAAACCTTTTTATTCAATTTAAAGCATGCACATTTATAGGGTGCAGCTTCTTATTAGTAACCCAGAGGATAACATATTACTCATACATAAGAGGCATGTGTTTGTATGAGTAATCCCTGTGGCTTCAGACGCCGCTAAACACTCAGTTTCAGGCAGTTTCTCTGCTTGGCTCTGTTTGATGTTGGAGAAAACTGACTAAAATAGATAAAGACGCTGCAAATAAGGGATATTTTGTGTGGAAAGGTGCTAAAAGACCTCAATAACCAAACCATGAAGATGAAACTCAAAATAGTAAACCCTCTTTAACTTTTTTAACTAAAAGAGGGACTACAAATCTACTAGTACCGCCCCCTACACATGAGAAAGATAAGGGACCACCAATCTGCTCTAAACACATTAGAAAGAAAGGATGTGGAAATGATCTTTCAAGGGTTGTCTTTTTCTCTGGTTTGTAAATCGTTAAAGCGATGTATAGTCATGCACATGTGCAGTGAGAATACGAAAAGTACATTTACGTCTGTTCGATGTTGACTACTTCTGCACTTTTGTCCTTGTGAAACTGCTGAACTCTCTGGAGTTGCACAAGTCTGTCTGCACGGCACAATCACAAGCTGAGCAGAGACAAACATTTACAGCTACCTTCCACTTGTTCAACAGAACGGGGAGATGGGATGCAACATGAGTAATATGACAGGTCACGTTTAATAGGAAGGGGGAGGGGTGTTTACCAAACATGCCACTGATATACTCTAAACATCCAGTGAACTTGACCCTGAAATCTAAAGGATAAAACTCAGGCAGTGTTTCAGCAACAAACACATGTTGTTAAGTCAACATTCAGAGCAAACACTGTCTAACTGTCCTGCACACGCCCATAAAAACCAGAGCAGTCACATACCTACAGTACAAGGTAGTACAATGTTTTTCTATATTGTTATGGTGTCATTGTCCTTAGGATAAGCTCATCTGTATTTAATCATATATTGAGTTTATGTTCTTATTATATTTGTTCAATCTGCTACTAAAACAATGTTACTTTCTAATCTCTGCGACTAATAAAGACTTTACCATCTTATCTTTTCTTATCTTATCTTAATCGGTTTCACACTTGGCAGCAAGAACTACAAACAAACGTTTATGACACATTCAAATCCGCTTAACACGCTGTGACACGACCTTAAACAGCTGTTCATGCTGGGAAACCCTCCAGTCTGACGGGATTAAAACAAAACGCCAAACCAAGTTGGGCCACATTCCCCCAGGGGAAGTGAAACTCTCCCTGCCAGTCATCGAAAGCTAAACACTTCCTGTTTTTACCTTTTAATCTTTTTGACAAATGCAAGCGTCTGCTCACTGAAGTCGACGCTTTTAACACATAATAGACGACACAAGACCACACTCGTGTTAGCAGAACCAGCAGGGACAGACCTTTAAGGCCTTAAAGCCCGACTTCACAGTCGTAACTTTTAAACGCAGGCCTGTGAGATCGTTATCTCAGTTTCTCAGATATACCGACTTCTCTTTTCGAAACATAGCGCTGTAGTCTCGCAATTATGGGATGTTTTATGATCTTATAAGTTGTGTCTTTTTTCTCATATACTAAACAGGAGATAGGTTTTTCCAGCCCTTACCTTTCCCTCCCCCTTTTACACTCCTAAGTTACATTGTCACTCCTCAATAATAACCTACATTTTGCCTGCATTTTTGGAAAGCTACATCGACTTACGCATTAACAATTCATTTTTTACTTTGTTCGGTAATTCCATCTAATGAAAGCTTTCCGTGAATCAACAGAAGTGCGAAGAAACCTTAAAAACCTGACTATTCTCTGACAACTTCTGCCTTCTGAACGGGCTCGTTTTGACCGAACAGCTGCTGCACGGAGATCGTCCCCGGCGGCTTTTATAACAAGTATATTAATGCCTGGTTTGGAAACTGGAACGTGGAAAAGCCATCCACACCCGAACCACTCTTGTACGGTGGCCTTTATCCAAATCCTACCTGCGCAAGAAGACAGGGCGGCGACGAGCAGCAACACGTTTATACACATGGATGAAACGGAAAAAGTGACCTGCTGGATCCACGGGATTTAAAAAAAAAGAGGGGAGATAAAAAAAAAAAGGTATAAAAGGCCCCAAACTTTCTTAAACTCTCCCGTATAACCTCTCCAGGGAAGAGCCTGAAGCAAAATAGCGAACTACGGTTTGGCAAAGCAGGAAGTAGGAGGGTCGGTAAGAATTTTATCATACATTTTTAAATTGTATTTATTTATTGCTGCGTTTGGGAGATTTGAATCAATGAAGTCCGTTGAAACTATTTAGAAAGGCTTAAATTAAAATACAAAAATTAACTCGAAACTCAACTGACTTCGTCTGCTGCTAATCAGCTGACTGAGGGAGGCGGACCGAAGGCTCGTTGGCTGCGGGTCAGACACCGGTCAGGGCGGGTCAGTACCGTGCAAAAGTCTCGGGCCACTCCCCTCGTTTCTTTATATTTTGTTAGGAAAATATGAAATGGGTGAAATGGTGAAACACATGAAAACACACACGTAAAACAAACAAAACAAAAAGGCTTTGCGCAAATCTAAAGAACTTGAAAGTTAACCCTCTGATGCATGAATTATGAAAGCCTTGGTCAAGATTTTTTTCTTAAGTGCTTTTATTCTTCTCAGGACATGAAAAAAAATGTTCAACTCTTTTTTTCCCAAATATATGTTTTTTTATAAAGTTATAAACTTGTCCACTCCAGTGGACTACATGCGCCCGAGCACTTAGCATGAAATACTGTAAATTTACTGTAAAAATGAATTACCTTGTGTTTTATTGTAAATATACAAACACTTGTTTGCTTGTATCCTTTGAAAAACATCTCAGCAATTTTTTGGAACTTTCAACTCGTATAGCCCCAATGTTTGGGCGTAAATAACAAAACCAGTCAACAGTCCTAGCTGTGAATCCTACACCTGAATATGGCAAACTATCTCCAACAAGAGAAACATTTTTGAGTCTACACAGTTCTATAACGATGCAGGACAGTATTACATCCACATCCAAAAAATGAAAAAACACTCGGATGTACCACCTCTTGTTTCGACGTCTGTGGGGGTACATTGCCAGACATTGGTCAACAAGATCAACCCAACCCATGTGTTGATTGTAAAGGGCCACAAAGAAGGGCTTTTGGACCATCATCATCTTTTTTTCCTTCTTGACCCATCTGTTGGTAACACTTTAGGGGATTGGCCAGCACAGGACGAGACCATGTGGATGACAGAACTGTCGAACCAGGAACCTCAGGCTATATGACAGGCTATAGCCTGTCATATAGCCTGAGGTTCCTGCTCTCACCCATACCTTCACTCCCTGGACTTATCACTGGACTTATCACTGAACTCACTATCACTGCACTCATCAATGAAATCATCATCACTTGAGCTGGATGGAATTTCCTGGACTATTCTGTACGCTGCCTTATTCTTTGCTGCATTTGAAGTCTACAAAATATGATAAAATAATTATTATAGTAACTCAAACTACAGCTGGTCTGCACAAAAATATATATTTTAAATGAGTAGCTTATAAATTTAACAATTATACGCTTACTTATAACCAAAACAGTCCCAAGAAACAGTGAAACAATTTATGACTTATGTTAAAAAAATATAGTGGGTAATGCATGATGTCCACTTCAGTGGACACATGGTTAATCGTAGTTTTCTACATATTAGACATAACAATTTCTTGTTCCAAACAGATAATATCCTTCCCTAGATGTTACTGCATATCATCATATTTTTTTTACCTGTTGGGCTCTTTTAGTTTAAAACAGGCATGTCCAAAGTCCGGCCCGCGGGCCAATTGCGGCCCGCGGGCCAGTTTTAATTGGCCCGCAAGTAATTTTATAAATTGAATAGAATATGGCCCGCACTTCAGCTTTTGCTTGAGTGTATTGCACTTCTTAGTTTTAACACCAGGGGGAGCTGCTGTTGATCAAGGCAGTTGCTCCACCAAAAAGGAAAATCACAGAAGAAATTTACCCCCAAGTTACTAAACATGGCAGAACTAAAGTGCGAAAGATAGAAAGTCAATGCAGAAAATTTCAGACAAGGTGGGAGAGTGAATATTTCTTCAAAGAATTCAAGGGGAAGTGTATCTGTTTGATTTGCACTGAAACTGTGGCAGTTATGAAAGAGTATAATGTACGACGTCATTATGAAACCAAACATCAGGCCTATGCATCCTACACTGGTGCTGAGCGAGAGCAGAAATTAAAGCAAATGCTAGCTGTCCTGCAGGGTCAGCAACAGTATTTTTTTCGTGCTCAAATTGTCCAGGAAAAGGCTCCAATAGCAGCTATGAGGTCGCCCAACTCATCGCAAGACATGGCAAGCCTTTTTCAGATGGAGACCTCATAAAACACGGCCTCGTTAAAGTCACCGAAATAATGTGCCCGGAAAAAGTGCAGGACTTCAACAACGTCTGCATGTCAAGAAATCCAGTTGTGAGACGCATTGAAGACTCGTCAGCCAACATTAAACTGCAACTGTCTGATAAAGCTGTGCTTTTGATTTTTACTACATCGCATGCGATGAAACCACCGATGCCACAGACACCGCACAGCTGCTAATTTCTTTGCGGGGAGTGGACACTTTAGGTGAGTAAAAATATATTCCACAGTACCCGTGTGTTAATGTGCAAGTACACATGCTTCAAATATCAATAATGTGCATTAATTCTGTCACTACCCTGCTTTTGCGCACCACTTTCTTATATGCGTTTTTCTTGTTAACACACAGAGTACACACCGCTGTGCACAGCGCACGCACACGCAAAGTCAGCTGATCTCATCTGATGCAGATCTGCTCCTTGGTCAGGTGACATTTGTCCGGATTTTTGCCACGAGTGGCGTTCGATCAGCACTGCAGCTGGATGGCCCGATTTACATACCCAGCGCAGCTGATACTCACCAGAATAATTTACTAAAATTATATGGACTCCTGTTATTAAGTCCAGTTCAGTCTGTTAATGCTGATAATCGTTTCAAACGAACGTTAATAGTTGTGTTGCTAAGTCTAAGAACTTAAATAACAAACTTGAAATGTACCCGTCCCATTTTCCCCTTTATTGTTTTTTCTCTGTGCTGTAAATCTTCTGTCTAAGAAGAAATCTGAGGCTGTTGTTCTGAGAATGAGCTACCAAAGCTTTTTCTGAATAAATCAATAAAGATCCATTTATGGAAAACTGTGATGAAGGCAGTTTTGTCTTTAATTATATTCAACAATATAACACATTTGACCACTTTTAAATGATTTTTAATACAGTAAAGTTAAGGTTATATACCTAATTTCTAGTAAGTGGCCCAGCCCCTCCTATATTTTTATGTATGTGGCCCTCAGCGAAAAAAGTTTGGACACCCCTGGTTTAGAAGGATTGACAGAATATGCCAGCAGTGGTCGGCAGGGGTGACAGTTTGTCTGCCATCTTTGATTCAGAGGAAATTTACTTGCAGTTGCACTAACTGAACACTGAATTGACCTCAATAGAGTATGGCAGCAGAGAGCACTCTAAAGGCTAATATGCAGTTCCACTATAGAAACCAATGCATTAAAGAGATATGTACGTTTTAGTAGCTGTCCACTCCAGTGACCACTATGCATCAGAGGGTTAATATTTAGGATAACCACCTTTATTCTTCAACACAGTCTGAACTATCTTTCTTCTCATTTAGTTTAGTAGTCTTCAGTAATAGTTCTCCAGGCATTCAAAGCTCTTCTTTAATAGATGGCTGCTTTTTTAGGTTCTTTGTCAAGATGACCCACACTGCTTCAATAAAGAATCTCTGGGCAAGTCAATCTATGATCGTGTGTTTTTCGGTCCAGGTTTACTTTTTCTCCATTGAGAGTTTTTGAGATCATTGAAACGAAGTTCCATTTACTGAGTATAACTCCGAAATGACAACACAGGCACGGCTTCTTCGAGACGGGCGCTTCGCTGCTTTTATTGAACGCCGTGAAAACTACAAACATAAAACACAAAGGCTTTAAGCGCTTCAGTCTATCAAAGGTAACACTAGTGATTTAACAACAAAAAATTACCTCGTGGCGGCCTGCCACTTCGGAGGTTCTAGAAGAATACCTTTACAGTTTTGCGCATTCTAAATGAAAACATAACATAATTAGAACACCATACATTACAAATTTTCCCAATATTACAATACAGTTATAGCAAATAGCAAATACCTTGTACAGCTGGTATACTAACCAGACCTTTGCAGATGGCTCGCTGCACTCCTTAGTGTGATTATTAAACGTGGGCTCACAGGCTATAATATCACGCCCAAACCTCGCGATAATAGCGGTGTAACAAAACTTGTTCTTTGTGACAAGATAAACATGTCTCCTATACAAGATAAACGCACCTTTACAATATTCCACAGAAATATACAAGCAACAACATTAACTGCTGGAACCATCTATCAAAGGTCTTATACATAAGCCACTTCTGTGACACTTACACTGAGGGACCCACTGCTGCACATCATCTGTGAGGCTTTGCACCCCTGATGATCCACCAGGACAAACTCAGCAGTGTGTGAGGAAGAGGAGGAGGAAGAGCCAGCAGCAGCTGACAGATGGAGAGAATAGACAGACTGTTCCCTGTTTGTGAAGGACTGCTAGGAAAGTTTAACATAACTAATTATCTGTCCTGAATCAGTCTTATTAGGTAATGTTCAAATAATTTGATCATTCCAGTGTTTTCAGTGTGGGAGAAAGTACTCAGGGCCTTCAAGTTACACACTATGAAAGGCAGCAACAAGTTTAATATTCAGAAACCTAAAGTATGTATCAGCTGCAGAATGGAGCTAAAAATAAATGTGTGTTTCAGTTCTATGAAGCTTTGAGTATTTTGGATTAGTAGTACTGCTGTGTTTGTTTCATCATATTGCTGTAATTGTTTATATTCTTTATATATTCTGAGGTAAGTTGATCTATAGTGTTACATCATTTGAGTGAAGATTTAAGGTGATAGGACATATAAACAACTGCAACTTGAATCTTTACTGAAGCTCAGTATTTGACACACAGTTCACTCACATGAATTTCACTCACATGTGCTGTACCAGTGTATCTGCGTATGTGATGTGACAATAGAAGTGATTTGATTTGAGAGTTAAAACTCACTGCTGTAATAACTTATAATGATTAATATAATAACTATAATATTGGCCATATCATATTTACACTGACTTTAGTCTCATGTACAACATTAAATAATTGTTATTTACTAGCTAATCTTAAAATCCAACAATCATGTTTTACAGTCCTGTGGTCTCAGCCTCAGATACTTATTAAATCACACAAAGCTCATGTAGAAACAAACAAACAACAAACAACATTTCTGTCAATCACACGTTTCCAGCTATCGTGGTTGCTAGGCAACCTGGGCAGCGCGAAGGAGGCTAGACCGTCCCATTTCACAAGCCTCGCACTTCCGGCCTTAGGCTGCGTACTTTAAGGCTGCAGACCCTGAATTGGGATACAGCCAGAGAGCATCGTTAAGGAGAAGTCTCTCGTGGCCAATCAGAGAGCTGCCATGGAAATAAGAGGGCTGGAATCACTGTAGGACACAGAGAGCACCGTTATGGAGCTGCTTCAGCTGCTCTTACCTGCGCTCTTCCTCGTGAGTGTTCTGAGGGGAGTATGCCATATGTGAAAGTGATGTTAGGAGACTCGTTTGTTCTTCCTGGAAACTGTGAGAGTGAAGAAGGGGGTACACTTCGCCAAATACAGCCGCAGTCCCGGGATGTCGCTGCGCACCGACACGGAGTTTGTCCAGTAATCTTTTTTTTCCCAGCAAACACTGTGAAAAACTAATACAAAATGAAAACACAGATACGCAGTGTCCATATTTTCGTCTTATACACGGAGTCCTCAGTCTCTGGCGGAATGCGTGCTTAATTGAACACCCGCCAAAAGCATGCGTGCCACAAGCACAACTCTCAGGTCCACCAGTAGGTGGCGACAACACAACATGAAACCATTTTAAGTGCCTAATTTCGAACTTGAAATGTAATTATTATGTGACTGCAATGCAACAGCTACGAATACTTTAAATTGTATTTTGTATTTTATGAATATTTACGTTGTCAAAAGAAAAGTGTCTTTCAATCAGTGGTTTGTTGTGCAGATTATTGACTAGAGCGTTTGTATAAATCACAAAAGAAAATATTCCCAAATCAATGAACAATGACCAAAGAGGATTTCTGATTAAAGCTTTAATTTACTGTTTTTATTTAAACTTCTGTCATTTTATGTTTGCATGATTAGCATTTATTTGTATGTATGTAAGTGAATAAATAAATGCATTTCTTACAACGCTCGTTTCTTCTGTCACTACAGCAGCAGTCCACTCCACAGTGAGTCAGGCTGTGACGTTACTGTCAATCCTGGAGCCAAGTAGGTTGAAGGTGAAGACGCTGGGACACTTTCTGATTCTCTCTGCATTTGTTATCATATCTCTGATTTGTCTGTGAGGGGTTTTCTCTTGCCGTGGCACTCCTTTTGCCATCTTTCGACTCTTTATCCTTCTTCGTTCCTCAGCTGCATGTTTCTGGCCTGCTGTGTGTGGCAGTGCTCATCTCTTGGCTTTGTTCTTTGCAACGACAAAAAAATATCCGCAGTCTAACCGGTTCGTCAAGATAGATAACGGCACGTTAGGGGGAAAACACTCGTGTGTATAGTCCAACACGGGGAGCGTGGTGACGGAGGAGAAAATCACAGGTATTAACAGGTCAGGGGTTCTTCAATGGCGTTAATTAAAGCGACATCCAGACTACGTTATTCAAACCAACATGTCATTTTGCAATATCGCCCAGCCAAGTTCAAACATATATCCAACTGTATGCTTCTGCCTGAAGCAGCCAGAGCAGAACAATGATGATATCAGAAAGAGAAAAAACACGTGTACACTTTACAGAAACTGTCGATCTGACCCGTGGCCATTTGTTGCGTCCTTTCCTCTCTCTTTCTGCTTTTTGTGTCTGTCACTCTTCACTGCATCTATCAAACAAAAAGCAGAAAAAGATAGATAGATGTAAACATGGTAAGGTGAATACTCTTTGAAAACTCATACTTCAAATAAAGATGTCTGCTTACTTTATTTGTGTCACATATCTTCCTATTGTTTTTCAGTCTACTAGAAGTCGTTGTTTGTTTGTCTGCTGTGACGTCTGTGAATAACTCTTTTGCACTAGCAAAAAGAAACTCGTAAATCCTGTGATGTGACAGATGTCACAGCCTCTTGTCATCGCTCACATATGTCATTAGAACTAAGGCCAAGAGATGTAAACATAAGGTTTACCAGAGCAAAGAGGTGAACGGCGCTGTTTTAAAACATAATATTTAAAAAAATATATCTACAGCAGATTTTAAAAAAGTGAGAATTAATACATTTTAATCTGATCCCAGTTTTGATAAGCACAATATACAAAACATATTTATTTACCTTGAATATGACTTTTTTTAGTAACTTGTTCAAATAATGCTAACGAATTATTTTACCTATATTATTTTAAAATTGCCATACATGTAAAATAATGAGTATAGGTTAATAAAAAAAAACATTATTTTGCATTTTTGTAAAATACTGTTTTACTGAGTTTTTTTACTTTTTGATGTACGCACAGCCTTTTTATTGCACATAAGGATGAGAGCGCGATGGTAAAGGGAGATTGCTCCGGTACAGATTCAACAGCAGTATAATGTTAACGCAACTTGCAAGCACCGGCACAGACAGGATGCTAACGCTAAACTAGCCAGGAATCCAGATTGATGTTAAAGCTCAGTAAATGCTGATACCAGAGCAGCAACGTCATAAAGTGATTTGCTGTAAAAGCAGACGCTGCTGAACTTTCACAGGTCGAAGAAATGAACTTTTAATCACGTCATCTAGAATTACAAATGACTGCTGTGCTTAAAGACAATCCGCACACACGCTGCGTGATTGATCTGTTTCACCGCTGACGCGGATTTTCCGGTGAATCTTAACAAACACAGAAGTGTTGTAGGCTAAGAGTTACGATAACACCCCGAGGCTGTTCTGCAAAGATTAGACGGTCTGTCAGCGTGTACTTAGTAAAATAATGTGACTTAAAGCGTCATTAATTCTAAAGAGAAATTAAACCAACAACTGAAACACGATTAAAGGGATTTAAAAGTAAAATCAAGATTTAAATCGTCTATCCCTCACGCCGCTGTTTGTGTGTAGTACAAAGCCAAACACAAACAAGGCGGATGGAGAGATCATTACGAACAAAAGGAGCTAAGAAAATGTCATCGCTTGGGCTTGATGTCACGCTTTGATAATGACTGGCAGGATGCCCGGTAAGAGAGTTTGACTGAAAACAGTGAGGTTATCACAGCCTAACCCACAGCAACATGCATCTCTCGGGCTGGTGCATCCCTTTGCTTTTTACCTTTTAATCAAGCAAGTGTCGTCAGTCCTCCACGTTTCACTCTCCGTTACTCGGTGACTGTTGGCGACTCGTGGTTGTTTGTCTGCACGCTTTGTTAACCATCAAGCTCTCCAGGATTTGACTCGCACACGCCCAACTTAGTTCAATAAACATTCCTACGTCAGGTATTTGACTGTAACCTGTCATCTTATCTGGATTAATTACATCAATTATGTTACATATTTGAATGTGAATAGTTTAGACCGAAGATGATTAAACACAGCAACAGCTACAGTGACAGCACGATTACCGCACATCCCTCACTGCTGCTGTTTTTCTATTGTTTTTAGTCAGTAAAAAGAAAAACTTATTAGAATGCGGGAAAAAGAAAGCACCAAATATCATCACTTAGGCTTAGTAAAGTTTAGACAGTGACTCTGGCAGGCTGCCCAGCAGTGGCGTCGTTAGACCTATTTTAGGGGTGCTGAAGCCTCCCTAAAATATTCTTAAGCCCCCCTAAATAATTTGGTGGGTTTTTTTAAAGTTTTTTTTTTTAAGTTATTCTATTTTTTTAACAGAACTTGCAGACAAATTCAATATAAAGATGCTGGAATATGAGTTTAAAGAAATAATAATATAAACCTGTTGCTATTCAAAAAATGTGATCATAACTCGGTCGGTCCCTTTCACTTTACACTGTTAAGGTAGCATCAGTGCTTCGTTATCCAATCCGTTCCAGTTGTTCACAGGGGACATCCACATTACTGAAAATCCAGTCCTCGTTTTCACTGCTACTTTACACTCCGCTCGTATACACCTGCGGACACACTAGCGTACATGCTGCAAACAGCAAGAAATCATGGATATACGCAAGAACGTAAGTCTTCATCACTGGCTGGTAGTAACAATTAGTTAGCTCCAGCTAACAGCAGAGAGTCCCATGTAATTAATGAAACAGGTGCTCCCCATTTTGATAAATAAAAACCTGGCTAGCGCACTAAGTTAAATTGTTAGCATAATGTTAATTTCTGTCACTCGTTTTAGCTCTGAAAAATCGAGCTGAGCTCATTCAGGTATGGTTATCATCAGTGGAAATAATAATAATCACTCCTCCATCCCCATTAACCTGTAGGAGTCAGGGCAGAGGAGCACAGAGAGGGAGAGGGGAGAGACCTCTGCTGGAGAGGTGAGTCAAAGATTTCACGGGATGGAGTCATTTGTGATGCAGACAGTCTGATTAGAATTTGGTCAAATGATTGTTGGGTTTTTCTCTGTATTTATTATTGTGCTAACCACTGTACAATACAAAGCGCCTTGAGGTGACTTTTGTTGTGATTTGGCACTATATAAATAAAATTGAATTGAATTGAATTTTATGGAACTCAATATGGATATGAAATATGAAAGATTTCAGTCACGGTACAACATATAAGACCTATTTAACTTAAGCTTTTATTTAGTAGAGTCAAGGTGAGAAAGCGGATAGAGCAAAGATATATATAAGTCAAATTAGCCTGACTCACATTTTTGAGGGTTCTATTTTAATATTACTTCAGTTCAAGTGATTTAGTAATATTTTTCAGGGCTTTAAATTGCAACCATTTTAGTCACTTGCATGCTCATGTAATGTTTGTAACTTCAAAATATTTGGGAGCAACAACTTACTGTGGCGTGTGAACAGAAGTCATGATATTAGCAATTTACATTACAATTCAGTATGTTTTAATGTATCTTGAAGGAGCAGGCAGAAGGAGAGGCTGAGGGAGAAAAAGGTCAACAGGCAAGTTCAAGTCAGAGAGAGCAAGGAGAGACAGAGGAGCTGCAGTAAATGTATCGAGAGGCAGAGGAAGATCAAGTTAATACAGAGAGAGGAGAGCAAACAGGCCAAGAGAGGGAAAATGATGAAGCAGCTGCAGCAACTCATTCTACTACAGGGTTTGATTTAGGTGACAAAGACACAGGCCCAGACAGGTAAAGCTGAAGAGCTATTCACATGATACTTTTGGTACACAGAAGCGAGCATTTAAACACAGCTGGTTTGAAGAGAACAACTGGTTAGAATATTCAGTCAACCAGAATGCAGCTTTCTGCTTCCCACTTAGAGTGTTTGGCAAAAACATCAAACATGATAGTTTGTTCAGTGATGAAGGTGAAGACAGCCCAAACAGAGCTTTTACGTGCGTGGAGCTTTTAAAGGAGTTTGATCCTTTTCTTCAAAAACATAATCCCCCATCAAATGCACAGTATTTCTTGCCAACATCCCAGAATGACACGATTGACTGTTGTGTCCAGGAAGTTGCTCGTGTCATTGTATCTGAAATGACAAAGTCTATGCCATCATGGCAGATAAGGAAAGGAATGAAAAGGCAGAGCAGTTAGCTGTTTGTGTCAGGTACGTGTCAGAGGGGGCAGTGAAGGTTTCCTTGCACTTGCAGAGATAAAATCATTTGATGGCCAGTCCATTGCAAATGAGATTCAGCAGCAGATCCAAAACTATGGTCTTGCAGAACTTAAGTGTGTAGCACAAACATATGATGGTGCAGCCGTTATGAGTGGCTCCACTGGAGGTGTACAAGCACATTTTAGAAGGCTCCATCCTGAGGCTATCTATGTGCATTGTTATACTCATCAACTCAACCTGGTTTTGTGCAATTCTTGCAAGGCTGTCCCAGAGGCTGTGGAGCTTTTCAGCTTGTTGGAGTGTGTGTATTCTTTCTTCAGCACCTCCCTGGCCAATCATCATAAGTTCATGGAGACTCATGCAAAGCTTGGATTGACAAAAACTGAGCTTGTGCACCTTTCAAACACTCACTGGGCATGTCAGTTGCAATCAATCAGTGCAGTTCTTGAGACATTGCCTGCCATTTTGGAGTGCCTATCTGCAATTGGATCCTCCATAGCTGTTGGTCCCAGAGCAAAGCTCTACAAGTTCTCAGCAGTCTATGCACTACTGATGTTTCAGTTGATTCTTTCTGTAACCGAAGGACTCCACAAATTCCTGCAGAAAGAGACTTTAGACCTGGCAGAAGCTTTTATCTGTAAACAAGCTGTGTGTGACACACTTAAGGACAAACACTCAGATGCATTTGGCTGCGTCAAACAATGGGTCAGAAAAGACTTCACAGACTTGCTTCACAGTCTATTGAAAAAGACACGCTTCAGCATCAGAGTCACAACATAGTGACTCTGACTCTTAAAAACAGACGTTATTCTTTGATACTTCCACCCACCAAGTAACTGGTGATTGCAGCCATAAAAATTACGTACTTTTTTATTTTCAGTTTTTTTCTTGTTATTGATGCAGCAAACGCATTTCCTCTGTTTTCTTGTTGTACTGTATTATAAAACAGACTTTTTCTGTTTGTGAAATTTTGTGCTCATTCACTACATTCGTTCATATCGTGTGCATCTCTTGGGGGCTAAGCCCCCCCTGTCCTTAAATCCTAGTGACGCCCCTGCTGCCCAGCGAGGGAGTGGCTTTGATAGAGAACAAGTAATCGTGTGCAGGATGTCACCCCCCCCCCCCCCCCCCCCCCATGTATTTCTTGAAAAGGGGAACAAAGGATGACTCATGTAGTCACAGAGAAGGTACACAGTATGACAAATGAAACAAGCACATTCCTCGGTAGCTCTAACACCGCATGGATTTGCAGGTGTGACCTGCAGGTCAATGATTTAAGTTTGTTGTTGTGGACAGTGCTGTCGTCTGCTGTTGCATGCTGGGGGAGCAGGTTGAAGGTTGCTGATTCCAACAGACTCAATAAACTGATCCACAAGGTCAGTAATGTTGTGGGGATGGAGCTGGTGGTATCCGATGTGAAAAGATGTAACAAAAAATTTATTCCACAGTTTGCTGGTCATCTTACAGGAGTGGTCAGATTTAACTTATCCTCAACAAAATAACCTACTACGGTAGGAAAACCGTTTGGCTCTGTTCTCCCCAGCTGCCGCGTATAGCTTAAGCCGTATTAACTCTTTTTCTCTCTCCCACCTCCCGCACCGCATGCGCTACTTTGCATACATCCGTGACGCCTGGATTTTAACTGTCAACACAAGTCTTTAAGGCACATGTATTCATGGTAGCCTACTACGTAACCAAACCAACACAGCAATAAAATAATTTTAGTTCCACCACCATAAACATGCATTTACTTGTTAAATTATTAATTACACCAACAAGTTCAACAACAGCAAAATATAAATACTAAAATATATGAACTATATTAACTTGGCTCCCACAGAGGGGGCCGGCTGCTTCCAAATAGAGCACATTTCATTCATAATGTAATAAATCCAAGCCCATTATGTTGTCATGATTTGAATCCTGGGTTGTGCGAAATCCCAGAAATACACCGCAATCTGTGAACTAAGGTGTAGGTCTATTAGGTTATGTAGTGGTGATCCTCGGGTTGAGGGATGGGTGTTCATACTGGAGTGCAAAATTAAAACCAAGATGGACAAGAAAAGTTCAAAGCCATCAGGTGCTCAGTTTAGAAAAAAGAGAAAAGAAGAGGAGAAACGAGCAAAAGATCCAGGTAAGCAGATGTGTCATTGGATCATGGCAGGTCAGGTCATCCTGAAACAATCAGAATCAGAATACTTTATTAATCCCTAAGGAAATTATGTGGATTACAGTTGCTCCAAGAAGAAATGATAAAAATAGTAACAGTAACAGACTAAACTCCAAACAATACATTATGTTACAGATTTTACACATTTAAGAAATAGCACTAATATATATAGATCACTTAATTATAAATATCAAGGATTAACAGAGATGATTATAAATAAATATCAAGAAAATTGACAAGAATATTCCAGAATAGAAAAGAGCATGTGTAAAAAGGCTGTAGCTATTGCAGTGTTCACAGTGTGTTAGATGGAGGTGTTGTACAGGGAGATGGCCACGGGCAGGAATGATTTCCTGTGTGGTGAGTTGCTTTTTGGTCTCAGTCTCACGCAGAGCGAGTGTTCGCCCAGGACGCCAAACAGGCTAGGACCGCCACTGTATGTAAGTAAATAAATAAATAGATTTCTTACAATACTGGGATGCCAACAAAAACAAATCTCTGCTTGGTTAGCGGGGCAAGAAGCACTTTGTCACAAACAAAAACCGAACAAACTTCAAAATTCAGATTAATCTTCATTTGCAGAAATCTGACACAAACTACAGGAATAGGTAAATTCAGCGCTTTCAGACAGATTTCATGGGAGGCTGTGATGTAAATTATCTGTCTAAAATTTCACACGATGTCATGGTGTGGCCTGTGTCGACAAACTAAACACAAGCAGCTTCAGTATTCCCCGTTGTTACTTTTTGGCTGAGTCCCAAATACATTTCAGAGTGACAGAGTGGCTCACCGTGGGACGAAAAGTAATACAGAACAGCAGAGCACAGCAGCTACATGCACATGAACCGGTTTGCTGTAAATTTCCAAGCTGACATGAAAGTTGGACGAACACGTTTAAGTCACGACTGTTTGTTGTGAAACTGCCGAAGTCTAACTTGATTCATGCAGAGCTAAAATTCATTATCGAAATGTATTTACTCATTTACAGCACTGTTTAAAGTGAAAACAATTAACGGGAGGTTTTGATGGCAGAGGGGCATGCTGGGAGATATTTTTGTACTTTCTGACCTTTCACCCTTTGATCTGTCGATGTCATACCAACCAACCTGTTGTCTGGCTTTGTCTCTTATTCTTAGCTTGACTTTTGTTTGTTTCTTAAAGCAGTTTTCCACATTTCCATTTAACTTTTTTTGTTTTGTTTTGTTTTTTTAAGCTACTTTATTTATTTGTTTCATTTATTATTTTAATATTGCCAGATTTCTGGAGAAAAGGCAAAGGGACACTCTGGAAGACACGAAAACATAAAACGAACACGATCAAACAGTAAAATTATAAATCAATATTTATTGACAGAAAAGCTGATATTTACATCTTATAAAACTTATAAACTACAGGAACAGGAAGTGAGGCTAAAGCAAGGAGCAAGATACAAAAAAATCCATAACATTTTTTATAAAGAGTATCACAGCAGAGGTCGTGTTTGTGTAGAAACCACACACAGGCTTCAGTTATCCGATGAACGTCCCTCTGTCAGGGCTCCTCTCAGCGAAAGGTATCGTCTAGTATTTTACGCCTCGGGAGTGAGAACGGGTTGCGTCTCCACATCACTGGCAGTTCTTCCATCAGAGCCTTCAGGTGTGGATCCTGATCTGCGGGACTTCCTCCTCCACACCAAGCACACAGCAGCAGCAGCAGCAGAGAGCAGCAGGGTTATGAAGGCTGTGATGATGATGGGAGTGACACAAGCTGCCGTGTGTGTCTCTGCTTCACGCGTGGGCTGCAGAGAGACAAACATGAAATAATGTCAGACCCACTGCGCTGACTCAGCAGCTGTGATGTGCTTCAGTGCTTAGCAATGAGGTGTACTTACGGGAGCAGAGGTCCTGCTGATAGGGGTGCTCCTCTCACTGACCGTCACTCTCACAGCGGCAGGGCTGCCCTTCTCTCTCCACTTCCCGCTCTTTTTTTTGACTTTATTAACACAGCAGAAGAAGTCACCTCGGTCCTCCAGCTGGACCCGCTCCACCGTCAGTGACAGGTCTCCCAGTACAAACCAGTCAGACCTCACAGACGCTCTGCCCTCAAACCCGATCCCATGTCTGAGCTTCCCGGAGGAGAGGCTGTGGTTCAGCACTAGCTCCCCGTCTCTTTCCCACAAAACAGAGTCCACGGAGTCCCCCTCAGTGTGGAAATAACACGGCAGCGTGAGCATCTCTCCTTCAGGCACAGAGAGGTTGTTGTTGGAGATGATGAGGACCTCCAGCTGGATGGTGGTGACAAGCTGCCCGGCGCAGGTGAACTCGTAGTAGCCTTGATCGTTGTAGTTCACACGGGTTAGCAACAAGCTGAGCGTGGATCTGTGCTCCACCCGCTCTGTGTAGCTCTCTCCCGGGATCCAGACACCGTTTACCAGCTGGGCCACAGTCCGAGGACTGTCATCCCTCAGCCGGTAGATCAGACTGAATTCTTGCGCTTCACACTTCACATCAGCTGATAACTCTACAGACTCTCCCAGGATCGCAGGTTTTCCACAGCAGCCAACAAAAAGCACACAGAGAGCAAAAAAAACGGAGACTGCAGCACCCGACATCGTAGGTCAGGAAGGATGATCTCAGTGCTCAGAGAGAAAGAGAGTGGAGGCTATTCAGCGTGTGGTGTGAGCTCTCTCTCGTCTTAGGAGAGGCGTGTCCGTCTCATGAGAGGCGTAACATGAGTTTGAGATTTGGTTTATTTGGATGTGTGTGGGTAATAAAGGAACTGTTTAACCACTTCCAGAGGCTTGTGGTAAAAATTTGGACTAGGTTGTTTATTGAACTAGCTCGGACGTGAAACAAGTCAAACAATGCGGACACACCTGAGTGTAACTAACACTCTGTGTTAGTTTCCGTGTTCAAAGGCGCGACACACGCCTTCAATCATCTGTTGGATTCTGTCCACAGAGGAGCTGAAGGACGGATGAGTCACAGTTTTACAGATAATGAAAAGGGTGCTCGGCCATTTAAAACAAACAAAGGCCGCCGTCTAAACTTCATAAAGAGTTAACTATTGAATACTTTTACAGCCGCACTAAAATGGAAAATGATGGAATGATCTGTTCAACTGTTACAAGACTGATGTTTGATGTTCATTTATCCTGTTTCATTTTTCTACAGTAGACTTATTCGCAATCGTGCTTTGAATATTTTTTGTACTTAGTAAATGTTTGATGTGTTTTACGAAATTAACTTTATGTGACAAGCGTGTGGCAAAGTGTCCCCATGCTTTCAACACGTGCTTTTTGTCCCGCCAAGAATAATCGATTTATTTTTTAATGTTTATTAGCAGGAAGCCTGAGCTCCCCGAAAATGGAAAACTAAGACTAAGACACGAAGGCCAGAAATGTCCCACGGAGCATGTTTTCACGGAGGCCTGCGGGGAGAAGTGCCCTGACGTGTGCTGCTTATTTGCATCACTGTTGTGTTCAAACTGGATGAAACTTCAGCAGAACCACAGCCCCAACCCCACCCTGAAAATATCCCAGGGTGGTGTAACGCTGGCTGCATCATTCCGCTAAGTCAGTGATGCGCGATCGACGCCAGCTTCATCTATTATTTCGACTTTTCTCTCCCCTGCAGGAGAAAGAAGAAGAAATATTCACGGGGATGTAACCCCCGGATTTTTTTAACTGCACATTTCAGTCATGTTTCCGGTGCGTTCAGACATTTCGCAGATACAATAACAAATAGCCACGCTTATCTTTTTTAGACGAACACTTTCCGAACAAAGCTTGTAGGTTATCTCAAAAAAGAAAGTCAGCTGATATAACATTGTAAAACACTAACACCCATTCAGGGGAGGACGTGATCCTGAACATTACTGTTTAGTTTTTCGAGTTCTTTCAGATTTCCAGGGATTTCATCTGTGCTTTATAAAACGCTCCGTAGATCAGCACTAAAACCAGTCGGTCATAGCGGATGGAAGATTCAATGGCGTGAACTCATTTGCTTCTGTTGTGGTGTATTTCTACTCAGTGATAATAAATACGCTTATCGCAGCTGGAATATGAAACCTGAAATACAAAATTCCCCTGGGCGGCGCGATGTGATGATAACCTGCGTCTGCCGGGTGCAAATATGAAAAGGAAAATGTTCATGAAAGAATGAGTCAGATTCAGCGGTTAAAACTTAGCCACAGGAACCGCACACGAGAAGACGGTTTTAAAACAGATTTGTGAAGAGAAGGGTCTGGGAACTCCTGCTGTTGTCTGCATTACACCTGGAGTGTGTTTGGCTGTCGTCCTTGTATTTTATGAATATTTACATTGTCAAAAGAAATGTGTCTGTCAATCAGTGGTTTGTTGTGCAGATTATTGATAAGAGTGTTTGTATAAATACAAAAGAAAATATTCACAAATCAATGAACAACGACCAAAAAAGATTTCTGAATAAAGCTTTTATTTCCTCACTTTTTCTACAGTTATGTTCATATCATTTGCATGTAAGCGCCTAAATAAAGATCAGCTTAATTAACAGTGAGTCAGGATTTCGTTAGTGTTACTTATTAAGTGTTAAAATCAGATGAAGCTGTCGGGCCACTTACTCGTCTCCCTCTGCATTTGTTATAGCCCAACATGTCTGACTGATTTCCTGTGAGGGGGTTTTCTCTCGGCGTGGCGCTACTTTTGCATATTTTGACTCTTTATCCGTCATTGTTCCTCAGCTGCATGTTTCTGACCTGCCGTGTGTGGCATTGCTCATCTTTTGTCTTTGTTCTGAATGCTTTTTCTAACCTCAGCCCGTCTAACCAGTTTGTCCACATTCGTCTGGTTGGGGGAAATATCAATCGTGTGCTTAATATAAAGCCAAACACGGGTAGGATGGTGACGGAGGAGAAAATCACAGGTATTAACAGGTTAGGCGTAACATCCTTCGATCATTTATATTATACCAACATCCGGACTAATTTATTAAAACATAGCACATTTCGCAATAAGTTCAAACACGTGTGAGTAATCCACTTACATACTTCTGCCCGTAGCAGCCAGAGCAGAACAATGATCATATCAGAGAGAGAAAAAAGACTTGTGGATACTTTACGAAAACTTTTAAACATAAACACAGCTGCGAGGGCAATTAAAAAGATAACACATAAGAGATAAAAGTAAATATGAGGCATAAAGTAACAGTTTTATTCTCGTATAGTTTAAACGACATTAACATTGAAGCGTGAAAATTTCTATTGTGAAATAAGAAACTTGTCAGATTCAGTGAATGTTTCATGATAAGATCAATTATGACTAATAACAAGACACACAATTCAATTCAGTTTTATTGATATAGAGATAAATTACATCAACAGTCGTCTCAATGTGTTTTATATTTGGAGGTAAAAACATCACAATCGACAGAGGCCTATGAGTAAGCAGCTCGTGAATGTGGGAAGGAAAATAAGTATTCCACTTATATGTTTCTGCCTTCAAAGCAGCCAGAGCAGAACAATGATCATATCAGAGAGAGAAAGAGAGAGAGAGAGAGAGCGCGAGCGAGAGAGCGCGAGCGAGAGAGAGAGAGATTTAACATAAACACAGGTGCGAGGACAATTAGAAAGATGACACATAAGAGATAAAAGTAAATAACTTTCTTCAATTATTTAAATTATGGTGTTATCCAAAAAAACATTTTCAATTCAATTTTATTTTATTTATACAGCGCCAAATCACAAAAACAGTCGCCTCAAGGTGCTTTATATTGTAAGGTAGATCCTACAATAATTCATACAGAGAAGACCCAACAATCATATGACCCCCTATGATCATGCACTTTGGCGACAGTGGAAAGGAAAAACTCCCTTTTAACAGGAAGAAACCTCCGGCAGAACCAGGCTCAGGGAGGGGCGGCCATCTGCTGCGACTGGTTGGGATGAGAGAAGGAAAACAGAATATAACAACAAATGCCTCTAACAAGGACAACAAAAATGCTTGATAATCCAGTGAGCCACAGCCA
Source organism: Pelmatolapia mariae (assembly GCF_036321145.2). Lineage (NCBI taxonomy): Eukaryota > Metazoa > Chordata > Actinopteri > Cichliformes > Cichlidae > Pelmatolapia > Pelmatolapia mariae. The sequence goes on along the minus strand of NC_086229.1, from coordinate 45,047,212 downwards.
AGTGGACCATAATCAAACCACAACATCTAGAATTACAAATCACTGCTCAGCTTAAAGGCAAACAGCAAACACGCTGCATGATATATCTGTTTCACTGTGGAGGCGCATTTAGTGCCCAATGCTACCAACACAGAGGAGTACTGTAGGCTAAGAGTTAAGAAAACTCTGTGAAGCTCTTCAGCAGCTATAAAGAGTTACAGTGCATGCATAGTTTCACGTCTACTGATTAAATTAATGCAGCTGGATAAATTACCTTACATATTTGAGTGTGAATAGTTTAGCCTGAAGAGGATTACACACAACAACGGCTACAGTTACAGCACGATTACTACGGTGTCTCACTGCTGATATTTTTCTATTGTTTTTCATTAGTAAAAAGATTTATAAGAAAATATTGGAATGCAAGCAAAGACAACACCAAATGTCATCACTTAGGCTTGGTAAAGTTCTGATAGTGACTCTGGCAGGCTGCCCAGTGAGGGCGTGACTGACTGAGAACAAGTAATCGTGTGCAGGAGGTCACCGGAGACATGTTGTTTTGTGTTTTATTTATTTATTTTGTATTTTATTTATTTATACAACACGGACGATACATGTTAACATGACTGCTGCATTGAAAGCTAATTTGAAGACCTTGTTGCATTTAGTGACTCCACAACAACAACAATTCACAAAGATAACAGGAGAGGAAGCATGAAACCCTCCAGGCAAGTATTCTGAGCAGCCTAAGTCATCACGGTGCCTCAGGTTGGATTTCTAGGCCCGGTTTAGTTCAATAAACATTGCAGCTTTGCGTCCTTGGCTGTGAAAATGAGATGACATATAATGTCAGCTCAAGAGCGCTGTAATAAAACATAAGAGAGCAGAACGGGGAAATCAATACACGGAAACTGACATCGCTAAAAACCTGAAACACCATTGTTTTCCCCTCATGTATTTCTTGAAACGGGAACAAAGGATGACTTACACAATAACAGAGAATGTACATGTGCAACAAGCACATTCCTCAGTAGCTCTAACACTGCATGGATTTGCAGGTGTGACCTGGAGGTCAGTAAATTTGAGTTTGTTGTTGTGGCCAGTGCTGTCGTCTATGCTGTTGCATGCTGGGCTAGGTTGAGGGTCACAGATACCAACAGACCCAAAAAACTGATCCGCAAGGCCAGTAATGTTGTGGGGATGGAGTTGTCCAAAATAAAGACAATCCTGGATAATGCTCACCCACTCCATGACGTGCTGGCAAGTCACAGGAGCACATTCAGTGAGAGACTGAGATTACCAAAAACCACCACAAACGACACAGGAGATCATTCCTGCCCATGGCCATCTCCCTGTACAACTCCTCCATCTAACACACTGTACACTCTGCAATAGTTACACCCTTTTTTAACACGCTCTTTTGTACTCTGTGCTGCTGTAAATATTCTTGATATTTATTTATAATCACATCTGTCAATCCTTGATATTTATTATAGCATGATTTGTATATATTAGTACTATTTCTTGAATCTGTAACATGCTGTATTGTTAAATAGTCTATTTCTGTTACTGTACTGGAGCAACTGCAACCCAGCTGGAGTGTGTTTGGCTGTCATCTTTGTGTGGTGGCTGCTCAAATCTTACTGGTCCAGATTTGCTCCGTGCCCACTCCACTGGACACACCTACCGTGTTGACTCCGTGGGTTTGGTCTACTACCTGGAACTCATCCAGAGCTGGTGACCAGACCTAATTTAATTCAGAGGAAGTTTGTTCTTAAAAGTATCTGTAAAGTGCTCATTTCTGCCTCAAAGCATGGGTCAGGCAGCGAGGTATGTTTTGTATGTTATATAGATCATTTTATGTCTTTATTTCATTGAATTTTATGTTATGTTTTAGTTCGACAGTGGCGTAGTTTGTGATCAAGGTGAAGCTGTAACAAACCCAAGACTTTACGACGGCTATTAAAGCCAGCTTCATGCCATCAGTATAGAACTCTGTATTAACTTTAAGAAGAGGTGGAAGTGATGGTATGTAATTTATGAATATTTACATTGTCGAAAGAGAACTGTCTTTGTAGTTTTTTGTGCAGATTATTGACGACAACAACATTTGTAAAACTCACAAAGAAAATATTCACAAATCAATCAACAATGACCAAAGAAGATTTTTGATTAAGGCTTTCACTTACTCTGTTTTTATTTAACTTCTAATGTCATTTTCTGTTAACATCATTATCATTTATTTGTATGCATGGAAGTGAATAAATAGATTTCTTACAACGCTCGTTTCTTCTGTCACTACAGCAGCAGTCCACTCCACAGTGAGTCAGGCTGTGACGTTACTGTCAATCCTGAAGCCACGTAGGTTAAAAATCAGGTGAAGATGCTGGGCCCTCATTCTCATTCCTCTCTGCATTTGTTATCATATCTCTAATTTGTCTGTGAGGGGTTTTCTCTCGGCGTGGCACTCCTTTTGCCATCTTTTGACTCTTTATCCTTCTTCGTTCCTCAGCTGCATGTTTCTGGCCTGCTGTGTGTGACAGTGCTCATCTTTTGTCTTTGTTCTTTGCAAAAAACAAAAAAAAATATCCGCAGTCTAACCAGTTTCTCCACATTCAAGGCCCTACTGCTTAGACAATGGCATGTTGGGGGAAAAACACTCGTATGTGAAATATAGAGTCAAACATGGGGAGCGTGGTGACGGAGGAGAAAATCACAGGTATTAACAGGTCAGGGGTTAATTAAAGCGACATCCACACAACTTTATTAAAACCAACACGTCACATTTCGCAATATCGCCCAGCCAAGTTCAAACATGTATCCATACGCTTCTGCCTGAAGCAGCCCGAGCAGAACTGTGATGATATCAGAGCAAGAAAAAAAAACACTTCATCAGAAACACAACTGCGAGGGCAAAGTTGTGGAGTCTCATTGAGGTTACTAAACCAGTGCTTAAACTGTTTAGTACCTTACTGCTTGTGACAGTAAGGCCACATTTGGTTATATTTGTGGACAATCATTTGCACAGCAAACACTAAACGCTGACTGGTTGACAGTTTTCTTTCGACAATGTAAAAATGCATAAAGTAAAACGAACAAAAAACCCTACACCTTAAAGCATTAGATGGTGGACTTACTGTGGGAGTGCTGAGAAGGTGCTGTGATTGTTCCTTTTAAACTGTGTGCCTTCTCCCGGATCTTCACTATAAACAGTGATTTTAAAAAAAGAACAAGTCTTGACATAACGGATGAGGTAAATCCCAGTTTAGCACCAGCTGTGTATGAGAAAACCATCAGTAGCTATGATCTGGCAGCCTGTGACATGCTCCCTGTTATCACCTGAACTCAGGTGAACATGTCTCTGAATAGTTGATAACTGTTGTAAAGGCTCACCTTCCTTCCTCCAAAACAATAACCCTGAAAATAAAAGCTGGACTTCAGACTCGCTTTACAAAATCCCACAACAAAGGGAACAGAATAAGGTGACAATGTCATGGATGCTTCTTTAAGCATTAAACAAAGCACACTAAGTTGTAGTTAAAGTTAATCTGTCCTGTAATCATTGTGATTGAGACAAAGATTTATTTAACATGACTGTTACTGCAGCTTACTGATTCACTAAAAGATCTTGAATTTTCTCAGTATTATTGAAATGGAACTGACACATGTGATGCACTGACCAGGGCAGAATTACAGATGAAGGGTTTGCACTGTGCAAAGCAGCTGATGAGCCACATTTAGCCCTCTCCACCTCAGCCTCTCATTAGCAGATAGAGCTCATCTCACAGTTACTGTGTGATACCTGTTATCTCTATCTGAGGTTTTAGATTTTGTCACAGCAGCTGATGAAAGGAAAGTTGGTTATATCTGACCAAATCTGCACTTCATCTTCTGTGGCTAACCTCACCACCAAGCTGTTATTATACATATTAATAGGTACATCACTTTACATGTAAATAATAAATAATGAAGTATTTGAGTAAATCTACTCAGTTACATCCCACAAGTGGTTCTGTTCATGCCTGAAGGGGGCCAATCATATTTTGAGGGGCTTGTGGTACCGCACAGTGTAGCAGCACCTCAGACTGTACATGTTGTTTTATTTCCTGATGTATGCTCAATCATCCAGGTAAGTAAATCTCCAAAAGTTGATTCTGTTCATCTGGACGTAGCATTTTATAAAGATGAACAGAATCAACTTTTGGAGATATTGTTTGGCTCAAACAATACTCACACAATGTTTCCTGTTAAAGGTAACTAATACTCCAACTATAAGTTTGATTTCCACCAGTGTTGCTTACCTTCTTTGAAACCCTGACTTCATTTTTCATGGAGCCATACCATCATCAGCTGGCTAAGAGCGCGTGCACCTGGACCAAACCAAAACAGGAAATAAAAAGGTGGATGCGAGGTCAGACAGTCAGAGAGACTTTATTTATCCCCAAGGGGCAATTAAGATAGACATACATACAATACACAAACATCACATTGGGGAGACAGGCCAGGCTAGGTAGTACTGGCAGTGACTTGGTCGGAAGAGGACTGGATTTTATTCTTTATTACCAAAAACAAAAACTGATGCTAGCAAACAAACATGTTGTTTGTGAAGCAAACATTATGTTACGGCGATAAGCTTAAAAAAAGAGTAATTCACTTTTTGTATTTTTTTAGGGTTCCTAGACCATTCGGTCTGACATTTATCTCATATATTCAGCAGCCTGCGATTAGTCTGCAGTGGGACTTTAAAAACTTTTAAATCTGAATCATTATTTCAGGAAAAGCGGTTAATAACATTTGAATAATTTGATTTGAATAAAACTATGATCATCAGGCTGGGAATACATATTAGCTGAGCAAAAAAAAGTTCTTGAAAAGTTTTTGAAATTCACACCAACATGAATTCTGTCATCCCCGTCTGCATTCTCACTCTCGGCACGTTATCTCTGGGAGTGTGTGTGTGTGTGTGTCTTGGACCTGGCTGAGTTATGAAGTCACCTGAATCTGTCACACCCTTGTGCTAAACCTGGGTGTGTGCCACAAGGGTGTGACAGTGTCAGATAGTGAATCTGTCACACCCTTGTGCTGAACGTCCGAGTTCAGGAGTAATGTTGTGTAATGAACTTCCAAGTTCATCACATCACCTGAATCTGTCACACCCTTGTGCTAAACCTGGCTGTATTTGTGTGTGACCTGTGATGTGATACACTCTTTGTAGTTTTTAGCATCTCACTCCTTGCTTTAGCCGCACTTACTGTTTCTGTAGGTTATAAGTTTTATAAGATAAAATCAGCTTTTCTGCCAATAAATATCTGAGACTTGAATGTTTGATTATGTTTGTGTCAAGTTTTCGTGTCTTCTAGAAGGTCTCTTTGCTTCTTCTCCTGAAATCTGAATTATATAAATAAATAAATAAAAAAGCTTGTAAAAACAAAAATCAGTCAGGTGGAAATTTGGAAAAACTGCTCTAAGAAACAAATCGGAGAATTTTACTTTCAAGCTAAAAATCAGTGTCACGGCCTAACAACGTTGCTTTGGTCGAGCTGGAGGCAGCCACACCTGCCGCTTGTCACCCACAGCCAGCTGTAGTGGATTTCTCTCATCAGGAGCAACCTGTTTAAGAGTTTGGCTGAGCCCCAGGCAGTGTAGTATTCTTGAGTTAAACCTGTTGTTCACTTATAAGTATGAATGAGTAAAGTGCTTGCTTCCAATTGTGGATTACCTGCTGACCTATGTATTTGTGTGTTATTGTGTCGCCAGGAGTCGGGAGTGGAGTGTCTCATCACGGAGAGAAGTCACGGGTTACAATTGGGGTTTTGAAGTTGCCATCTTTTGCTTTCAGGAATATTTGCACTGTGTGGGATTCAGATATTGCCACGGGAGACTGCACGATACCACTCTTTTATGCCCGATACTGATGTCATAAATTTGGATATCTGCCGATAAGATATGAATCCGATTTAGTGTATTTTATTATCAAGAAAACTTTTTTAAAAATATCTTGCTGCATTTCGTATAAGTTCATACTCAAGTCTAAACACTAAAGCTATTATGTTAAACCTGTATGCAAAAGATACAAAGCACGCAAAATATTTCATAGTTCAGCAATACTGATCAACTCCCAGCAAAAAAAAGGGGAACCACCCTCCGCCTCATGATGCTTAATCGACGTAATCGACTTTACTTTGATGCACGTGTAAAACAAAAGTGAAGAAATCAATTGTTTTTCTACAAAAATTAAATAGATTCAACATCCGTCTTTAGCAGAATTGCAGACTGCACAGATGGTACCATTCCAAAGGAAAGGGATAACTTTCTCCGAGATTAAATACCGGTTTGGCAGCAAGTAGAGAGTGTGACGTAACTCCAGACCGCATTCATGTTCTAACCCAAACACACACACACACACACACACACACACACACACACACACACACACACACACACACACAGGCAGTAGCATTAATATGAATGACTCATAAGAAGGGCGGCGCACGCGGCGCACAGAGGCTGCCGTAAGTAAGGCATTAGCAGATAAAAAGCGAGACAACTACTGTGCGGCTCACTTTTCTGCCGCACTGACAAGATGAAACTTTCTGCGTTCTTTGTGTTCATTCCTCTTTTTATCAGCGGCGTTTCTGGGAAACTGATCCAGGCCGCTGCAGGAGACGATGTAAAGTTTCCCCTCACAGAGGAGTGCACTAAAGGAAGAGGCACACTGAAACGTCGCCTGCAGGACAACAGCCTCCATCCAGTCGGGGATCTCGACGGCAGCTGGAAGCCGGCTCCAGGTTATATTAACAGGTTTTTCCAAAGCAGCGACTCGGTGATGCTGACAAGTGCAGATATCAGTGATGAAGGCTATTACGAGTTTGACTGCAACAACAAGAAAGAAGAGAGTGCACAGCTGCAGGTATTCATACCTTCTGAAGTTTTTGTACACGAGGGCGAGGATGCCATCCTCCCGTGCCGCTCCATCACAGAGGGTCAGTGGGTGAAGTCTGTGCGCTGGAGGAGAGATGGAGAGGTGGTGCTGGATGTCCGGTCGGGGGAAACAACATATGGGAACGGCTTTGATGAAAGCCGGGTCTCAATACCATCAGACTGGCACCAACGAGCAAACCTGTCCCTCATCATAAAGCGAGCCGAGGCGAGAGACGGAGGAGTTTATTACTGTGACATCGACAAAGTGGAGAAATACCGCTCCGCTGTCCGCCTGCACGTCTCCACACCACCAACACCACCAAGCACCACATCACAGCCTACAACCACAGAGACGGTAAGAACACAGACTGCATTTAAATGGTTCACATTTGACAGTAAACATTAAAAGTCCACTCAGTTACTCTTCCACTTGCAAAATCCCACATTCAGAGACACACAGTGCAGATAACATCCCAGATCAGCAAGCACACAGACAACAGTGACTACAAATGTAGTTAGTCACTGCTGAGCTACTAGAAGGTTGTAAAGTGCATGACAGTGGGTAGTGCAATGCAGGTGCAGATCTACTAAGGCGAGGCGGGGCGGGGCAGGGGGGAGACACTGTAGGAATGATTTAATATAGGTTATGAGGGTAGCCGGGTCCCTGTAATTTAGTGAAAGCATTAGCAGAGCCTCACAGTCCACGTCATAACAGACGCCAGTTAAAACTGCTAACTAACATTTCTGCTCTGTCTTCTTGTCCTCTGCAGCCATCAGAGTGCTCTGACTGGTCGTGGAGCACTTTCTCCATAACGGCAGCTGTATTTGTGATCGTTGACCTGCTGGTTTGGCTCTGCTGGTTTCTGAGGAACAGGAAATTCAATGTGTGCACTCGAGGTTTTCTCTGCAACGACACAGAGGAGGGAGGAGGAATAGGAGCTGAAGAGAGCAGAGAATCAGACTGTGACCAACAACACATGCTAAAGTCAAACGGGAACCCTGACTTTAACCACCACTGATGAATGAAAAACAACAACAACTACCCCCTTTAAGTATTTGAACTCGCCACCTTTATGACAGTACCACTGTGCAACTCCACTTTCTCAGGTTTAGAAATCCCCCGTTTTCCTTCTGCTGAGGCTGACTGCTGTTACAATGTTTGAGATTGTCTCTATTATTTTGTCTTCCAATCAATCAAGTAATGCAGCTAAATCGTCTGCTTACATAATCAGTGGATAATTTAGCTTCAAGATGGATGATTGAGATCTCTTCAATAATAACATTTATCCCTCACACAAATAAATATGAGCTTCACACTTTTGTGCACACAACCCTAAAATGTAACAGCACAACAATCTGTGTCAAAACCTCATGGAGCAGTTAAATTATTTGTTATTTGTAACGTTTTATAGCACTTTTATTCTGCTTATATTATTATATACTCAGTATATTGTCCTGCTAGTTTGTACAGATTTACAATCTTTCCTCTGTTTACTTTTCTCTTTGTAAAAAGCCAATAAACCTTTGAGTTGGTAACAAAGTGATGCTCTAACCTGATGCAGATAGCAAGTGAGAGAAAACAATGAATCCTTCATTGTTTGTTTGTCTGCTGTGACGTCTATAAATAACTATTTTGCACTAGCAAAAAGAAGGGAGAGGCTGCCATCCTGAGCCAAGAAACTTTCAGGCTGATCGCTTTACAAACTCGTGAATCCTGTGATGTGACATTGTTCATCCTGTCACAGCCTCTTGTCATCGCTCACATATGTCATTAGCCCTCACTCATATATATATATATATAATACATTTTCATCTGATCCCAGTTTTGATAAGTACAATATACAAAACAGACTTATTTACTTTGAATATGACTTTTTTAGTAACTTGTTCAAATAATGCTAACGAATTATTTCACCCATATTATTGTAAAATTGCCATACATGTAAAATAATGAGTATAGTTAATCACAAAATTCTTTTGCATTTTTGTAAAATTCTGTTTTACTGTTTTTTTTTTTTTTTTAACTTTTTGATGTACGCACAGACTTTTTATTGCACATAAGGATGAGAGCGCGATGGTAAAGGGAGATTGCTCCAGGACAGATACAACAGCAGTATAATGTTAACGCAACTTGCAAGCACCAGCACAGACAGCATGCTAACGCTAAGCTAGCCAGGAATCCAGATTGATGTTAAAGCTCAGTAAATGCTGATACCAGAGCAGCAACGTAATAAAGTGATTTGCTGTAAAACCAGACGCTGCTGAACTTCAACAGGTCGAAGAAATGGATGCCCGGTAAGAGAGTTTGACTGAAAACAGTGATAATGCTCAATGTCATTAGAGGAGGTTTGTGTTGTTGAAAAGTGACATCCACAAAGCTTTCTATCATGTTAACCTAAGTGAGCCAAGAGCCCGAGGCCATATTTGATGTTGTGACAGCGTCATGTTTCCACAAGTTGTGTGATCTTTTACTGTGCTGAATGAGTAATTTAGAATCTGCACTAAAAGGCACTCCGTCAACATCATTTTCTGTTTTTTGTTTGTTTGTTTGTTTGTTCAAATGTTTCTCGTCTCTTTGGTGAAAAGTGAGTTTACAAGGACAGGATATGTAAACAATAATTTAAATGAACCATGTACCAAACACAGAGGAGCCAGTTTGTGACAAAAGTACTGATAGCTCAGCAGACTGCAACCAGACACTGAACTAAACTTGAGGGAGAAGAAATATCCCCAGACCCCATCCCCGGTGAAATTTGTGCTCAGTGTCTATTTCAAGCATAGACAAAAATCCCCCAATCTAAGACGACAACACTGATGAGGTTATCACAGCCTAACTCACAGCAGAGCGCAACATGCATCTCTCAGGCTGGTGCATCCCTTTGCTTTTTCCCTTTTAATCAAGCAAGTGTCGTCAGTCCTCCACGTTTCTCTCTCTCCGTTACTCAGTGACTGTTGGCGACTTGTGGTTGTTTGTCTGCACGCTTTGGTAACCATCAACACACCCAACCTAGTTCAATAAACATTCCTACGTCAGGTATATGACAGGTAACCTGTCATCTTATCTGGATTAATTACATCAATTACGTTACATATTTGAATTTGAAAAGTTTAGACTGAAGAGGATTAACAGCTACAGTTACAGCACATCCCTCACTGCTGCTGTTTTTCTATTGTTTTCAATCAGTAAAAAGAAAAACTTATTGGAATGGGAGAAAAAGAAAGCACCAAATACCATCACTTAGGCTTGGTAAACCTTTGATAATGACTCTGGCAGGCTGCCCAGTGAGGGAGTGGCTTTGACTGAGAACAAGTAATCGTGTGCAGGAGGTCTCCAGAGACATGTTGTTTTGTTGTGTTTTATTTATTTAATTTTGTATTTCATTTATTTATACAACACGGACGATACATGTTAACACGACTGCTGCATTGAAAGCTAATTAGAAGACCTTGTTGCATTTAGTGACTCCACAACATCAACAACAATTCACAAAGGTAACAGGCGAGGAAACATGAAACCCTCCAGGCAAGTATTCTGAGCAGCCTCAGTCTTCAAGGTGCCTCAGGTTGGATCTCCCGGGTTAGTGAAATAAACATTGCTGTTTCATTATCCATGGCTGTGAAAATGAGATGACATATAATGTCAGCTCAAGAGCGCTGTAATACAACATACACCGAGACTGACGTCGCTAAAACAAGCGCGCGCGGGGGGGGGGGGGTGGCGGGGGTCTAAGATAGAGCACATGTATTTCTTGAAAAGGGCAACAATGGCTGACCCATGAGTCACAGAGAAGGTACAGAGTACGACAAATGAAGCAAGCACATTCCTCAGCAGCTCTAACACCGTATGGATTTGCAGGTGAGACTAGGGTGGTTGGAGCCCGTTCTCACTCCCGAGGCGTAACATCCCGACGTTTTGTCACGTCCTGCGGCGTTCCTGAGGAACGCGAAAGGTGACCTTCCACGTTGTTATGGTACGCCGCGGTTTCCAGCCCTGTACTGCAGCCCTAAACTTAACCTTATCACTAAGCCTAAGCATAACCTTATGCCTAACCATAACCTTATTCCTAACCTTAACCATAACCGTATCCCTAAGCCTAAACCTAACCTTATCGCTAAACCTAACCATAACCTTATTCCTAACCTTAACCAGCACTTTAATGAGGTGAAATAGTGTTTTCTAAAGCGATTTTAAGGGAAAAAGCGAAGATGTGTAGATTGAGTCCAAACGGTTCTCATGTGTCCGCAGTTTTCCGATGTCGTGACGTAGGAACGCCTTGGGTGCCCGAAAACGTAATATGTTGACGATTTGTCACCTAGCGTAAAATATTACGATTTGTGAGAACGGGTTGGTCTGAGAGGTGGATGTTGTCCAAGATAAAGACAATGTTGGAAAATACCTCCCATCCACTCCGTGATGTGCTGGCTAGCCACAGGAGCACATTCAGTGAGAGACTGAGATTACCAAAAAGCACCACCACAACATACGTAATCATTCCTGTACAACTCCTCCATCTAACACACTGTAAACACTGCAATAGTTACATCCTTTTTTAACACGCTCTTTTCTATTTAGTGCTGCTGTAAATATTTCTGACATTTATTTATAATCACATCTGTCAGTTCTTGATATTTATTATAGAATGGTTTGTATATATTAGTACTATTTCTTAAATCTGTAATATATTGTATTGTTAAATAGTCTGTTTCTGTTACTGTACTGGAGCAACTGCAACCCACATAATTTCCTTAGAGATTAATAAAGTATTCTGATTCTGCTTTCATTTCAAAGCTTTCGTTTAGTCTGTTTTTATTTAAATTTCTGTCATTTTATGTTTACATCATTAGCATTTATTTGTATGCATGGAAGTGAATAAATAGATTTCTTACAACGCTGGGATGCTCGTTTCTTCTGTCACTACAGCAGCAGTCCACTCCACAGTGAGTCAGGCTGTGGCGTTACTGTCAATCCTGAAGCCAAACAGGTTGAAAATCAGGTGAAGACGCTGGGACACTTTCTGATTCTCTCTGCATTTATTATCATATCTCTGATTTGTCTGTGAGGGGTTTCCTCTCTGCGTGGCACTCCTTTTGCCATCTTTTGACTCTTTCCTTCATTCCTCAGCTGCATGTTTCTGGCCTGCTATGTGTGACAGTGCTCATCTCTTGGCTTTGTTCTTTGCAAAAAAAAAAAAAAAAAATTACAGTCTAACCTGTTTGTCCACATTCAAGGCCCTGCTGCTTAGACAACAGCACACTGGGGGGAAAACACTTGTGTGTGTGTATAAAGTCAAACTGGAGAAAATCACAGGTATTAACAGATCAGGCGTAACCTTCTTCAATGATGTTAATTAAAGCCACATCCAGAAAACCTCATTAAAACCAACATCATATCACATTTCACAATATCGCCCAGCCAAGTTCAAACATGTAGCCACTCATGTGCTTCTGCCTGAAGCAGCCCGAGTAGAACTATGATGATATCAGAGAAAGAAAGAAAAAAAAAACACTTTACGAAAACGAATCATCAGAAACACAACTACGAGGGCAAAGTTCTGGAGTCTCATCGAGGTTACTAAACCTTACTGTTTGTGACAGTAAGGCCACGTTTGGTTGTTTTTGTCGACAATCATCTGCACAGCAAACACTAAACAGTGATTGGTTGACAGTTTTCTTTCGACAATGTAAAAATGCATAAGATAAAACAAACAAAAATCCCTACACCTTAAAGCATTAGATGGTGGACTTTCGCAGTTTATTTCAAGCATAGACTAAAAAACCCCAATCCAGGAGGACAACGCTGATGTGAGAGAGATTATCACAGCATAACCCCCTTGGCCTTTCCAGATTAATCAAGCACAACGAATCATTTTAAAATAAGAAAGCATGAAAACAGCCGCGAGGAAATAGAGACAGGTCATTTTTAGGTTCTTTTCATATTCTTATATGGGTGCCTAAGCTCAATTCTTGAGGGGGTGGGGGGCTGTTGACAGAATAAACTTCAAAGCAAGTGTTTCATTTCAAATGACCCCTGAGCTTAGACAAACAGCATGAAATATCCGCTGCAAACCGCTGCATGAAATATCAGTTTCACTGCTGACGCGGATTTTGCGGTTAATCTTACAACAGCACAGGAATGTTATGAGATCTAGAAGTTGTTTTGCAGCTGCGGTAAAGATTCATGGTGCATTCCTGACGTCCACGTCTACTGATTACATTAACGTGACTGATTGAAAACAAGGGATCGTGTTTGATGCCAGGTCATAAGTTGTTTTGTTGGTTTTAATTTATTTATTTTTATATTTTATTTATTTATACAACAGGGACGATTCATGAATGTTGTATCGAAAGGTAATTTGAGCACCTTGTTGCATTTAATGACTCCACAACAACAACAACAATAACAATTCACAAAGCTAACAGGTGAGGAAGCATGAAGCACTCCGGGTAAATATCCTGAGTGTTTGAAACCAGTGAGCCCCACCCGACCAGCTGGTGTAAAAATAAAAATTCCAATATGCGCTCATCAACCAGGATCTATTACAGCAAATTTATTATTTAAATTTATTTACATAAATTTACAATCAAATCTGGAACATTTGCGACGATTATAAACATCCTTATTTTTATTCTCACTGATCGACCTATCGGTCTTTTTCTGTACGGTATCGATGCATACGCTATTGTGCTAATGCATCACACGAACCTAGGGCCCGGATCTCCCTCCTTTCACAACCCAGTTCATTCAATAAACCTTCCCAGTTCAAGTGCATCGTCTGATCGATGTCATCACATCTCAGTTTGAATCAGTGAGCAGATAAGCTCATCCAGAACAGTCAAGCAGCCAGAACCTAGGCACATAGAATAGAGAAGGTTACACAACAAAGGGAAGTGACGCATAAAAGTGGCTCAACAAGATAATGTCAGATTATCATCCACTGAAAGGACTTTTCTATTTGATTTATTTATATAACGGGACGATACATGTCGTCTGCTTATCCCAGCTGACTTTATGATGGACCCTGCAGTACTGACCCATTCAGTGGATGAATAACAGCAACTCTTCTTACGAGGATGAAAGTTGAGGGAGCACTTAACACTTCAGGTGAGTAGATCATCCTAGATGTCTGTTAACCTGTGAGCCCCTGCCGACTGGCTGAACTCCTGGCCACATCATTTTTAACTAGAACAAACACAAATACAACATCAACTGTACCAAGTGAAGAGCTGCCAAGAAGAAGAAGACACAAATAAATCAATAAGTCAAAACTCAGAAAGAAATCTCTGTATGTGTGTATTTTATCTTTATACTGTAAGTTAGCAGTGTGCAGATATCTGCTCTTTATTTTGCCATGAAGACTTTCATTACACAGTGAAATAAAGGTTTGGGTTTGGACTTTGGTACTAAAAGTAATGCACTGCAAAAAGCTATTTCTATTTATTTTTATAGGCAGTATAACATCAGAAGGCTTGGCAGGGCAATTTTTAGAGATGTGCTTTCCTCCTGATTATAAATGATTGGTCATTTAGTGGACTGTTTCAGACACTGTCTCCTCTGCTCTCTTCATACATGTACACCCTTGGTCTTCTCTCTCCAGCCCCAAAAGAACTTGAGAATAAAAGCAATCACAGATGTCACAGCTGCTGTTATGATGATTGTGATCCATATCCAGTGTGAGGACTCCTGCAGAAGGCAAGAAGACATGAAAATCAGACGTGTTAGTCAGTGCATTTTGTTGGAGCTTTAAATGCCTTTCAGTTTACAGCAAATCAAAGATCACACAGTTTACAGCAAAACATCAAGACGAAATGTTTATGTGCAATCTGTGATCTAACTAGAGGGAGGGGGGGGGGGGGGGGATCCCAGTTTAAGCCACAAAATCACGTGTAGGTGCCTGTTATCTTGTTAAATTCCTGAATGACATAATTAAAACCTGAACTGGGAGCCTTTGCTGCCAGGACAGAGATCAGTGTTGTTGTAATCACTGTTGTTACAGCAGAGTCACCCTGACACAGTATGGTAAAGTTATTCACACGCAGAAAGTCACTGACTGGCAAGGCATCAAGTGCAGATGTTGTATTTAAAGCGTTTCTGCTGTAAATCAATCAGTTTGCAAGATAAAGCAGGGTGTGGTGCACTTACCGGTGGTCTGCGCACTCGCAGGCGGACAGCAGAGCGGTGTTTCTCGGCCTTCTCTATGTCGCAGTAATAAACTCCTCCGTCTTGTTGCTGAGCTCCCTTTATGGTGAGGGACAGGTCTGCCCGTCGGTCCCAGTCAGATGGTATCGATACCCGGCTTCCGTTAAAGTCATTCCCGTATGTGATTCCCCCTGTCCGACCATTCAGCTCGAGCAGTACTTTCCCGTTTCTCCTCCAGCGCGCAGACTTCACCGACTGGCCCGCTGTGACAGAGCGACACGGGAGGATGGCATCCCCACCCTCGGATACAGCAACTTCAGAGGGCACAAATACCTCCAGCTTGTAAGCTTCCAAGTGTTTCCTGTTGCAGGTAAACTCATAATGTCCGTTGTCATTGAAGTTAGCATTTGTTAAGATTAACGAATCGCGTCCTACGACCACACGGTCAGTATAATCTCGCCCTGGCTTCCAGTAACCATTTAGAGATGCGATGAGCTGAGTGCTGGCATCATCCAGCCGCTGATACAGTGTGCCTTCTCCCTTCCTGCACTCCTCTGAGAGCGGAAACTCGACACCTGCCCCCACAGTGGTTTGGATCAGCGCTCCCAACCCCTCACAGATAAAAGGAAGAAAGAACACAAACACTGATGAAAGGCTCATCCTGACGGTCTGACAGTGAAGCGTTGTCGTTATCAACCTTCTTCTGCGTTATCGCGAAGCTCCGTTAGGTTTAGAAACTGAGAGAAGTGAACGGTGCGTATGAACTGATGTGCGTCAGGGTCCGCCCAACCGGCATACACCGGCATTGTAAATGGTGCTAGCCTAAATACATTTCAGTCGCTGTAACTGAAGCTGGCAATAAGACGTAACTACACGCACAAGGTGCTGAAATCCAACAAACATATTCTGATCATCACTTTGTGTTTGGTGGTGCTGTAGCCACAGAACACTCCAGTGTCCATAACATTATTATATTGTTCATAATATTTTATTATCATTAATTTACTTGGCAAAATCAAAGTGAGCCAAGTTGTGAAATGTGTTGGCCAGAAGCTACATGACAGGAGGCTGTGTGAGAATGCTGAGCAGTTTAAACAAGTGCTGTGTGGACCTGAGAGGTTTACTGTGAGGTCAAAGGTCAGCTCAGTTTAATTCTGTTTTTTATACAGCCGGAAATCAACAGTTGCCTAAAGGTTCATTTTATTGTAAGGTAAAGACCCTACAATGATACAGAGAAAACCTCCAACAATCAGGTTTCCCCCCCTATGAGCAGGCTCTTTGGCAGCAGTGGGAAGGAAGAACTCCCAGCAAGAAACCCAGGCCCACGGTGGGGAGGCCATCTGCTGTGTGTGACTGGGGTGAGTCAGGACAAAGGCACACTGTGGAAGAGAGACAGATATTAATAGTAACTAATAATTAAATAGAGAGATGCGTACAAACACAAATAAAGGTAAAAAAAAAAAAATACCCAAAGGGGACTGAAGAAGAAACACTCAGTGCATCGTGGGAATCCCCCAACAGCCTTGACCTGTTGCAGTGTAACTAAGGGAGGACTCAGGGTCACCTGATCCAGCCCTGATTATATGCTTTGTCCAAAAGAAAAGTTTTAAGCCTAATCTTAAAAGTAGAGATGCCATGGTCCTAATCCAGAAGAGGGTGGTGGGTGTGCGCACTCCAGGTCATGGAAGAGTTCCTGCCTTGAAGTTTAAGCTCATGAGTGAGAGAAGAAGGGAGCGATCGACAGATGGATAAGTGCTGCAACCACAGTGCAGTACCTTCGATTTACTGGTCAATAAGTGGAAGACAATGGATGGATGGAAGACTGTTTGCCAATAAACAGGACATAAAATTATTAATTAGGTTACAAATTCATTCATTTCGGCAATATATGAAATAAATTCAAAAGGAAAGAAAAAAAATTGTTGTACTTTTTGTTATTATTGGGGGTTTTTTTGCTATTAAGCTAAAATAACTTTTTATTGTCATTGCACAGTCATGCTTAGTACAATAGTACAACAAAATTGGAATATTATTTATTTTTTTACATGTAAATTTTAATGTGATTTCATTTTTCATACTTAACTTTGACGAGAGGCTCCATGATAGAGGCTTCTGCAGCTCTTAATCAGGGTCTCCTCGTTAATAGCTGGTAGCCTGTGTGATGTTTGTGTGCAGCTGTTTTATAAAAGCCATTCAAACTTTCAGAAATCTCTAAGAATGATGAAGAAGGAAAACTTCCCCACCCAGGTAGGTGGAGGTGACTGTTCACCAGCAAGGTTTTTGGACACCTGCTCAGGGCAGGCTCAAGAAGTATCAGTGAAAACTCCTCCATTGTTTTCAATCACGCATTTTGCAGTGATAGTAGTGATTTGTGTTGTGTTTCTCTTCAGCTCAAAAGTGGCTGCCACCCTCACACATATTTCTTATTTTCAGCATCTAAAAAACATCCAGGTGTGAACCTTGAAGTACCAGCTTTACTCTGAATGGGAGGTTTAGTGTGAAGCTTAGAAACATTTTTTTCAGAATTATTAATCTAACAGGAAATTCATATCTTTTCATAATCTGTTCATTTCTTCTTTGATTTTTAGTTTACATTCGTTTGCACAGGTTTTTACATTTTATCCATCTGCCTTTGTATTTCTACTCATTCTGTCTCTAAATAAACTCTTTGGTTGCTCCAGTGTCTTCTTTGGTGCCTTCAGTCATCCTTCTCTTTATATTAGTAAATGAGTTTCAAAGCCTAAAGTGTGTACTTGTAGCATTACAAAATTACATGTGTTTTCTGTAAAGCACAAAGTATAACCTAACCCAAACTGCTTTACTTTCCAAAGATGAACATAAATGAAGGATCTGAGAGTCACTGTTCTTTACTTTTAGCGCTCAGAGTGAAACATCTACAGCTGAAAGCTCCATCATTATTTTACAATATCAAGCTGTTATCATTTCAGCCCACACGGGGGAGCCCTTTATATATTTTTTGGACTATAAGCAGCTTAGTCTAGCTGTGAACATGTGGGGAGAGAAAACATCATAATCCCTTATGTCTGTAGAGGTTTCCAGTCATCCAGGTCATCTTAGTCTATGGAAAGAAAAGCATCTGGACTTCTTTAAGTTTCTTGAAGACGTTTCACCTCTCATCTGAGAAGCTTCTTCAGTTCTAAGAGGAACTGGTGGAGAGTCCCAGATTTAAACCCTATGGAAGTGTCCCTAAGAGGGTCATGGACCACTATCGGTCCTCTGCCTAATCACACAAGCCAAGGTGTGAAAATGGGTGTGAGTCACAATCAGCCCAGGTTTAGGATGTACCCTTTGTAAGACTAGCATCACCCGGGTATAGACGATGGTATGTAGGGCGGTCAATGACTTTGTCCTTTTCAAGTTCTTGTAGGCAACTGATAAGTTTTTTTGTACTTGCTTTTGGGGTCTCATTTTAAAGCTTCATAGGTATTGAAGTCACCGTGGAGTGTAGTAATTTTTGTGTAATAATCTGCTGTGTTTAGAACAACAGTGCATCTCCTCTTATCGGCTGGACAGAGGGACTTTTGCACTGGAGAGGCAAAACTTTCATCCTTATTTGCTCTGCTTCTGTTTGTGTTAACTTATTAATCCTCATGGTGGTTTCTGTGTCTGTTATGAAGTCCATAATGGGTAACTGTTGGGGAGAAATGGCAAAATTGAGATCTTTAGCTAGCACTTTCTTTTCAGGTTCAATGAGATTCCTGTCTGAGAAGTTCTGCTGATTTTTCCTGACTGTCTTCAGTTGTAAAGTTCTCCTGTTCTTGTCAATATTGTGTAGGTATTGACTGGGAAGTATAAGTTTTCATTAGCAAAGTAGGGAATTTCTAGAGTTGTCTTTCTTTTCCTTTAGAGTGTTGGGCCTGCTGAGCCCTGTCCACAAACTTAAAAACTGAAAACTCTAAAATAGGGGAGGGTAGAAGTTTTTTGAGTTCCTGCAGAGTCTAACTAATCCTGTGCATCTTTAGTGAAATGGACCTGTCTTCTCCTTTCACTTAGAAGTTGATTTTGTGCTCTCCACAGAATCAGTAAAACTCTGCTCTGGGATGCAGAGTTTGTTTCAAACTCTTTGAAACAAGTCTGCTCTGTCTGTATCTTAGATTGAAACTGACATGCTGAAGAGTTGTCCCTGTGGAGCTGTACATCGGAAAACTCCACTTAGTCACATGAATATTCTGGATGAGTTTCAAAAGATTTACTCCTTTTTTCTCATTTTTAACAGAAACAAAGGTCAAGATATCCAACCACCAATGTTGTTCTGCTTATCCGTGGCTGGATAACAGAGGCAGTAGCCCAGGCAAAGACGCCCAGACCTTTCTTTTTCCACTGATGCATTCCAAGGCCAGCTCAGTGATGTCATTTATCCAGCACGTCCTGGAGCCAGGTCTTGGGAGTGAGCTCTACAGAGAGCACCTGGTGGGCTGGCCTGTAATGACAAGATACGTGACAGGATATGTTACAGTATTTATACGTGATTCAGCAAGGTCACATGTTCCCAGAGACGTAATACTTTAGCCATTAGCTGCACTCAGTTTTAACCAACAGCATTTCTTTAACTTCCATTTGTCAAATGATGCATTCGTCTTTCCTCCTTGGTGCTGTTCCCATACCAGGTGCAGACATTTCCCAAAAGGATGCTCTGGATGGTGCAGGAGTAGAGGTTCTTGAGCCACTTCAGAGGTAGGTGGAAGTCTCTGAGTTGTCTGAGGAAGAAGAGACGCTGGTGGGCGTTTTTCACCAGTGTGTTAGTGTGATGTGACTAGTTTCTTTCTAGCAATTCTCTTCAGCTCCCTTTGTAAAGGTACATCTTGAACATGCAGCATAAACTAAACTCTGAAGACCTATTCATGATAAGGGACACTAAAAGGGTCACTAGCAAACATGCATCAACTGCATCAAAACAGGGGAATATTCTGTATAACTCCCCCTTTATGTTTCCTTTCATAAAACCATTGCTGAAGAGTGACCAAGGGTTCATTGTCACCACATGTTTGTTTTAGAATTTCAAAAACCAAGTTAGGGTCTTCCCTTTTTCCTTGTAACCTAAATTTCACCTCACGTAGAGCCTGCCCACCTAAATTGTCCAGCAAAACTGACCTTCTCTCTATTTGACAAATAACGATTGTCAGCAATAACCTTAGCTTCCTCTGTCTACTCCTCTATACTCACCTTATTAGTAGAATCATCCCTACCATAAAACCTTGAACACTTAATTCCTCTGGTTATACACACCACCCTATCAAAAGCTGTTACACAAGACTGCAATTTATTGAGTACTGGAGAGGAGGCTCCAGCATTTGGGGCATTAGACCCAGAGACAGTAAGCTGGCCCTCAAAGATTTTCAGCTGCTCAGAGAAGCCAAGGCTACTGGAAATGTTTTTCTTTAGCCTTTAACATCTCTTTTACACGCATAATTTCTTGTTCAGAGGGTCCAACTAAAAAAATTGAACCCGCAGAGCTTCAGATCTAACAGATGTCTGTTACATGTTACTGTTACATTTGCAAGTCACTGATTCAGAAACTCAACCACCAAAGTAAAGCTGACATATAAATAAATAAATAATAGCCCTCACACTCAGCACCTGAAAACAAATTTGCTTCACTTGGATGGAGAGCGCACCTTAATGGAGCTGTGGACGTGGAAACACTGCAGGGAAATCTTAAAATATAGACAGCCTTGCTTTTACAAAAACTGATCCATTTGCAGTGTTTAAATATCAGCCCTTATTGCTGTTATTATTGTTAATAATAATAATAATAATAATAATAATCTGTGTGTCTTTATAGTCAGGATTTTTTTGAACCCCTATAGCTTAAAGTATTTCTATTTTTGTTTATGATAAACAAACACACGACGGAGCATGAGAGTACACTTAATTACACCAACTGGATTCTAATAGACTTAATCACTGAGATTTTTACTTTCCAGAATAATTAGTTAGACAGTAAAACAAACCTTTCAGCTTTTCATGTATTTTCAAACTGTAATGTGAATGTGTCTGTCTTTAAACTTTGGCTCTGTCTCTATGCTGGGGGTCTGTGTCTGTCTTAGGGATGTAATTCCTTCAGCCTTCATTTCTTCCGCTGCTTGTAGTGGTGTGAGATACAGGACGTTTTGGTATCGACTGGACACCAAGTAAATACAGGGCCAGTATTACGAATACCAGTATCAATACACTTAATCTATAAAGGCAGCGTAAATACGGGAGAGAGGAGGATCATGATTAATGTGATGGATTATCATCAATTTGCCAAATAAAAATAAATTTTAATCACCACTGAATCACTGAGTGTTTTTGTTTTGTTTGTTGTAGAATGTAAAAGTGCATATTTTTAAATGTCATCGGCAATGGTCAATAACACTTTAAGTAATGGTTAAGAGCTGGGATGAGTCACGAGTAAAACATGACTTTCTCCACTAAATTGGCTACCTAAATGAGCTGGGACAAAGCTCTGCTGTGTTCCCACACACATCAGAGTTGGCAGTGATTTCATTTACTCACTGCGGCTGCTCTGTGCGACTGAGTCACTAAGTAAATTAAACAGAGCAGAGCAGAGTGGACAGGACGGAGTAAAGTGTGCCTCCATGGGAGGAGCAGTGTTTGCACAATTATATCAACTTTCTGACGATTTCGAGCAAGGGAGTGAACTTAGAAGAGAGAAAAACAAAGTACAGTGTAGATCTGTTTTCACTAATTAAAATAAATATTTAGTGGGTTGAGCAAAACGATTCCATAAAAATGTGACACCAAAGCCTTTTTATCTTACTTTGCTGGCAGAGAGCTCAATGGTATGCAACAGATGCACAACTGACTTGCTCTCACAGTATTTGAACTTTGCTGTGAGAAACTGTGTTTCTTGGCTTCCTTATTCAGGTTTATGCAGCACAGATGCTTCCTGTGATTTCTCTGAATGAACACTTTAGTCATGGTTTGAAATTTGAATTTGAAATTAGTTGGGTGTTTTCTTGAAAGCAGACCACCAAGGGGACAGTTTAGAATGTGGTGAGGTCTCTAGAGGGATGTAAGACACTAGAGGTGTGAGACCCACACCTCTAGTGTGGGTCTGGATCAAGGTGCCAATATACCCTCTGCAGTGGTTGCATCACTCAATGTCATGCCATCATCACGCACATGCAGTCATTTATACCCACCATTAAGGCGCAAGAAGCCGCTGCAGTAATTTGCTAAATGATAGCTGTCACCACTTAGACAATGTTACATCAGACATGCTGATACGGAGGAGAAGTCAAAGTCAAAAGTCAAGACTTTGTCAGGTGTTTTTTAGAAAGTTACTTCCACAAACTCAGCCCCAACCAGTCGCAGCAGATGGATGCCCTTCCTTGGTTTTTCCTTCGCCAAAGCGCTTGCTCATAGGGGTCATATTATTGTTGGGGTTCTCCCTGTTTTCTTTGTATTATTGCAGGGTCTTTACCTTACAGTGTAAAGCACTTTGAGGAAGCTGTTGTTGTGATTTGGCCCCATGTGAGTAAAAGTGATTTGAATTCAACTGAATTGAACAAACTGTCAAGTATTTTAAACACCCAATGTTTATCATTATGTATCTGATCTTCTGAGCAGGAATGTCAATAACACCCACCTGTCTGCAACCTAGCTGCAGCGACCGCAGCGCAATGTGCCAAGTTGCAAAAATTCAAGAGGTGCATGACTGGCTGACGTGACGCAGGACGTGACGGGGCTAGCATAGTGAAGGGCCTGGGACAGGACCTTTCTGTGAGGAGTGTCAAGGTTCTCTCCATTTCTCCCCATGTCTGCACTGGTACTTTCTGGCTACTCTGGCTTCCTCCCAAACTCTAAAGACATGCAGTTAGTGGGGTTAGGTTAACTGGTGGTTGTAAATTACCCATAGGTGTGAACGGTGGTCTGAGGTACCCAAAGAGGATCCAAAAGTCACACAGATAAGATGGGAGTTTAGCAACAATTGTATATTCTGGAGAAGTTTGTGAGTGTGTGCTGCTCTATTCATTTAAAAAAATTGCATCTTAGATGTGGTTTTTCAAAGGTGATCTAAGCCTGAGAGCTGTTTCCACACCATGTGCCCGGAGAGGGAAGAAGGCCTGAAGTTTAGGAGCCATGTGGGAATTGATACTTTTCTCTGTCTTACTAACCCCTGTCTATTTCCACATGTATGTGGACCTGGGCCGCTGGCTGATCTTACTCTTGGTCAGTCTGAAATGTCACGGCAAAATGTGGAGGAAAAGCACCAAGTTTTTTAAAGGGACTAACAATGTGAGGTGGAGTTGTTGCTGCGAGTAACACAAAAGTACAAAGCTGCAAAAGCGATTGAGAATTAAAGAATTTGAAGAAAAGCTATCTGGAGCAGGTACAAACTGATATTAACCTTTAATAGGGCTGTCAAAATTGAGAGCAAACAAAACAACTGCTGTATAATGCACTCCGCTATCTTAGTTTAATTGGTCACATGATTAGGGAGCGTCTGCCTCCATGCACACTGTGCTCAGTCTACCAGTTCTACCACTACCTCTCTCTCTATCTCTCTATTCTGTGTGTGTGTGTGTTAGTATGACCTACTGACCTATGAGCTACTTAAATGAATAAAAAATACATGCTTTGTTAACAGTTATGCAGCTAAATCCCTAAAGTTACAATAATGTATTCCTACAAGGGGCATTTACAGGAGATTGTGGTGGAGCAGAATTCCAGCACAGACGTAGGAAACTAGTCTGCAGATGGCCGACTCTCTGTATCACCTGACCGGGCCTTTTGCTTAAACTTAACACGGGCTACAAAGCAAGACGGAGGAGATTTTTTTATTATTATTATTAAAATAGCAGCTGTAACATGTGGGATTGCTTTCCTTTTGGTCCGGAAACAGAGCAGAGAACCAGGAGATGAAAAGACCAAAGTAACCAAACAGTTCAATGAGGGAGTCGAACCGGTTTCATACCACTATAAGAGATCACTTATTAAGAGACTGTCTCTACAAATGAAACGTGCTTGCTCCAAGCAGAGATATCTATCAGTGAGTCTGCCAAACAGCACATACATGTCAGAGTTACAAATTCCATGTAAACTGCAGATTAGTAACGTGAAAGATACCCTTCCGCGTTACTATGAGACCCTCCGGATTATAGATGCCGCTTGCGTTGGTAACACAGGCTTGGAGCAGAGGCTCCAGCCCTCCATTCCAGCCCTAACCATAACCTTAACCTTATCGGATATTTTTTTTCCCAAAGAACGTAAAACACATTTACATGTATAGATTCATTCCATCCGGCTCTCATTCTACCAAACGCGTAATACCGACGATTAGTCACATGCTATGTTGCAGAGTAATTATACGACTAAATTCTGGGTGCTCCACATTCCACAATTTAATAAAATATCAATAGTAGACAGCAGAAATAAATAAAATACATACATACAAAAATAAGAAAAGACACACATTAGAGAACAAGTTCCAAGTGTTTGGAGCAGTGCAAAGGAAAGACTTGCTCTGAGTACACAGTCTATGTTAACTGGCAAGAGTGATGACGATTCCTCGGACGATAGCTCAGATTAGTGGGGGGTGGGAGGATGGTGTTTATTGACATTCCGAAGGGTCCAAGGGAAGAAACAAATTTGAAATGAGCTCATTTTGTGCATAAAATTGTCAAATTTTCCAGTTTAAACATTTCCTATGTTATTTATCTTGTGTTGTGAATAAAATGTTGACTCTTGTGATTTGAAAGTCTTTTGGTTTTTATTTTGTTCACATTTAAATAACTTTTGTAGGTTTCGGAGATGTTGGCTAAAACAACACTAACACATTGTTTCCTGATAGAAATGAAGCAAACTAATACTCGAACTATAAGTTTAATTTCCACCGGTATCCCTTCTCTTCTTTGAAATCCTGACTTCACTTTTCACGGAGCCATCCTACAGTCATCAGCTGGCTAAGAGCGCGTGCACCTGGACCAAACCAAAACAGGAAATAAAAATGGGGGAGGCGGGTGGGCGGAGGACTGGATTTTATTCTTTGTTATTCAAAAGAAAAACTAATGCTAGTGTAACCGAGGACAAGGTATGAGTGAACGGGGCAAAGAAATAAATTGATCATTTATTTATTACATTAATTAAACATACAAATTCCCCTTATTTCCAGACAGGACTTACAACACATCCTGCTGATATCCCAGCTGCACCTGAGACTTACCACACTAACTGTGCGAATATAACTACACTGCAACCCGTCACACCCCGCTTAGCGACACTGCAACCGTGACACGCACTGCAAACAATTCAGGTCTCAGCGCAGCTGGATCTATGGAACGCCAGGACTGCCATAATGAATTAATTAAATACACCATTAAATAATTAATTAAATGTGGCAATAATTAATTAAAATTGGAATTAATTAATTAAATAAATAGTTTTGACATATTTAATTAATTAATTATTGACACATTTAATTAATTATTTATGTATTTCACATTTTAATTAATTATTGACACATTTAATTAAATATTTAATGATATATTTATTTATTTCATTTTGGCAGTCCTGGCGCCTGGCTCTCACCATGAATTAATTTTATCTGTCAGCCTCACCCATCAAACCCAGGGGGCGGGGTTAACGCTGATCGAGTCAAAACCATTGCTTTGGCCTGGTGGCCATTGTTTTTAGCACACAGCAACCGGTATGTGGGAACTAACAGAACTGAACTTTGAAAAACCCTGTTTGTGTGTCACCAAATACCGTTTTAATATTTTTTTAGCCGAGAATGTAGTGGTTTAATCTTCATATGTCTGGTCGGTTTGTCAAGATACAGCCTCTTTGCAGAAGTGCTTCGATGATTTCGGAGATGTCTGCCCAGTCTCACGGCAAAGCGTGGGATAGACCCGCTCGCCTCGCAAGCAATCGAGCTGTTGTTACCACCGACAAAGCGCAGGCCCCGGTACACAGCTGTAATAACCCCCGCTGACACTGACTTCTTTTACTGAGGTTATATTTATCGGGGTTTTATTTCCTGATGTTCGTATGTGTTCTACGTGTTTCAGTCGCCAATTCTGAATTATAACTAACATTAAAAACATGTTTAAAGAGGAGAGAGAGCAAATAAATTCGATTAACAGCTGATCTTTGGGTTTCTGTTCAGTAATCTGCGTGACCTGTGTATAAACGCATAAAAGAGAAAACGTTGGTGTTTCCGTCATGTAGTAACTGCTGGCTTTAACTGTACAAAGGTTGTTCGACACTATGAAACACATACAGACTTCATGATGTTCGGCTAATATTTTTATCGTGAATATTAGTCATGGGTTGGTACACCACGGAGCGAAGTCAGCATCTCCACGATATCTTCAGCTCTCTGAGTTAACACAGTTTCCCAGCTGACTATCAAACTGTCATCTACGAATATGTCACGGGTCATATCAATATGATTTTACAGAAAAGCATCCTTAACACTGCCAACTATTCCAGAGACTTGAAAATCTACAGCATAAAGAACAGAAAAATATAGCAGTCTAACGCAACACTGTAACAGAGACGAACCGTCAGTATGTCGCAGATCAAAGTGGAAAGAAAGTGATTGGTTGAACAGGTGTTCGTGATCTGTGTTATCTGCATTTTCATCAGCGTCAGAGACTCAGCAGCAGATTAGAATAACAGTTATACATTTAATAAATTACCAAATGAATCCACGATCGAACCTGTTCTGACAATTTGAGTTTGTGTTCCCTCAGCTGCAGACTCGCTGCTGTTTAAATGTTTGAGAGGAAGATTATATAAAGCAAACGTCCAACACTCAGTCGTTCACATTTAATATGAGGCCAGGACGGATAATGGCTGTGTGAATCTCAAAATTCACTGTTAAATCCGAAACACACCAAATAAAGAAAAGCGAATAGTTCAGTCTAACACACGTGCCAGTGAACCATTAAACGTCTGTAAAACTCTGCAGTTATGAAACGTAACTTTAGCCTCAGCCAAACTGATTTGCTCAGTTGTAAATAAAACAGCGAAGTAAACGTGACCCGACAGACAGAACCTGAGTGAATTAAGTCCAGCGTTCAACCACTGAGAGCTAAAACTCAGGTTTCAAAGCTGTGTGCGGTGATTGGACATCAGCCGCTGATAAAGTGGCTTCATCTATAAAGTGCTCTGTAAGGAAATGAGCTCCAGCAGCTCTGCGCTCGGAAAAAATACTATATTTACTTATCTTGTGCAGAAAAATGCGCTGCCATTGCGTTATATCGAGCACCGGCTGCCCAGTTAAACTGTGACTATCACCAGGTAACGTGGGCGTGTTTCTTGAATTAGCAGCAGGTGTTAAACAGCTGACAGGTGAGGAGGACGCATGCAGGTAAACTGAGGGTCTGTTGAGCTGATCGCTGGTTCCGTGAGAAACATGTCAGCTCGTTCTTTATGTTACAGA
This sequence comes from Pelmatolapia mariae, assembly GCF_036321145.2. Classification (NCBI taxonomy): domain Eukaryota; kingdom Metazoa; phylum Chordata; class Actinopteri; order Cichliformes; family Cichlidae; genus Pelmatolapia; species Pelmatolapia mariae. Next base: position 45,019,760 of record NC_086229.1, on the reverse strand, counting down.
AGCACAGACACGCAAGACCAGGCGGAAAGAGACGATCGTTCGGTGAAAATGAGAATCTGCGAATGCAACATGTGGAACACGGAGAGTGGAATATGTAAACAAACCGGTTGACGTAACCCCCTCGGTGCACTCTGCATGCTGACTGTTAGCAGAGCAGTGAAATCTCTGAAAACATGTGAGCACTTTTGCAAACATGTTCTATGTTGACAACCTGACCAGACGTGAAGATTACGGCGCGACATTCGCGGCTAAAACACTGTTAAAAGTGTAGTTGGTGACAGAAAAACGGACTATTTTAAAACTACACCACCACCATTGCTGCCTGTGATTTGAAATGCATTCTGGGATACCTGGCTGCCTCAAGTCTACAGAAGCAATCGATTATCTAGGATCGACCTGTTTTGACTTACTTTGCACGGCAACCAATCAAATGTTAGAGAAGCTGCATGGGCAGTGTTAACCCCGCCCCCTGAGTTTGATGGATGAGGCTGACAGATAAAATTAATTCATGATGAGAGCCAGGCGCCAGGACTGCCAAAATGAAATAAATAAATATATCATTAAATAATTAATTAAATGTGTCAATAATTAATTAAAATGTGAAATACATAAATAATTAATTAAATGTGTCAATAATTAATTAATTACATGTGTCATAACTAGGTATTTAATTAATTAATTCCAATTTTAATTAATTATTGCCACATTTAATTAATTATTTAATGGTGTATTTAAGTAATTCATTATGGCAGTCCTGGCGTTCCATAGTAATCAGCGCTATGCATGGCCTGCAATCTGGGAGACAAAGGGAAGTGGCACAAACAATTTAACAAATAAAAACAAAAAAGGGAGGTTAGTCCGCCCTTACACAACTCACTCTCAAACAATAACCGCCTTTACGGCTGGACGGACTAACCAAAAGAAAATTACAAATCAATCAAAAGAACGAAAAAGGACAGCAGAGAGCGCTGACTTCACCCCACACACCCACTACCTTTTCACAGCTCTTTCAGCCAATCACCTGGCAGAGAGCAACAAACTGCCAGGTGACACTTGTTACACTAGCAAACAAACACGTTGTTTGTGAAGCAAACATTATTTTATGGTGATAAGTTCCTCCGCTGCTGGCACATTATCTCTGCGCCCGTCTCTGCACACTCCAATAAACAAACCGTGCTTCTTTCTCTGTTAACTATCCTACTCCAAGATGCCGAATTAGGCACCAAGTTGTCGACCTGTGTGTGTGATGGGAAAATAATGACAGTGAGAGAAAAATAAAAACACTGTAGAATCAGTCTTCAGTCCATTAATAGCACACTAGGACTTACAGCATGTTCCCGTAACAACAGAGCTAAATGTAAACGTTTCGTTAAGAGACAACGCATTTTAACACGTTAATATGAAAAAACCCCAGCGTGATGCTAATGTTTCTCATCTCATACACAGTTAATCTACAACGAGGATTTAGAAAACTGTTGAATTTGAATTATTCTTCCCAGAAAGCCAGGAAGTAGATAATAGTAGAAAATAGTTTCATGCAATAAAACTATGATCATCGGGCTGGAAATATATTTCAGCTGAGCAACAAATGTTTTTGAAATTGTTTTAAAAATCACACAAACAACGGTTGTGTCAACTCTGTCTGCTTTCTCACATGTGTCCATTCCACCATTTCATCAAAGCCCTCGTTAGTAGGCTCTGTAATATCGGAAGTTCCAGAACTCTTAAAATGAAGCTTCAATGCAACTGCGCTAGATGTTATGGGGAAGAAAAGTATCAGAACTTCTATTTTTAAAAAGTGCAGACGGGTCAAAACACCAAAACATAACACAGTGATCATTGGCATGGCGTGTGATGTAGAAGGAGATGATGATTTGATGTTCACTGAGTTCTTCCTGCCTTTGCCTTCAAAAATGAGACTCGCCACATCAGACTGATAATCGTCTAAGGAGCTTGGAAAGAAGACTGATAATCATTTCACTGCTCTGACTGCTTTTCCAAAGTTGATGTTCACTATATTCATGAAGCTGATTTTTTTTTCACATCCCAGGATTGGATAACCAATCAGACGCCAGTAAAGATGGGCTGATGTGTGGAGGAAGGTCACTCTCTTTAGGTTATATTAATCCATCACCCCCCCCTGCTCCACTCTGTCCAGAAGGACAGAGAGTCAGGATGGCCCGGCCTCTGCAGCTCATTATCGTGGTCTCCTCCTTAATAGCCGCCTCTCTGTGTGATGTTCTGGCTCCCTTTAATGTAAAAGTCAAAGAGGGAGATAATGCCAGCCTCCCGTGCTTCTGTCAACCTACCTGCAGCAATAGTTCTATGCTGTGGATGAAAAACGGGACGAATGTGATGAAGCAGAATTCCGGCACAGAAAACGGAAACAAGTCAGCCCGACTGTCTGTATCAACTGACCCAATCTTTCACTTAAACATAACATCGGCTAAGATGCAAGATGAGGGAGATTATTGTTGTGAGATCCAGTGTGAAGAGAAACGGTGCTGTGTTGTGAGGCTAAAGGTCAACAACACAAGGTCCGGATCATCCACTCCACCACCTGCGTCGGTAAGCATCCCTCCTTTTTGCACATGACATTGAAAGGTCCCACTTACGTCTGAGTTTAACTGAATTTATGTTTCCTGTTCTCTGAAATACTACCATTAGGCACAACTAATCTGAACTGCTGTCAGCTTTACAAAGGATGATCTTTGGCTCCTCGACCTTGTGTACTGGATGATGAAATCAGCGGTGCTGTGCAATATCCACACCCGATGCATTCACACGGACCTTCCTCCTCCTCAGCTCTCAGTGGCTGCCACCCGTTACACATATTTCTCATTTTCAGCGTCTAAAAACATCCAGGTGTGAAGTTAGAAGGACCAGCTTTACTCTGAATGTGCTTTGGGATGTTTAGTGTGAGGCTTAGAAACATTTTTTCAGAATTATTATCATAAGAAATGTGTTCTAACAGGACAGTCATATCTCTTTATATTCTGTAATTTCTTCTTTGATTTTTATTTTATCATTAGTTTGCATGGCCTTTATATTTTATCCATCTCTCTTTGTATTTCTACTCATTCTGTCTCTAAATAAACTCTTTGGTTGCAACAGTATCTTCTTTGGTGCCTTCAGTCTACATACAGTCCTTCTATAAATGAGTTTAAAAGCCTAAAGTGTGTACTTGCAGCATTACATAATTACATGTGTGTTTTCTGTAAAACACAAATATAAGTATAATAAATATAATAAGTATAAGCTAACCCAAACTCCTTTACTTCCCAAAGATGAACATAAATGAAGGATCTGAGAGTCACTCAGAGTGAAACATCTACAGCTGTAACCAGACTTCATTATTTTTTAGCTCCATCATAGTTGACCATCATTTTGTTACAGGGCAGACACATGTCGTCATGTTTACGGAGGCAGGAATATTATTAGAACATTATTTATTTTACAATAGATAGTTTGGCTTCATATTCATTTCTATAGAGAATCAAGACCATAACTCAATTATTAGATCATTTCATTTATGCAGCAAAATGAGTTTGTCCACAGGACTGAATGAAAACCACAAAGGTTCAGGGGTCGGCAACATGCGGCTATTTCATCCTTATACTGCGGTTCCGCAAATTATAATTATTTAATTGAAGTGTATTTTATTTGTGTTAGATCTTGTTTTTAAATTGTAGTTCTGAATTGGACGACTATTGTGATCTTGAAATATAAAAATAAAATTATTTTCGTCTCTCAAAATAAGCGTCACACTGGCGAGAGGCGGTATACCGGCCAAAACGCTCTGCATTTATCGAGACTTTCAACTCCGGATAAGAAAAGAAAAATATCTGAAGAAAGAAAAAATGCAATGATGCCTGGTCAGATTCATTTGCATTTAATTCTGACGAGAGTGACCTACCAGTATGCCTAATTTGTGGAGAGAGACTGGCTAACAAAAAAAAAAAGTCAAAAGTCGCAAGACACTTTCAAAATAAACACACAGCCTTTGCTGAAAAATATCCGGAGGGAGAAGAGAGAAAAAAGCAGTTTAAAAACTGATGCGAAAGGCTGATCTGAGGAAAAATCCATTCTAGAAGTGGATGAAGTCTGCAAATTCAACTTCATATGCACGTTTTGTGGCCGCTCAGGAAATAGGCACGGTAAGCCGTAAAATATATGAAAGAATCATTCATTAAGATTTCAGAAGACCTACCCACGGACTTTCAAAACAAGAGTGAAATTGTGCAGAAAATTAGAGAAATGCCTCTCTCTGCGAAGATTGTCAAAGACAGAACCATAAAATTGGCAGAAAATATTACAAGACAGCAAATTAAAGCCATCAATTCAGCTGCAGCGTACACAATCGCCTGTGATGAGTCCAAAGACAAAAGCACCAAGTATGACTGGAGCGCACAGGGGCTTTGTGGCCTTGCTGCAGAAGTCACTGGATAGAAAGCTGCCGACGTTTCACTGCATCCTGCACCAAAAGACATTATGCGCGTAAACTTTTCCTCCAAAGTGCACAGACGTCATGAATGTTGTCATTCAGATTATAAATGGCAAAAGGTTTAAATCAGTTCCGTTCGTTACTGGACTGGATGAGGTGGAGAGCATGTACTCTGATCTGCTGTATAACAGAGTCCGGTGGCTGTCCATAGGAGAGGTGCTGAAACGCTTTGCGGGACAGAAGAGGCTCAGCGCTTTGCGTTTGAACGCAAACTGACAGTTTTAGCCAGAGATTTACAGAGAGGCACAATGTCTCACTTCCCCTCTTTAAGGGAGTTCAAACAAGCTCACAAGGTGCTTAAGTTCAGGAGCAGAAGTACCACTAACCAGTTAAAATACATATTTATGCAGATATTTTGCAAATATTTATTTTTCATTGTTTATAGACATAGTGCTTTTTTTCAATTTATGTTTTTTTTTAATTAAGATCAAGCTACAAGCTCCGAAAGCCCAAAGGCGATATAAGGATGACTGCTCACGACATTTTTGTTTGCTACATGATAATTTAAGTTTAGCTTTTTAATTCATTTAAAAGAGACCTTCAACTCGGTGTGTTTATTTTTTGTTATTATTTTTAAGAGTTCAAAATGTTCAAAATGTGTTCATTACCTAAATAACATGCAATTTTCTCTGTAGCACTTCATGGATTTCATAAATAACGCACTATAATTGTTTATACAAAGCCTAAAGGTAAAAAGAAAAACAATATATACAGTGTTATCTTCATTTTAGATGTCAAAAAGTGGCTCCCAGTGTTGTCTTTTCCGTGGAAACCGGATCCAAATGGCTCTTTGGGTGTTAAAGGTTGCCGACGACTGGTCTAGAAGCATGCGCACCTGCGGACCACATATGCGCACCCCGGACTATAAACACTGTAGTCAGCAGCTGTGAACATGTGGTGACAGGAAACCTCATAATCCCTCATTGGAACAAATACACTGGATTTGTTACACATACACTGGATGTGCTCACGGTGTGTGTTAATGATAATATGAAACACATGACCATGAACCCTCCGAGCAACATGGCTAATGTCTTTCACAAAGCTTTGTTTGAACTCCAAAAAGCCACAGAAGTAAAAGCTAATAATAATAACTGAAAAAATCTCAGAAAAAATGACTCACCAAGCATGGCAAACAACTCTGAAATATGTCGAGCAAAATGTTCTGAAACGGCTTCACTTCAGCTTCGATTGGAACCTGTGGAGCTGGGGGCGGAGTCTGTGAATTTACTCTATTAGTGTCATAGCCCCTCTAGGAGTTCGGAGTTAAGAGCTCAAGAGTTAATGTTTCCATTGTAACACCTCCAGATTTGACATAGAAACACTCGTTTTTAACACTCGGTTTTAACTACTATCATTTTACACCTCAGAGTTACATTAAAAGAATGTGACTCTACTTAGAGTAAAATTAAGTCTACTCCTGCAAGAAGTCTACTAACACCAAAACATTTAACACTTAAGATTTTGCTGTGTATAGTAATCTATTTTAGCTAGCGGAAATGCATTGTTTGCAGGCAAATACTACAGCCTTGAAAAAAAAGCTTGCATATGAATTTTCAGTCAAATTTTTGGTTAACTTAAATACACCTAAAACAATGTCTAGATCGTGAAATGTTGGTATAATGGTGCTACTTGAAGCCTGAAAATCTCCCACAAAAAACGAGCAAACAGCAGTAGCAGATGTCCTGACTGGGTCCTACGTTAACATTTAGATCCCTCCAGAGTTTTGTGGTAAAAATGAAAAAGATTGAGGTTTTAAATTTAGTTCGGCATTACCTGTTGTCTGAGTCCTCAGTTGTTTGAGAGAGCACCATTTTAACAAACATGTTCAGGTAGCATATTGCCTTTCAAATATGGGCATTGAATTTGTATCTGGAATTGTCTTTTGAGAAAATACTTTACACAAGTTGTTTTTTTTTAAACTGTGCTGCAATTGATTACCAGATTATTTGTGCAATTAATTTCACAACTAATTTTTATTGAATCTCCACACAGGATATGCTTGTGAAGGTGGAATATGGGGTAGAACAGAAGTGCGTTGAAGTTCCACAAAGTGATGAATGGAGGACATGCATATTGTATTGAAGAAAGGAGTAATGAGCACGCTGTTATTTGCATTTACTAGCTCAGCTGGTCAGACGTTTTGATAAACAATATTCTAATAAAAGTGAGAACATGTACATTGTTCCAAATTGTTACATGTTTCAGAAAATGTTTTGAAATTGTGGTGCACAGTTCAAAATAAATGTTTTTCAAAAACCATTGCCTCTTTTTAGTAAATGTTTATTTCCAAAGGAATTTCTAGAAGTTCAGAACAGTAAAATTCTCACTTTTTAGAATTAATTTAAAGATAACTCTTATGTAGTTAAACTAAAATACTCTGTCAGAGTTAATATATAAACTGTTAACACCTAGTTAGCATTAGTAAGTGTTAAATTATCAGCTCCAGACAGATTTGGTATTTAACACTAAATCAGAGTACCAACTCTCCAAAAAGAGTTAAATTAACACTCTGATGTGGGCCCATATAGACACTTAAATAGTTGTTGAGTCGGGACGTTCTGGATTTCACACTTCTAACAATCGTCCTGAGGGCAGAATTGTGAACAGTCTGCGTTGGAGGTGTGTGGGGTCTTTGAGAATGGAGGCAGCTCTCCTCTGGACTCTGCGATGGTAGATGCTCTGCAGAGAGGGCAGCGGGGTCCTGGCAGGCTGCCCAGTGAGGCTGTGACTTTGTGTTTTGTGCAGGAGGTCACCGGAGACATGTTGTTTTGTTGTGTTTTATATGTTTTATTTATTTACACAACAGGGACGATACATGTTAACATGACTGCTGCATTGAAAGCTAATTAGAAGACCTTGTTGCATTTAGTAACTCCACAACAACTACAACAATTCACAAAGCTATCAGGCGAGGATGCATGAAACTCTCCGGGCAAGTATTCTGAGCAGTCTGTCTTCAAGGTGTCCCAGGTTGGACTTCTACAAGCCCGGGTTAGTGCAATAAACATTGCCGCTTCACCTCATTGGCTGTGAAAATGAGATGACATATAATGTCAGCTCAAGAGCGCTGTAATAAAACATAAGAGAGCAGAACGGAGAAATCAATACACCGAGACTGACATCACTAAAACATGCTGCAGCCAGGGGGGGAGAGTGAGGGCGTAATTTTACTAACTTTCTCATTCCTCTCTGCATTTGTTATCATATCTCTGATTCATTTGTCTGTGAGGTGATTTCTCAAGGCGTGTCACTCAGAAATCCCTGCAGGCTAAATTTCCGCTCGCACTTTATTTCAAGCATAGACTAAAATCCCCCAATCCAGGAGGACAACGCTGATGTGAGAGAGATTATCACAGCATAACCCCCTTGGCCTTTCCAGATTAATCAAGCACAACGCACCGTTTTAAAATAAGAAAACGTGAAAACAGCCGCGAGGAAATAGAGACAGGTCATTTTTAGGTTCATTTCATATTATATGTGTGCCTAAGCTCAATTCTTGGCACGTGTATCATTTCAAATGACTGCTGAGCTTAGGCAAACAGCAAACGCGCTGTATGAAATATCAGTTTCACTGCTGACGCGGATTTTGCGGTTAATCTTACAACAACACAGAGGAGTGTTATGAGATTAAGACGTGAGTCTAGAAGGCTGTTTTGCAGCTGCGGTAAAGATTCGTGCTGCATTCAGGACGTCCACATCTACTGATTACATTAACGTGACTCTGACTGAAAACAAGGGATCGTGTTTGATGCCAGGTCATAAGTTGTTTTGTTGGGTTTTATTTATTTATTTTTATATTTTATTTATTTATACAACAGGGACGATACATGAATGTATGTCGGAAGCTAATTTGAGTACCTTGTTGCATTTAATGACTCCACAAAGGCGAGGAAACATGAAGCACTCCGGGTAAGTATCCTGAGTGTTTGAAACCAGTGAGCCCCACCCGACCAGCTGGTTTAAAAATAAAAATTCCAATATGCGCTCATCAACCAGGATCTATTACAGCAGTGAGACTACATATATTTGTTTACATAAATTTACAATCAAACCTGGAACATTTGCGACGATTATAAACATCCTTATTTTTATTCTCACTCTTCGACCTATCGGTCTTTTTCTGTACGGTATCCACGCATACGCTATTGTGCTAATGCATCACACGAAGCTAGAGCCGGATCTCCCTCCTTTCACAACCAAGTTCATCCAATAAACCTTCCCAGTTCAAGTGTATCGTCTGATCGATGTCATCACATCTCAGTTTGAATCAGTGAGCAGATAAGCTCAGTCATCCAGAACAGTCAAGCAGGCAGAACCTAGGCACATAGAATAGAGAAGGTTACACAACAAAGGGAAGTGACGCATAAAAGTGGCTCAACAAGATGATGTCAGATTATCATCCACTGAAAGGACTTTTCTGTTTGACTTATTTATATAACGGGGACGATACATGTCATCTGCTTATCCCAGCTGACTTAATGATGGACCCTGCAGTACTGACCCATTCAGTGGATGAATAATAACAACTCTTTTTACGAGGATGAAAGTCGAGGGAGCACTTAACACTTCAGATGAGTAGACCATCCTAGATGTCTGTTAACCTGTGAGCCCCTGCCGACTGGCTGAACTCCTGGCCACATCATTTTTAACTAGAACAAACACAAATACAACATTATTTCATTTCTGACAGAGGAAATTTGTTTGGGTGTTCAGGAACAACAAGGCTCAAGCCTGCCATGAACTGGAAACTGCTGGAACACCAGTGTCACCGTCCACAGTGAGTTTTACATCAAGATCGGCATCTTCATGCTCCACTGAATTTTTCAGCTGATCACATGAACGAGCCAAATGCCTTCTGGAGACAAAATGTGCAGAGACGAGACAAAGCACATAGACACTGGCTACCACTACATTCGTGAATGTGTGCAAAATGGACAAATCCAGCTGAAGTATTGCTGTACAGAAAACATGAAGGCTGACATGTTAACCAAACCACTGCCTAGATAAAAGTTTGAGTATCTCAGACAGAAGATTGGACTGTGTTCAGTTTAAAAGGGTTATCATATGCTTAACATGCCTATACTATGCTTATGTTAAGATGTCGAGCATTTAACTGTAATGAAGAATAATAGTTTTGTCTAAGAGGGACACAGTACATATTTTTTGTGTGAGTTCAAAACAAAAAAAAATGTTTCTTTTCTAGTAACACTGTGATATATGGGGGGCATATCTTTTGAAAGAAATAACCAATGGCAGTCAAGTAAGAGAACTCCATCGTAAAAGTAAGTGGGAGTGTTGTAATAGAAATTTTACAATGTATGTTAAAGGGATATTACTGCCCTCTGTTGGTGTGTCTGTGCATTACAGCAATAAAAGGTGTTCGTTAAAAACATCATGGTGGTGGTAGTATCAGGGTCTGTTTTGCTGGCAGTTCAAAGAAATAATGAAAGGACTAAAATTGTCATGACATTTATGCCCATGATGAGTGGATGTAAAGTCCTCACTCCACATTCCAGAGGTCAGAGGTCTGTCTCGTCCTGGTTGTTGCTCTCCTTTTCATTAAAGATGTTTCTGTCTGTGTATAGGTTTGTTGTCCTGCTGCTCCCTCATGGTGCTGATTTTCTTTGAGCAGTTTATTGACTGATTTTGATATTAATTTAACAGGAATATTCATGAACCTAAATGCTGTGCTTTATTGAAGATATTTTATTTTACAAGAAGCTTCTTGAAGTTTTTATAAAGAACAAAGTAAACAGAGTAAAGACTAAAAAACAGAGCAGGACAAGTGCTCACTGTAAATGAATATATTTATTGTTCAAACTCTACAAACATGCAGGAAATATGTGGGCAATAAACAAATTGTTTAAGGACACTGACGGTTCACTCTGGACTCTAAGAATCAGTTTCAAAGCAGTTATTTGGCTCCAGCTTCACCAGAAACTCTGCTGGCTGATCATCTGAGTGTCAGACTCCTCTCATTCAGTATTTCTAAAAGAAGCTGAGTTAGCCACACATCAAAATCACACAGATTTACTGCGTGGTGGAATTATTAAAAGTGAACTTGATGCAAAAAACAGAATGTATGTGTAACAGTGTGGTATGAAAAAAAGTATAAGCCACAGTTATTAAACAAAAAACAGAATCCCTTAAAATTCTAGACATAGAAGTCCAGCTTGAACCTCTGAGGGTGTTTGAAGTTGAACTGTAGTGGGTTCATCGTGCAAGCAAATTCATCACATTTTATCACTGTGGCCTGTAAACAACACTAAAGCCAACAAATGAAGAAGCCTTAAACTGTAAACCTTTATTTGGCCAGAAACTGAAACCATGGCTGGTGGTTTATGGTTTCAGCAACAGCCTCTCGTATTTACTAGAAGCCCTTCATTGACTGCAACCGACTGACCCACAAACCACAGCAGTGCACCGGGTGTCCTCATCAAATAAACTAGTGAACTAAACTAAACTTGTTAGCATCAAATCATAATAGAAACCTTACCCTACAGCCAATAATCTAAAATGAACATTTATATCCACACTCAGTCTCCTGCTCAGTCACACTTGGTGGCACCTGGAACCTTTAAAAGGTCTTTTGGAGGCCTGGAGACTCTTTTGTCCTCAACACAAAGATAATAAATTCAACTACTCGACCAAGACTGTTGCATTCATTAACCATAAGCTCCAGCCTCTTACAGATCAATGAAGAAATCAAAACAATTGATTAATTGCTGTTGCTATAACCGAGCTATACCTTCTTTCTCAGGACAGACTTTCAACAGTACCAAGTGAAGAGCTGCCAAGAAGAAGAAGACACAAATAAATCAGTAATTCAAAAGTCAGAAAAAAAAATCTCTGTATGTGTGTATTCTTTTATCTTTTTACTGTAAGTTAGCAGTGTGCAGATATCTGCTCTTTATTTTGCCATGATGACTTTCATTACACAGTGAAACAAGGGTTTGGACTTTGGTACTAAAAGTAATGCACTACAAAAAGCTATTTCTATTTATTTTTATAGGCAGTATAACATCAGAAGGCTTGGCAGGGCAATTTTTAGAGATGTGCTTTCCTCCTGATTATAAATGATTGGTCATTTAGTGGACTGTTTCGGGCACTGTCTCCTTTGCTCTCTTCATGCATGTACACCCTTGGTCTTCTCTCTCCAGCCCCAAAAGAACTTGAGAGTAAAAACAATCACAGATGTCACAGCTGCTGTTATGATGATTGTGATCCATATCCAGTGGTAGGACTCCTGCAGAAGGCAAGAAGACATGAAAATCAGACGTGTTAGTCAGTGCAGTTTAAACTTTAAATGCCTTTCAGTTTACAGCAAATCAAAGATCACACAGTTTACAGCAAAACATCAAGACAAGATGTTCATGTGCAATCTGTGATCTAACTAGGGGAGGGGAAAGGGTTAATCCCAGTTTAAGCCACAAAATCACCTGCAGGTTCCTGTTATCTTGTTAAATTCCTGAATGACATAGTTAAAACCTGAACTGTGAGTCTTTGCTGCCAGGACAGAGATCAGTGTTGTTGTAATCACTGTTGTTACAGCAGAGTCACCCTGACACAGTAGCAAGTAGTGGCAAAGTTATTCACACGCAGAAAGTCACTGACTGGCAAGGCATCAAATGCAGATGTTGTATTTAAAGCGTTTCTGCTGTAAATCAATCAGTTTGTAAGACAAAGCAGGGTGTGGTGCACTTACCGGTGGTTTGCGCACTCGCAGAAGGACAGCAGAGCGGTGTTTCTCGGCCTTCTCTATGTCGCAGTAATAAACTCCTCCGTCTTGTTGCTGAGCTCTCTTTATGGTGAGGGACAGGTCTGCCCGTCGGTCCCAGTCAGATGGTATCGATACCAGTCATTCCCGTATGTGATTTCTCCTGTCCGACCATTCAGTTCGAGCAGTACTTCCCCGTTTCTCCTCCAGCGCGCAGACTTCACCGACTGGCCCACTGTGACGGAGCGACACGGGAGGATGGCATCCCCGCCCTCGGATACAGCAACTTCAGAGGGCACAAATACCTCCAGCTTGTAAGCTTCCAAGTGTTTCCTGTTGCAGGTAAACTCATAATGTCCGTTGTCATTGAAGTTAACATTTGTTAAGATTAAAGAATCGCGTCCTACGACCACACGGTCAGTGTAATCTCGCCCTGGCTTCCAGTAACCGTTTAGAGATGCGATGAGCTGAGTGCTGGCATCATCCAGCCGCTGATACAGTGTGCCTTCTCCCTTCCTGCACTCCTCTGCGAGCGGAAACTCGACATCTGCCCCCCACAGTGGTTTGGATCAGCGCTCCCAACCCCTCACAGATAAAAGGAAGAATGAACACAAACACTGATGAAAGGCTCATCCTGACGATCTGACAGTGAAGCGTTGTCGTTATCAACCTTCTTCTGCGTTATCGCAAAGCTCCGTTAGGTTTAGAAACTGAGAGAAATGCTTGCCACATGCGCATGAACTGATGTGATGTCAGGGTCCGCCCAACCGGCGTACGCCGTCATTGTAAATGGTGCTAGCCTAAATAAATTTCTGTCGCTGTAACTGAAGCTGGCAATAAGACGTAACTACACGCACACAACGGCTCACGCACAAGATGTTGAAATCCAACAAATGTAGCTTGCCATCACCAGTGTGTGAATGTGTGTGTAATGGGTGGATGACTAGTAAAGCGCTATACAAATACAGGCCATTTACCATTTACCAAACATATTCTGATCATCAATTTGTGTTTGGTGGTGCTGTAGCCACAGAACACTCCAGTGTCCATAACATTATTATATTGTTCATAATATTGTATTATCATTAATTTACGTGGCAAAATCAAAGTGAGCCAAGTTGTGAAATGTGTTGACCAGAAGCTACATGACAGGAGGCTGTGTGAGAGTGCTGAGCAGTTTAAACAAGTGCTGTGTGAACCTGAGAGGTTTAATGTGAGGTCAAAGGTCAGCTCAGTTTAATTCTGTTTTTTTTATACAGCCTGAAATCAACAGTTGCCTAAAGGTTCATTTTATTGTAAGGTAAAGACCCTACAACGATGCAGAGAAAACCTCTAACAATCAGGTTTCCCCCCTTATGAGCAGGCTCTTTGGCAGCAGTGGGAAGGAAGAAACCCCAGCAAGAAACCCAGGCCCATGGTGGTGAGGTCATCTGCTGTGTCTGACTGAGAGTGAGTCAGGACAAAGGCACACTGTCGGAAGAGAGCCAGATATTAATAGTAACTAATAATTAAATAGAGAGATGTGTACAAACACAAATAAAGGTAACAAAAAAAAAAAAAAAACCCAAAGGGGACTGAAGAAGAAACACTCAGTACAGCATGGGAATCCCCCAACAGCCTTGGCCTATTGCAGTGTAACTAAGGGAGGACTCAGGGTCACCTGATCCAGCCCTGATTATATGCTTTGTCAAAAAGAAAAGTTTTAAGCCTAATCTTAAAAGTAGAGATGCCATGGTCCTAATCCAGAAGAGGGTGGTGTGCCCACTCCAGGTCATGGAAGAGTTCCTGCCTTAAATGGAGAAGTTTAAGCTCACGAGTGAGAGGAGAAGGGAGCGTGAGATCGACAGATGGATTAGTGCTGCAAACACAGTGATGTGGACGCTGTACCTTCGATTTACTGGTCAATAAGTGGAAGAAAATGGATGGATGGAAGACTGTTTGCCAATAAACAGCACATAAACATATTAATTAGGTTACAAATTCATTCATTACGGCAATATATGAAATAAATTCAAAAGGAAAGAAAAAATATTGTTGTACTTTTTGTTACTATTGGGGGTTTTTTTGCTATTAAGCTAACATAACTTTTTATTGTCATTGCACAGTCATGCTTAGTACAATAGTACAACAAAATTGGAATATTATTTATTTTCTTACATGTAAATGGTAATGTGATTTCATTTTTCGTACTTAACTTTGACGAGAGGCTCCATGATAGAGGCTTCTGCAGCTCTTAATCCGGGTCTCCTCGTTAATAGCTGCTAGTTTGTGTGATGTTTGTGTGCAGCTGTTTTATGAAAGCCATTCAAACTTTCAGAAATCTCTAAGAATGATGAAGAAGGAAAACTTCCCCACCCGGTTAGGTGGAGGTGACTGTTCACCAGCAAGAATTTTGGACACCTGCTCAGGGCAGGCTCAAGAAGAAGTATCAGTGATAGTAGTGATTTGTGTTGTGTTTCTCTTCAGCTCAAAAGTGGCTGGCACCCTAGCACATATTTCTTATTTTCAGTGTCTAAAAAACATCCAGGTGTGAACCTTGAAGTACCAGCTTTACTCTGAATGGGATGTTTAGTGTGAAGCTTAGAAACATTTTTTTTTCAGAATTATTAATCTAACAGGAAATTCATATCTTTTCATAATCTGTTCATTTCTTCTTTGAGTTTTAGTTTACATTCGTTTGCACAGGTTTTTACATTTTATCCATCTGCCTTTGTATTTCTACTCATTCTGTCTCTAAATAAACTCTTTGGTTGCTCCAGTGTCTTCTTTGGTGCCTTCAGTCTACATACAGTCCTTCTCTTTACATGAATAAATGAGTTTCAAAGCCTAAAGTGGGTACTTGTAGCATTCCATGATTGCATGTGTGTTTTCTGTAAAACACAAATAAAGTATAACCTAACCCAAACTGCTTTACTTCCCAAAGATGAACATAAATGAAGGATCTGAGAGTCACTGTTCTTTACTTTTAGCGCTGAGAGTGAAACATCTACAGCTGTAAGTTCCATCATAGTTGACCATCATTTTGTTACGGGGCAGAAACGTGTCCCTAATGTTTATGGAGGCAGGAGCTGGTTAGTACCTCGGCCTTCTCTATGTTCTCTATGTTCTTTACGTTGGTACAGTATTTATTTTACAATATCAAGCTGTTATCATTTCAGACCACACGGGGGAGCCCTTTATATATTTTTTGGACTATAAGCAGTTTAGTCTAGCTGTGAACATGTGGGGAGAGAAAACATCATAATCCCTTATGTCTGTAGAGGTTCTCAGTCATCCAGGTCATCGTGGTCTAAGGAGCTTGAAAAGACAAGCATCTGGACTTCTTTAAGTTTCTTGAAGACGTTTCACCTCTCATCCGAGAAGCTTCTTCAGTTCTAAGAGCAACTTGTGGAGAGTCCCAGATTTAAGCCCTATGGAAGTGTCCCTAAGAAGATCATGGTCCCCCTATCAATCCTCTGCCCAATCACACGAGCCAAGGTGTGAAAACGGGTGTGAGTCACAATCAGCCAAGGTTTAGGATGTACCCTTTGTAAGACTAGCATCCCCTGGGTATAGACGATGGTATGTAGGGCGGTCAATGACTTTGTCCTTTTCAAGTTCTTGTAGGCAACTGATAAGTTTTTTTGCACTTGCTTTTGGGGTCTCGTTTTAAAGCTTCATAGGTATTGAAGTCACTGCAGAGTGTAGTAATTTTTGTGTAATAATCTGCTGTGTTTAGAACAACAGTGCACCTCCTCTTATCAGCTGGACAGAGGGACTTTTGCACTGGAGAGGGTGGCTCAAACTTTCATCCTTATTTGCTCTGCTTCTGTTTGTGTTAACTTATTAATCCTTATGGTGGTTTCTGTGTCTGTTATGAAGTCCACAATGGGTAACTGTTGGGGAGAAATGGCAAAATTGAGATCTTTAGCTAGCACTTTCTTTTCAGGTTCAGTGAGATTCCTGTCTGAAAAGTTCTGCTCATTTTTCCTGACTGTCTTCAGTTGTAAAGTCCTCCTGTTCTTGTCAATATTGTGTAGGTATTGATTGGGAAGTATAAGTTTTCATTAGCAAAGTAGGGAATTTCTAGCGTTGTCTTTCTTTTCCTTTAGAGTGTTGGGCCTGCTGAGCCCTGTCCACAAACTTAAAAACTGAAAACTCTAAAATAGGGGAGGGTAGAAGTTTTTTGAGTTCCTGCAGAGTCTAACTAATCCTGTGCATCTTTAGTGAAATGGACCAGTCTTATCCTTTCACTTAGAAGTTGATTTTGTGCTCTCCAAAGAATCAGTAAAACTCTGCTCTGGGATGCAGAGTTTGTTTCAAACTCTTTGAAACAAGTCTGCTCTGTCTGTATCTTAGATTGAAACAGACATGCTGAAGAGTTGTCCCTGTGGAGCTGTATATCAGAAAACTCCACTTAGTCACATGAATATTCTGGATGAGTTTCAAAAGATTTACTCCTTTTTTTCTCATTTTTAACAGAAACAAAGGTCAAGATATCCAACCACCAATGTTGTTCTGCTTATCCGTGGCTGGATAACAGAGGCAGTAGCCCGAGCAAAGATGCCCAGACCTTTCTTTTTCCACTGATGCATTCCTATGCCAGCTCAGAGATGTCATTTCTCCAGCACGTCCTGGAGTCAGGTCTTGGAAGTGAGCTCTACAGAGAGCACCTGGTGGGCTGGCCTGTAATGACAAGATACGTGACAGGATATGTTACACTATTTCTACGTGATTCAGCAAGGTCACATGTTCCCAGAGACGTAATACTTTAGCCATTAGCTGCACTCAGTTTTAACCAACAGCATTTCTTTAACTTCCATTTGTCAAATGATGCATTCGTCTTTCCTCCTTGGTGCTGTTCCCATACCAGGTGCAGACATTTCCCAAAAGGATGCTCTGGATGGTGCAGGAGTAGAGGTTCTTGAGCCACTTCAGAGGTAGGTGGAAGTCTCTGAGTTGTCTGAGGAAGAAGAGACGCTGGTGGGCGTTTTTCACCAGTGTGTTAGTGTGATGTGACTAGTTTCTTTCTAGCAATTCTCTTCAGCTCCCTTTGTAAAGGTACATCTTGAACATGCAGCATAAACTAAACTCTGAAGACCTATTCATGATAAGGGACACTAAAAGGGTCACTAGCAAACATGCATCAACTGCATCAAAACAGGGGAATATTCTGTATAACTCCCCCTTTATGTTTCCTTTCATAAAACCATTGCTGAAGAGTGACCAAGGGTTGATTGTCACCACATGTTTGTTTTAGAATTTCAAAAACCAAGTTAGGGTCTTCCCTTTTTCCTTGTAACCTAAATTTCACCTCACGTAGAGCCTGCCCACCTAAATTGTCCAGCAAAACTGACCCTCTCTCTATTTGACAAATAACGATTGTCAGCAATAACCTTAGCTTCCTCTGTCTACTCCTCTATACTCACCTTATTAGTAGAATCATCCCGACCATAAAACCTTGAACACTTAATTTCTCTGGTTATACACACCACCCTATCAAAAGCTGTTACACAAGACTGCAATTTATTGAGAACTGGAGAGGAGCCTCCAGCCTTTGGGGCATTAGACCCAGAGACAGTAAGCTGGCCCTCAAAGATATTCAGCTGCTCAGAGAAGCCAAGGCTACTGGAAATGTTTTTCTTTAGCCTTTAACATCTCTTTTACACGCATAATTTCTTGTTCAGAGGGTCCAACTAAAAAAATTGAACCCGCAGAGCTTCAGATGTAACAGATGTCTGTTACATGTTACTGTTACATTTGCAAGTCACTGATTCAGAAACTCAACCACCAAAGTAAAGCTGACATATAAATTAATAAATAATAGCCCTCACACTCAGCACCTGAAAACAAATTTGCTCCACTTGGATGGAGAGCGCACCTTAATGGACCTGTGGACATGGAAACACTGCAGGGAAATCTTAAAATGTAGACAGCCTTGCTTTTACAAAAACTGATCCATTTGCAGTGTTTAAATATCAGCCCTTATTGCTGTTATTATTGTTAATAATAATAATAATAATAATAATAATCTGTGTGTCTTCATAGTCAGGATTTTTTGAACCCCTATAGCTTAAAGTATTTCTATTTTTGTTTATGATAAACAAACACACGACGGAGCATAAGAGAGTACACTTAATTACACCAATTGGATTCTAATAGACTAAATCACTGAGATTTTTACTTTCCAGAATAATTAGTTAGACAGTAAAACAAACCTTTCAGCTTTTCATGTATTTTCAAACTGTAATGTGAATGTGTCTGTCTTTAAACTTTGGCTCTGTCTCTATGCTGGGGGTCTGTGTCTGTCTTAGGGATGTAATTCCTTCAGCCTTCATTTCTTCCGCTGCTTGTAGTGGTGTGAGATACAGGACGTTTTGGTATCGACTGGACACCAAGTAAATACAGGGCCAGTATTACGAATACCAGTATCAATACACTTAATCTATAAAGGCAGCGTATATACGGGAGAGAGGAGGATCATGATTAATGTGATGGATTATCATCAATTTGCCAAATAAAAATACATTTTAATCACCACTGAATCACTGAGTGTTTTTGTTTTGTTTGTTGTAGAATGTAAAAGTGCATATTTTTAAAGCATAGTGAGTCAACATCTAGTGTTTAAATGTCCTAAATAAATAAAATAGACAATCCAAAAAAGTAACTATATTATATTCAATGAATGTCATCGGCAATGGTCAATAACACTTTAAGTAATGGTTAAGAGCTGGGATGAGTCACGAGTAAAACATGACTTTCTCCACTAAATTGGCTACCTAAATGAGCTGGGACAAAGCTCTGCTGTGTTCCCACACACATCAGTGTTGGCAGTGATTTCATTTACTCCTGTGGCTGCTCTGTGCGACTGAGTCACTAAGTAAATTAAACAGAGCAGAGCAGAGTGGACAGGACGGAGTAAAGTGTGCCTCCATGGGAGGAGCGGTGTTTGCAGAATCATATCTACTTTCTGACGATTTCAAGCAAGGGAGTGAACTTAGAAGAGAGAAAAACAAAGTACAGTGTAGATCTGTTTTCACTAATTAAAATAAATATTTAGTGGTTTGAGCAAAACGATTCCATAAAAATGTGACACCAAAGCCTTTTTATCTTACTTTGCTGGCAGAGAGCTCAATGGTATGCAACAGATGCACAACTGACTTGCTCTCACAGTCTTTGAACTTTGCTGTGAGAAACTGTGTTTCTTGGCTTCCTTATTCAGGTTTATGCAGCACAGATGCTTCCTGTGATTTCTCTGAATGAACACTTTAGTCATGGTTTGAAATTTGAATTTGAAATTAGTTGGGTGTTTTCTTGAAAGCACTAAAGCAGACCACCAAGTGGACAGTTTAGAATGTGGTAAGGTCTCTAGAGGGATGTAAGACCCACAACTCTAGTGTGGGTCTCTAGTGTGGATCACGGTGCCAATATACCCTCTGCAGTGGTTGCATCACTCAATGTCATGCCATCATCACGCACATGCAGTCATTTATACCCACCATTAAGGCGCAAGAAGCCGCTGCAGTAATTTGCTAAATGATAGCTGTCACCACTCAGACAATGTTACATCAGACATGCTGATATGGAGGAGAAGTCAAAGTCAAAAGTCAAGACTTTGTCAGGTGTTTTTTAGAAAGTTACTTCCACAAACCCAGCCCCAACCAGTCGCAGCAGATGGATGCCCTTCCTTGGTTTTTCCTTCGCCAAAGCGCTTGCTCATAGGGGTCATATTATTGTTGGGGTTCTCCCTGTTTTCTTTGTATTATTGCAGGGTCTTTACCTTACAGTGTAAAGCACTTTGAGGAAGCTGTTGTTGTGATTTGGCCCCATGTGAGTAAAAGTGATTTGAATTCAACTGAACTGAACAAACTGCCAAGTATTTTAAACACCCAATGTTTATCAGTATGTATCTGAGCTTCTGAGCAGGAATGTCAATAACATCCACCTGTCTGCAACCCAGCTGCAGCAACCGCAGCGCAATGTGCCAAGTTGCAAAAATCAAGAGGTGCATGACTGACTCACATGACACAGGGTGAGCTTTCAATATCGTCACGCAACACAAGTGACGCGGCTACCACAGTGAAGGGCCTGGGACAGGACCTTTCTGTAAGGAGTGTCAAGGTTCTCTCCATTTCTCCCCATTTCTGCATTGGTACTGTCTGGTTTCTCCGGCTTCCTCCCAAACTCTAAAGACATGCAGTTAGTGGGGTTAGGTTAACTGGTGGTTGTAAATTGCCCATAGGTGTGAACGGTGGTCTGAGGCAAGGGCGTAGATTTGGCATGGACGGAAGGGACATGTCCCCATCAATATCCAGCGATGATTGAATTGTCCCCACCAATAATTTGATCTCTTCGGGTAAAGAAAAACAAACCCGATAGGAAGAAAAAAACGATCTGTCAACGTCTCATTCACCCAGCCGTGCAGAAAGAGTTAAATTACGTTCTCTACTGGAGTCCTACCTCACGTGACAAATATGGCCAATGTGATTGGCTGTGCCTTTCAGCGAGCTCTGTTTAGTTTTTAGCAGCGGCAAGCCTGCGCTGCGAGGACCTGAAAGGAGGAGAGGAGGATGCCACAAAAAGGAAGAACCTGGATATAAGAAAGTATTTTTCAAAGAAACCTGTAAGTCACTTAAAGTCAAGTTCACTCATAAAATGTGTCCGTCATAATAACGTTACAGGTTATGCTAGGCTTTGGCCCACATCAGTCTAAAATTGTATGTAACCATGAATAACGTGTTTTGGAAACTAACTGCACAACATGCAGCACTATTAGTTATCTCAGTCTCAGAGTAGCGTTTCTAATTTTGATTGAAACTGTCAGAGAAAACGGAGCCTCGAGCAAGTCAGGATATTAGTTTACAGAGGCTGTTAAAATTATATGTTTAACGTTAAAATGTTGGTGACACAATAATTTCATCCTAATGGCACTGACATATTCATAGGGTTCATTTTTGAGACAATATATCATGAGGTAGTCGTGATTTTGCAAATATTCCACCTTGTAGTGCAGTTTGCACAAAGTGTTTTAAAAATGCACTCACCCTACAAACATTACTGATGAGTGACAGAAACACTGAAGCAGCTACCCATTTTATTCTTATTGTCATGTATGTCCTATTTGTCAGGTGACAGAAGAACCAACACAAAGCTCAGAGAGTAATGGTGACACAAGGTCACAGGTGAAATTGGATGATGACCTGGTGGTTCATGACTGTATTTGAAGCACATGTGTGACTGCATGTATTTGGAATGTCTCACTGTTATTTATCAGGTGACAGAGGCAGCTCTGCCATGTTGTAGCTCGGACAGAGGTGAAGAGGCGAGGTCACAGGTGACTGACTGATGATTTGGTGCTATAGATTAACTAGTATTTATTATCATGACAGTTGTTAGGCTGCTGACGTAAACTGATTCATTAGTGTACATTTGACAAAGAATCTGAATTGACATGTCTCACTTTTTATATGGCACGAATCAATGTGTTATTTTATCAGGTAGCAATATGTCCTAGTGCAGTCAGAGGGGAAGAGCCAGGGCCAAAGGTGAGGCACATCAAGCACAGAATAATAAATTTGTCGTAATATTAGATGAGTAGTTTTATGGACATAAACCACCAGGTCATTCAGTGTTCCCTTAGTGCTAATGTATAAGAGATGTTGGTGTACTACAACTGAAGTAATCTTGTTAAGATAAGATAAGATAACCTTTATTAGTCCCACACGTGGGAAATTTGCTTTGTCACAGCAGAAAGTGGACAGTGCAAAGTTATATAGCAAAAATTAGAATACAATAAGAATAATATACTGTACACAACTGTACAGAATAGACTAGAATAAAATAGAATACTATATACAGTAGAATAAAATAGAATACTATATACAGTAGAATAAAATAGAATAAAATATACAATAAGATAAAAATAGAATACAAATGCTATATACAACGGAGTAAAAATACAACTTTGTCAGAAAAGAGTATTGCACTTAGTCTTATTGCACATGTGTGGGTTTGTGTGTGTTTGATCAGTTAAAGTCTTTGTTGTGGAGTCTGACAGCAGTGGGGAGGAAAGACCTGCGAAATCTTTCCGTCCCACATGTAAGTCCTTAAAGTCATATTCTTTTATTGTCATGACTGTATTTGAAGCTATTTTTATTTTTGTATGATACCTGATTTATATGGAATATAGCTGAAGTAAACTAAAGTCTAAAATACTTAGTCAGTCATTTGTTTAATAGTAATTTAACATTATATAATTCACATATAAAACTATGAATTGCAATTTTAAATGGTTTAAAAGCATGTAGAATAGCATATGTAGGCAAGTATATTTCTCCTTTTTTATCAAGAAGCAAAGACAAAAAGGAAAAAAAAGAAACAGGGCGGGGTTCGGTGGTTGAAACAACCGTCCCCACCAATGCCAAGACAAAATCTACGCCCTTGGTCTGAGGTACCCTAAAGAGGATCCAAAAGTCACATAGACACGATGGGAGTTTAGCAACAATTATATTTTCTCGAGAAGTTTGTTAGTGTGTGCTGCTCTATTCATATAAATAAATTGCAGCTTAGATGTGGTTTTTCAAAGGTGATCTAAGCCTGAGAGCTGTTTCCACACCATGTGCCCGGAGAGGGAAGAAGGCCTGAAGTTTAGGAGCCATGTGGGAATTGATACTTTTCTCTGTCTTACTTACTCCTGTCTATTTCCACATGTATGTGGTACTGGGCCCCTGGCTGATCTTACTCTTGGTCAGTCTGAGGGTTTTTTTTTCTTCTTTTAACTTTCTAGAGTAAAAAGGCTGTGAAGGTTAACTGTTTCAGGCAAAAGTGTTGGTGAGGACATGGGTTCATTCAGTAGGAGCGTGCTGTCAGTAACTCAGTATTTCAGGCTTGTTGTTATGTATCAAGTCTAAGAAAAGGTGCTGAGGGTGTCATTTGGGGTGTTGTGGAATTTTCTAAATAAAGTCTGCAACACAAAAAAGGCTGTGGTCAAGCTACTTCTTACTACGTGCAGGAGAACACACATAAACATCAAAACATAAGAGGTTCACAGCAATGAGCGTTCTAACCATGGGGCGTCGCAGCGCCCCTTTCATACTATACTCTGTGTATCTTTAGTTGCAATAGTCTTTTGTCCAACCCGGGCTATTGCTGAACAAAGAAGACTCCCATTATCTTTTCCCAGGCCAGCACCTGGCACTGACCCTGAGCTTCATCTATCTGAGCAAAATAGTTAGCAGATAGCATGAACATCATTAGGCAGCTAAGCAGTTTTCACAAGGTCATGCTGACACATACTTACTTCATCTTAAGCATGCAAAGGTTATACAGAAATCATACAGTGAAATTCTAACCACCTAAATCTAAATGTGAGGGTTAACTTTAATTTTCCCATTGCAGGGTGTTGAGATTTAAAATGGACTAACAATGAGGTTGACTTGTTGCTGCCAGTAACACAAAAGTACAAAGTTGCAAAAGCGAGTAAGAGTTAAAGAATTTGAAGAAAGCTATCTGGAGCATGTACAGACTGATATTAATCTTTAATAGGGCTGTCAAAATTGAGAGGAAACAAAACAACTGCTGTATAATGAACTGCACTATCTTTGTTTAATTGGTCACATGACTAGGGAGTGTCTGCCTCCATGCACACTGTGCTCACTCTACCGGTTCTACCTTTCTCTCTCTTTATGCTGTGTGTGTGTGTTAGTATGACCTGCTGACCTATGACCTACTTAAATGAATAAAAAGTATAATGCTTTGCTAACAGTTATGCAGCTAAATCCCTAAAGTTAAAATAATGTATTCCCACAAGGGGCATTTACAGGAGATTGTGGTGGAGCAGGATTCCAGCACAGACGAAGAAACAAGTCTGCTGATGGTGAACTCTCTGCATCACCTGACCGAGCCTTTTGCTTAAACTTAACACGGGCTACGAAGCAAGACGGAGGAGATTGTTTTTGTTACATCCAGCATTTGTGAGGCTAAAGCTCAACAAGACAAGGTCTAATTCATCCACTCCACTGCCTGTGTCGGTAAGCATCCCTCCCTTTTGCATATGGCATTGAAATGTGAACACTACCCACCGTTCACCACAGCGAAGATTTGTCATAATTCCCATACAGTTTTCCGCTCGCAGTGGCACACACACCAACACAGCACTTCAGGAGCCAACTCACTCTGATATGTGCGTGATATGATTGTCTGTGTGCAAGGGGAACATTTACAGTTAAACATGTTCTGGAAATCCAATTCAGGTTCAACATTTGGGTCACATAGAAACATCTCATCGTATCTTTATGTTGAGCTTTGAACTGTATCATCTTTGGATTTCTGTTCAAAAAAATGCAGGACTGTAACTAGTAATTCCACTCACTAACATGTCTGATTTCCATTTGCTTTCCCTCTGCATCCATCAGAGTCCTCTCACTGGACATGGATCACAGTCCTTAAAATAGCAGCCCTAACATGTGGGATTGCTTTCCCTTTGGGCCGGAAATGGAGTAGAGAACCAGGAGATGAAAAGACCGGAGTAACCAAACAGTTCAATGAGGGAGTCAAACCGGAGCCATATTGATCACTTATTAAGAGACTGTCTCTACAAATGAAACATGCTTGCTTCAAAGCAGAGACATCTATCAGTGAGTCGTGCCAAACAGCAGATAGATGTCAGAGTTATGAATCCCATGTAAAGTGCAGATTAGTTGCGCGTTACTATGAGACCCTCCAGATTATAGAATGCTGCTCGCGGCTGTAATACACGCTTGGAGCAGAGGCTCCAGCCCTCCATTCCAGCCCCAACCATAACCTTAACCTTATCAGATATTGTTTTCTAAAGTGATTCATGGTCAGAATGTGAAACACATTTACATGTATAGATTCATTACATTCGTCTCCCATTCGTCCAAACACGATTTGTCACATGCTGTGTTAGGTGTTGAAGAGTTATTGTACGACTAAATTCTGGGTGCTCCACATTCCACTGTGCTGGAATAAAATAGAAATAGTTGACAGCAGAAATAAATAAAATAAATACATACAAAAATAAGAGAAAGACGCACATTAGGGAAAATCCTCTAAGTAGTCTCATGTGACACCATTGCTATCTCAGCTACGCTGGCTTCCTGTTGAATTTAAAATACATTTTAAGATCCTGCTCTTGACTCTTAGAGCCCTGCATGGACTGGCACCAGCCTACATCTTTGATCTGCTACAGCCCTATGTCCCGAGCAGCTCGGGGCATCTCAACTCATCAGGGCTTACTTGCTATAAAACAGACTAAGATGGGAACTAAGGGTATTAGAGTTTTTGCCACTGTGGCCCCGAGACTGTGGAACTCTCTCCCCCAAACGTTAAGAAATGTGGACTCAGTAGTTGTTTTTAAAAAACAACTCAAAACTCACCTTTTTAAAACTGCTTTTGATTAAATTTTGCCTCTTTTATATTGTCTGTTTTACCTTTTTATTATTTGTTATTTTATGTCCAGCACGTTGTGACTCTGTCTAGAAAGGTGTAATATAAATAAAGTTTTATTATTTATTTATTTTAACAAGTTCACAGTGTGTGAAGCAGTGCAAAGGAAAAACGTGGTCTGAGTACACAGTCTATGTTTAGTGGCTGCCTGAGTGATGACGATTACTCGGACGATAGCTCAGATTAGTGGGGGGTGGGAGGATGGTGTTTATTGACATTCCGAAGGGTGCAGGGGAAGAAACAAATTTGAAATGAGCTCATTTTGCGCATAAAATTGTCATATTTTCCAGCTTAAACATGTCCTATGTTATTTATGTTCTGTTGTGAATAAAATGTTGGCTTTTGTGATTTGAAAGTCTTTTGGTTTTTATTTTGTTCACATTTAAAGAACTTTTGTAGGTTTCGGACGTGTTGGCTGAAACAACGCTAACATATTGTTTCCTGATAGAAATGAAGCGAACTAATTTCCGAACTATAAGTTTAGTTTCCACCGGTATCCCTTCTCTTCTTTGAAATCCTGACGTCACTTTTCACTGAGCCATCTTTCAGTCATCAGCTGGCTAACAGCGCGTGCACCTGGACCAAACCAAAACAGGAAATAAAAAAATGGGTGGGGCGGGGTCGGAGGAGGACTGGGTTTTAATCTTTGTTATCCAAAAGAAAAACTGATGCTAGCAAACAACCACATTGTTTTTGAAGCAAACAATATTTTATGGTGATAAGTTCCTCCGCTGCTGGCACGTAATCTCTGCGCCTGTCTCTGCACAGTCCAATAAACAAACCGTGCTCCTTTCTCTGTTAACTATCTTACTCCAAGATACCAGATTAGGCACCATTTTCGACCTTGAGAGAGAGACAGTGAGAAAAAAATTGAAACACTGTAGAATCACTCTTTAGTCCATTAATACCACACCAGGATTACAGCATGTTCCCATAACAATAGAGCGAAATGTAAATGTTTTGTTAAGAGACAACACATTTTAACACGTTAATGTGAGGTTGTTTTTTTATGAAAAAAAAACCAGCGTGATGTTTCTCATCTCATACACAGTTACTCTACAACGAGGGTTTAAAAAACTGTTGAATTTGAATAATTCTTCCGAGGAAGCCAAAAAGTAGATAATAGTAGAAAATAGTTTCATGCAATAAAACTATGATCATCGGGCTGGAAATATATTTCAGCTGAGCAACAAATGTTCTTGAAATTGTTGTGAAAATCACACAAACAACGGTTGTGTCAACTCTGTCTGCTTTCTCACATGTGTCCATTCCACCATTTCATCAAAGCCCTCGTTAGTTGGCTCTGTAATATCGGAAGTTCCAGAACTCTTAAACTGAAGCTTCAATGCAACTGCGCTAGATGTTATGGGGAAGGAAAGTATCTGAACTTCTATTTTTAAAAAGTGCAGACGGGTCAAAACACTAAAACCTAACACAGTGATCATTGGCATGTCGTGTGATGTAGAAGGAGATGATAATTTGATGTTCACTGAGTTCTTCCTGCCTTTGCCTTCAAAAATGAGACTCAACACATCAGGCTGATAATCGTCTAAGGAGCGTGGAAAGAAGACTGATAATCATCACTGCTCTGACTGCTTTTCCAACGTTGATGTTTAGTATATTCATGCAGTTGATTTTTTTTCACATCCCAGGATTGGATGACCAATCAGACGCCAGTAAAGATGGGCTGGTGTGTGGAGGAAGGTCACTCTCTTTAGGTTATATTAATCCATCACCCCCCCTGCTCCACTCAGCAGGACAGAGACTCAATATGGCCCGGCCTCTGCAGCTCTTTGTCGTGGTCTCCTCCTTAATAGCTGCCTCTCTGTGTGATGTCTGTGTGAAAGCTGTTTTAGGAAGGCAGTTCACATTTCCAGAAAATTGCAGCCATGATGAAGGAAAACTGTTCCGGTGTGAGCTGCATGGGGAGGTGGAGGTGGCTGTTTACCAGCAAGGTGTGTGGACACCTGCTCAAGGCTACGAAGACCGTATCAGTAACAGTTCCTCCATTACCTTTTTTCACGCATTTTACAATGATACCGGGGATTTTGTTTTAAGGTGTAGAGAAGGCGCGCAAATCAAAATTAAAGTTCTGGTTCCCTTTAATGTAACAGTCAAAGAGGGAGAAAATCCAACCTTCCCGTGCTTATATCAACCTATCTGCTGCAACTCCGAGACTGTGCAGTGTGTGAAAAACGGGAAGCAGAATTCCACCAAAGACGAAGGAAACAAATGTGTTGATGGCCGAGTCTATGTGTCACTTAAACGAGACTGTTGGCCAAACGTAACAGGGGCTAAGAAGCAAGACGGAGGAGATTATTTTTGTTACATTGTGTGTCAAAAGAATCTCTTCGCAGCTGTTGTGACGCTAAAGGTCAAAGAGACATCCACTCAACCGCCTGCGTCGGTAAGCATCCCTCCCTTTTACACATGTCAATGAAAAGTGAAGACCACAGTGTCCACTTGTGTCTGAGTTTAACTGAATTTATGTTTCCTGTTCTCTGAAATTCTATCATTAGAAACCACAACAAGCCTGAGCTGCTGTCAGCTTTACAGAGGAGGATCTTTGGCTCCTCGACCTTGTGGACTGGATGATGAAATCAGCGGTGCTGTGCAACATCCACACCCGATGCAGTCACACGTACCTTCCTCCTCCTCTTCAGCTCATCAGTGGCTGCCACCCGCTACACATATTTCTCATTTTCAGCATCTAAAAACATCCAGGTGTGAAGTTAGAAGGACCAGCTTTACTCTGAATGTGCTTTGGGATGTTTAGTCTGAAGCTTAGAAACATTAAAGTTCAGATTTATTGTCATAAAAAATGTGTTCTATCAGGACAGTCATATCTCTTTATATTCTGTAATTTGTTCTTTGATTTTTATTTTATCATTAGTTTGCATGACCTTTACATTTTATCCATCTGCCTTTGTATTTCTACTCATTCTGTCTCTAAATAAACTCTTTGGTTGCAACAGTATCTTCTTTGGTGCCTTCAGTCTACATACAGTCCTTCTCTTTACATGAATAAATGAGTTTAAAAGCCTAAAGTGGGTACTTGCAGCATTACATAATTACATGTGTGTTTTCTGTAAAACACAAATAAAGTATAACCTAACCCAAACTCCTTTACTTCCCAAAGATGAACATAAACGAAGGATATGAGAGTCACTCAGAGTGAAACATCTACAGCTGTAACAGGAGTCCTGTTACAGGACTTCATTATTTTTTAGCTCCATCATAGTTGACCATCATTTTGTTACGGGGCAGAAACGTGTCCTCATGTTTACGGAGGCAGGAACATTATTAGAACATTATTTATTTTACAATAGATAGTTTGGCTTCATATTCATTTCTATAGAGAATCAAGACCATAACTCAATTATTCGATCATTTCATTTATGCAGCAAAATGAGTTTGTCCACAGGACTGAATGAAAACCACAAAGGTTCAGGGGTCGGCAACATCCTTTCATCCTTATACTGCGGCTCCGCAAATTATAATTATTTAATTGAAGTGTATTTTATTTGTGTTAGATCTTGTTTTTAAATTGTAGTTCTGAATTGGACGACTATTGTGATCTTGAAATATAAAAATAAAATTATTTTCGTCTCTCAAAATAAGCGTCACACTGGCTAGAGGCGGTATACCGGCCAAAACGCTCTGCATTTATCGAGACTTTATGGAGCCAAGTACGGAGAAATGTAAGAAAAGAAAAATATCTGAAGAAAGAAAAAATATAATGATGCCTGGTCAGATTCATTTGCATTTAATTCTGACGAGAGTGACCTACCAGTATGCCTAATTTGTGGAGAGAGACTGGCTAACAAAAAAAAGTCAAAAGTCGCAAGACACTTCCAAAATAAACACACAGCCTTTGCTGAAAAATATCCGGAGGGAGAAGACAGAAAAAAGCAGTTTCAAAACTGATGCGAAAGGCTGATCTGAGGAAAAATCCATTCTAGAAGTGGATGAAGTCTGCAAATTCAACTTCATGTGCACGTTTTGTGGCCGCTCAGGAAATAGGCACGGTAAGCCGTAGAATATATGAAAGAATCATTCATTAAGATTTCAGAAGACCTACCCACGGACTTTCAAAACAAGAGTGAAATTGTGCAGAAAATTAGAGAGATGCCTCTCTCTGCGAAGATTGTCAAAGACAGAACCATAAAAATCGCAGAAAATATTACAAGACAGCAAATTAAAGCCATCAATTCAGCTGCAGCGTACACAATCGCCTGTGATGAGTCCAAAGACAAAAGCACCAAGTATGACTGGAGCGCACAAGGGCTTTGTGGCCTTGCTGCAGAAGTCACTGGATAGCTGCCGACGTTTCACTGCATCCTGCACCAAAAGGCATTGTGCGCGTAAACTTTTCCTCCAAAGTGCACAGACGTCATGAATGTTGTCATTCAGATTATAAATGGCAAAAGGTTTAAATCAGTTCCGTTCGTTACTGGACTGGATGAGGTGGAGAGCGCGTACTCTGATCTGAGTCCGGTGGCTGTCCATAGGAGAGGTGCTGAAACGCTTTGCTGCATGTCTGGGAGAGGTGAAAACTTTCATGAGCAGCAAAGGGCTTACATTTTCTGAACTGGAATGGCTGGAAAAGCTGCACATCATAGTGGACATGATAGCGAACCTGAACAAACGGAAGACAACTCTTCAGGACAGAAGAGGCTCAGCGCTTTGCGTTTGAACGCAAACTGACAGTTTTAGCCAGAGATTTACAGAGAGGCACAATGTCTCACTTCCCCTCTTTAAGGGAGTTCAAACAAGCTCACAAGGTGCTTAAGTTCAGGAGCAGAAGTACCACTAACCAGTTAAAATACATATTTATGCAGATATTTTGCAAATATTTATTTTTCATTGTTTATAGACATAGTGCTTTTTTTCTTTCTTTTTTTTTAAATTAAGATCAAGCTACAA
Source organism: Pelmatolapia mariae (assembly GCF_036321145.2). NCBI lineage: Eukaryota > Metazoa > Chordata > Actinopteri > Cichliformes > Cichlidae > Pelmatolapia > Pelmatolapia mariae. The sequence goes on along the minus strand of NC_086229.1, from coordinate 44,989,164 downwards.
GCTCCGAAAGCCCAAAGGCGATATAAGGATGACTGCTCACGACATTTTTGTTTGCTACATGGATAATTTAAGTTTAGCTTTTTAATTCATTTAAAAGAGACCTTCAACTCGGTGTGTTTATTTTTTGTTATTATTTTTAAGAGTTCAAAATGTTCAAAATGTGTTCATTACCTAAATAACATGTAATTTTCTCTGTAGCACTTCATGGATTTCATAAATAACGCACTATAATTGTTTATACAAAGCCTAAAGGTAAAAAGAAAAACAATATATACAGCGTTATCTTCATTTTAGATGTCAAAAAGTGGCTCACAGTGTTTTCTTTTCCGTGGAAACCGGATCCAAATGGCTCTTTGGGTGTTAAAGGTTGCCGACGACTGGTCTAGAAGCATGCGCACCTGCGGACCACATATGTGCACCCCGGACTATAAACACTGTAGTCAGCAGCTGTGAACATGTGGTGACAGGAAACCTCATAATCCCTCATTGTAACAAATACACTGGATTTGTTACACATACACTGGATGTGCTCACGGTGTGTGTTAATGATAATATGAAACACATGACCATGAACCCTCCGAGCAACATGGTTAATGCCTTTCACAAAGCTTTTTTTTTCAACTCCAAAAAGCCACAGAAGTAAAAGCTAATAATAATAACTGAAAAAATCTCAGAAAAAATGACTCACCAAGCATGGCAAACAACTCAGAAATATGTAGAGCAAAATGTTCTGAAACGGCTTCACTTCAGCTTCGATTGGAACCTGTGGAGCTGGGGGCGGAGTCTGTGAATTTACTCTATTAGTGTCATAGCCCCTCTAGGAGTTCGGAGTTAAGAGCTCAAGAGTTAATGTTTCCATTGTAACACCTCCAGATTTGACATAGAAACACTCATTTTTAACACTCAATTTTAACTACTATCATTTTACACCTCAGAGTTATATTAAAAGAATGTGACTCTACTTAGAGTAAAATTAACTCTACTCCTGCAAGAAGTCTACTAACACCAAAACATTTAACACTTTTGATTTTGCTGTGCATAATAATCTATTTTAGCTAGCGGAAATGCATTGTTTGCAGGCAAATACTACAGCTTTGAAAAAAAGCTTGTATATGAATTTTCAGTCAAATTTTTGGTTAACTTAAATACACCTAAAACAATGTCTAGATTGTGAAATGTTGGTATAATGGTGCTACTTGAAGCCTGAAAATCTCCCACAAAAAACGAGCAAACAGCAGTAGCAGATGTCCTGACTGGGTCCTACGTTAACATTTGGATCCCTCCAGAGTTTTGTGGTAAAAATGAAAAAGACTGAGGTTTTAAATTTAGTTAAATTTAGCATTACCTGTCTCTGTCCTCAGTTGTTTGAGAGAGCACCATTTTAACAAACATGTTCGGGTAGAATATTGCCTTTAAATATGGGCTTTGCATTTGTATCTGGAATTGTCTTTTGGGAAAATACTTTACACAAGTCATGGCTCAAAAATGATTTTTTTAAACTGTGCTGCAATTGATTACCAGATTATTTGTGCAATTAATTAGTGCACAACTAATTTTTATTGAATCTCCACACAGGATATGCTTGTGAAGGTGGAATATGGGGTAGAACAGAAGTGCGTTGAAGTTCCACAAAGTGATGAATGGAGGACATGCATATTGTATTGAAGAAAGGGGTAATGAGCACGCTGTTATTTGCATTTACCAGCTCAGCTATGTCAGACTTTTTGATAAACAATATTCTAATGAAAGTGAGAACATGTACATTGTTCCAAATTGTTACATGTTTCAGAAAATGTTTTGAAATTGTGGTGCACAGTTCAAAATAGTGGTGCAACGGATCACGGTTGATCCGAAATCCGAACCGATCCCACTCGATGGTTTGGTATGCACGTGATCCGAAGATTCGAAAAAGAAAAAGAGTATGCGTATGGTGCGTTTGGTCAGTCTGTCAAGCGCTAGCGGTCCAAGTAGCGGAGCAGAGGAGTTTGCGGCATTTAAGCAGCCCTTTACTGCCCAGTCCGACCGGGCTAAAGCTATTACTAAAGCTAATGGGGTGTTTAGCTGCAGACGGGAGGCCGTCGTCTGTTGTGCAAAACAAGGGGTTTAAACTATGATGAACGTGCTTGAGCCACGCTATGATATCTCGTTGTGCGTCCACTTCAGTGACAAGATCGTTCCAAGCATGTATGAGCAGGAGAAGTTTAAAGTTATGGCTGAACTGTCCCAGGCATCTTCTGTTGCTCAAACTACAAATGGGTGGAGCTCCAGGGCAACGGAAAGCCACGTGACCGTGACCGCTCGTTATATCACAGCGGAGAGGTAGATACAAAACCCTGCACTACCCTATAGATTACATTAGATTAGATGAAACTTTATTTATCCCTCGGGTGGGTTCAAACTGAAATTCAGTTTCCAGTAGCACAGCACCCACAGAAGTTGCAGAATGTGAGCAGAAATATACCATTTATAAATACAGAGAATACAAAAGGGATAAATAGAATAAATAGGAATAAGAATACAAGGGAACAGCACATTTCAAGTATTGTGGGTCTATTACACCGTTGGATAGTAACAAAAACTATTGCACAGTGAAAAGGCACTACAGCTACTTGTTCCCCCATCCTCTGTCCCCGTTTCCCCTCCAGCGAGGAGTTAAACAGTTTGATGGCGTGTGGGACAAAGGACTTTTTAAGTCTGCTGGTCCTTGACTTTGGGAGAAGCAACCTGTCACTGAACAGACTCCTCTGGTTGTTTATGGCCGTGTGCAAAGAATGCAGAGGCTGCCCAGCATGGTCCATAATGTCCATATTGCACCTTAATTTGTTTTTATATAAGTGCGTGGAATGAGTCTTCAGTTGAATGTTTTTAATAGGCAAAAAATACTTAAATAAGTAAACGGCGAGTAGAATTTTCGTCTTTTTTTTCTATTTTTGCTGATCCGAAAATTGATCCAATCCGTGACTTTAAAACCGTGATCCGATCCGAACCGTGAGATTTCTGATCCGTTGCACCACTAGTTCAAAATACATGTTTTTCAAAAACCATTGCCTCTTTTTAGTAAATGTTTATTTCCAAAGGAATTTCTAGAAGTTCAGAACAATAAAATTCCCACTTTTTTAGAATTAATTAGAGGACAACTCTTATGTAGTTAAACTAAAATACTCTGTGAAAGTTAATATATAAACTCTTAACACCTAGTTAGCATTAGTAAGTGTTAAATTATCAGCTCCAGACAGATTTGGTATTTAACACTAAATCAGAGTACCAACTCGCCAAAAAGATTTAAATTAACAATCTCTGGTGTGGACCCATATAGTGTTGAAATCAAATCTGACAGTGTTAATTTGGACAACCTGGATTTGTTCTGTGGAACTTTTTGTCATTGTGTCTGCGACATGTCTGACACCACTGGAAACACGACTGATGAAAAAGTGCAGTTAGAAAAGTCCCGGTTTCATCCCCATGAGTATTTCGTGTCCTTTCTCCTGCAGAGGAGAGAAAAATGAGATAATAGATGAAGCTAACGCCGATCACGCATCACTGTCTTAGTGGAATGATGCAGCCAGCATTACACCACCTGTAATGCTGGTGGTCCTGGTCTGTTTGGTGCCCTGGGCGAATACTCCCTCTGACACCCTACTATGCATTTTCAAGAGCGTTTTCAAAACGCTGCGTTTTCAAAATGCTGCGTTTTCCTTGAGCGAAAACTGCGTCTCAGTGTGGATGGGAGGCCAACTGATAACTGTGGGGAAGAAGGAGTTGTTGAGTCGGGACGTTCTGGATTTCACACTTCTAACAATCGTCCTGAGGGCAGAATTGTGAACAGTCTGCGTTGGAGGTGTGTGGGGTCTTTGAGAATGGAGGCAGTTCTCCTCTGGACTCTGCGATGGTAGATGTTCTGCAGAGAGGGCAGCGGGGTCCTGGCAGGCTGCCCAGTGAGGGCGTGACTTTGACTGAGAACAAGTAATCGTGTTTAATGCAGGAGGTCACCAGAGACATGTTGTTTTGTTGTGTTTTATTTATTTATTTTTGTATTTTATTTATTTATACAACAGGGACGATACATGTTAATATCAATGCTGCATTGAAAGCTAATTTGAAGACCTTGTTGCATTTAGTGACTCCACAACAACAACAACAACAACAACAATTCACAAAGATAACAGGCGAGGATGCATGAAACTCTCCGGGCAAGTATATTCTGAGCAGTCTGTCTTCAATGTGTCCCAGGTTGGACTCCTACAGGCCCGGTTTAGTGCAATAAACATTGCCGCTTCACCTCATTGGCTGTGAAAATGAGATGACATATAATGTCAGCTCAAGAGCGCTGTAATAAAACATACGACAGCAGAACGGGGAAATCAATACACCGAGATTGGCATCGCTAAAACATGCTTGAGCCAGGGGGAGAGAGTGAGGGTGTAATTATACTAACTTTCTCATTCCTCTCTGCATTTGTTATCATATCTCTGATTCATTTGTCTGTGAGGTGATTTCTCAAGGCGTGTCACTCAGAAATCCCGGCAGGCTAAATTTCCGCTCGCACTTTATTTCAAGCATAGACTAAAATCCCCCAATCCAGGAGGACAACGCTGATGTGAGAGAGATTATCACAGTCTAACCTACAGCAGAGCACTGCGTGCGTCTCCCAGGCTGTTGTGTCCCTTTGCTTTTCCAGATTAATCAAACACAACGAATCAGTTTAAAATAAGAAAACGTGAAATAGAAATAGAGAAATAGAGACAGGTCATTTTTAGGTTCTTTTCATATTCTTATATGTGTGCATAAGCTCCACATTTCCACATTTGCAAGAGATGCATTCAAAAAGGGGAGGGTGGGGGGGGGGGTATTATACTGAGCAGTTTCATGTTTGGGAGAGCCCCTGTTGACAGAATTAACTTCAAAGCACACGTGTATCATTTCAAATGACTGCTGAGCTTAGGCAAACAGCAAACATGAAATATCAGTTTCACTGCTGAGGCGGATTTTGCAGTTAATCCTATAACAACACAGAGGAGTGTTATCGGCTGAGACTTATGATTACAGGCTGTTTTGCAGCTGCGGTAAAGATTCGTGGTGCATTCATGACTTCCACGTCTACTGATTAAATTAATGTGACTGAAAAGAAAGGATGTTTTTAATGCTAGAGGTCATAAGTTTATTCCAACTCCAGCCCCCTGTCGCGGGGGCTCCAGCTGCTTTAGGGCGCGAGGCAGGAATACACCCTGGACAGGTCGCCAGTCCGTGGCAGGACAGACTGCCTAATGGAGTCAACCATTCGCACCCCAGTCAATTCTCAAACCCAATAAGTGCATGTCGCAAACACGGGGAGAACATGCAAATTCCACACAGCAGAATCTGATGGCGGAATTGAACTCAGGACCTTCTTGGTGGGAGGCAACAGTGCTAACCACCATGCCACTGTGCTGCCCATCTTATTCACGTATACAACAGGGACGACCAATATTAACATGAATGCTGCACCGGAAGCTAATTTGAAGACCTTGTTGCTTTTTAGGACTCCACAACAACAACAACAACAACAACAACAACAACAACAATTCAAAAAGCTAACAGGCGAGGAAGCATGAAGCACTTCGGGTAAGTATCCTGAGCAGTCTAAGTGTTTGAAACCAGTGAGCCCCACCCGACCAGCTGGTTTAAAAATAAAAATTGACGTGTAAAGTGTAAAGTGACGTGTAATAATGGCTATTGTGGTCAACAAGAAGCTGTCAGATTATCATCCACTGAAAGGACTTTTCTATTTGATTTATTTACATAATGGAGATGATGCATCTTAGTATCATAGCTGTCTTCTGCTTGTTCCTGCTGACTTTATGATAGACACTGCTGTACTGAATCACTCAGTGGTTGAATAACAACAACTGCATTTACAAGGATAAAAGTCGAGGAAGCATTTAACACTCAGTTTGAATAGACCACGCTAGATGTCAGGAAACTTGTGAGCCAGCATTTCATTTCACTGTTTTGCTGATGACTTGCAGATTTATCTACCTTTAAAAGCAGGGTCAGACCATCCCCAGCTCTTATTACGCTGCCTTGACGATGTCAAACAGTGGTTGTCATTAAATTTTTTAAAGTTAAATGAAAATAAAACTGAGGTTGTCATTTTTGGCAACTTTAATCATATCGACAGCACTCTGGGCGCCCTTTCCTCGTATTGTAAAACACATGTAAAAAACCTCGGTGTCTACATTGATGGTTCTTTTAAGTTGAATAAGCAGGTGAGTGCAGTAGTTCAGTCCTGCTTTTTTCAGCTAAAACAGCTAGCCAAGGTAAAGCCATACCTCCCGGCTAACGTCTTTGAGCGTGTTATTCACCTTTTCCTTACTTGCAGATTGGACTACTGCAATTCATTGTATTATGGTCTAGATCAGGCCACCATCCATCGTCTTCAGATGGTTCAAAATGCAGCTGCTCGCCTGCTAACTGGTACCAAACGGAGAGAGCATATAACCCCAGTTTTAGCTTCTTTACACTGGCTTCCTGTCTCCTACAGGATCCAATTTAAAGTTTTACTTTTTGTTTTTAAGTCACTTAATGCCCGAGCCCCTCCTTACCTGTCTGAGCTCCTCTCTGCCTATGCTCCAGGAAAAACCATGAGGTCTAGCTCAAAATTAATGCTGTCCATCCCACGGACTTATCTCAAATCCCGTGGTGATAGATCCTTCTCTGTGGCAGGTCCCAGACTCTGGAATAGTCTCCCCTTAAATATTAGATCTGCACAAACACTTGAGCAATTTAAATCTTTACTAAAGACACATTTTGATGCCCTGGCTTTTAACACACTATGATCCAAGCATTTTGGTCTTATCTGAATTAGTTTTAGTTATTGTTTTAATTCTTTTATTGTCCTATTATTGTTTTTTATTGTTATTATTGTATTACATTGTTGTTTTTTAATGCTATTTTTATATTGTTAAGCACTTTGTGCAGCATCGGCTGTTTGAAATGTGCTATATAAATAAATTTGACCTTGACCTTGACCTTGACCTCTGCTGATTGGCTAAACTCCTAAGCACATCATTTTTAACTAAAACACACACAAATACAGCATTTTTTCATTTCTGACAGAGGAAATTTGTTTGGATTTTCAGGAAAAACAAGGCTCAAGCCTGTCATGAACTGGAAACTGCTGGAACACCAACGTCACCATCCACAGTGAGTTTTACATCAAGATTCATGAACCTAAGTGTTGTACTTTTATTGAAGATATTTTATTTTACAAGATGCTTCTTGAAGTTTTTATAAAGAACAAACTAAACAGAGTAAAGACAAAAAAAGAGCTGTAAATCTCTGCAAACAAACAGTCAGGACAAGTGCTCGCTGTAAATGAATATATTTATTGATCAAAATCTACAAACATGCAGAAAATATCACGTGGGAAATAAACAAATTATTGGCAGGGTAAAGAACACAAATCAAAGACATCTCATAAATGTTTAAGGACACTAACGGTTCACTCTGGACTCTAAGAATCGGTTTCAAAGCAGTTGCTCGGCTCCAGCTTCACCAGAAACTCTGCTGGCTTATCGTGTGAGTTGCAGACTCCTCTGAGTCAGTATTTCTAAAGAAGCTGAGTTAGCCACACATCAAAATCACACAGATTTAGTGCGGTGTAGAATGATTAAAAGTGAACTTGATGCAAAAGAGTGTATGTGTAGCTTCATGTTGTGGAAAAAGTAAAAGTCACAGTTATTAAATAAAAAACAGAATCGCTAAAAATTTTAGACACAGAAAGAAGTCCAGCTTGGACCTTTGAGGGTGTTTGAAGGTGAACTGTAGTGTTTTCATTGTGCGGGCACATTCACCACATTTTATCACTGTAGCCTGTAAACAACCATAAAGCAAACAAATGAAGGAACATAAAACTGTAAACCTTTATTTGGCCAAAAACTGAAACCATGGCTGGTGGTTTATGGTTTCAGCAACAGCCTCTCATGTTTACTAGCAGCCCTTCATAGACTGCAACCAACTGACCCACAAACCACAGCAGTGCACCGGGTGTCCTCATCAACTAAACTAAGGAACTAAGCTAAACTTGTTAGCATTAAATCATAATAGAAACCTTACCCTACAGCCAGTAATCTAAAATGAAAATTTATATTTACATTCAGTCTCCTGCTCAGTCACACTTGGTGGCACCTGGAACCTTTAAAAGGTCTTTTGGAGGCCTGAAGACTCTTTTGTCCTCAACACAATGATAATAATGATAAAATGATAAAATTCAACTTCTCGACCCAGACTGTTGCATTCATTAACCATAAGCTGCAGCCTCTTACAGATCAATGAAGAAATCATAAAAAATTATTATTTGCTGTTACTATAACCAAGCTATACCTTCTTAGGACAGATCTTCAACTGTACCAAGTGAAGAGCTGACAGGAAGAAGACACAAATAAATCAGTAAGTCAAAAGTCAGAAAGAAATCTGTATGTGTGTGTGTGTGTGTGTGTGTGTGTGTGTGTGTGTGTGTGTGTGTGTGTGTGTGTGTGTGTGTGTGTGTGCGTGCGTGTGTGTGTGTGTGTGTATTCTTTTATCTTTATACTGTAAGTTAGCAGTGTGCAGATATCTGCTGTTTATTTTGCCATGAAGACTTTCATTACACAGTGAAATAAAGGTTCGGGTTTTGACTTTGGTACTAAACGTAATGCACTACAAAAACCTATTTCTCTTTATTTTTATAGGCAGTATAACATCAGAAGGCTTGGCAGGGAATTTTTTAGAGATGTGCTTTTCTCCTGATTATAAATGATTGGTCATTTAGTGGACTGTTTCAGACACTGTCTCCTCTGCTCTCTTCATGCATGTACACCCTTGGTCTTCTCTCTCCAGCCCCAAAAGAACTTGAGAGTAAAAACAATCACAGATGTCACAGCTGCTGTTATGATGATTGTGATCCATATCCAGTGGGAGGACTCCTGGAGACGGCAAGAAAACATGAAAATCAGACGTGTTAGTCAGTGCAGTTTGTTTAAACTTTAAATGCCTTTCAGTTTACAGGAAATCAAAGATCACACAGTTTACAGCAAAACATCAAGACAAAATGTTCATGTGCAATCTGTAATCTGACTAGGGGAGGGGAAAGGGTTAATCCCAGTTTAAGCCACAAAATCACCTGTAGGTTCCTGTTATCTTGTTAAATTCCTGAATGACATAGTTAAAACCTGAACTGTGTGTCTTTGCTGCCAGGATAGAGATCAGTGTTGTTGTAATCACTGTTGTTACAGCAGAGTCACCCTGGCACAATAGCATTAGTGGTAAAGTTATTCACACGCAGAAAGTCACTGACTGGCAAGGCATCAAATGCAGGTGTTTAAAGCCTTTATGCTGTAAATCAATCACTTTGCCAGATAAAGCAGGGTGTGGTGCACTTACCGGTGGTTTGCGCACTCGCAGGCGGACAGCAGAGCGGTGTTTCTCGGCCTTCTCTATATCACAGTAATAAACTCCTCCGTCTTGTTGCTGAGCTCTCTTTATGGTGAGGGACAGGTCTGCCCGTCGGTCCCAGTCAAATGGTATCGATACCCGGCTTCTGTTAAAGTCATTCCCGTATGTGATTTCCCCTGTCCGACCATTCAGCTCGAGCAGTACTTCCCCGTTTCTCCTCCAGCGCGCAGACTTCACCGACTGGCCCGCTGTGACGGAGCGACACGGGAGGATGGCATCCCCACCCTCGGATACAGCAACTTCAGAGGGCACAAATACCTCCAGCTTGTAAGCTTCCAAGTGTTTCCTGTTGCAGGTAAACTCATAATGTCCGTTGTCATTGAAGTTAGCATTTGTTAAGATTAACGAATCGCGTCCTACGACCACACGGTCAGTGTAATCTCGCTCTGGCTTCCAGGAACCGTTTAGAGATGCGATGAGCTGAGTGCTGGCATCATCCAGCCGCTGATACAGTGTGCCTTCTCCCTTCCTGCACTCCTCTGAGAGCGGAAACTCGACATCTGCCCCCACAGTGGTTTGGATCAGCGCTCCCAACCCCTCACAGATAAAAGGAAGAATGAACACGAACACTGATGAAAGGCTCATCCTGACGATCTGACAGTGAAGTGTTTCCGTTATCAACCTTCTTCTGCGTTATCGCGAAGCTCCGTTAGGTTTAGAAACTGAGAGAAGTGAACGGTGCGCATGAACTGATGTGATGTCAGGGTCCGCCCAACCGGCATACACCGGCATTGTAAATGGTGCTAGCCTAAATACATTTCTGCCTCCTGTAACTGAAGCTGGCAATAAGACGTAACACAAGGTGCTAATATTAACAAACATATTTTGATCATCACTTTCTGTTCAGTGATGCTTTAAACACTGTAGACAATAATAATAATAATAATAATAATAATAATAATAATAATAATAATAATAATAATAATTTGTTATCATTGATTTACGTGGGAAAAATCACGGTGAGCCAAGTTTTAAAATGTGTTGGCCAGACATGACAGGAGGAGCCTGCAGTGCGAGATTTACGATGCTCTAATGGGGTGATACAGTACTATGAGGTCATTGATACGACTGGGTCTGATTAATCAGGAACGTATACGTTTCACGCCCCATTAGAGCAAAAATGGGTCATGTGACTTCTGCTAATGTGTTGGTGACTGAGGCTCAGGAGGTCAGCAGATTGTCTACTAATCGGAAAGCAGTAGCGGTTTTTGATATGGGCGACGTGGGCGGTGGCCAAGGGTGGCATCCAGGTGGGGGCGGCATTGCGAGCAAAAAAAAAAGTTGGTCGCACACATGCTGCCCCGACATCATGCCAGCGACTTGTGGGGATGGAATAGGCACCAGTCGGTTTTGCGAGGAGTAACGGCACCTCCGTGTGCGAGGTGCGCCTGCCGCTTGCGGCACAGGGAGGAGAGGGCGGGCACCAGGGGATTCTCTGGGTGGCTGAAGCAGCATCTTATAACTAGCTCGCAAAATAAATAAAAAAGTAAAAACAAACCAAAAAACACAAAAACACCAGAAATTATGATAAAGACTTATAATTTGCACTTAATGTACCTTTGCATTGTATGTTTTTCTAAATTCTTTATGCGTGAGCGGCGCGAGAGCCCTCGGTGCGCCTGCTCGCTGCTGAAGTCAAAGTAAACGTTATTGTCTTCTCCGCTTCATACAGTCCAGTATGCAGAGAGATGAGACGACGAGGCTCCAGTTACAGCAGTGCAAGTAAACATTAAATATAAGAAGAGTAAGAAAATAAATATACACTTTGTGACTAGGGGTAAAGGGATTAATAACAATTAATAATTTACAGTTTAAAGATTTAAATTCTCACACACAACCTGTTGAAAGGGGAGGGAGACCTGCTGCTTCCAAATAGAGCACATTTCATTCATCATGTTGTAAATCCAAGCCCATTATGTATTCATGGTTTGAATCCAGGGTTGTGTGAAATCCCAGAAATACACCTTAGACAAAGTGAATCTGTGAACTAAGGTGTAGGTCTATTAGGTTATGTTGTGGTGATCCTCAGGTTGGAGGATGGGTGTTCATACTGGAGTACAAAATTAAAACCAATGGAAGATGGACAAGAAAAGTTCAAAGCCATCAGGTCCTCAGAAAAAAGAGAAAAGAAGAGGAGGAGAAACGAGCAAAAGATGCAGGTAAGCAGATGTGTCACTGGATAATGGCAGGTCATCCTGAAACAATCAGAATACTTTATTATTCCCTAAGGAAATAATGTGGGTTACAGTTGCTCCAAGAAGAAATGGTAAAAATAGTAACAGTAACAGACTAAACTCCCAACAATACATTATTATGGCCACAGGCAGGAGTGTTGAGATGTAATTCTTTAAGGCTTTAGGCTACGTGTCCTTGGGGGGTAGAATGCTGTAGACTCTCACTCACGCTTGTCTGGGGAAAAATACATAACAGGGGACCATCTTCTAGTGGAAAGTTACTGAAACACTGTTGTTTAGACTAGAATAAGAGAGCTGGTAATAAAACTGTTAAGCGCCCGTCACCATTTTGAGATCCGCGGCACTGTGTCATGCAGGACGCATCTCCCTTGGTCTACTGAGCAGTGTTTTGTCTTCCATCGGATGCCTATGAGGAATCAAAAGAACTCAGTGAAGTGTTGATATTTAACAAATGATTTCCTGTGTCATTCTGTGGTGCTTCTTGGTAATCTCAGTCTCACTGAACGTGCTCCTGTGACTAGCCAGTATGTCATGGAGTAGGTGATGAGGTATTATCCATGATTGTCCTTATTTTGGACAACACCTGCCTCTCAGACACCACCCTAATGGAGTCCAGCTCCATCCCCAACACATTACTGGCCTTGTGGATCAGTTTATTGAGTCTGTTGGCACCTGTGACCCTCAAACTGCTGCCCCAGCATGCAACAGCATAGAGGATAGCACTGACCACAACACAGATACAACAAAATAACATTAGTGAAAACGTCTGTTTACGTTTGTTAGCCACTTGGCAATGATAACAGTAGAAAGTGATGCAGCTTAATGAATCTTTTGGACTGTGTTCAGCACAATATTAATTAGTCATTGTCAGTTGTTGATTTGTCCTTTTCTCATTGTATGACGAATTATAATGGCTGTTTGTTAGCCGTACCACTATGCATACTGTGTGTGTGTGTGTGTGTGTGTGTGTGTGTGTGTGTGTGTGTGTGTGTGTGTGTGTGTGTGTGTGTGTGTGTGTATGTTTACCTGGTTAAATTCAGTATGTTTCCGACAACAGTTTTTACAATAAAAGATGTTAATGTACAATCCTTAATGTGTTTTATGTGTGGGTGTGGATGTGTGTTCGCCCTGGCTCCAAACAGGCCAGGAACGCCCCTGACAGAAAGTTGGTGTCTCATGTCCTTCAGTCCACATGACAGTGAGCCTTGAGCGAACAAACAACCTTTATTTGTCACATACACAATCATACAGAGTACAACATGTAGTGAAATAAAATGAATAGGAGAAAAAAGGAGAAAATAAGAACTCCCCCCAGACTGAGCTCCAACAGTGAGATCAGAAAAAAAAAACAACACCTCAGCACATAGCACATGAATCGTCACATCTCACAACATAGAAGCTTCGAAGGCCTTTGGAGGGGGGAGTGAAGGTCTGTGTCAGTGTACACGCTTGTGTGTGTTCCATGTTTAGCTGAGAGAAAGTGTCCCTTCACCCAGTTAGGCAAAAGTCAATCTTCGGGGATTGTAGGTGGCCTGGAAGGAAGATCGTCACAACAACAGTCTTGTTATCTAAGCAAGAATTGTTATTCCTGTCAGCTTTGGCCTTGAGCATCCAGCTGGCGCCAGGGCAGCTGCATGAGATGAAGATGGTAGTTGTTTTGGTAAGTGCAAACAAACTGCATCCAATTTTAACATTGATCTAATGTCCATCACTGGTCATCAGGTCTCTCAATTCCCAATTGCTGTGACCTGCTGGGTTGAGAGAAGAAAGACAGAATAAAAGACATGCTGTGGAAGAGAGCCAGAGATTAATAGCAAGTATGATTCAACACATCTATGTGTTAATGTCTGTTAACACATAGTGAGTGAGAAAGGAGAAATACTCAGTGCATCATGGGAATCCCTCAGCAACGATCTTAGCAATCTCAGGCCTCACATCAGGTCAAAGCTGTGCTGATCTGTTGTTCTCACTGCTTGTTTTCTCTGTTTTGGTCCAAAGCTGAGCTCGGCTATAAGCTGGTTCACATGTCTGTGCTCCCTCTCTGCAGGTGCTGTATTCAGCTGACACGATGATGCTGCTCATCTTCATCTTCAGCTATGTAGGTGGAGAGGCAGCAGAGGTGAAGGCTGAGGATGGTGTGGCTCATCAGGTGTGTTTGGCTGCTAAGAAACATACATGTGTCTCATTGGTGTAGTCTTCACAGCACCAGTATGAACATTTTCTGTCCAGTTTAAACATGAAAGCAGTTTGTGTTTTATACAGCAGGACAAACAGAGGAAATACACAATAGCAACTCTGCTCAAGCTCTGTCTTGTGGTCACATTGCCACACTGTGTTGACTCAAATACTTAAAAAGGAAACAAGGACTCATGCTTTCTCATTTTTGAAGGTCTGCATGTTTAAGTCAGCAACGAGTTTTATGCTCCATGCCCAAAATTCAAAAGGAAGGTTTACAAGATGGTGAGAGCTGCTGCGATGTTTGGTTTGGAGACTGTGACATATAGAAAAAAACAGAAGGAATAGCTAAAGGTGCAGAGTTTAAAATGTTGTCATTTGTCATTTCTTGTGGAAGGCCACAGTGGAGATTCACAGATGGAGTGAAGGAGGACATGCAGAGGGTTGGTGTGGCAGCATGCTGGGATAGAGCGAGATGGAGATTATCCGCAGTGGTGACCTTATGAAGAAGAAGAAGGTTGGGGATATTTCTAACACATTTTATTATAAGGGGGTCAGATATTTTCAGAAACTGATCAAAGGAATCCTGACTAGGAAGACACGAGTAGATTATTGTATTAACATTGATATCAGCAATAAAGAAACCTGATACTTAAACAATGCACTTGTCTGAGCTTTTCTTTTTTGTTTTTAATTAAAAGGAACATGGCATCTCTACATTATAAGATTTCCCTGCATGGTTGAGCTAGTTCGTTAAGGAGCGCTCGTGTCCATGCGGTGCCCACATGTGACTGCCTTTTTAAGATGTATTTATTTTTATCTCAGCTTTGATTTAGTGTTTACACTCTGGAGTTACTCAAGGCTGTATCAGTGACCTGAACAATTAACAGTAACATCTGTCCAACGTGTAGCTCAGCGACAGTTGATCTTTTTATCTTTGTCTTCTGTCTCTTCAGTCTCACACTGATGTAGGTGATGTAAACATCAGGACTCTGCTGCTGGTGCTGAGACATTTTACATGAAGGAACGTTGCAGTAAAGACAAACAGAACAAAGGAAATTGTGGGTGATTTCATTTTTAAATAATAGAAAATAAGTAAATTCAAATATGAAATATTTGTTCTGTGGTTGGCTCTTTTTTGCAAACTTGTTTTAACAGGGGGAGAAAATTCTGGGCAGCAGAAATTAGTAAATGTTAAAATAAGGAAATGAACTGTTGAGAGTATTTTATTAAATTGTTTATTAGGTTTGTTCACTGAAGGCTGTTCTGGGCCATTTTCCCTTGTGATGTTTAGTTCATGCTTCCAGTTTACATCTGAAATTCATTTTTAAACTCCTCTTCAAAAATGTGACACAAAATACTAATTCTGTGAAATCCTAAAACACTGAAAGTCACTTTACATTATTAATTTAATTAATTTATTAGTATTATTAATTTTATTATTATTATTATTATTATTATTATTATTATTATTATTATTATTATTATTATTATTATTGAATGTTGGTGTGATTTTATTTTTCATGTGTAACCTTCATGTGGACAGAGGCTCTGTGATAGAGCAGCTAAACACTCCATGGCTAAATAATAATGTAAAGAGAAGGACTGCATTTAGACTGAAGGGAGCAAAGAAGACACTGGAGCAGCCAAAGAGTTTATTTAGAGACAGAATAAGTAGAAATACAAAGGCAGATGGATAAAATGTAAAATTCATGCAAACATGCATAAACTGAATATCTGAGAAAGGAAAACCTAAAGATTAAATGAACAGAATAACACCTGGATGTCATTAGATGCTGAACATGAGAAAGAACGACTCTGACCTTGGGGCTCAGAGTTTCTCTGTCTGTATCGATGCTGGAATGTTACCTTGTTTGAACACTTGACTGCTTTCCTGTTGGACTGTATCACACAGAACAGAGATAAATGCACCAGTGGCCAGAGTGTGTCCACCCTCCTCTCTCTCCTTCACCCCAACATTAGTATTGGAAACCAGCATTAGCTCAGAGTGGATTAGATTTTAGTATAGTGCAATTAATTTGGCTATATGATTATTTGATTCAGCTTTTGCTTTGCTCCTGCTAAATTACTTAAATAAAATAACTTGCATTCAAAACTTATAAACTGTGGACATTATTTTTAACCCTTTCTGAAACACTGCAGGTGTATAAAGGTTTACATAGATATAAATAGCTCTTACACTTTTCTCCACCCTTTTAAATGACCAGATCCCTGGGACCTGTTTTCCAGGCCACTAAATTAAACTCCGCCAAACCAAGTGCACAGATCACAAACTTAGGAGGCACACTGAAAGTCCGAAAGTAGACTAGACAGGCAGGTAATTATGTTGGCCACAGAAAATAAGTTATAAGTTATAGACTGTATTTATATGAAATCTGTTTACATATTGCATTTGAATCATTTTAACCACATGTAACACCTGCATGTTTTTGTTGTTGTTGTTGTTGTTGTTTTGAAAAAAAGGCTTTGATTTTGCCACCCCATTTGATTTCCATGCAACCCTGAGAAAATGTCTGAAAGACCCACCCCTGCACATGCTACTGTGGACAGACCCCCATGGCCAGCAGTGGGTGGGTTATACCCTTGTGAAACACTGTTAAATGTTGTGAAAGTCTGTTGTGTGGGCTCACTCTGGGCTTCAGTTATTCATATCATAGCTTAATGTGCTCCCTTATGGGGGGTTTTCTTATTATTTATTATTTCACAGAAAAAGTGCCAGTGTGTGAAGGGTTGATGATTAAAGGATACACCAGTGGTGCCTGTGGTGACAGGTTCAGGCTGTTGTGTTTGTGCAGCAGTAGAAGCACCTTGGCATTCTAAGTGATTCCAGCTATCTCTTATCGAAGGAGTTGAAGCTCTTCTGCCTGACTGTAGATACAACATGCCAACACACTGGACAAACAGACTCGAAAACTCTCTTGGAGCTGCAATTGATTTTTTATTAACTGGTATGTAACTGCTATACAATGTTTCATTCTGGCTTATAAAGTCCTAGTCTGTTTTTATCATATATGTGTTGTTTATTTATGACACATCTTAGTTATGATCAAATGTCAGTGTGGATGTGCATTTGTTGTCTTTACTGCAGTAAACTGGGTTATTATCATGCATGAAACCACCTCATCCTTTATGCAGATAGATAAAGTTTATATTTAAGTATTGAGTATCTTGCACTAGGATATTTGGCATACAGACCAAATATGAGAAGAAAAAAAAAACAGAGTAAAACCTCTGACCCCTCTCACAGTGGGAATTTAGGGACTGCTGCATCTTTGATTTCACAGAAACATGACTCAGTGACAGAGTTCTGGACACCACCATTCAGCTACATGGGCTCACTGCATGTCTTGGTGGTAGAAATGCAGCTCTGAGTGGTAAGACTCGTGATCGTGGCTGGTGTGTTTACATCAGCTTGGAAAGGTGCAAGAACTCTAGTTTTTAATTACTCTTCATAGCTGGTAGAGTTTACGATTGTTCAATGTAGACCCTTCTATCTACCTTGGGAATTCACTGCTCTGCTCATTACAGCAGCGTACATCCCACCCAGCGCTAACGCAAAAATATAGTGACAGTTAACCCTTGGTCACTCTTTAGCAAAGGTTTTATGACAGGAAACAGAAAAAAGGGGGTTATACAGAATATTCACTTCAGCAATGGTTTGCAGTGTTGGTGTGGTTTTCGGTCTCCGATGTGACTCATCACTGTGTGGGATTTTTGGTTGCCAAGCTGTGTGTGCCAGTGATTTTGTGGCTTTGAAATTAGTTGTGAATGTACTTGTGTTTGCTTAAGAACACACTCAGATAGCAAGAAGACATTAAAATTATGTTAAATCAATATGAGGTAATTCTGTTAAATCAGCATTGAAATCTGACATTGATTTTACATCACTTTTGCACCCTCAGCTAATAATGAAACAATGTTGAATTCTGGTGTTTATTTTCTACAACATTTGCACCCATGGTTAATATTGAAATAACATTTACATCATGATTAAAAATAAACAGGACTTAATAGGCATTTCAATCAATACTAAACCAGTGCAAATTAATCAATCAATACTTCAACCTGCAAAAAAGACAATTGTGCTTAAAACAGGAATATGATTATATGTTAGACATTATCTTTCAATTTACAATGTCCATTATAATATCCATATAACATTAAGCATCAGGCATTATGTAATTCATAAAATGACAATAGACATCTTTGCATCAAGAAAAAAATTATCCTATTAAGACATTTTTTGTGAAATTTCTTATTTACAACTCCAGGATCGGGCTGGATATCGAGCATCCTGCACACCCGGTCCAATCGGGAGCATAGCAGAGCCATTTCTGCAGAAACTGCGTTTACCCCCCACCTGTTGAGTCAGGCCATCTAGGACAAAAACAAACAGAAAAAAAGTTTAACAGAAAAAAAGAGGCTCAATTAGAGCTTATATATAAATAACCTCAAAAATCTTTAGCATGGAGAAAGCCTATAAACTACTAGGCTGATTAACATGTAAGTCACAGGGCAGAAATCAGCAAACTGCTGCTTCACTTTGTTCAGCTGTGTGCTATATTCCACAGTCTGGTTGGCTAGCAAAGACCTGACACAGGAAATGACAAACTCATCTAGCACTTTAATTGATCCCTCTATTGCTCAATGAAAGCTCATAAACCACAATAAACAATAATACTTACCAAAAATCCATCTGCAGAGCACTGTCTTTTTAAATGCCCTCTTTTGCTTGGTATGGTCCTTATTTTTCCTCCCAAGTCCAGCTCATTTGTAATGCCATAGACGGCCTCGCACCTCCAGTGTGGTCCCTCCAATCAAAGAAAAGTGTCACACCTATAAAGATATTTTTTTATTTTAAAAAATTACATTATTGTGAGTTGTGTTTTAAACGTGTATGAATATGCTTGTGCGTTGTACGTTTTTTTTTTTTTCCAAAGCCTAATTTTCCAGAGATAAAAGGAATTACCTGAAATATTTGCAGTGACATGTATTTCAATTCCTATTTGTTGGATCTTCCCATGATAGCCTGCTGATGTATATTCCAGTAGAACATACAGCAGCAGGCAATTTTTAAGCAGTTTAACCAAACTATTAAGTTCTGAGTTATCATGATGGTTGCTAGTAGTGGGTTAGAGGGCAGATTGAAGAGTGATGGAAGCTGTTTAGAAAAATGATTAAAACATAAAAAGGTTACATAAAACTTATCTAAAAAGGTTCCTTTTCTCACACACAGATATATATATACACACACACTAGCCATGGCATGACCATAAACACGACCTGGAACTTTCACACAAGGGGCCTGGAGGTTGTTCATCATCAGTGTCTGTGTAATAGTAAAGGGGATTTGATCTACAAGTAAAAAATAAAAACAAACAAAAAAACAGTAAAATTGAAATGCATTGTGTTTTTTCTTATTTTGCCTTAAGTTACAGTAACATTTAAAAGATCGCACACAAAAAATAAATATCACAAAAAATGTACAATATTTCAGGAACTTATGAAGTGCAATAATGTGCTAAGACCTAACCTGTGGTTTAGGAGAATACCGCAGTGGCTTCCTGGCTGCATGACGTTGCAGCGATGAGCAAAGTAATGTCTGAGGCACCTTAAAGAGGATCCAAAAGTCCTACATTAAGATGGGAGTTTAGCAATTATATAATCTAGAGACGTTTGACAGTGTGTGCTGCTCTATATATATAAATAAATTGCAGCTTAGATGTGGGTTTTAAAGGTGATCTAAGGCAGAAGCCTGAGAGCTGTTTCCACGTCATGTGCCCAGAGGGGGAAGAAAGCGTGAAGTTTAGGAGCCATATGGGGATTGAGGTTTTTCTCTGTCTGACTCACTCAAGGACGTAGATTTGGCATGGACGGAAGGGACATGTCCCCACCAATATCCAGCGATTATTGAATTGTCCCCACCAATAATTTGATCTCTTTGAGTAAAGACAAACAAACCCGATAGAAAGAAAAAAACGATCTGTCAACGTCTCATTCACCCAGCGGTGCAGAAAGAGTTAAATTGCGTTCTCTACTGGAGTCCTACGTCATGTGACAAATATGGCCAATGTGATTGGCTGTGCTCTGCACAAATTGACAGAAACACTGAAGCAGCTACACATTTTATTCTTATTGTCATGTATGTCGTATTTGTCAGGTGACAGAAGATCCAACACAAAGCTCAGAGAGTAACGGTGATACAAGATAACAGGTGAAATTGGATGATGACTTGGTGGTTCATTACTGTATTTGAAGCACATGTGTGACTGCATGTATTTGGAATGTCTCACTGTTATTTATCAGGTGACAGAGGCAGCTCTGCCATGTTGTAGCTCGGATAGAGGTGAAGAGGCGAGGTCACAGGTGACTGACTGATGATTTGGTGCTATAGATTAACGAGAGGAGAAGGCATGTGTTTGGCTCCTTCACATAGTGGACATTGAGTTGTTGTGTGGGGCACCAGTAGTCCATGTCTGTTGCTGTAACAGTAGTTCACGTTTAGAATAAAAAATCCCAGCTCACTGATTTGATCGGGGCAACAGTGTGCATAAAATGTTGCATAATTTTGCTGAGAGATCTTTTACTTTGTGGTAATCTTAGATGAGTAGTTTTATGGACAAAAACCACCAGGTCATTCAGTGTTCCCTTAGTGCTAATGTGTAAGAGATGTTGGTGTAGTATAACTGAAGTAATGTTGTTAAGTCCTTAAAGTCATATTCTTTTATTGTCATGAATGTATTTGAAGCTATTTTTATTTTTGTATGATACCTGATTTATATGGAATATGGCTGAAGTAAACTAAAGCGTAAAATACTTAGTCATTTGTTTAATAGTAATTTAACATTATATAATTCACATATAAAACTATGAATTGTAATTTTAAATTGTTTAAAAGCATGTAGAATAGCATATGTAGGCAAGTATATTTCTCCTTTTTTATCAAGAAGCAAAGACAAAAAGAAAAAAAAAGAAACAGGGCAGGGTTCGGTGGTTGAATCATCCGTCCCCACCAATGCCAAAACCAAATCTACACCCTTGGACTCACTCCTGTTTGTTTCCACATGTGTGCTGACCTGAGCCAGTGGCTGATCTTACTCTTGGTCAGTCTGAGGTTTTTCTTTCTTCTTAGAGTAAAAAGGCTGTGAAGGTTAACTGTTTCAGGACAAAGCGTTAGTGAGGAAATGGGTCATTCAGCGGGAGCATGCTGAAATATCGATTCCTCCGATACCAATCATTTATGTTCTAGAATCGATTCTCACATTAAAATATCGATATTTTAGTAATTTAGGGTAAATTTGTAGTTTATCATTAACAGGAACACAGTGGAAAGAAATTATAACATTCGGATTGTCTACATTCAAAGGAACTACTTCCTCTTCCACCTTTCATAGTCATGTGCAAAATACGGCTTGCTAGCGCTGTCCTTAGATAGTAAACGTGACGAAACTATTGAGGAAAAACCACTGCGTATGTACAGTGGGATGCAAAAGTTTGGGCAACCTTGTTAATAGTCATTATTTTCCTGTATAAATCGTTGGTTGTTACAATAAAAAATGTCAGTTAAATATATCACATAGGAGACACACACAGTGATATTTGAGAAGTGAAATGAAGTTTATTGAATTTACAGAAAGTGTGCAATAATTGTCTAAACAAAATCAGGCAGGTGCATAAATTTGGGCACCACAAAAAAAAGAAATGAAATCAATATTTAGTAGATCGGCCTTTTACAGAAATTACAGCCTCTAAACGCTTCCTGTAGGTTCCAGTGAGAGTCTGGATTGTGGTTGAAGGTATTTTGGACCATTCCTCTTTACAAAACATCTCTAGTTCATTCAGGTTTGATGGCTTCCGAGCATGGACAGCTCTCTTTGACTCACACCACAGATTTTCAATAATATTCAGGTCTGGGGACTGAGATGGCCGTTCCAGAACGTTGTACTTGTTCCTCTGCATGAATGCCTTAGTGGACTTTGAGCAGTGTTTCGGGTCGTTGTCTTGTCCCGGCGCAGCTTCAGCTTTGTCACTGATTCCTGGACATTGGTCTCCAGAATCTGCTGATACTGAGTGGAATCCATGTGTCCCTCAACTTTGACAAGATTCCCAGTCCCTGCACTGGCCACATAGCCCCACAGCATGATGGAACCACCACCATACTTTACTGTAGGTAGCAGGTGTTTTTCTTGGAATGCTGTGTTCTTTTCCCTCCATGCATAACCCCCCTTGTTATGCCCAAATAACTCAATTTTAGTTTCATCAGTCCACAGCACCTTATTCCAGCATGAAGCTGGCTTGTCCAAATGTGCTTTAGCAAACCTCAAGCGGCTCTGTTTGTGCTGTGGGCGGAGCAAAGGCTTCCTCTGCATCACTCTCGCATACATCATCTCCTTGTGTAAATTGTGCCGAATGATTGAACGATGCACAGTGACTCCATCTGCTGCAAGATGATGTTGTAGGTCTTTGGTGCTGGTCTGTGGGTTGACTCTGACTGTTCTCACCATTCGTCGCTTCTGCCTGTCCGAGATTTTTCTTGGTCTGCCACTTCGAGCCTTAACTTGAACTGAGCCTGTGGTCTTCCATTTTCTTAATGTTCCTAACTGTGGAAACAGACAGCTTAAATCTCTGAGACAGTTTCCTGTATCCTTCCCCTAAACCATGATGGTGAACAATCTTTGTCTACACGTCATTTGAGAGTTGTTTTGAGACCCCAATGTCGCTACTCTTCAGAGAAAATTAAAAGAGGAGGGAAACTTACAATTGACCCCCTTAAATACTCTTTCTCATTATTGGATTGTGTATGTAGGTCAGGGGTCACTGAGCTTACCAAGCCAATTTGAGTTCCAATAATTAGTTCTAAAGGTTTTGGAATCAATAAAATGACAACAGTGCCCAAATGTATGCACCTGCCTGATTTTGTTCAAACAATTATTGCACACTTTCTGTAAATCCAATAAACTTAATTTCACTTCTCAAATATCACTGTGTGTGTCTCCTATATGATATATTTAACTGACATTTTATATTGTAACAACCAACGATTTATACAGGAAAATAATGACTATTAACAAGGTTGCCCAAACTTTTGCATCCCACTGTATTGTTTTATTATGACTCTGGTTTTACGTGGCCTATCAACCCAATTTTAAAACTGGTATATATCACCTTGTTGCTTTGGCATCTTGAAGTGGTCATGTGATTGGCTTACCACAACTACTTTATTCTTCCTCAGCCAAACAGCAGCACTCATGCGATTATTTTGCCCCCTGGGCTCCAGGTGTTGTGCCAAAAAGTGATCATTTGCCAGAAAGTTATTGCCGTCCTTGGGAGCGCGCGCAGCTTTTTAAAGCTGTAGCGCCCAGATTACTTATGTAGACAGCTACTTCCGTGCAACTGATATATGACGCGGTAAGCTGAACACAGCTTCAACCATGTTTGTTGAAAAATAGTAACACAAAGTACGGAGGCCTATCTCCCCTCACCACACTCCCTGCCGGTGGCTGATGCCCTCAGACGTTGGTGTGCTAGTGGTTCTTGTCGACTGGAGCTGGGCACTCATGTATGTACCGGCTCACTCCTGGTGGCCGATTGGCGGGGCCTGGCGCCTGTGGCCCGGCTGGGCCCCTTCCGGGGGGTGGGGTGTCCTCAGGCCTCTGGCCTCTGGGCCTGAAGTTCGGTCCTCTCTGGCGCAGCTGGCTGCCAGCAGAGCCCGCGGGCACGCCACTGCAACCCCCTCTGGCCTCTGCTCTGTGGCTGCTGGGTGACCTCTCGTTTGGGGCTCTACTCAGCTCTTCCCAGGAGGGTGGCACGGTTCCCCCCCTTTGGTGGTCCTCATTGGGTCCTCGTACTCTGGGGCCTCTGGATGTCTGGGGCCTGGATCTCCTCCATACCTGCTTCATGCCCTGGGGGACGGGGCTATGGCTCCCCACACTCCCTAGCAGATCGTTACATGGAGAAACCTTTGGAATACAAGCATGCTTATCCACACAGGTGTACACACGGGTGTTCACAGACACAAACTACACCTTTCTTGGCTGCTACCTCAAAGCACATTGTGCGCTGTCTATCTTGCGTGCTGCACAATAACATTTAATATTTAGTATCTACTGTTATCTACTGCTAGCTAGTTTATTGTGATGGTGCTGTATTTATTATGTTGCTGTTTTTTGTTTGTTTGTTTTCTCTTCTGTTTTTTTTCTCCATACAGGTGATCCAGGTGTTTTGTTTGTTTTCTCTTTCTTTCTTCTCCCCTTTCTCACCATCTCTTCTCCCCTCTATTTTTCTTTCTCCCCCTCTTTCTTTCATTCTTTCTCCCTGTCCTATCCCCCAGTCATGTCTGTCCCGACTGTAACAACCGAAAATAAAATAAATACATAATTATAATAAAGGTCAATCAAATGGACCAATATGGCAAGGCCATGATGATCCACTTGGTAAAGTAAATCCGCTTGGCATCTCTCTTGGCCTTAAGACAACAATTCTGATGGTTAACGATCCAAACGGGACAGGGGGAAAAAAAAAGAAAAAAAGAAAAATAGTAACATGACCGCATTCTCTTGTTAGTAATGGTAACGGCGTTGTAACGATAGAAATAGTAATTAGTTAGATTACTCGTTACTGAAAAAGTAACGCCGTTAGTAATGCCGTTACTTGTAACGCCATTATTCCCATCACAGCTGAGTGGTAAGTATTTTGGTTTTCCAGTATATCAGTAATTGTCAGTAACATTCATATTATTCAGGCTGAACTTTAATCAGTCTTTAGATCAGCCTTTTTAACTTATTGTTTTATTTGTGCTTTGGTTTGGGGAAGTTGTTTCTTTACTGATCTTTTTTTGTCTTCTGTTATTAGACTTGAGATATGACTGCACTATGCTGTTGCTGATGACTCCAGTTAGTTCCACAACACATGCTGTGTAAGTAAACAAACAACAACAGTTTGGTCTGCATTTATTGAAAGCTTATATCCCCCAAACTTACTTTAGATGGTATAAGTTGTACACAGTGACATCTGCAAGTTTATGAGCAGTGAAATTTGTTTTGTGCCCAAATTATTTTGCACATCATCAGAATGAAAAGTCATTGGCCATGTTTGCATAGCCCTTTTTTTAAAATATACATGGCATTATTGTGTGTCAGGTGGTGGTCAGGGCTATCCAGACTGACAAGTGGGACATTGAATGTCACCTCTCCGGTGGGGAGGGAGCCTTAGATTGTCTAAATTGGGGTCTGTTCTATAGTAAATGCAGATTTTTTTTTTTTTAAGAAAACAAATAAGTTGGTGTTCCAAAAAATATGATTGTTTGCTTGCAGTACACCAGGAGAGATGAGTCCTCCATCACAGATGGTGTGGTCAGTGAAGATGGTCGCCTGCAGGTTCAAGCTCATTGCATCCCCATCCCACATCCACTGCCACTGTACTTAAGGGAAGTTAAAGACTTTCTTCTGCACTTACATTTGGATCACCTCGATCCATGACAGTCATTCAGGCAGTAATG
The DNA here is from genome assembly GCF_036321145.2 of Pelmatolapia mariae. Lineage (NCBI taxonomy): Eukaryota > Metazoa > Chordata > Actinopteri > Cichliformes > Cichlidae > Pelmatolapia > Pelmatolapia mariae. The sequence goes on along the minus strand of NC_086229.1, from coordinate 44,963,805 downwards.
CCTGGACTGGAAACAAGCCATCCTTAAAATAATACAACATTCCAGCTCATGTGTTTGAATGAAAAACTAATGTGTTGTTTAAACTAGAGACCGCACGTTACTGAACAATAAATACTTTTTATTTTGATTATATAAGTAATGTTAGTATAAAACAAAGTTGTGGAAAGCCTAAACTTAGTTTCAGAATAATTAATTCTGAGTGTTTGCTTCATTGTAAGACCGGAGGAGAAAGAGGAGTTTCTTGGCCCGCTCTGTATCAGACAGGGAGTAGCGCCGTAGTAGCAGCGCCTTGAGAGCGGTGTATTTCCCTTGGATGGGGGGATCACAGAGGAGTGTCATCACATGGTGGGTGGACAGCAGTTCCAGCGAGGCCACGACATGATGGTATTTCCTGTTGTCAGCTGAAACACCTCGAAGCGCAAACTGAGCTTCCACATGCAGAAACCATGAAGGAGGGTCGTGAAGTCAAAAATCCGGTAGCTTTACTACCACAGCAAACGCCGCTGTAGGCAGAGGTCAAAGTCCGGCAGCCGCCGATGCTTCCAGGGTGGAACTGGCTTCCTCTTCAGAGCTTAGCGTATTCGCCTCAGGGGTCACCAATGTGGAGGTAGGCAAAGACGACACAAGAGTTCTCAATATTTTACTTCAACTTTATTCATGGCTTCACACAACTGAAGTGCCAAAACCTAACCCCCTCACTTCCCCTAAAACTGGGTGTTCACCACACAATGTTCTGATTAAGGGATTTCTGAAAAATTAAAACGTACAGCTCTGCTATCATTTCCTACATAAATGAAGACAGAAAACTAAACAGTAGTGCTATTTGTAGTGTTGCTGAAGTTGGGCTAGCTGTGGCTAACTACACAGTTATGTGTACGATGAACGCTAACAGTGATCAGTGTTTTAGGGGCTTGTTCAAATTAAATAGAACAAGATACAAAGCATTAAAACATTTTAAAAACTCAACAGCCTTGATAAACACTGAGTAGTTTGGACCCGGAAGCAGGTTTCATCAGGTCATCACTTAAAGATTGGATATCCCACCTGCTGTGAATGTTTTATTGCAGCACAGTTATTATTATCAGTTGTCACATCCTGTTTATGACAGTTAAAATAAATAACATTCATAAAGAAATAAAATTGTTTTGTGTAAACTGTATATGATGTTAAATAGGCCTATACTACTGTACTTTAATGTCGATCATAAGTGTGGTACTTTAAGAGCCATATATTTTATGAGGTCGTACTCATTGTGAAAAGTTTGAGAACCACTGGTCTAGACTGCAAAGGAGTAGCTGCGCCTGTTTCACAATGTGCAGCTCATTACACCTGTAATGATGGCAGAAACTGAGAAAACCCTTGTCTGCTGGGTTACTTATTGACATTGATGAAAGGCTTTCACCTGCTGGGATTGGTGGGATGCTGGGTTTTATACAAACATCTCATCTGCTTGTTTGTCTGACAGAAGTGCTAAAGACAAAGTGAGGACCCCATCACCTTGTTACAGGTGGATGGTAAGTGATGGAGGGACAGCTGCTGAGCTGTTTTAACTGAAGCTTTCTTGCTTTTTAGACCTTGTTCTGGAGATAAAATGTGCAATTTTTGGTGCAGCCCAGAGTCACTCGGGTCTTTCTCCCTTCTTATCCATAATTATTTCTCCAACGTCTTTGTACACAAGCCTATCTTTTTAATTTAGGGGTTTAGTAATAAAGGTAATACCTGGGTTTGGATCATATCTCCAGGACAAACTCCTAACAGGATGTGCCAGTACAGGAGAGGTGAGCTGGGGAAGGTAGGGTTATGAATTCAGTGAATGGCTCAGAACTTAATTAAACTGGATGGATGTTGAATGGCAAAATCTACCAAGGTGGTTAAAGGATAACCATTGACCCTGCACAGCAGTGCAGTGTGTATCTAGTCCCATCAGTATTTCTAAATAAACGTGACATTGCATTTATCTTGAGCTTTACTCTTGTTAAAAATGAGAAAATGAAGCTCCAACAAAGTTATGAGTTGTAAATTGAAAGTAGAAGCAAAACCTCTAAAAGTCATCCAGAACATTCAAGCAGCTAAAAAGATTTTTTTAATGAATGGCTCTAAAAAATCTTCCAAAGACTGTTCTGGTTATCTGCTACAGAGAAGATGTGCAAAAAAAAATGTGTACAACTATAAAACAAATGGAGTAATTGGTCAACTTTAAGTATATTCAAATGAAGTCATGGAGATTCCAGTTGTGTGCTGATGGAAATACTATGATAATGCCTTGTGCTGTAATGTTTTTGGAAATAAACTCCTCTTCTATGACATATCACCGCATATTGGCGCCTCTTTACAGTCTTTGGGCCTGGATGTAAATCAACAATAAACATGGTTTTGTCTTTTTATGACTCGTGTGATTACCAGAGGCAGAATGACAGTGTAGTGGCGTTAAGTGGAAAAAGCCAAGGAATACTGCTGCTTTTCTTACAACCTGCTTATTCTAACAGCAGCCTGTAGTCATTATAGTAGAGCTGAAATCCTTTAGTGTTCAATTTCCAACATACACCGAGGTTTCCCTCCACATGACATCCACAGGTGTAAGCTGTGTTAAACGCTGCTAGTGGAAAACATGAAGATTTGGGATTCCTCATCATCTAGGAAACATACATTTATCAATTAAAGATACCATACAATAGCCTACAAAGGTTTATGTAAACCATTACTTTCCTTATAAGGGGTCACTAGAGTGTATAGCTTCTCATGACTTGGCAAGTTTCTAAACCAGAAATTAAACATTTGACTTCATTACAATAACAATAAAAACATATATCTGAGGGTCTTTTTTTCTTCTGATAAGTGTAATAAAAAACAGTCAAGTAAAGCACATTCGCTTGTCTGACTTCACTCTCATTTGAACTTGACCTCCCATTTCTAATCTAGAGGGTTTAATATGATGCCGGTCCACCTTGATGCCGGTTTCCACAAAGTTTACATGTGTTAATGGGAATTTCTGACCATTATTCAAGAAGGTCAGACACTGATCAAGATCTGGCTTGCACACCAAATTTCATCTGTGTCCTTATGGACCTTTATCCAGAGGATAAAGGTCCATGTTGGAGCAAGAAGGGGCCATCCCCAAACTGTTCCCACACAGTTGGGGGCATGAAAATGTCCATAATGTCTTGGTATGCTGAAGGATTAAGAGTTTCTTTCAATGGAAATGAGGGAAATGCAGGCCCACACTATGATCCTCACCACGATCCCCCTCCACCAAACTTCTCACTTGGCACAATGCAATCGGAGAAATATCACCTCCTGGCAATCGCCAAACACAGACACAGAGAACATATCTCCACTGCTCTAGAGTCCAGTGATGGCATACTTTACACCACTGCATCCAATGCTCTGCATTGCACTTGGTGATGTAAGGCTAATCTCAAGGTCACTGACGTTTGGAGGTCTGTAGCGACTGACTATGAAGAAAGTTGGTGATCTCCGTACATTATGCACCTCGGCATCTGCTGAGCCCACTTTGTGATTTAATGTGGCCCATGACTTTTTGTCATTACTCATTAGTTACTGTCGTTTCCAGACACTTCCATGTTGTTATAATAACAATAAGAGCTGAATGAGAGCAACCTGTTCTTTCACAAATGTTGTTTGTAGAAGCAGTCTGCATGCCGTGCACTTGATTTTATACACCATGGAAGAGACTAGAAGGCCTGAATTCATGATTTGGAAGGGTGAGAGAATACTTTTGAAATATAGTGAATGGGTCATTCATGATTAGTTTCCATCTGTTTTGGGGTTATGTATTTAATATGTTCCACTTCACTGTTCTAAAAAAAATGTATGCAGTCTTAAAATACCCTGGCATGCTGAGGAGTGTGATTCCCTTTTGGCACACCCTATGATACACCTTAAAGAAGGGAACCACCACCCCAGTCAGTGTGGCTGGAAAAAAGTGCATCATATATTTAATATGTCTAGAAGCTTTTGGTTAAGGGATACCTGCCTCAATTTCAGGAGCATCAGAAGTGGCAGAGAACCAGCCAAATTTTTCCCAAAGATGCAGTTCTCATTGTGGATGAGTCCGTGCATTGCAACTATTGGCTAACTGGTTTATGGAAACACTACCTGATGGCAGAGGCTACATCATCTTCATGGATTCTCATATTACAGTAGGAGTGAGGAGGCACTGTTGGTAAACAAGGCTTTTGGTAACATTCACAATATTTCCTAATTTGCATGTCGAATGATCAAGCTAACTATTAGAACATTTTTTTTCTTTTTTCAAATAACCATGATTACACTGAAGAGAAGATAAAGGATCCATCCACATTCATTTCATTTTTCAGATCAGTGAAAAATGTCTGAATTTGAGTTTTAAGAAAAGAAGTCTGTTTTTTTGTTACTGGGTAACTGGTTACAGGGTTACTGACTCAGAGAAAGTCACGTGTCTGTTTTGACCACAGTTGTGAGGGAATCCTCTGTGGTAAGTCACGATGAGTCACATTTAAAATTACAGCTACAACTGTGCAGTTGAATTATGGAGAATCCATTCAACCAATGTCTCTGAGGAGCCAGTAGGAGGTGCTTTAGAGGGTATGGGGTATCTGGTCCATAGCTAGGAGCCATTTCGCATCTGTACAACCGAGAATTTTATCCCCTGGCAATAAGCTCATTCCTGGTGATTGTTGCACTTCACTAGGTTTGCCCTCACTATTAAGGTTCATAACTTTCATGATTAGAATTTCTATGGATTGCTAAGTAGCAGTAGACTTCCACATTGGTGGTCTCAGGATCTTATCTCTTCTTTTTGCAGATGATGTGGTTCTGTTGGCATTAGGTGATGGCCTCCAGCTCATCAAAGAAGATGGGAAAATGAGCTTTGTCCAAATGGTGGCTGGTTCATTCGAGAGGAACTCCAAGCCCCATACTCCTCCACATCAAAAGCAGCCAGCAGAGGATTCAGGCTTCTGACTAGGATGTCTCCCGGATGCTTCCTAAGTAAGGTGTTCTGGGCATGTTAAACCAGGAGGAGCCCCGAGGAAAGACCCAGGACACACTGGAGAAATGATTCCTTTCGACTGGCCTGGGAATGCCTCAGTGTTGTCCCAGATGAGTTGGGTCTTCTCTGCTTAGGCTGCTGTCCCCACTGCCCAGTCTCAGATAAGCAGCAGAAAATTGCTCGATGGATCCATGGATAACATGATTTAATCACGTCTTAAAATGAAGCTTCAATGCAACTGTATTAGATCTAATGGGGAAAAAAGTATCATAACTTATATTTTTTTAAAAGTGTAGGCAAGTCTGCACAAAAACATAATACAGTGATCACTGACATGTCTTGTGATGTAGAAAGAGATGATAACGGTGTGGGCCGTCCAGCTTTTCGGCTGTAATTGCTGGGAGAGAATTTTGCTGCTGAGGATGACGTTTGCCTCCAAATATGAAACGTGACTGATAATCATTTCACTGCTGTGACTGCTTCCCAAGGTTTAAGTTGACTATATTCATGCAGTTGATTTTTTTTTTTCACATTCCAGGCTTGGATGACCAATCAGACGCCAGTAAAGATGAGCTGGTGCGTAGAGGAGGGTCACTTTCTTTAGGTTATATTAGTCCATCGTTCCCCTGCTCCACTCAGAAGGACAGAGACTCAGGATGGCCCGGCCTCTGCAGCTCTTTGTCGTGGTCTCCTCCTTAATAGCTGCCTCTCTGTGTGATGTCTGTGTGGAAGCTGTTTTAGGAAGGCAGTTCACATTTCCAGAAAACTGCAGCAATGATGGAGGAAAACTGTTCCGGTGTGAGCCGCATGGGGAGGTGGAGGTGGCTGTTCACCAGCAAGGTGTGTGGACACCTGCTCAAGGCTACGAAGACCGTATCAGTAACAATTCCTCCATTACCTTCTATCATGCATTTTCCAATGATAGCGGGGATTTTGTGTTAAGGTGTAGAGAAGGCGTGCAAATCAAAATTAAAGTTAAAGTTCTGCTTCCCTTTAATGTAACAGTCAAAGAGGGAGAAAAGGCCACCTTCCCGTGCTTTTATCACCCTACCTGCAGCAAGTCCGGGACTGCGCAGTGTGTGAAAAACGGGCAGAATTTCACCACAGACGAAGGAAACAAGTGTGCTGATCGCCGACTCTCTCGGTCAACTAAACGAGACCTTTGCCCAAATGTAACACGGGTTAAGAAGCAAGACGGAGGAGATTATTTTTGTGAGATCCAGTGTGAAGGGAAACGGTTCGTAGCTGTTGTGAGGCTAAAGGTCAACTAGACATCCACTCCACCACATGCGTCGGTAAGCATCCCTCCCTTTTACACATGACATATAAATGTGAACACCACAGTGTCCACTTGTGTCTGAGTTTAACTGAATTTATGTTTCCTGTTCTCTGACATTCTGTCATTAGAAACCACAACAAGCCTGAGCTGCTGTCAGCTTTACAGAGGAGGATCTTTGGCTCCTCGACCTTGTGGACTGGATGATGAAATCAGCGGTGCTGTGCAACATCCACACCCGATGCAGTCACACGTACCTTCCTCCTCCTCTTCAGCTCATCAGTGGCTGCCACCCGCTACACATATTTCTCATTTTCAGCATCTAAAAACATCCAGGTGTGAAGTTAGAAGGACCAGCTTTACTCTGAATGTGCTTTGGGATGTTTAGTCTGAAGCTTAGAAACATTAAAGTTCAGATTTATTGTCATAAGAAATGTGTTCTAACAGGACAGTCATATCTCTTTATATTCTGTAATTTGTTCTTTAATTTTTATTTTTATCATTAGTTTGCATGACTTTTTCATTTTATCGATCTGCCCTTGTATTTCTACTCATCCTGTAACTCGTTGGTTGCTCCAGTATCTTCTTTGGTGCCTTCAGTCTACATACAGTCCTTCTCTTTACATTAATAAATGAGTTTAAAAGCCTAAAGTGTGTACTTGGAGCATTACATGATTACATGTGTTTTCCGTGAAACACTAAAGTATAACCGAACCAAAAACTCCTTTACTTCCCAAAGATGAACATAAATGAAGGATCTGAGAGTCACTCAGAGTGAAACATCTACAGCTGTAACCAGACTTCATTAATTTTTAGTTCCATCATAGTTGACCATCATTTTGTTACAGGGCAGAAACGTGTCCTCGTGTTTACGGAGGCAAGAACATTGTTAGAACATTACTTATTTTACAATAGATAGTTTGGCTTCATATTCATTTCTATAGTGATTCAAGAGTGCAAATCAATTACTACATCATTTCATTTATGCAGCAAAAGGAGTTTGTCCACAGGACTGAATGAAAACCACGAAGGATTGAGTCTATAAATCAAATCAAATCAAATCACTTTTATTGTCACATCACATGTGCAGGTACACTGGTACAGTACATGTGAGTGAAATTCTTGTGTGCGAGCTTCACAAGCAACAGAGTTGTGCAAAATACAATAATGTAAAACAAGCAAAATATAAAAATGGCTAATCTAAAAAGTAATAAATATATGTACAATATGTAAAGGTATATACATTACTGAATGTGTATACTAAATATGTTTTTCTACGTGTGTGTGTTTGAGTGTGTATATAGTATGTATATGCATGTTTTACAAATGAAATAAAGTAAACAATAAAACAATAACAGGGGTTGGCAACCCATGGCTCCCGAGTCACATGCGGCTCTTTCATCCTTATACTGCTGCTCCACGTGACTTGGGACAACAAATTACAAGTATTTAACTTAACTGGCGTTAGCCTTAACTCAGCATGTTTCTTCATTGTTATTCTTTTTTTAGAGTTCATAATGTTCAAAATGCGTTCATTTAATTTAAATGCAATTTTCTCTGTAGTACTTCATGGATTTCATAAGCAGGACATTATAGTTAAGGTTTATACAAACCTTAAACGTAAAACAAACAAACAATGTATGCAGCGTTATCTTCATTTTAGATCTCAAAAATTGGCGGCTGCCAGTGTTTTCTGTGCAAACCAGGTCAAAATGGCACTTTGGGTGTTAAAGGTTGCCGACCACTGGTCTAGAAGCAGACAAGATTCTTTTTTCAAACCACACGGGGGAGCTCTTTATATAATTTTAAGAATATAAGCGCTTTAGTCCATAGCTGTGAACATGTGGGGAGAGAAAACATCAAGGGTCAATGGTAACTTTATTGTCCCCAGTGGGAAATTGATTTGATTTCTATCCATAGAGAGAGACAAAAACAAACAAACACAACACACAAAGCCCAGAGAGAACAGCCCAAATTTTATCATCAATAAAGTGCAATGGCAACAACCCTTATGGCTTAGTGTTATTAACCATGACTATAGCAGCAGGTACAAAAGACACTGTCTCTTTGTCTTCACTGCAGGCACTTTATACAGCAGCTGAAAATCATTAAAGAGAGGATGGTCTGAACATAACATGAGACAGGTCGCCTTCCTCAGTACCTGCCTGTAAGTCCACATGCTGGACCCGAGACCTCCCTGAAATCGAAACAGCCACTTTAACCAGATTGCTAGGGCGATCGTGGCTCAAGAGTTGGGAGTTCGCCTTGTAATCGGAAGGTTGCCGGTTCGAGCCCCAGCTTGGACAGTCTTGGTCATTGTGTCCTTGAGCAAGACACTTCACCCGTTGCCTACTGGTGGTAGTCAGAGGGCCCGGTGGCGCCAGTGTCCGGCAGCCTCGCCTCTGTCAGTGCTCTCCAGGGCAGCTGTGGCTACAATGTAGCTTGCCATCACCAGTGTGTGAATGGGTGGATGACTGGATGTGTAAAGCGCTTTGGGGTCCTTAGGGACTAGTAAAGCGCTATACAAATACAGGCCATTTACTAAGTCTGGTCTTATTGTTCAAAGACCATACCAAACAATGATACAGAATGTTAAAACAGGTAATAATCCCTTATTGTAACAAATGCACTGGATTTGAAATGTGTCACTGTGCTCACTGTGTGTGTTGACAATAATATGACACACATGACCATGAATCTCCCCACTCATATGTAAACCAGGGAACATAAAGACAACCACAGGAAGTGAAAAAGGAAATAATTATATTATTAGCATCTCCTCTTATTAGCAGCCTTTTAGGCCTGTCTCTCTAACACAGGCAGATCTACAGTTAAAACATGTTCTGGAAATGCAATTCAGGGTCAATAGTCAGGTCACATAGATACATCTCATCATACCTTGAGCTTTGAACTGTGCCATTTTTGGTTTTCTGTTCAAATGAATTCAGGACTGAAACTGAAACTTCCACTTACTAACATGTCTGATTTCCATTTTCTTGCCCTCTGCAGCCATCAGAGTCCTCTCACTGGACATGGATCACAGTCCTTAAAATAGCAGCTTTAACACCTGGGATCGTTTTCCTTTTGGACTGAAAACTGAGAAAGGAACCAGAAGATGAAGAGACTAGAGCAACAAAACAGTTCAGTCAAACTGGTGCCATGTTACAGTCCCTCTGGTCTCTGTAACATGAGACCAGAGGGACACGCCTCTCCTAAGACGAGAGAGAGCTCACACCACGCACTGAAGCTGTGAGAGTGATGGTCAGTGAGAGGAGCACCAACATCAGCATCACCTCTGCTCCCGTAAGTACACCTCACTGCTAAACACTGAAGCACATCACAGCTGCTGAGTCAGCACAGTGGGTCTCACATTATTTCATGTTTGTCTCTCTGCAGCCCACGCGTGAAGCAGAGACACACACGACAGCTTGTGTCACTCCCATCATCATCACAGCCGTCATAACCCTGCTGCTCTCTGCTGCTGCTGCTCTCTGTTGCTGCTGTGTGGTTTGTGTGGAGGAGGAAGTCCCGCAGATCAGGATCCACACCTGAAGGCTCTGATGGAGGACCTGGCAGTGACCTGGAGACGACACCTTTCACTGAGAGGAGCCCTGACAGAGAGACGTTCATCGGATAACTGAAGCCTGTGTGTGCATGCGTGGGTGTGTGTGTGCGTGTGTGTGTGTGTGTGTGTGTGTGTGCGTGTGTGTGTTTTCTACACAAACACAACCTCTGCTGTGATGCTGTGAGTTTTATAAGACATAAATCTCAGCTTTTCTGCTAATAAACATCTGAGATTTGAATGTTTGTGTCATGTTTTCATGTCTTCCTGAGTGTCCTTCCTTTGCCCCTTCTCCAGAAATCTGGCAATATTATTTTTAAATAACAAATGAAACAAACAAATAAATAAAGTAGCCTGCAAAAACAAAACAAAACAAATAGTCAAACGGAAATTTGGAAAAACTGATTTAAGAAACAAACAGGAGAGGGAGACAAAGCCAGACAACAGGTTGGTGGCTACGACTTCAACAAATCAAAGGGTGAAAGGTCAGAAAGAAGAAAAATATTTCCCAGCATGCCCCTCTGCCATCAAAACCTCCCATGAATGTTTTTTTACTTTAAGCAATGCTGCGAATGATTGAATGAATAGCTTCATATCAATAATGAATTTTAGCTCAGCTTAAATAAAATTAGACTTGTTAGAGTTTCACAACAAACAACCGTGATTTAAACTTGTTAGTCAAACTTTCATGTGTCACCTTGTACTGAAAGCCAGTTCATGTACACATAAATGTGTCTGTTGACGTCACTAAATCCTAAAATTTCCTACGATGAGTCACTCTCTATTTGAGACAGAGCCAAGCATTGAGTGAGGGAAATACTGCTAGTGTACAGGGTTTCAAGATAGGCCACACCTCCTCCCAGGACATTATTTAAAAGATTGGCCAGACAGTGGAAAACCCAGCAATCATTTGGAAAGCAGTGAATTTTCCCATCCATGTAGTTTATGTCAGGCACACAGGCAGTTTGTCGCCTCTCCTGCAATACCTTTCTGCTGTTTGTAATTTTTAGAAGTCAACACCAGGAGCAGTACATGCTGATTGTGCCTTTTAATCTGTCATGCTGCACAAATGAACCATGTGAGAAGTGCAGCACTGATGTTTATCTTCCCTGCTTCAATAATTTACATTCCTTTAGACACAATTTACCCATAACGGCATAATGGCATCATAACACAGATAGGCCGGGTGTATTATCAGTCTGTATACATTTTTATTGTTTTACAAGTGTACAGGAAGAAAAATATAGAGCACAAAGGTTTAATTTGGTTAGTTTGTTCCCATACATGACAACAGCATGCCATAGTTCAAATGATGGTATAGGATTTTAGTTTGTATTGTTTGTCATAGTACTACGGGTATATGATGTAATAATTACTTTCGGTTCCTTTTGAGCTACCTGGCTGCTGCTGCAGTCCTTCGTGGTTTGGAGTGAGGCTGGAGCTGGTTTAAGTGGAGAGGCCAAAAAATGGGCTTAACCTTCTGTTGTGAACACACAGGGAGGAATGGGGTTTCTTCTTGTGTCATGGTTGGTTATTGTCTCTGTGGTTTTCAGCTGTGATGTTTAAAATGCTTTATTTAGTTACGATATAAGTTGAGCTGTCTCTCATTTGGAGACATCAGTTTGTTGAGTTATGATATTTTGTTAAGTATTTATATGAGAATTCTGTTTAACTGACATCTTTTATGGACCAGCTTAGAGCTTAACACAGTTTGTTTCCATTACACAATCTGTCCCAGTGGTTCCTGAAGGGGAAAAAAAAGCATGATTGCTAAGCATAAATCTGGCAGCATAAAGTAGTCCCATAAATGTGGGAGCTCCTGCAGAGGGGTGTTTTTCTCCCACGGCAGACGTGCTCCGGTGCAGTCCTTCAAAATGCCAACTGCACATCGCTGGACACGTATGATCTAAACATTTGCTCATTAAATGTAAGTGGACCAATTTCACATTATACACCAACACTAACAGCACTCTGTGTTTGAGCACCTAGAAACTCCATCATTGTTTCCCTCCAACATAAACAGTAGATATACAGGGAAGATGGTAGATATCCATACTTAAATAAAACTGAGGAATTTGTAATGGTTATGGTTGCAAGACAGAAAGCATCAACTTTGGAGCTGGTAGCTAACGAGGGAGCAGCTCCTGCTCAGCTGATCACTTCCTGCTGTCATTTGAGTTTAGATTTAATCTGGAGCTTCAATTAGAGTTTTATTCTGTTTATTTATCATCAGCACAAATACACAGTAAAATGTAGCTGAAAGTAACGGCAGCTGTATTTGTGACTGTTGCCCTGATTGATTAGCTTTGCTGGTGTCTGAGGAACAGGAAATTCAAAGACGGCACACAAGTTTTTGGTGGAGGATCCTCAGAGGAGGAGGAAGAAACAAACTTGAAAAATGTTACCATCCCATCAGCAACAGCGATGGACATCTCTGCAACGGCACACAGGAGGGAGGAGGAGGAGGAGGGGCTGAAGAGGGCAGACTAACAAAGAAAGCTCAAGTCAAACGGGTACCCGTGACTTTATCGACCACTAGTGAGTCAAAATAACAACAGCTCATCCCTTTAAGTATCTGAACTTTCCATCTTTATGATGGTACCACGCCTTGTACATGTTGGCTAAAACAACACTAACACATTGTTTAATGTTAGAAATTATACTCGAACTATAAGTTTAATTTCCACTGCTGTCGCTTCTCTGCTTTGAAACCCTGACTTTACTTTTCATGGAGCCATCAGCTGGCTAAGAGCGCGTGCATCTGGACCAAACCAAAACAGGAAATGAAAAGGGGGTATGCGGGGTCGGATGAGGACTGGATTTCATTCCTTTAAAAAAAATCTGATGGTAGCAAACAAACACGTTATTTGTGAAGCAAATATTATTTTTTAACTCATTATTTTAAGTTAATGAAGACTAATTCATTTTCTACTGTTTTCTAGGGTCCCTGTCAGTCATGAGCCCTTATAATCGTCTTCACTATTTCGCTATTAATGCACCGCCAGCTTTGTGCGTTTTCTGATGAATAGCCTACAATAGCCTACAATCCCCATGATGCCAATTATCAGACGTTTATCTCTTGCATACAGCAGTCTGCAGTTACTCTGCAGTGGGACTTTTAAAAACGTTTGAATCTGAATGATTATTTAAGGAAAAAGCGTTTAATACTATTTGAATAAAACTGATCATCGGGCTGGTAATAGAACAACATAGCCTAGCAACAAATGTTCTTGAAACGGTATTTAAAATCACATAAACACCAGTTGTGTCATCCTTGTCTGCTTTCACTCCCTTTCTGCTGTTCCTCTGCAGCTGGCACGTTATCTCTGGGTGTGTCTGCCCATGGTTCATTACACAAACCGTGCTTAGGGTCCTTTCTCTGTTAACTATCCTACTCCAAGATGCCAGATTAGATACCAAGATGTCAGCTTGTGTGTGCGAGGGGGAAAATAATGACGGTGAGAAATGTGTGTGTGTGTGTGTGTGTGTGTGTGTGTGTGTGTGTGTGTGTGTGTGTGTGTGTGTGTGTCTATTCAGCCATTTCCTCAAAGCCCAAGTTAGTAGGCTCTGAAATACCAGAATGCCTGTCAGGCTTGTCACAGAATCTAACAAGCGTTTGTTTTATTAGGCTCGTAGAGGGAAAGAAGAAAGTCGTTGAGAATTTCTAACCAGGAAATTCTGACAGCCTCTCCACCAGCCTTTAAAAAGCAGAGCCAGAGCTCAGAAAGCAGCACACAGAGACTTCATCACCAATAGAGAAATTTCCAACCTCAACTTGCTCTCAGCACTGAGATCATCCTTCCTGAGCTACGATGTCGGGTGGTGCAGTCTCCGTCTTTTTTGCTCTGTGTGCTTTTAGATGGCTGCTGTGGAAAACTGGCAATTCTGGGAGAGTCTGTAGAGTTAAAAGCTGATGTGAAGTGCGTCGCGCAGGAATTCAGTCTGATCTACCGGCTGAGGGATGACAGTCTTTAGACTGTGGCCCAGCTGGTAAACGCCTGGGAGAAGCTGGGAGAGAGCTACAGAGAGCGGGTGGAGCACAGATCCACGCTCAGCTTGTGGCTAACCTGTGTGAACTACAACTACGCGTTCACCTGCGCCGGGCAGGTTGTCACCACCATCCAGCTGGAGGTCCTCATCATCTCCAACAACAACCTCTCTGTGCCTGAAGGAGACAAGCTCACGCTGCCGTGTTATTTCCACACTGAGGGGGACTCCGTGGACTCTGTTGTGTGGGAAAGAGACGGAGAGCTGGTGCTGAACCACAGCCTCTCCTCCGCAGAGCTCATATATGGGACTGGGTTCGAGGGCAGAGGGTCTGTGAGGTCTGACTGGTTTGTACTGGGAGACCTGTCACTGACGGTGGAGTGGGTCCAGCTGGAGGACCGAGGTGACTTCTTCTGCTGTGTTAGTAAAGGCAGCAGAGGGAGTGGGCAGTGCAGAGAGAGGGGCAGCCCTGCAGCTATGAGAGTGACGGTCAGTGAGAGGAGCACCAACACCAGCAACATCTCTGCTCCCGTAAGTACACCTCACTGCTAAACACTGAAGCACATCACAGCTGTCAGCGCAGTGGGTCTCACATTATTTCATGTTTGTCTCTCTGCAGCCCACACGTGAAGCCGAGACACACACGGCAGCTTGTGTCACTTCCATCATCATCACAGCCGTCATAACTCTGCTTCTACACAAGCACGACCTCTGCTGTGATACTCTTTCTCTATACTTTTTTTGGGGGGGTTTGTGTCTCACTGCTTGTTTTAGCTTCACTTCCTTTTCCTGTAGTTCATTTGATAAGATATAAATCTTAACTTTTCTGCTAATAAATATCTAAGATTTGAACGTTTGATCATGTTTGTGTCATGTTTTCATGTCTTCCAGTGTCCCTTTGCCTCTTCTCCAGAAATCTGGCAATATTATTGTTTTAAATAACAAAGGAACAAATAAATAAAGTAGCCTGCAAAACAAAAAGATGGAAATGTTGAAAAACGGATTTAACAAACAAACAGTCAGAGAAAGAGAGAGAAGAGAACAATGACATCAGCAGCAGCACCACTCCCAAGAAGCCCAAGTCCTCCATGAAGTCCTGAAGCTGGACATTCTCACTGCTCTGCAGCTTTAATGAGAGCTCTCCATCACCCTGGGGCACACAGAGAGAAACCATTGGGAGGATCACAGATAAGGTCTGATGCTCTGCAGTCAACAGAGAGACCTTGGCCTGATTCTGCAGCATGACCACAAACACACCATCAGAGACACAAAGAACCACCTTCAGGAACAAGAACGTCAGTCCTCTTCTCTTTTTGTCTCTTTTACAACTCCTGGATTCTATACACGAATTACTTTTCTGCCCCACTATATGCAGACTGCCAGGAACGATAAATGCCCCCAGACCCACTCACCTCACCAGTCTGAGCCATGGTCTGAATAAACCTGAGTAACATATACATGTACAATGACAATATAAAGACAATAGAGGGCTATCCTTTTCTATTTTATATGAATAAAGTAGCCCTGTGGGACAAGCCTGATGAGATTTGACAAACACATTTAGTTGATGTTGGAGAAATGTGTGGTTGGAGAGCGGTGGATTGTACAGACATTTTTTCTTCATTACTTTATAGTTGGATATACTCACCTTTAGTGAGATGGGATTTTATGACACCAGTTTATTTGTTAAAGACAATGAAAGGAAGAAAAGGACAGAGGTTTTTCTGATGGTAACTTTTACACTTTGCCTCAACACTGGTCTGCCACTTTGTGCCTAAACACTTCCACTTCACAGTAATCGTGGAATGTGTAGGAAGGAAAGAATTTTAACAAGCTGGCTTATTCAAATGGTGGCATCCTATTATCACACTACACTTTAATTCAGCGAGCTGACCCGTTTTTCACAAAGGTTTGTAAAGGCAGACTGCATGACTGGCTGCTCGATTTTATATACCTGTTGAAGTGCATTCAAAGAATATGAGGGTCTCTGCTTCATCGACTTAGGTCTAAGACTCCATGGAGACAGACATTTAAACCACATCCTGGGATGATTTCATGTAACCAGTCTAAAAGGTTCGGCGATATGTAAAAAATTTCCAACCGACATTCTTCAGTCCAGAAAATGACGATATGCGATGTATTCGTGCATGCGACGTTTTGATCGCTGGAGCAATGTAATCCTGCACGGACTGATTTTCGCGTTTAGAAGAAAGTTTTGTTTGGAGTGAATATTTTGCCTTTATTTGTTGTTTATTTCAGTATTAATATAGCTAATTGTTGGATTATTATTATTTTGTTTCAGATGCGCCAAATCGCACAAAAGACTTAACATTATGTTTGAGGTTTTTTATTGTTTGCTGGAAGAGACATTTTGATTTTTAACTTATTTTTTGTTTTGTTTTGTATTTGTTGTTTGGTCAAGTGTGTGAGAGAGATAAATACGGGAACGGCCTGTATACACAGTAAAATTCGGAGTGTTAAAATAACACTTAAAGAGTTAAATTTAACACTGGTCCCGAGTCTATTTGGTCCAATTCAGAATTGGTGTTAAATCAACTCTTTCTATAGTGTTAAAATTTTAGAGTAAAATTAACTCTAAATAGAGTAAAAATTTAACACTGGGTAACACCGCGGAGTGTTAAATGCACCTAACACTACTAGTAGTGTCATATTATTTGCTCTATCATAGTGATAAATTAACTCTATTTGAGTAAAATCCCACTGATTTTTAACACTGAATTGAGTTATTTGAAATTAACACTGGGGGTTCAAATAACTCTGATGAGAGCTGATGTTATTCTATACTGTGTTATTCATACACTAATCTCTAGTGAAAAATTAGCTCTCATAGAGTAAAATTTTAAATTAATTTTACACCAAGTAGTGTTATTAAAACTCTTCCTGTAGTGTTACCTTTACACTCAATTTACTGTTTTGCAGCATGAAAACATATTTTTTTAATAATGCTTTTACATATAAAACAAGTGAGCAAAAACCACAACTAGATAATACATTTAACAGCTTTATTTTTATGTCAGGCTCATATATAAAACCATCTCATGTAGTGTATAAAACACTTTAAAACAATGAATTCAGTTCAGCATAAAATAGGAATATGGAACCACATACAGGGAGGAATCTGAAGTGCCATACTTCATTTGAAGATCAAATGGTTTGAAGTAACAGAGCTCATTTATGTTCAACACCTTTAGCACCATATTGGGATGCAGTCTGACCCTAAATACATGATAATGGTCATCAAAACACAGGGTTTCCATCAGTTTTCTGCAGAGCAATACGATGTCATCTTTCACAACAATACTTTTGATCTCACAAAACACTGGAATCTCAGACACTACCTCTGTACAGATGATAAAGTCATTGCGGTACTCTGTACCATGATGTTTTATCCACACTGGTAGACAACACAGCTCCAATTTTTAAAGCAATTTCTGGACCTTCTTTCAGCTCTCCAAGTGTCACCATCTTTCCTGGTCCTAAAGCTAATCTTTCCAGGCTAAAGGACGCTCAATGCTTTATTTTATTACTATTATATTTATTTTTACTTGTGGTGTCCTGTGAAGGTACACTCTGTAAGGCTGGATCTTTAGCCTGAGTATGAATCTCAAAAAACACTTCCTCCATTGAGGAGACAAAACTATTCACAGTAGATTGGCTTAATCCAGCTGCCCTGGGCTGTGCAACAGCAGAGGCACACATATCCAAAGTGCTCTTATTTGACCTTTTCAGCATTTCTGATGTTGTGGGTGTTTCTTCTACATTAGTTGACACCACCTCGTCTGTAGTGCTAACTTCTTTAACTGCCACATCAGGCTGTAGATTACCATCAGTGTCAGCCTGTTGGTCAAAATAGTTAAGGTGTTTGGTATTTAAATGTTTTCTAAAACCTGAGAAAGTGCCAAACACACAGCCACAGTCGCTGTGGGCACATTTAAAGCGAAGATTTCTACCAGGTCAGTAACCATGAACTAACCATAAATGCCTAACAAGAATTTTTTAACCAGTAAACTCAGCCTGACAGACAAAATACTTCATGATGGAGAATTAACCTTCAAGCCCCAAAGAAGCAACCTTGTCCTTACTTCAGCAACTTTGGGACTTTCTTTGACTTTGCCAACATCTATATTGTGCACAGTGATTTGGATGAACATGTACATGTTGTGAAGCATGGTGGTGTAAGATGTGCCAAACACAAAATGTGCTTTAAACAATTAATCAAAAGCACCAAGTGAAATGGTAAATGGCCTGTATTTGTATAGCGCTTTACTAGTCCCTAAGGACCCCAAAGCGCTTTACACAACCAGTCACCCACCCATTCACACACTGGTGATGGCAAGCTACACTGTAGCCACAGCCACCCTGGGGTGCACTGACAGAGGCGAGGCTGCCGCACACTGGCGCCACCGGGCCCTCTGACCACCACCAGTAGGCAACGGGTGAAGTGTCTTGCCCAAGGACACAACGACTGAGACTGTCCAAGCCGGGGCTCAAACCGGCAACCTTCCGATTACAAGGCGAACTCCCAACTCTTGAGCCACGATCGCCCCAGTGAAGAGGTAGACTTGCATGGCATTCTTGTCAAGCATAATGAGGAACTGGTGGATGTCATTCTTCTTCACCCCAGCAGCCAGGAGGTAGGGTTGAGTGCTGGTAGTGATGGCATCAAGGTGCTTGGATATTTGTTCCAGTCTGAAAAGACAAATACAGACAGGCAATAAGAATCAAGTGTTTCTTAAACTGGTAATTCATACTATAAAAATAGAAAAGAAACACAAACCTTCTTGAAGACCACAAGATGCCTTTCTGCTTGAGAAGCTGACACCTTGGTCTCTAGCGACCCTGACCAGATGGTGGAATCAGATGTAATAGCAATAGAATTGCTGTCCCAGCCTGAAAAAAGAAAAAAAGAAATCACTTTCTCTTTGTTTCCCTCCCCACCGTTGTGGGTTTATAAAATGTTTTTGTTTTGCATGTTATCCTCATCAGTCAACGGAAATATCGATTCTTCTGCTTCCAGTAATTTATGTTCTGGAATCGATTCTCATATTAAAATATCGATACTTTAGTATTTTGGGGTAAATGTGCAGTTTATCATTAACAGGAACACAGTGGTAAGAAACTATCATCCAGATCGTCTAAATTGCAAGTTCCTTTCATAGTCATGTGCAAAATACGGCTGTATAAATGTGTCGCACCTCCTGGCGTGCGCACTCACAACAATGGCTGAGCATAAACGGAGTCGTGTGTGGACGTATTTTACTTCCACACACCGCAGTCCTTTAGTGCTGCGGGCAACGTGCTCAAATAGCGCACAACTTCAAGTTTGTTTTATTTGTATGTGATTATTTTTGCAATATTAAGCAATAAGAACAAGTAATCTGATGTCCTGTAATCATTATGAAGCTTATATTATTACTACAATTACATAATGAAATTATATATATTATATTATATTATATTATATTATATTATATTATATTATATTATATTATATTATTATATATATATTATTTCATATTATTTCATTATTTCATTATATATTATATATATACATTATATATTATTATATATTATATTTTATTGTGAAGTACAGTGAAACATGAAGTTTTTGTACAGAGTATTGGTATCGGATCAGTATCATCGACACCACCCTGAATTTTACTTGGTATCGGATCGGAAAGGAAATCAGTGGTATTGCACATCACTAGTCAGCGGAAAAAATAACAGCGCTGTTTTAACGGCACATTTTTTTCCAGCGAACAAATGCAACCTCCTCAGAGTGCACCCAATGGAGATTACTCTACATTTCTGTTATTTGCTGTAAGAACTAATTTATTTTTTTTAATAGGCAAGCAATTCTAGCATGTGGCAGAAAAGTGTTTTGGTGTATTACGTGGAACATTTTTGGAAGAAATGAATCACTGCTCCTGATTCTTAATCCAAGAATAAGACTGCTTTTGTAATATCAGTGAGATTGGTCATGCAGGCAGATGGACCTGCCGTTTACAGACAAGCACACTGTTTGGAGGCTCTGAGTCATGTTTCAACAGCAGCTTTGCACAGGAAACAGAACAGAAAACAGAAATATGTGTGCATGTGTTCAGCGAACCACACCCAGATACAGAAAAGTTACACAAAATAAAGTTTTGTTTCTCCCTATTTGGCCAGACACTATGAGATGTTTCATTTTTTAGTCGGCGCCATTGCCTGTCGGAAAGTGTGTGTGTGTGTGTGTGTGTGTGTGTGTGTGTGTGTGTGTGTGTGTGTGTGTGTGTGTGTGTGTGTGTGTCCATTTCCAAAATTAATTAATAAATAAATAGAAAATAATCTAGCAAGTTATTGAGTCACCTCTGCACGCCTCAGAGTACGAAGCAAGACAGCAGCCTCAGCTCTCTCTCTGACTCATGATTAGGCCCTGGAAGGCTTTCAGACTATCACCAACCTGGCGGTGTCCCAGTGATAGCCAGAAAGCCTCTCTATCCTCAAGGCTGTGTGCTCTGCCTTGTGTGAGGGTTCAGTGATTCGTGTTTTTTAGGCTCAGGGAATAAAGTCGCTTAGACTATAGCTGACTGTGTGCCAGAAAAGCAAACCGATCGATGCCTTTGCAATCACAAAAATGCTTGGGCATGATGTCGGGGCAGCATGGGTGCAAGCAACTTTTGTTTTTTTTCCCCCCATGCCGACAATGCCGCCCTGGGGAACTGCCTACGTCCCCCATATCGAAAACCGCCACTGGGTACAAATTATAAGTCTGTATCACAATCTCTTCTGTTGTTGTGTTTGTTGGGTTTTTTTTATTTCGTTTTATTTTGCGAGCTGGTTATTAGATGCCCCTCAAGCCAGCCAGAAAATTCCCCGCCGCCCCGCCCCTCTCCTCTCCTCTCTGTCGAAAGCGCACGTCGCAAACGGGGGCGACTTTACTCACCGCAAATGGACAGCAGACAACCGATCGGTAATGGCGTTATTTTTGTGACACTATTCTGAGCGCACGTAAAAAAAAATGAGCGCACGTAAACAAAAGTTTGCAGGTGCAAGTGTTGCATTTTGAGGAGAAATTTATTTTGAGCGAAGAAAAGCTGAATTTGAATGAACAAAATTCATTGATGCGTGCAATAAATCTATTTCAGTGTTTGCTATTATACACACACACAAAAGCAGCCCCTCTCGCGCTCAATTCTTTCTCCGTTATATATGTCGCCCAAATCAAAAACCACTGGGTGGGGTGCTGTGGTTCTGCTGAAGTTTCATCCAGTATGAAAAGTGATGCAAATAAGCAGCACACGTCAGGGCCCTTCTCCACGCAGGCCTCCGTGAAACCCAAGCATGGGACATTTCTGGCCTGCTTGTGTCTTAGTTTTCGGAGCCCAGACTTCTGCTAATAATTCTTAGTACTCGTTTTAATGTTTGATAGTGTTTTACGGAATTTTCTGTATCTGACAAGTGTGTGGCGAAGTGTCACCGTGCTCCCAAAGCGTGCTTCTTGTCCCGCCAAGAACATTTTATTCATTTATTTTTACTGTACAAAAACTATTCAAACATAAGCACGATTGCGAATAAGTCAAGTGTAGAAAAATGAAACAGAATAAATGAAGATCAAACATCAGACTTGTAACAGATAATTCCATCATTTTCCATTTTTTTTGTGCGGCTGTAAAAGGCTTTAGTAGTCAACTTTTTATGAAGTTTAGACGATAGCCTTTGTGTGTTTTACATGGCCGAGCACTGTTTTCATTATCTGTAAAACTGTGACTCATCCATCCGTCAGCTCCTGGACAGAATCTAACACATGATTGTATACATATGTTATATTTGAGTGCGTCTCGCACCTTTGAATAAAGTTCAATAACATCCCACGCTCCTTTCTGTGTCATGTATCCGAGCCGAAAATGCATCTGTGTGTGTATGTTTGGTTTCAACACAAACATGACCTCTGGTGCGATACATTCTTTTGTCTTTTGTTTTTAATTTATGAATCATTTAGTTGCGGTTCCTGTTCAAATTCTTGATAGGACAAGAAATGGGCCAACTTTCCTTTCATTTTTGCTCAAAGTCTGGAGACGTTACTCAGTCCATGACTCAGATCAGTGGGGAGATTGGACAGCGGTGGGGCGTGTGTATATTGGCAGTGTGAAGAAGCAAATTTTAAATGAGCTAATTTTGGGCATTAAATTAATTAAATTAAATTGTCAAATTTCCCAGTTTAAATGTCTCTTATGCTATCTATGTTCTGTTCTGAATAAAATGTGGGCTCTTTTGATTTGAACACATTTGCCACTCACGGACACTTTTGTTAATTCTAATACGGACAATTCTGTAAATTTAAAGTATATACGGGCACTTTTCTAAACCCTTTTTTTAAACAAACAAACAAATCATATTCCAAGGATTTACTGAGAATTTCTTTACCAGACAAAAAGATTCTATCAAATTAATCTGCGCCAAAATGCTTATACAAATGACATCCCATACATGGAAAATGTTCTGCAATGATTCAAAGAGTCAGTTGAAAAAAAAAGGACAAACATGCTTGTGAGGCTCTTTTTGTTGTATTGTTTTTTTTATATCAGTGCATTAACAAACCTTTTATTGGCTTTTCTTTTCTTTAACCAAGAGAACTGAGTAACATACATGTTGTACTTTCTGCTCACAGTGGATACATAAATAACAGCTGTAAATGGCAGGTGTGATCAAGGTGGTAAAACTGTAATTAAATCTGTTTAAACAAGTCACTGAAGACCAAAAATCTGAAACACTAATCCATTCATCAATGTGCAAAACAATGTTTTACAAAGATGCACTTTAAACAATAAAAGAACCTGTGAATGTTTTAATACAAGGTTGAAATGAAATAACCATTTCAACTGAAAACTTTGAAGACCAATAACCACCATCAGCTCTAAACCAATACAAATGCTATATGCATCCTCTAAGTGGTTCCATTTGAATAAGCTACTAAAAGCAGGCCGAAAAGTTCGATTTTGATTTCCAGTTTCATTTCAAATTTTCTAGGGATTTTCAAAGTTGTTGAGTTCAGACAGGAACTTGAGCAGTCTTGGTTGAATGTGTCGTTGCCTTCTTCCCTTCCTCTCAGCCTTTGACCCTCATTCTGGATTTATTCCCAGGAACACTCTTTAGGAAACTGAAAATAGTTTTTGATTAAACAAGTCATGAAATATGAATGTCAACTACAGGCTAATGTGTAGGCCAAGCTACATACTTGGGAACTCTTCTACTAATGCCAAGGCTAAAGAAGAGACCTCCCAAATTGCTATAGTTGGGTGGAAACCTTGAAAGGGAGGCATCTAGCAGGCATCCTAGGCAGATGCCCAAAGTGCATCAACTGGCTCCTTTCAACATTTAGAATCAGTAAAGGACTATGTTTAATCAAGATAGTATGTTTACCTTGAGGTGTGTACCTGCTCTTCCTCCTGAGCTACAGCCACCCACTGGCAAAGATGAGTAAACTTTCTCTAGGTTTTGGATAAAGTGTACACTCACACACCTGTCAAACCTGCATTTAAAATGTTGGCTAACATAGCATTATAGTATTGAAATATGGCAGTTGGGTCTTCTAACTAAAATAGGAAAATAGGAACATAAATAGTGCATCATTGCCAGACCTGGCGCACATCTGGTTGACATACAACCTGCCATGACACCAGTCAGTCAGAAATACCAGCTTGATGCCGGATCCCAGCCAGACCTGTTTTCTATGAGCCTGGGCCACGTAACCCAAACCACAAGGGAGCCATATATGGCATGCCATCACAAAGGCAGTGCCATCTATGCCAGATCCGGGCCAGACCTGTCTGCTATGTGGGTTGGTGCCCTGTGTTAGTTTAAAAGGTTGACATAAAAAAAGAATGTTTTGTTCATCCATTTTAAAAGCCTTATAAAAAATCATGCCTAGATTTCTTACAGCAGGATGACAGTTGCTTGAGGGGTCAACTTTACCAAAGCAGCTAACTCCAGTCTTTTTTTCATTAAGATCCAATCACCTCCAGTCAAGCCACGAGTAAGTCCATGAGATCATTGCTGAGCAATTGCATAGCTTTTTAACCAACTCTTTTACTAGCTCCATAGTGGCATATTCATAAGTGGGAGAAGGAACCTTGCACCTTTCTGATAAAAGGAAAGGGTAGAAAAATCACCAAGCTTATCAATAATTTTGCAAATGAGCTTATTAGAACAATTGTTCTCAATTTCATAGACTCAAACCTCAGGCACCCAGCTGCTGTTTTTTCCCCCTCAGCAATCGTTTTATTTTTAATAACAATGCTTACTATTTGTCTTAACTGTAGCTGTCTCACATTAGGACAAGGAAACCATCCTCATATGAAGTACCTCTAACTTTATTTGTCACAACTGAGTTACTTGAGGTAATGTCAAAGTCAGCAACTGCTTTTATACCACTGTCATACAGACATGTACACATTAGTTTTTAACTGCAAGTGAAATTGTTTTCTTTCTAAATAAATCTCTCACTGAACTAACACAGCCTATCCCTCAGCATGTTTGTACTCTCTTGTTACCTCCGACAGGTCCGAACCGTAGTACAGGGACCTCTGGCTAATACGTCGGGTTCTGTGTCAGGCTCGTAGCCGAACACTAGCTTTACTTGCTGGATCAAATTGTATAGCAAGAGACAGAGAGAGGCATTAAAAGATGCTGGAACGGAACTTATTGTTTCGGAGGAAAACACAAACACAGTGTCCAGTCGAGTCTTAATAGCTTACTTACAACTGGGCTCGTCATGCACTCTTTTTGGCTGCAGTGGTTATTATATTTACATGCTACCATCTCCCGTCTCTGGTCGGTGACAACTCGTACTTTTTCACTCTCTTTTTTCTCCCTCCCTCACACTTGCACACACACAATGGGAGGAGCACACACATTCTTCCTACAGCACATACTACACTGCCCACCAGGCTACATTCTTAAAGGGCTATGCCTCTAACACTCTGCTCATATTGTCTTGATATATGCGGGCTGCAAGTAAAGGTGACGGGGCCATGAGTTTGTGACCCCTGCTAAACCTTAATGCACGGTGTATTTCCCTAGTCTCCAAAAGTTGATTCTGTTCATCTGGAAGTAGCATCTTCAGTGGGAGAAACGAGACTGAAGAAGTCACTTGGATGGGTGATGAAACATTTTTCCCACGGAAAACACTACGTCCAGGTGAACAGAATCAACTTTTGGAGATTTACATACCTGGATGATTGAGCATGCATCAAGATGTATTTCCCTAGAAACACATGTGAGGTCAACACAGCTGGCAAACATTGTAATTGGGCTCTTAAGCAAAGTATATTCTTCCTGTGTATTTTCTGCTTTTTTCCTGCAGAGTCTTTAAATTCATCACCAACAGAATAACAAACATTATTCCTCATTTTGGGCCAATGACCATAATATCAACAGAAGGCCAAAGTGTGCGCATTTTCGTGCCTATAAACTGTGTTTACGACAGACGTTCCAACAGAATGACTTTAGCTGGCCAACCAAAGCTAATGTTAGCCTTTGTGATCCCTAGGCTAAAAGGAATCAATTACCCGTAGTCAACAGACTCCAACTTTAAATTAATTCAGTTAACTGACCACAAAATACAGAAACTGCATTTCAGTTACAAACTTTGGCTGAGTTCTGTCAATTGGGCAAAAGTAGTCACTAATCAGTTATATACTGAAAATGACAGATTTTACACATTTAAGAAATAGCACTAATATATACAGATCACTCAATTATAAATATCAAGGATTAACAGAGGTGATTATAAATAAATATCAAGAAAATTGACAAGAGTATTGTCAGATAGGGCGGCAGAGCAGAAAACAGCCCAGGACCATCCCAAGCAAGTAGAAAGCCCACATTTATGTGGTATCGCAAGAAATTAGTGCTTTATATAAATATATGGGTATATATGGGCATAATAGTTATTATTCATAGATATGTACAACCTAAGTTCCTGTTATTCATCTGAATGAAACAGATCGAATGAGTGTGTTGTTAAAATGGTAATGCCAGGAGAGGCAGTATAGGTTCTGTGTTACATTATGTTGTAAGAAAGTGGAAGAAGAGGAAGCGGAAATGGCTACAACTGGCACGCTAGTAGCGTTTGATCCAAAGAATCAGACTTGGGATGAGTATACGGAAATACTCGAACAATTTTTCGCAGCTAACAGGATCGACGATGCAGAAAAACAATAAGTGTCGTTGGAGCAGCGACGTAAAGCTTGAAGCGAAACCTTCTCAGCTCGGCCAAGCCCAAAGAGAAACCCTTCGAAGAGCTGGTACTTCTGATGAAAAATCACTTTGACTCGAAGCCAAGTGAAATTGTGCTAAGGTATAAATTTGACTCTCGCTCCCGCAAGCCGAATGAAACCCTCATGGAATATGTAGCGGAGCTACGCGCCTGGCACAGGATTGTAACTATGGCACAACGTTACAACAGATATTGAGAGATAGGATTGTCTGCCGCATTAAGGATGACCAAATTCAGAGACGTCTCTTGTCAGAAATGGACCTCAGTTTTGACAAGGCTCTGTCAATTGCAGTAGCCATGGAGACTGCAAATAAAAATGCACAGGATCTGCAGACCTCAGGGGCGACAGCAAAATGTTTCAGCCTCACCAAAGGGCAACAGGAGAGTCGTACCTTTAAGGGAGAAAGCAAAGAGTGTTACAGTCTGTTGCTGTGTGCTTGGTTCCTTTGCAAACGATAAGTACAAACAAGAAAAATGCCATGCTTGTGGTAAAGTGGGACACATAGCTAGAGCTTGTAGAAGCAAGACTAAAGTGAACCAGAAAAAGTATGGATCGACATATGTAAAGAAAGACAAAAAGCAGAGATCACACTACAGTACTCACAATGTGGGCGAGAAAGCAGATAACAACAAAACTGACAGCTCTGAAGATGACTCTTTCACTTTGAACTGTGTCAAGTGCAGTCAAGGGCACAAAAGAAAACTGTTCAAGTTAGGGCGTGGCAGCGTGGTACACTTGAGAAAAGTAGACCCCTACACTGTGGATATGCAAATTGATGGGAAAAAGGTGAACTTTGAAATAGACACTGGATGTTGCTTAACAGTCATGAACGAAGTGACATTCAGTAAAACAGGGAAAGACACCAAGCCCTGCAGCCTGCAGCCCATCAAAATTAAGCTGGAAGCAGAAAAAACACTACAGCAAGTGTTAAGTAAACATGAGGATGTATTCAAAGAGGAGTTGGGCACCCTGAAAGGTATGAAAGCTGCTATTCATGTGAAAAGTGATTCCACCCCACACTTCTTCCATCCACAATCTGTCCCCTTTGCTATGCGAGCAAAAGTCGACGAGGAAATAGACCGACTGTTGAAAGAAGGCATCATCTTGCCACTGTAATGTGCTGAATGGGCGGCACCAGTAGTGCCACATCTGAAGCCAACAGGGACAATAAGACTGTGTGGGGATTACAAGCTTACTCTAAATACAGTGGCTTTATTGGAGCAGTATCCAATACCCAGAATGGAGGACCTGTTTGCCACACTATCCGAGGTAAGCGGTTCTCAAAATTAGACATGAGCCACGCTTACCAGCAAATCCTCTTGGATGACGAATCGAAAGAATACGTGACAGTAAACATCCAGGGGGCTGTTCACGTATAACAGATTGCCTTTTGGAGTGGCCTCTGCTCCAGCAATATTCCAGAAGACCATGGAAAGCCTTTTGAAGGGGATACCTCAGGTAGCGGTGTATTTAGATGACATCTTAGTGACTGGAGTTGATGAGGTAAGCCATCACCAGAACCTGGATGAGGTGTTGACCCGGTTGGAGGAGGCTGGGTTGAGGTTCAAGAGGTTCAAGTGTGCTTTCATGCAAGAGAAAGTGGAGTACTTGGGGCACACAGTGGATGGCGAAGGGCTCCACCCAGTGGAAAAGAAAGTTAAAGCAATCATGGACGCACCTACAGCCACAAATGTCACCGAAATGAAAGCATACTTAGGTTTGCTAAATTACTACAACAAATTCCTTCCAAACCTGGCAACCCTGTTGGCAATCCAACATGAACTTTTGAGACACGAAGTACGCTGGACACTGCAAAAGAGACAAGAGGAAGCATTCCAGAAATCCAAGAACCTGTTGAACTCAGCAGAGGTGTTAGTTCATTATTCCGCTGGTTGGTTCTCTCATGTGATGCATCTCCATACGGTGTAGGCGCCGTATTGTCATATAAGAATGAGGATGGAAGCGAGAGACCTTTGGGGTTCATGTCGCGCACACTCTCTCCTGCTGAGAAAAAGTATTCTAAGCTTGACAAGGAAGGTTTAGCTGTGATATTTGGCATCAAGAAATTTCACAAATACATGTATGGCCGAGTTTTCACGATTTACACAGATCATAAACCCCTGATCTCACTGTGCAATGAAAAGAAGCCTGTACCTCAGATGGGCTCACCAAGAGTACAAAGATGGGCCATGACATTGAGTGCTTACGAGTACAACATCAGGTACAAGCCAGGAAAACACCATGGCTGTGTCCCAATCCAGCGACCGCACGCTTCGGAGTGCGCGCGCTACGCATACTACATACGGTGCGTACTATAAGTACGAGAAGTGCGGAAGTGAGAGGCTTGTGAAATGGGACAGTCTAGCCCTCGTCGCGCTGCTCAGGTTGCTAGGCAACTAATCGCAAGAAACGTTTCATAAAGCTTTGTTTGAAAGAAATGAAGGAGAAAAAATGTTTTTTTGTTCATTCATGTTTTATGACATCACTTTGATTAGTTGAGCATCTGAGGCTGAGACCACGGGACTGTAACAACATGATTGTTGGGCTTCATTTCTGTACTGAACAGTCATTTTAAGATTAGCTAATAAATAACAATTAGTTAATGTTGTTCACAAGACTAAAGTCATCTCACTGCGGTAATGTAAATATAATATGGCCAATATTATAGTTATTGTCAGATTATTATGAGATAGATAGATAGATAGATAGATAGATAGATAGATAGATAGATAGATAGATAGATAGATAGATATCACAGGATATATTACAGCAGTGAGCTTGAACTCTGTGTCAAAGATTCAAATTGCCGTTATTTATAATTCCTATCACCTTAAATCTTCACTCAAAGACAAGTATCTTTGACAGTGTATATATGGATGTATCATATATGAGACAAATATTTTTCGTTTAATTTGTTGGCATTATTACATTTGGCTCAACGCTTACATATATGTGTAAAAGAAAATGTACGAGCTGTGATAACTGTTTCTGATAGAATGAAGAGTAGACTGATATATTAAATATTCCTTTATTGGGTGAGAAAATCAGACCATGTCATAACTGCTTTAAGTCATACAGAATAGATATCAGAGCCTTAAACAGGCCGACCTCTGCTAAATGGGTCAAACTGGGCAGAAAGTTTGAGAGCATATAAACAATTACAACAATATGATACAACAAACACAGCAGTACTACTAATCCAAAATACTCAAAGCTTCATAGAACTGAAACAAACATTTATTTTTAGCTCCATTCTGCTGCTGATACATACTTTAGGTTTCTGAATATTAAACTTGTTGCTGCCTTTCATAGTGTGTAACTTGAAGGCCCTGAGTACTTTCTCCCACACTGAAAACACTGGGATGATAAAATTATTTGAACATTACCAAATAAGACTGATTCAGGACAGACAATTAGTTATTGTAAACTTTCCTAGCAGTCCTTCACAAACAGGGAACAGTCTGTCTATTCTCTCCATCTGTCAGCTGCTGCTGGCTCTTCCTCCTCCTCTTCCTCACACACTGCTGAGTTTGTCCTGGTGGATCATCAGGGGTGATGGGAATAATGGCGTTACAAGTAACGGCGTTACTAGCAGCTGCGCGCTCCCGCGGACGGTAATCACGGTCACTGTCTAGCACACAACCTGGAGCCCAGGGGGCAAAACAATCGCATGAGTGCTGCTGTTTGACTGAGGAAGAATAAAGTAGTCGTGGTAAGCCAATCACATGACCACTTAAATACAAAGCAACAAGGTGATATATACCAGTTTATAAATTGTGTTGATAGGCCACGCAAAAACAGAGTCATGATAAACAATATATACGCGGCGTTTTTTCCTCAATAGTTTCGTCACGTTTACTGTCTAAGGACAGCGCAGCAAGCACTCTCTGCTTATGAGCAAAAAAACAAACAAACAGAGGACATTTTAGAAGTGATGGTGAGAAAGAGAGAGAGAGAGCTTTGTGAGCGATTTGTGACATTTAGCGTGTTTGGAGTGTGTAGTTCATGTGTTGTCTTGTGTAGTTAGTGTGTAGTGTTGTGGATAGTTTTGTGTTGTGTGTCAGAACAATGAGTCGACTGCTGTCTCCAGGTAGAAACAGGAGTGATACACCTGCTGCTGTCAGACCTGCAGGTATCAGGCTGTGATGTTCTCCTTTATAGTGGACAGAAATTATGTTTTTTGGAGTGGCACAAATAATTTGTGTGGCATCTTATTGAAGAACAGCTGATTGTTCCGTAAATAGTTTGAAATGGTTATTTAAAAATCAAGGTAAAACGTAAATGGCTGCAAATAACTTTGTTTGCAAAACGTGTGCATAGGATTTTAAAATTGACAATTAATATTTGCATTTAAAGTTATGAAATATGATTCATTAAACATGTTTGTGGTTGTTACAGTAAAAAAATTTACTTTTTCTACTCTGATTTTATGGTTTTTGTCTGATTTTATATCAATTGTTAATACAGTATGTCAAAATGAAAACATAACAGTAAATTCAGATACGTGAGGTTGTGCTAAAAAGAATGATACCAAACAAGGCAAAGTAAATATTTTTTAAAGATGAAATGTGGAGGGAAAATCAAAGGTAGTTAAAAATGGCCAATTATACCCTCGACTCCAGAGGGTTAAATGTTTTTTTAAAGTAGCACAATAGTTACCTTCAAGTAAGTAATTACTTTTAGAATATTGTAACTCAGTTACTAACTCAGTTACTTTTTTTGAAGAAGTAACTAGTAACTATATTTAATTACTTTTTCAAAGTAACTTCCCCAACACTGATCATCAGGGGTGCAAAGCCTCACAGATGATGTGCAGCAGTGGGTCCCTCAGTCTGTCCTCACTCTGGACACTTGCAGTTGTCACACAATCAAATCAAATGTGTGATAAGCTGCAGGATTCAAACACAAGTGTAACTTATAAATACATGTTCATACTTTTATTCCACAATCAGAGAAAAAGAAAAAGAGAGAGAGAGTGCAGGACAGACAGACAGGTGACAGTCTCAGGTGTATACACTGCTACAAAACAGCACAAGAGAAGGAGGATTTAGTGTTTGTGTTATTACGAGTGCTAAACAAGAAGAGTTCCAGATGGTACAGTGGACACATGTGTGACTCCTGTGATTAAAGCATCTTTCTTTCAGCTTAACGAGTGAACTGTCAGCTCGTTCAAACACACGTTAAAGTCCGTTTGGCTCGACACCACCGAACAGAGGCAGCAATATAACATAGCTAACATTAACAGTGCAGTGAATCCTGCTTGTGCCGTGATATTCAGGACTGCAAACCGAGCAGCATCACTGACTTTCAGCTTGTTGTGTTTGTGGATATATGACTGACTTTAATTATCCATAAATCATCACATTCTCTGTAAGATTAAGTTCAACTATTGGACAGCGTATATTTTAAAGTAAAGGCTTTAAAACCAAGTAAACGCTGAAAGTACAAACATCGCTAATTTCACATAACTTTGCCGACATGTGGCCAACAGTAATGTTTTAATGTTCTTCATTATTAAACATTCGCAAATTAATAAGTGACATAATATTCAGTACTTACTTTTGACAGTTCACTCTTTGGCTGCTCCGCTTCTGCCGTCTGCCGTATTTTGCGGCCAAATTATCCACACCCACCGCCGCGCTATGGATTGTGGGAAATATGGGACCACGAAGCGTGCACCGGACCACGCTTGATATTTGGGGAAATCGACGGCGCATTTGGAGTACACTTCGGATTGGCACAGCCGTCGTCGTGTCGCTGTGACATAATAGGTCTCAAAATGCGTACTCGAAATGTGCGGTCGCTAAACTGGGACACAGCCCATGAAAACTCGGATGCGCTCAGCCGGTTGCCAGTACCCAACTCAGCACCTGAGCAAGAGATGGTTGAGCAGGTTTTGATGATGGATGTACTGGATGACACATTAGTTGACACTACACAGATCAAACGTTGGACAGCTAAGGATGTATTGTTGTCGCAAGTCCACGAGTACACCTTAAAAGATTGGCCAGCTCAGACCAATGACTGTTTAAAGCTGTATCGACAGAGAAAGCTGGAACTGAGTGTGAGGGATGGTTGCGTGCTCTGGGAAGCCCGAGTAATTATTCCCACCAAAGGCAGAGACAAAATATTGAAACTCCTGCACCAGACTCATACAGGCATGTCGAAGATGAAAGGCTTGGCAAGGTCTTATGTATGGTAAATGGTAAATGGACTGGTTCTTATATAGCGCTTTTCTACTCTTCTGAGCACTCAATGTGCTTTATATGGGGGCCAGGGATGGATGAGAACATTGAAAGAGAAGTGCAGGCATGTGGGGAGTGTCAGAAACACTACAAGTCACCACCTACTGCACCATTACACCCGTGGGAGTGGCTGGAGTCACCATGGTCCAGAATCCATGTGGACTATGCAGGGCGTTTTCTCGGGGAGATGCTTCTAATCATTGTGGATGCTCATTCCAAGTGGATGGAATTTACCCTGTGAAATCCTCTACATCACAGGTAACTATAGAGAAACTGCGCCAGAGTTTCAGTGTGTTTGGACTACCTAAAATGCTAGTTTCAGACAACGGAACATGTTTCACAAGTGCTGAATTTAAGTCATTCATGAAACAGAATGGAACTGACCATGTGAGGTCAGCCCCTTTCCACCCTTCTTCAAATGGGCTGGCTGAGAGAGCGGTCCAGACCTTTAAGGAGGGGATGAAGAAAGTCAAAGGTGATACCAGACTGTCCCGATTTCTGTTTAGTTATCGCATCACACCGCATGCCACTACTGGTTTATCACCAGCGGAGTTGATGATGTCACGGAGACTCAGATCAGTTTTGGACTTGCTCATGCCTGATGTGAAAACAAAAGTGCAGCACAAACAATTGAAACAGAAAGAAAATCATGACACCAAGAAAAGACTGAGAAGTTTCACACCAGGAGACAAGGTGTTCATCAGAAACTACTCCTATGGCCCGAAGTGGATTCCCGCACTCATTGTGAGAGCATCGGGTCCAGTGTCTTACATTGTTACCATCGGATCAGGTCAAACTGTGAAGCGGCACATGGATCAGGTGAGAGCAAGAGTGGCTGACACTGCTCCCAGTAGGGAGGTGAAGCCATTGCATGACAAAGAAGCAGTGCCTGAGTGCTGCTTGCCATCAGAGTTGGACACATCGCCACAACCTCCGGCATTGGAATTGCCTTATGGTCCGGAGACTCCGGCTCCTGGAGACTCCTCAGTGACACCAGTGTTGCGACGTTCCCAGAGAGAGAGACATCCACCAGAGACTTTAAAGGACTTTGTTAGTAGAGTGAGATCTTCGAGGAGTAGAGCAACAATGCACTCTGATCTCACAGGAAGGACGTACCTTCCTAGTCAGTAAAAAAAAAAAAAAAAGATGGAGTTGTTGACTTAAGCGGGGAGGAGAGGAGTATCGCAAGAAATTGGTTGTTTATATAAATATATGGGTATGCATAATAGTTATTATTCATAGATACATACATCCTAAGTTCCTGTTATTCATCTGAAAGAAACAGATCAAATGAGTGTGTTGTTACAATGGTAATGCCAGGAGAGGCAGTATAGGTTCTGTGTTAGATTAATGTTGTAAGAAAGTGGAAGAAGAGAGTGTCATGTAGGAGGCAGTAAAACGAACACTGATGTTCTGAACATGTCCTAAAAAAGAAGGTTCAGTAAACAAGTCGCAATGATACTCTGGTGTAAGGCTCTGTTATTTTATTTTTGTTTTTGAAGATACAACAATTTAGCAAAATATAAACCATATACAGGGAAAAACTGACTCCTGCCATAAGCATATATTTATAACAGTATTTGGCAAATAAAAACTGATGATTATATAGCAAAACTCTGCTTAACAGCCAAAAAAGTACAAACAAAATTCAATATAAATGACCCTTACTTCAAGATTAGTCAGCAAATTTCTGGATGTGGCAGATGATCATTATTAGGACAAATCCCCCCCCCCCCCCCCCTTTAAGAAAAAACGTTTTATAATGTAAAATATATTTTTGATATTTACCTCAGGAAGGTGGAAATTGTCTCCAAATCACTGCCAATAAAGATGGCTGCCTTGATTGTAAATTTTCCTGCTTCTTGTCGATGCTTGCCCCCACAATGCAATGCATAATTAAAGAAAACGGATAAAAACCTGTGGAAAAATCAATGCGGAAAATGCCAGTGTTGTACCAAACTTCTCCCTTTTCTCCTCTTCTGGTTAGGCTGGTTTTCCTGTTCTCAGACACCCTGAACATTCCCCCCTTCTCCCTGACATGTGCTTTCAATCCTCGCCACATCCATTCTCTACCGCTTATCCAAATTAGAGAAACCCATGACTGAATGTACTGCTTTCAGATTTCACATGCAACGAATCCACTATTAGGAGTAGAGCAGAGCGGGAGGGGGATGCAGTACTCCTTCCAATGGTCCCTCTAAGCTGCGCGCGTGCGCAATCGCGCACTGCTGCCTATCTCTGCCACAGAAAATCTGCGTTGCGCACAGAAAAAAACTAATCTGAATTTAAATTAAAATAAATACGTTAACAATTCATTCTGTTTTGCAGTGTGAATCAGTAAGTGACCGGTGACTGGCTGCTCCAGTCATATATACGCAGCTAATCAACGTCGTTGACAGGCTACGACACCGTCCTTATGTGCCGACCCGGTGTTTTGTGATGTGGAGTGAAGCCACGTTAATGACAATATGTACAACCATTGGAGATGTGAGCAGGACAGACGGAACAATTAACGGAAAAAGTGTGGACTTTATACCAGTTTTTAAATTGTGTTGATAGGCCACGTAAAACCAGAGTTATGATAAAAAATATTTGCAATGTTTGGTTTTCTTCCTGAATACTATCGTTGTTTATATTTACTGCGGGAAGAAATGGGAAAAGTTTTATAAGGAAAGCGCCCGAAAGCACTCTCCGCCTGTGAACAAAATACCCCACCCTTTTCTATTGGTGGAAAAATGTACCGTGTTAACCAATCAAAAAATGATATGGAAATATGGTTTTTAGTTGGATAGGAATGGGACGGTGGTGTTTTGAGATGCGAGAGATTTGCGACGTTTAGTGCAAATCTTGTGTAGTTAGTGTTTAGTGTAGTCAATAGTTTTGTTGTGTGTGTCAGAACAATGAGGCGACTGCTGAATGTTACAGGAGTGAAACATCTCCTGTTGTCAGGCCTGCAGGTATCAGGCTGTTCTCCTTTATCTCATAGTGGACAGAAATTATTTTTTGGAGTGGCACAAATAATTTGTGTGGCATCAAATTTGATGTTCTATAAATAGTTTGAAATGTTTATTTAAAAGAAACCGCCTTGGCTGCATTTTTAGGTAAACAGATGCAAAAAACTTAGTTGTTTGCATAACTCAGTTACTTTTTTGAAGAAGTAACTATATAATTAATTGCCAAACGTTGGTCACTATATACTGTATTTTGCGGACAGAGAGTACAGGACTCTCTCCCTGACCACAGACTCATAATACAAGTCAGAGCTTTATGAAAAAAAAAGAAAGAAAAAAGTAAGAAAGTTGTGTTTTCAAAGTTGGAGTTCAAGTTATTTTTACTTCCAATAGTGTTAACATACTACACAGGTCATGAACTTTTTTTATTATTATTTTCATTGTAAGTGGGCTAAAGCAGTTAATTAAAAGTAGTCTAACATAAATGTAAATGCTGTAATTTGTTTAATTTAATAACTTTGTAACACACACACACAGTCACACACACACCTATCTAATTATCTAATCAGTTTAGAAAAAGCAACCAATCAGTGCAGGCTAGGGGAGCAGGAGAGAGAAAGGGGAGAGGTGTGGTACAACACCGGCATTACATCAGTGGTGACATGCTTATTGTAGTATAATGTTCTTCAATGCAAATACTTTTTGCACTACACAGCCATCTCCTCTTAAAGTGGGACAAATGGTCCTCACATAACATAGATTTGGAAAGATCGCAGGAGGGGCGGTGGTGAATATTTAAAGGACTTGACTTTCTGCCCGGTTTTCATAGTGACGCAGAGATGTTAACCCTGCTGCTCACAGTCATCATCGCTGTCTCTACCTGTTTGTGTGCAGATGTCCAGCCTGTCTTAGAAAGCTCCTTCACGTTTCCACATAACTGTGAGAACGATGAAGAAGGAAAATTGCTCCGGTCTGAGCCCCATGGGGAGGTGGAGGTGGCTGTTCACCAGCGCGGTGTGTGGACACCCGCCTGGGGCTACCGAGGCCAGATCCTTCAAAGTTCTTCCATTTTTTTCAGGCGCATATTTTACAACGACAGTGGCGTTTATGTGCTAAGATGCGGCATCCAGACGATGCGCATCCAGGTCAAAGTTCTAATTCCATTTAATGTAACCGTGAAAGAGGGAGAAAATGCGTCACTGCCGTGCTTTACTCCCTTAAAAACCGCCAACAAGTGTGTCTGTGCACGATGGGAGATAAATAAGCAGGTTGTGTTTGAGTGGAATTCCTGCACAGACAAAGGTAACGGGACTGCTGATGGAAGACTCTCTGTCTCACCTGGTCGGCTCTTAAATGGAGACATAGAACTGCGACAGGTGAAGAAGGAACATCAGGGAGATTATTTCTGCTATAAACAAAATGAAGACGGAGAGAAAGAGGGGGATCCATCTGTCGTGAGGCTGAAGGTCAATTAGAGAAGCCGGGATTGCCACCAGCAGCGGTAAGTAGCCTATCATCTCCTTTTACAGCCGGGTTTAAAATTTGAGCTTTATCACGGAGTATTAGGGCCACATTAAAAGAAATGGTGTTTGTTTAGCGATTAAACTCGAAAAAGTATTTTGGAAAAAAACAAACAAACAAAAAAAAAAACAACCACTTACACGGCTCCTATACCCCCAAACCAACCCGTTCTCACTCCCAAATCGTAACATTTTACGCTAGGTGACAAATCGTCAACATATTACGTTTTCGGGCACCCAAGGCGTTCCTACGTCACGACATCGGAAAACTGCGGACACATGAGAACCGTTTGGACTCAATCTACACATCTTCGCTTTTTCCCTTAAAATCGCTTTAGAAAACACTATTTCACCTCATTAAAGTGCTGGTTAAGGTTAGGAATAAGGTTATGGTTAGGTTTAGCGATAAGGTTAGGATTAGGCTTAGGTATACGGTTATGGTTAGGTTTAGGCATAAGGTTATGGTTAGGTTTAGGGATAAGGTTAGGTTTAGGCGTAGGGATACGGTTATGGTTAAGGTTAGGAATAAGGTTATGGTTAGGCATAAGGTTATGGTTAAGGTTAGGCACAAGGTTATGGTTAGGCTTAGTGATAAGGTTAAGTTTGGGGCTGCAGTACAGGGCTGGAAACCGCCGCGTACCATAACAACGTGGAAGGTCACCTTTCGCGTTCCTCAGGAACGCCGCAGGACGTGACAAAACGTCGGGATGTTACGCCTCGGGAGTGAGAACGGGCAGTCCGTGTGACCATCGGCGTCCTTGCATCTGTTCACTATGGAACGCCAGGACTACTATAATGAATTAATTAAATACACCATTAAATAACTAATTACATTTGGCAATAATTAATTAAAGTTGGAAATAGTTAATTAAATAAATGTTTTTGACACATTTAACTAATTATTTATTTCACATTTTAAATAATTATTGCCACATTTAAATAATTATGTAACGGTGTATTTAATTAATTCATTTTGGCACAGTTGACTCCTTCAGAACTAACAGAACTGAACTTTGAAAAAACTGTTTGTGTGTCACCAAATACCGTTTTAATATTTTTTTAGCCGAGAATGTAGTGCTTTAATCTTCATATGTCTGATCGGTTTGTCAAGATACAGCCTCTTTTCAAAGTTGCTTCGATGATTTCGGAGATGTCTGCCCAGTCGGCAAAGCGTGGGATAGACCCGCTCGCCTCGCAAGCAATCGAGCTGTCAGTGCGCCCCAGGGCGGCTGTGGCTACAACGTAGCTTGCCATCACCAGTGTGTGAATCTGTGTGTGAATGACTGGATATGTAAAGCGCTTTGGGGTCCTTATGGACTAGTAAGGCGCTATATAAATACAGGCCATTTACCATTTGTTATTACCGCCGACAAAGCGCAGGCCCCGGTACACAGCTGTAATAATCCCCGCTGACACTGACTTCATTTACTGAGGTTATGTTTATCGGGTGTTATTTCCTGATGTTCATATGTGTTCTACGTGTTTCAGTCGCCAATTCTGAATTATAACTAAAATTAAAAACATGTTTAAGGAGGAGAGAGCAAATAAATTCGATTAACAGCTGATCTTTGGGTTTCTGTTCAGTAATCTGCGGGACCTGCGTATAATCGCAGAAGAGAGATAACGTTGGTGTTTCCGTCATGTAGTAGCTGCTGGCTTTAACTGTACAAAGGTTGTTCGACACTATGAAACACATAAAGACTTCATGATGTTCGGCTAATATTTTTATTGTGAATATTAATCATGAGGTTAAACGGCCCTGTACATCACGGAGCGAGGTCAGCATATCCACGATATCTTCAGCTCTCTGAGTTAACCCAGAGTTTCCCAGCTGATTATCTAACTGTCATCTACGAATATGTCACGGGTCATATCAATATGATTTTACAGAAAAGCATCCTTATTACTGCCAACTATTCCAGAGACGTGAAAATTTACAGCATAAAGAACACTAAAATATAGCAGTCTAACGCAACACTGTAGCAGAGATGAACCGTCAGTTTGTCGCAGATCAAAGTGGAAAGAAAGTGATTGGTTGAACAGGTGTTCGTGATCTGTGTTTTCTGCATTTTCATCAGTGTGAGAGACTCAGCAGCAGATTAGAATAACAGTTATACATTTAATAAATTACCAAATTAATACTCGCAAGAAACGAGCAAACCTGTTCCGACCATTTGAGTTTGTATTCCCTCAGCTGCAGACTCGCTGCTGTTTAAATGTTTGAGAGCGAAGATTAGATAAAATTGTTGTCTGACCTGCGTCGATCCAGCCGCTCAGAGTCCGTGGTTACCATGGTTACTGCATAAGCAGCTTTGATTTAAACAGCTGGCACAGCGGAAACCTACCGGTGATATGGGTGTTTATGTTTTTCATTGCAAAAGAACTGTCTGAACGGTTAACTGAAGTTAACTTGGATAAATTATAGTTAAGGAGTATCACAGATAACTCCCACGTGAGCTGTGTGACTGTTCACCACTACACTGAAATCAGTAGGCTATTATTGAAATACACGTGCTATATCATAAACTATGATATAAATAGGGAGGTCCTATTAACATGTTTAGTTTTAAAGGACACCTTCCTGCCTTTCGTCTCATTCATGAGCAGTATTAGTTTTCTTCTAACATCCAGAAGTCTGCACGATGTGTTTCATTCTAATAACTCTTTGACAGTTAAACATAACATTACCGAAAAAGAAAAAAAACCCACAAATTATATGTTAACCTCATTTATTTTTAGTTAAGTAAACTCTAAAAATTCTAGCAGATAGCTGGTGCTTAGAATACAGTTGAATAACTATTAAAAAACAGATGATGCAATATTTTTTGTCCAGGTTGCAGTCTTCGTGATGAACATGCTGTTGCAAACTCTGCTCCTCTCGGTGGAAATGCGCCTTCTCTTTCCTCTTTGTATAAAAACATTTTAAAAGTCAGTTTAATCTCAAAATTCACTTATAGCAACTTCCATAGTCGCTAGAGGCCAGGGATGGAGCCTGCCTCTTTGCCTGACGCGCTGTCAACTTTACGCAATAGTGAGAGAGGTGGAATTGCTTACTTGTTTTATTAAAGTGCTTTGAGAGTTTACAGAGTAATGTGCAGTAGCGGTTTTAGATACGGGCGACACGGGCGGTTGCCCGGGGCGGCATCACTGGCATCGGCAAAAAGAAATTGCTCGTACTCATGTTGTGCGACGTCATGCCAGCGCATACTGGGATGGCATAGGCACCGATCGGTTTTCTATCGCCCATTTGCTGGGAGTAAGGGCGCCCTCCGTTTGCGAGGTGCGCCTGCTGCTTGCGGCACAGGGAGGAGAGGGCGGGGCGGCGGGGGATTCTCTGGCTGGCTGGAGCAGCATCTAATAACCAACTCACAAAATAAAAACAAACACGAAAACACCAGACATCATAATACTGACTTATAATTTGCACCGATGTTTTTTCAAAGTTCTATACGCGAAAAGTGAGCGCGAGAGCCCTCGGTGCGCCTGCTCGCTGCTGAAGTCAAAGTAAACTTTATTGTCATCTCCGCTACATACAGTCCAGTATATAGAGAGAGGAGACGACGAGGCTCCAGTTACAGCAGTGCAAGTAAACAAACAATAAATATTTAAGAGTAAAAACATAAATATACACTTTAGGGGTAAAGCGATCAATAACAATTTAAAATGTATATTTTATATTTTGTTGATTTAAAGTCTCGTACACAACCCGTTTTTAAAGTTTTAAAAGAAGAGAAAAGAAGAGGAGGAGTGGAGCGACTTCCACAGTCGCTAGAGGCCGGGGATTGAGGCCAGAGGGAGTGTTCGCCCAGGGCGCCAAACAGGCTAGGGCCGCCACTGGTAATGTGATCGGCTCGCGATCACTGGTTTGATCTGTCAAAATCAAACCAGTGAATGACAGACTGACAACGCCCTCTTAATGTCACCGCTAGCACCCACGTGACTCCCATTACACATCACCACAGCAACCAAACAAATGAAAAGCAGCGTGGAATTCCGGGGTGTGGGTGTGGTTGGGGTAATGGTCACATTTGGATAAAGATGGGTTAACAATACAAGGGCAGAGTATAGAGTCTGCAAGAAAAGGTTATCATATAGAGCTGGCTCCAAAAAACAACCTGCACAGGCACCTGAGAATCGTCCACGCATGAGTGCAAAGGGAAGATAAAACGCAGTCAGTTCAGTGTGATATTAATGACGATGCCAGTGTGTCTACTGCTACTGTTGCTGCTGCATCTACAGCATCATGCAGTATACCACCACAGCCACCTAAACTAACCCAGAGCTCTATTAGACAGTTTTTCCAGAAATCTGTGACCCCACCAAGACAGAAAAATAAAGACCTGGCAAAAATGACTGTACTTGATTTCCAACCATTTTCAGTTCTGGGTGATAAAGGATTCAGGAAGTTTGTTCATGCACTAAATCCTATGTATGCAATTCCAAGCAGGAAAACTCTCTCCCAAAAAATCATCCCAAGCCTATAAGACAGAGATCATACATTTCCTTTTTGTTTTGCATATTTTAATTTATATTTTATTGTGTTGTGGTTTGTAGTGTTTTGTGTTGTTTCACTTTAAATTGTTTGATGAAAAGTTAACTAGTTTAAAGTTTAAATGTAAATAGCTGGTTTTTGAATTTTTAAATTTCTTTTACATTTTATGTGGAGTGAATAAATAAAATATAAATAAATATATTATATTTATATTATATATTATATTTTATAAATACAAAAATATAATATCTATAATAATAGATCATAGACAATATATATGAGATCAGATCAGAGTGACTTTGACCAAGGCCTCTTGACGAAAATGAGAAGAGCAGTGTGGAATTCCGGGGTATGGGTGTGGTTGGGGTTAAGGATGAAGACATGCTCCATTTATGTTTCCTGTTCTCCGCAGCCCACGCAGTAGAATC
Source organism: Pelmatolapia mariae (assembly GCF_036321145.2). Lineage (NCBI taxonomy): Eukaryota > Metazoa > Chordata > Actinopteri > Cichliformes > Cichlidae > Pelmatolapia > Pelmatolapia mariae. Next base: position 44,922,073 of record NC_086229.1, on the reverse strand, counting down.
GACAAGAAACCTGAGTAGCTGTCAGCAGAGGAGGAACTTTGGACTGCCAGCCTGGAGACGTTTTGATTCCAGAGGGGGAGAAGATTTGAAGTGTTGGCTTTGTGGGCTGGATGCTGGTGGAAGCACCCAACGCAGCTGCGTGGACCTTCCTGCTCCTGCGCTCATCAGTTAAATATATTTCTGGTAGCGCATATTTTCAGCGTCTAAAAACATATCTCCGAATGTGTTTGAGGATGCAGGAAAGGCAGTTGATATTAATATGCATTTTATTCCGTTCATTTAATCTTCAAGTTTGCATTTCTGAAACATTCCATTAATCCTTTTGTTTATTTTACATTTTATTCAACTGCATGCGTATTTATACAGACTGTACTACACTAAACTATTCAATGAATGTCAGAGTAATGAATTATTAGTATAGTAACTCATGAAAAATATGCTTCAGTCTACCTGGAGTCCTTCTATTAACACCAATATTTGGTCTTGCAGTGCTCTATCATGGAGCCTCCCTCCAAATAAGAATTCAACACCAAAATCGGAATCACATCAACATTGAAATGTTTTTAAATCACAAAAAAAAATATTCGAGTTATTATTTTTTATCTGGGACACGTTTGAGTTAATGTTATTATCTTATTACTATTATTATAATGTTACTATCCAAAGTTTCAAAGAACATGGTGAGCATTAATGTCACTGAATAAATGTTTTAGGTACAACTTGTTATGTTTGTGTTGCCAATGATTTTAGGTTATATTTGAACATAATAATTTAGATTTAAACATTTTCCACGATGAAGAATAACTGCAGCTTCTTGTTTGAGGCCTGCGTGTGGCCCACAGGAGAAAACCCAGCCTCCTTTCCTCTCTGCAGGAAATCCAATCACTGCTGCAGCTTGAAAAAGTTAATGTAGTAAAATATTCTACCTTTACGCATATATACTGTACTTCAGTTTAAATTTCAAGTATCTGTAATTTAATTTGACTACCCACATTTTAATACAACTATCTGTGCTTTCTACTGCTGACATTTTCAAACCAGGCTTGTTACTTTCAGTTTAACACATTTGACTGGAAGTTATTATTATTATTTCACGTCACTGCATGCATTCAACCACTAGTATAGTATATTAGTATATTATTATTAGAGCCACATTAAGAAAAAACAATTTTTGGTCATTTTGAGAATAAAGTCAAAATTGTACAAATCCACCCTTCCACGTTTGTGTTTTTCCATCTGACCAGCTTTCTCCATCATCTTTTCAGTGTCCTTATATTTATCACCACACTATGTTTGAGCTAAGAGACAAATCACTTCCTTCCTTGTTACTAAAACCGATTCTGAATTTCACTAACTCGGAGGGAAGAGCAGCCTTGGCAGAAAGCATCAAGTTTGGTGAAGAATTTGCCTGAAAATGCTAACGTGCAAAGTCACCTTTCAATCAGGCTGTTTTTCAACATTATTTTAATTCAGTCAGATTTTAGGGCAAGGTTCTGCATTTGTCATAAAGAAACCTGACATGCCGACAGAGTTCTACCTCCAAAACATGAGTGAAACAGTAAAAACGACACAGACTGAACTAATGGGCTGAACACTGCTCTTTACTGACGTGCTGCTGGCAGACTGCACAGAGAGTGGGAGCGCCGGATTCATTTTTTCATTAGTTCAAAGAAGAAAAAGCAAGAAAAGAGCACTGATTTGATCAAACTAACCCACTATAAGACTGAACATCCACTGTTCTAAGGAAGAAAATGAGTCATGAATCTTGTGGTTTGGCAAGTTTCATGACTAATAATCACCATTTTAATATATCAATACATTCCTGGAGAGGGATGACTGTAATTTAAATACAGAAAAAATGTGGAAAAACTTGAGGGACAACTATGTGATGCAGCACATAGTTGAGCCATGTAGTCAGCAGGTTTCACATAGAAAGCCTCCGACGGTGTCTATTGTCTTGTGGAGTCTGGAAGATGAGTGGATGAAGGGGTGGGTGCAGTTTTCTCTGTGGTGCGGTCGGGTGGCTGTCCCGGGCTCTGTGGGGCTGGGCGGTGCTGCTGAACTGTGCCCCGGTCCGGATGGGCCCCCTTGCTCTGGTGGATTGCAGAGTATGGGGGGTGCCTACTGGGGTCAGCGAGGGAGCTGGCCCCAGGGAGGGGGGCCACTTGCCCCTTTCTTCTTTCCCTCCCCATCTCCAGCTGCCTTTTCCCGCTCCACAATAATACACAATATTGCACAATACTGCAATTCCAAGCAGGAAAACTCTCTCCCAAAACATCATCACAAGCCTATACGACAGAGATCATACATTTCCTTTTTGTTTTGCATATTTTATAATATAAAATAAAGTGTTTTGCGTTGTTCCACTTTTAATTTGTTTAAAAGGAAATATATGAAAATTTAACTAGTTAAAAGTTGAAATGTAAATAGTTGGTTTTTATATTTTATAATTTTACATTTTATGTGGAGTGAATAAATAAAAATAATTAAATATATTATATTTTATAAATGCAAAAAATATAAAATATATAATAATAGATGATAGACAATAGACAATAGATATGTTCATATAACAAACATATATAAATGAAAAACATATTTTTATACATTAGTAATTCATTTCGGTCATAATTGCATAATGTTGTTGATCATAAATTAATTAAAGTAACAAAACAACATGAAGAGCTGTTTGCTAGTCCAAGGAGCGGGATCTTTTAAGTGAGATAGGCTGAAAGAACCGGTTATCTAAAAAGAGCTGGAATTCCCATCACTACTAGGGGGCCACTGGGATGTATTTGAGTGGCATTGATGGGGATCCCTAAACACAACTCATTTTCTGGATATTTCCCCAAAACGGTGACCTATGCCATAAAAGGGTTCAGCTAGTTAGTTCAAGTACAGCTAGTAAGATGTTACCTGAAGTCCAGATGTTGTTTCCAAACTGCAGCATGTACATAAGCCTGGGTATCAACTCTCTAAGGTCATTATCTCCCTGACCACAAAGACTGTGAGGACAGTTTGTCATTTTCTGCTGTTTCTAAGTCACTTTTCTTTCACCGTCAAATGAACCTGGTAGCTAACGAGCGCAGTGTCTGCTTATTACACCACTCCCTGCTGGAGAAGACATATGTGCCACGATTAGTGTTTTACTCTATTTCTTACACATAAAAACAGCATAAATACACAGGGAAATGTAGCTGAAGTTCACGGACACTAGAGGGTAACAAAGCCGACTGTGTTATGTGCAACAACACATTTACACATCTATAATAATAATAATAATAATAATAATAATAACAGTTAAGTCATAGGGGTCAGCTGTTTTGGATGTGGCTACAGCGCTTTGTTGGGTCTGTGTTTCCACAAGCCCCGCTGGTTTAGAGACTTATTCATCGTGAAGAAAACATGACAGTCAGCGATCGATCGATTTACTCGCAAGGGAGGCCTCGTTGGTATCTACCATGAAAATGACCCCAAATCCGGCCTCCTCTCGCTGCCTTTGTTGGGAAAACAGTTCACACAAAACACCTCACAGCAAAGCAACGCCCACATGATTCTAAGACAAGGCATTGTATATACATACAATGTGTGAAAATCTGTATGCATGTGAGAAAGTGTGTGTGTGTGTGTGTGTGTGTGTGTGTGTGTGTGTGTGTGTGTGTGTGTGTGTGTGTGTGTGTGTGTGTGTGTGTGTGAGTTTGCTTGTGTCCAAATTGGGGACTTCTATCAGCTCACACACCAGTCAATTGGGGACACCTCTCCCTTTGGGGACCAAAACCACCGTCCCCAATTGGATTTACCTCTGACAGCGTTCAGCATGCTCTAAAACATATTTTAATCCAAAAAACTCACCTGTCCCCAAAAGTGACATGTTTTAGATTTTTTGTGTATGTGTATGACATTGCCCCCAAAAATTTTCAAAATCTGTGTATAACTCTATGTTGCCCCTAGTGGAAGTGTGTGAAATTGCAAAAATTTCCACTGTCCCCAAAAGTGACATTTCTTGGATTTTTTTGTGTGTGTATTACACTATAATAATACAAGGGTTAGGGAGAGGTAAGATTTCTTTTAATATACTGATCTTTGTTGAAAATCTTATTCAACATTCTTTTGTATGAATGGTTTTATATAAACAAACATTTGTTCTCTTGACTAAATAATAGAAATCAGTAGACTATTTGTTAGAAAGTAGATTATATTTTCAAAAGGTAAAGAGGACACTAGAAAATACAAAAGATTCATATTTCACGTAATTATGATATAAATAGCTTTAATATTTTTTAAAGAATTATTTGGCATGATGTGAAGCCGATGCATGAAATAATGGAGCACTTTAGGTTCATATTTGCTTTCTGAACTGCAGTGTAACGAAGAGGACTCCCTTACTAAATTTATTTATATTATATGATTTGTATAGCACTTTAGAGCACACCTTTCATTTTATTAAAAGCACCTTATCAAGCACTTTATTTAGCATTGCACTTTAAGCATGGATTTGCACAGTAAAACATTTGCACATAAGAAGTTTATTTATTGAATATTTATTGGGAATTTTAAAATCAGTTGGTAGCCTTCTTTTAGATCCTAGATCCTTAGATTTAAGAATTTACCTGAGAGTGGAAGAATGGTTTAGTCTGTGACAGCTGAACATATTTAAGGCTGCTGGTTGTCATCAGAGAGGGTGGATTTGTGCTGTGAAGAAGCTCGATGAGTTAATTGTTGTAAGGAAAGCTGTATAGCAAATAAATTGGTCCATCTCACTGTGTTTCCAGCTGCTAAGGGCCACATTGTTACATGCAGCTTGACATAAATTACTCTAAATTCTTGATCCTTGTATTGCAACATATTTAAGATGTTTCTTGAATTTCTATTGAATGGTGATAAAACTTAATTCTCACCAAAGTCTCTTTAACAGCTGATCAAAAACTGTGTAAGACTATGGTCATTAGATATGGATCATGCAGAAAAAAAATTATATCCTGGATACAAGCGGGAAAGATTAGCTTCTGTAGCATGGTTGGACTGGGCCTTAGAGATATGTGCAGAGCTTGACTCAAGTCAAATTCAAAGTCAGCTTTATTGTGAAAACCCATATGTACAGATGATGTACACAGGAATTTTAAATTGTAATGCTCCCACGGTCTTCAGTGTACAGTGAACAACTTAAAGATAAAAACAAAACAAAAGTCCTTTGTACAACACAATACAATAAACACTAGTGTCATACAATCAGAGTGCTCTCTGGCAAGAGTTTGTGTGCAAGTAGGGGTGGGGCAGTCAGTTAAAGGGCGATGTTTAGAGTTTTGTATGTCTGTCAGGTGGGGGGGATGAGAGGAAAGAGATGAACGCAGGTCTGGAGTTTGTGTGTGTGAGAGTCAAGAGGGACAGAGCAGGGACAGCCTAAAGGTAGGGGAGGTGAGGTAAGACCTCTATGTCACCATAGGCCTTGATCACAGCCATGGAGGTGTGTGCCAGGAAGCAGCAGCATGTAGAGCAGCTTTAAAGGTATGAAAGGTAATTAAAACTTTTTTAGTTTCTTATACCTATATCTTAAGGTTTCTGCTGAAATGTTTCAGCATTTTCTGTTTGAATGTAAGAAAGTTATTTAGTAATAAATGCTAATATTGGTTTGCTAGATGTGCCCTTGATAATTTTGAAAAAAAAAAAGGCTTTAGCTAATTAGCTCGAAAAAGCTAGCCACGTATAAATTACACATTCAGAGCTGTCTTGGATTAAAAATCAAGGGATGTTTGAATGAACCAAACTTTCAATATTTTAGGGGATTTCAATTTTTTTATGCTTTTATGATTCTAAAATAAAAAAGGACGTTTATTAGCATCCTTAAGTTTTTCATGTGCAAGCTAACAATGAGGATTATCTCGTTAATTAAGAGAGGCTAATGAAACGGAAAAAATAAATACGCTTCATAAAAAGGAATATTATGTTATTTGTGTAATTTATTTATTTATTATTCTGAAACAAAGAAACATAAATAAGCTGCAGGATTTTAAATGTCCCCATTTAGGTTAAAGTGGAGTGTATTTGTGTTAGTCCCCAAAAGTCATAAGAATATGGCATACTAAAGACTATAGTTGGATATGGTTTTGTATTTTTTTTAATGGTATCATGTCCCTAATTTCTGTATAAATCTACCCATGAAGTCGGAGAACAATTTATCAATGATTCCCACACTCAAGCAAGGGTTATTGTTGTAAAATCCTTCATTATGTCTAAGATTTAAAAATACGGAACAAATACCAATCAGAATGAGGACTAAGATAAAGCAATCCATCCCCCAAATCATTACACATACCTCAACATATGCAGATGTTTAATAATCCGAGTTTGTTGTATTTACCAGTTCCCTAAGGAAAGTTTCCAATTGAATGTCCCCATTTAGGTTAAAGTGGAGTGTATTTGTGTTAAAAACGTCCCCAAAAGTCCTAAGCATATGGCATACTAATGACTATACTTGGATATGTTTTGGGATTTTTTTTCTAAAAATAGTATCATGTCCCTTTTTCAGTATAAATCTATCCATGAAGTCTGTAAACAATTTATCAATGATCCCCACACTCAAGCAAGGGTTATGTTAAAAAAAAATCCTTCATTATGTCTAAGATTTGGAAATATGAAACAAATACCAATCAGATTGAGGACTAAGATAAAGCAATCCCCCCCCCAAATCATTACACATACTTTAACATAAGCAAATATTTAATAATCAGAGTTCATTGCATTTACCAGTTCCCTAAGGAAAGTTTCCCATTGAATGTCCCCATTATGTTAAAGCGAAGTGTATTTGTGTTAAAAACGTCCCCAAAAGTCATAAGTATATGGCATACTAATGACTATATTTGGATATGCTTTGGGATTTTTAAAAATATGTTATCATGTCCCTTTTTTCTGTATAAATCTACCTATAAAGTCAATAAACAATTTATCAATGATCACCCCACTCAAGTAAGGGTTATTGTTGTAAAATCCTTCATTATGTCTAAGATTTAAAAATACGGAACAAATACCAATCAGAATGAGGACTAAGATAAAGAAATCAATCCGAAAAGTAGTTACACATACCTCAACATATGCAGATGTTTAATAATCCGAGTTTGTTGTATTTACCAGTTCCCTAAGGAAAGTTTCCAATTAAATGTTCCCATTTAGGTTAAAGTGGAGTGTATTTGTGTTAAAAACGTCCCCAAAAGTCCTAAGCATATGGCATACTAATGACTATAGTTGGATATGTTTTGGGATTTTTTTTCTAAAAATAGTATCATGTCCCTTTTTCAGTATAAATCTATCCCTGAAGTCTGTAAACAATTTATCAATGATTCCCACACTCAAGCAAGGGTTATGTTAAAAAAAAAAACCTTCATTATGTCTAAGATTTAAAAATATGGGACAAATACCAATCAGAATAAGGACTAAGATAAAGCAATCCATCCCCCAATCATTACACATACTTTAACATAAGCAAATATTTAATAATCAGAGTTCATTGCATTTACCAGTACCCTAAGGAAAGTTTCCCATTGAATGTCCCCATTGTGTTAAAGCGAAGTGTATTTGTGTTAAAAACGTCCCCAAAAGTCATAAGTATATGGCATACTAATGACTATAGTTGGATATGCTTTGGGATTTTTAAAAAAATGCTATCATGTCCCTTTTTTCTGTATAAATCTACCTATAAAGTCAATAAACAATTTATCAATGATCACCCCACTCAAGTAAGGGTTATTGTTGTAAAATCCTTCATTATGTCTAAGATTTAAAAATACGGAACAAATACCAATCAGAATGAGGACTAAGATAAATGAATCTATCTGAAAAGTAGTTACACATACCTTAACATATGCAGATGTTTAATAATCCGAGTTCGTTGTATTTACCAGTTCCCTAAGGAAAGTTTCCCATTGAATGTCCCCATTTAGGTTAAAGCGGAGTGTATTTGTGTTAGAAACGTCCCCAAATGTCATAACTATATGGCATACTAATGACTATAGTTGGATATGTTTTTGTATTGTTTTTTTTTTAAATAGTGTCATGTCCCTTTTTCTGTATAACTCCATACATGAAGTTTGAGAACAATTTATCAGTGATCACCCCACTCAAGTAAGTGTTATGTTGTAAAACCCTTCATTATGTCTAAGATTTGGAAATATGAAACAAATACCAATCAGAATGAGGACTAAGATAGAGCAATCCCTCCCCCAAATCATTAAACATACTTTAACATAAGCAAATATTTAATAATTAGCATATCAGTAACTTTTTTAGACTATTCAGTTTAAAAAATTATTTAAGGTCTTGAGGGGCTGCTTTCCATTTAGCGTTACCAGCATATTTTACCAAAATATCTCTACAAATAGGAGACTGAATCTGAAAAACCACTATAACCCTGCTTTAGTAGTGAGCTACAAATTGTGTCTACATAACACACTGTATACAATCTGGTTAAAAAGTCCTCTCTCCTCAACATCTCCATACTGCCACAGATATGTCATGTGGACCAACTGCCTTTCCTCTCTTCATAGCTGCCCTCACTTCCTCCTTACTAATCCCCTGCACTTCCTGATTCACTAACTTTCCTCCATCTGTCCTCATTTTCTGTCTTCATTAATGTCTTCATTAATGATGACAATGAGAGAATACTTCCATCTTCTCAACACACTCTCTTCACCATCTTTATCCTTAATCACCCTTACCTGCTGCACATCCTTTTCAGCTCAATCGCTGTCTAGCTAATTGATACAAGTACTGTTCTCCTTCCTTAGTGCCCAGCCTCACATACAACTCAGTATAAGCTTTTTCCTTTGCCACCTCTATCTTTGCAGTAGGCCTGGCCTCCCAGTATTCCTGTCTACTTTCTCCATCTCCCTGACTACCGCACTTTCTCTTAGCTATTCCTTTGAGGAACTTACGGAAAGTGTCCAATCCACCACCAAGTCTCCTTGTCCTCTTTTCTCTCTCCAAAAGATACACCAAACACCTTCTTTGCCTTTCTCTCACCATTTCAGTTGTATTTTTCCAGTCATCTGGTAACTCTTCCCTTCCACCCAGAGAATGTCTCTACTCCTCGCTGAACTAACAACTGCACAACATTCTTCCTTCTTCAGCTTCCACCACTTAGTTCTTGTCTCTGCCTTCACTCTCTTCCTCTTCTTGACGTCCAAAGTCATCCTCCAGACTAGTGTCCAATGTTGCATGGCTACATTCTCTCCTGACACCACCTTGCAGCCTCCTATCTCTTTCAGACTGACCCTTCTGTTTAGGATGTAAGCCACCTGTGTGCACTTTCCTCTACTCTTCTACGTCACCTTATGTTCCTCCTTCTTCTTGAAGTATGAGTTAACCCCAGCCATTTCCATTCTTCCTAATTTTGACCTTCTGCATTTCTCTGCTTAACACCATACCTATCTAACACCTCCTCATTATCTCTCTTTCCTTCACCTACATGGCTACTGACGTCTGCTCCAATCAACACTCTCTACCACTTTATCAAACTAACTGCAGAATTCCTCTTTCTCTTCTAACTGAAATCCAACCTTCAACCTCGTCTCCTGCACACACAGTAAATCTACCTTCCTTCTCTCCATTCATATCAGCCAGCTCTCTCCCTTTGCCAGTCATAGTACCTCCACGCTCCTGCCTGTCCTTCTCTTCGACTCCTAACACGCTTCTCCCCTTTCCTCTTTCTTTGTCTTCGAATAGTAGCACAGTTTCCATCAGATCTCTATTTTTACTACTTTCTACATTGTACATACAAACTGAAGACATCAAATATATGAAGCAATATATATGGAATTATATAGCAAAGAGATAGCTGATATATAACTCTAAATATGTTTTATATTTTAGATTCTACCCTTTGCTTTGTTGACAGCGCTGCAAACCTTTGGCCTTCTCTCAGTGAGCTTCATGATGTAGTCACCTGAAATGGTTTCAACTCACAGGTGTACCTTGTCAGGGTTCATTTGTGGAATTTCTTTCCATCTTTATGGGGTTTGGGCCATCAGTTGTGTTGTCCAGAAGTCAGGTTGGTGCACAGCTGACAGCCCTATTTGACTACTGTTAAAAGTCATATTATGGCAACAACCAATCAGCTAAGTAAGCTTTGCTGGTGACACCAGTTTAGTTGGACCATCATTTATTTTTCAACGGGACAATGACCCCAAACACACCTCCAGACTGTGTAAGGGCTCTGTGACCCAGAAGGAGAGTGATGGAGTGCCTACCAGATGGCCTCCACAGTCACCTAACCCAATCCCATTGGAGATGTTTTGGGATGAGACGGAGCACAGAGCAAAGGCAAAAGGGCCAACAAGTGCTCAGCATCTTATGCGTATTTCTGTTTTCCATTCAGAAAGAACATAACTGTCCACAGCCTTCTGTCATTATTTTCAAACTAGTTACACTAAGCTACTATAAAAATGCTTATACAGAAAAAATAATGTTTGATCATCATCAAAAGCCAGATATTTCAAAGTTTCATCTATGAAATATCTGGCTTTCCCATCATAGCAGATGAAATACCTATTTTGCATTAAACTGCATCATTTCGCCTCCTGAAGGGCTCGCCATGAGTCCACTGTGTGTGTGTGTATATATATATATATGTATTTTTTCCCCTGTGGTAATAATATTTTTAGATAAATACTAAGTACTTTTCCACTACTGATGTATATAAAGTAAAACTAGGCTGTAAATTTAAATCTTACTTTAGATAAATCTTAGTATGTGCTTTTATAATGTGTACTAAATTGTAGTAAAAAATGTCAGGGTTCCTTTGTTTCATGTGTTCAGGCCTGTACAATAAGCCAGAGTCAGGAGCTGAGCCGAGAATTGTAGCTCACTCTACTCCCAACTTAACTGATGCCCTGCACCTCCCCCATAGCTGCTGCAGTGGGGGAGGGGCAGGCGAATGTTTCCAGCACTTTGGCAGGTCTGAAGGCAAAAGAGTCCAAACCAGGACTAGCAAGGTGTACCTAATATAGCTGTTTAGTGTGTGTGTAAAATAAATAAATAATATGGTAATCTCTCTTTCCACTACTGATATATATAAAGTTAAATTAGACTGTAAAACTAAATCTTACTTTAGATAAATTTTCTTTTGTTATTTCATAATGTGTACTAAACTGTAGTTAAAATAAATGTCAGGCTTCCTTTATTTCATATATTGTAGCCTGTAAATCAGGTTTGAGAGTCAGAGCTGAGGAGAAAACTTTGGCTCTCTCTGCTGCTCCATCAGTGACCCTCCCCCTCCCCCCGCGCACCTGCACTGCAGCTCGCAAACTTTTGCAGGGCATGTGACGTCATTCAGTCCACAGTCGGAGTAGCCGTTTAAGTGGAGCTCTGAAGACTGCAAAGCTTTCTGCAGGTAAGATTTCACATTTTTACTATATGAAAACTGTGCAAATGCTGTCTTTCTAAGAAACGAAAGAAAAAGGTATCTTACATTAAGTTTAATTTTTTTAAACTTAATGACACGCCAGTAAATATACTTTTTTTTTCGAATAATGCATAAAGTTCGTCTCAATCTATATTTTATTGCAATTAACTATGCACAATTTTTCTTATAATTGAACATAGGGACAAAAACCGATTCCTTCGTGATATATTTAACACTAAATTTTATGCCAAACCTACCGTCCCCTCCCCCTCAATTCTTGGCATTTTCTATCTGTATTTCTCTTCAGTCTCGCTCTTAGAAATATAAAATTAACGTAAGAAATTATTATTGGATCTGGATTTCAGTTTAAAAGGGAAAAATGTACGCTTAATTACAGTAAAAACATGATTTTTGCAAGAAAACCTGAAGTTAGAGATTTTTGGCAGTTTCAGTGAGTAAAAATCTATAATGAAAAATCCTATGCAGTGTTTTGGTTGCAGACCTGTGTGAGTTCCAGGCTTTTAACAAAGCAGGTTAGTGGAATGCTTTTTAATTGTTCACAAACTTTATTAAAGATAACAAGCGGCCAAACTGTGGTTTGTACCGTTTTATTTGGGGTATCTCTTTAAGGCATTTTATAGCTAGACTGGGTTTTTTCCCTTTTTAAGTCACAGTTTTAGCCTAGATTTAGTCGAAAGGCACTTATATTCCGAGCGCTTTAATCTTTTGTTAAAACCCAACCTCAGTCGCCCAGCTATAACATCTATCAAGTTAGCATTTCAAAATATGTAAAGGAAACTGCTTCCGTTGTCTTAAAGTGTTTACAATCCAAAATGACTGAAATCATTGTCCTCCTTTATCCATCAAATATAAACGTTCCCACGTGTTTACGCCAACATGGAGTTTTATGGTGGTGTCGATGTTTCAGTGACTGAACGGCGTCTGTCCGTCCAGTATATTTACTGGTGTAGCCGCACATCAGCATGACCCAGCTGAGCAGCGTGCTCTGTTTAGCCTCGTTTGTCTCATTCCTCACGTTTGTTTTTCACTGTCAAACATAACTGGACAGAAGGCCTGGCGCTGTGCTGCTGAAGTGGGCTTCAGACAGTGTTTTCTGTGGAACATCAAGGCTGTCATGTAGTATTCATTTGGCTATTCAAAGTAAATAATGTACATGCTTATACAAAATGTAAGCCTTTGTATAGTGTGTTATATTTGTGCCTTCCAACAATTGAAAGTGTGTTTATGTGTTGTCTCTTTGGCTGCTATGTTTTAGTGTTAAAATAAGACTCACCTTGGAGGCAACAATAATCAACAATAATCAATAATCAATGACCTTAATGACCTTGTAGTACCATATCACCCTATTAAAGCACTTCGCTCTGGCACTTCAGGCTTACTTGTTGTTCCTAGAGTATTTAAAGGTAGAATGGGAGGCAGAGCCTTCAGTTTTCAGGCTCCTCTTCTGTGGAACCAGCTTCCAGTTTGGATTCAGGAGACAGACACTATCTCTACTTTCAGGATTAGGCTTCAAATACTTCAGATACTTCATATTTTTTCAATATTATAGTTTTATCTTCTTTTGAAAAACCAGCCTGTTTCAGTACACTTCTCAATAATCATGATTGATCAGATATTATAATATTTGCCTTATTTAAGACAATTACAAATTATTAAAGTCTGACAGTTTGTTTTTGTTTTTTTACAAAAATAGTTTTATGGTGAATTATTTTACCAGCAGTAACTAGTTAGTATCTGATTTGCCCAGATGCAATAAGTAGCTGTGAAAACAAAATGTATCAAAGTCAATTGGCTGTTGTTTCATTTTGTAAGTACATTACTCAATAATTGATCCCATGTTTCTGTAATCTTTAAAATACTAAATTTTAAAGTGCTTACTACATATCTTGGGTACAAATTTTTGAGTAAACCATTCAGCCTACAGTTGGGTTAGGCATTTCCTGCAAATATATACAAGCAGAACCCAGTTTGTAATAAAATCTACAGTTGCATATATGTTGTAAAGTTAACCGTCCACATTGTGTTTTGTGTTATTTGTAGAGAAACCCTGTGCGAAGGTCAAGAGGCCGTGGAGTGAAGTGGAGAAAACAGCAGTACAAAGACGGTTATCAGCTTTTCTGATTTGTCCTTTTGGCAAGCATACAAACAAATCAAGTACTTAATGATCACTTTGTTGGTGTAAGTCATGAAAATTAGTTACACATACCTCAACATATGCAGATGTTTAATAATCCGAGTTTGTTGTATTTACCAGTTCCCTAAGGAAAGTTTCACATTGAACGTCCCCATTTAGGTTAAAGTGGAGTGTATTTGTGTTAAAAACATCCCCAAAAGTCCTATGCATACGGCATACTAATGACTATAGTTGGATATGTTTTGGGATTTTTTTTCTAAAAATGTTATCATGTCCCTTTTTCAGTATAAATCTATCCATGAAGTCTGTAAACAATTTATCAATGATCCCCACACTCAAGCAAGGGTTATGTTAAAAAAAGAACCTTCATTATGTCTAAGATTTAAAAATACGGAACAAATACCAATCAGAATGAGGACTAAGATAAAGAAATCCATCCAAAAAAGTAGTTACACATACCTCAACATATGCAGATGTTTAATAATCAGAGTTCATTGTATTTACCAGTTCCCTAAGGAAAGTTTCCCATTGAATGTCCCCATTTAGGTTAAAGCGGAGTGTATTTGTGTTTAAAAACGTCCCCAGAAGTCATAAGAATATGGCATACTAATGACAATAGTTGGATATGCTTTGTATTTTTTAAAACAAAATAGTATCATGTACTTTTTTTCATGTATACATGAAGTTCAAGAACAATTTATCAATGATCACCACACTGAAGAGTTATGTTGTAAAACCCTTCATTATGTCTTAGATTTGGAAATATGAAACAAATACCAATCAGAATGAGGACTAAGATAAAGCAATCCATCCCCCAAATCATTGTACATACTTTAACATAAGCAAATATTTAATAATCATATTCATTGTATTTACCAGTTCCCTAAGGAAAGTTTCCCATTGACTGTCCCCATTTAGGTTAAAGAGGAGTGTATTTGTGTTAGAAACGTCCCCAAAAGTCATAAGAGTCAGGTGTACCAATAACTATAGTTGGATATGTTTTTGCAATTTTTAAATGGAGGTATATTTCTGTATTTAGTGTTAATCAGTTAATGGTTAATGGTCACTGATCGTTAATGACCATCAGTGAATGATCACTGTACTCTGGTACTATACCAATTCAATTCAATTTCATTTATGTATATCCTTTTGATTGTCCTCATTCAGGTTAACCCAGTGCATTTTTGTTAGAAATGTCCCCAGAAGTCATAAGAGTCATCTTTTTTGGCAGTTTTCAATTGTCTCTTGTCTATTTGTTATTCATGTTAAATCTACTCGTAACATCAGTGAAAACTAAAATTAAGAAATCCATTCTAAAATCGTACAGCTTGTCTTATCACTCACAGATCTTTAATACTGTACTTATTGGTGCCCTGAGGTAAAGGATATTTTGATTAGTTCTAATGTAGGTTAAAGAAGTGTGTTTATTAATAATTAAATTAAATCTTTTATGATAGGTTTGCTTCAAAGTTTGGATAGTTTCTGCAAATGAAATGAACCCTTAGTAATTGTGTACAAATGATCTCTGTTAACAATTCATAGTTGAAATTAGAAATTTCTTTTTTCATTTAAATATAATATAAAAACTAGGTTAACTGTCTAATGTTTGCCTATTTAACTTATGTTTATCTACTCAGGGCTAACCAAGCTGAAGCAGCATCATGAGAAATGCCTGAAACGTAAAAAAAAAAAAAAAAAAAAAGATCTGCAAAATCTGTATTCCTCAAGGAATGAGATTGAGTGTCTTCTTTCAGGTATGGAGGCAACAAAAACACAATAGAATAAGAAAACAGATCAAGATGAAGACAGGGGACCAGGGACTTCTTCCCAGTGAACATATTTGGAAGCAAAGTTCTTGCCTTACAATTTGCTGGTAACAAACACTCAGTAGTACAGATGATTTTTTTCCCCAAGTTTCTCTGCATTAATGATGTGCATGTATACTCCCAAAAAAACACAGTAGTAATAAATGCAGTCAAAAATTTAAATTGTTCTATGGCCGAGACAATGGACATAGTTTTGATTTCTTCAAGATAAATAGAGACCTTAACTATTGTTTAGATTATTGTAAGATTGGGTAGTTAACCTTACATTGTACTTTGAAGGACTTGCCTTTAAGGGAAGTAATATCCCCAAAACTGACATAAAATAACTTGTGTATGTGTGTATTGCTGAAGACCCCAAAGGGAAGTAAGTGTTAGGATGCCTGGGTCGTTGACCCATGGTTTTGAGTTTAGAAATGATAAATAATATAATAGTCTTTGGTTTCTTTGTTAGTTCTGTCTTTTTGTTTTTGTCTCAGTGTAATCCTTAGTTGCCGTCTCCCCTGTCTGCTATATCCACTCAGTGTCTGTCTGCCCTGGTCCCATGTCTCTCTGTTGTAGTGCCTGCCTGTGAGTTTGTGTCTGTAAGTTCAGTCTGTGTTATGTTTCCTGTTTTACTTTGAAAGTCCGTGTCTTATGTTAATGTATCTGGTTTTGCTTCCCCTGTTTCGTTAGGCCTGATTTGCCCCAGCTGTGTTTCCCTCCTGTTACTCATTCCCTGATTGCTCCCTCTGTGTGTTTAAGCCCTGTGTTTCTCTGTGTCGCGATCTATCCTCATCTTGCTGTGTGTTCTGTCCGTTTGCCAGTGTAAGTTTATTTTGTATTCCTTGATTTGTTACTTTTTGAGTTTAGCATTAAAGCTGTATTTGAGTTCACGTTTTGCCTCCGAGTGTCTTCACTTTGGGTCCTCCTACTACGATTCCTGCCTGCACACAGCCTACACATGACAGTAAGGTCCCCAAAACTGACATAAAATAGTTTGTGTATGTGTGTGTGTGTGTGTTGCTGAAGACCTCAAATGGAAGTAAGGTCCCCAAAAGTGGCATAAAATAGTTTGTGTATGTGTGTGTTGCTGAAGACCCCAAATGGAAGTAAGGTCCCCAAAAGTGGCATAAAATAGTTTGTGTATGTGTGTGTTGCTGAAGACCCCAAATGGAAGTAAGGTCCCCAAAAGTGGCATAAAATAGTTTGTGTGTGTGTGTTGCTGAAGACCCCAAATGGAAGTAAGGTCCCCAAAAGTGGCATAAAATAGTTTGTGTATGTGTGTGTTGCTGAAGACCCCAAATGGAAGTAAGGTCCCCAAAAGTGGCATAAAATAGTTTGTGTATGTGTGTGTTGCTGAAGACCCCAAATGGAAGTAAGGTCCCCAAAAGTGGCATAAAATAGTTTGTGTATGTGTGTGTTGCTGAAGACCCCAAATGGAAGTAAGGTCCCCAAAAGTGGCATAAAATAGTTTGTGTGTGTGTGTGTGTTGCTGAAGACCCCAAATGGAAGTAAGGTCCCCAAAAGTGGCATAAAATAGTTTGTGTATGTGTGTGTTGCTGAAGACCCCAAATGGAAGTAAGGTCCCCAAAAGTGGCATAAAATAGTTTGTGTATGTGTGTGTTGCTGAAGACCCCAAATGGAAGTAAGGTCCCCAAAAGTGGCATAAAATAGTTTGTGTGTGTGTGTTGCTGAAGACCCCAAATGGAAGTAAGGTCCCCAAAAGTGGCATAAAATAGTTTGTGTATGTGTGTGTTGCTGAAGACCCCAAATGGAAGTAAGGTCCCCAAAAGTGACATAAAATAGTTTGTTTATCTGTGTATCGCTGAAGACCCCAAAGGGGACATTAAACATTCCCAGTCCCCAATGGGAGGGTAAAAATACTGTCTGGACAAAAGTTGCTTAAAATGAAACTCTCAAGTGATTTTTTATTTCTGTGGTCTTGGAGGAGTAAAACTCACTTGCCAGCTTGCTTCTAAACCATACAGAAAGTGGTGTCCCCAAAGGGTGGGAGTTAAGATGTGCGACCCCAAATGGGACTTAAGCGGGTATGCGTGTGTGTGTGTGTGTGTGACCTCCTGCTCACCAAAAGGCAGGAAGTTTACTAAACGAGAAAACAGAACCTTCACATATGTGTCCCTATAATAAAACACTCCAGCCTCCCCCACCAGTCAACAGGCTGGGGAGGGCAATAGAAACAGAAGAATGTCTTTGATCATATAGTTTGAACCAAGACTTACAAATTTAAGTAACACAATGACAACATTTAACAGTTTCAACCTAACCTGTACAGTTCAAAGCACTTGGGTAGTGCATTTATCACGGCTTATACCGTATTTTTCGGACCATAAGGCACACTTAAAAATCTTTAATTTTCTAAAAAATCTACACTGTGCCTTATAAACCATTGCCCTGGTTATGTATGAATTCAGGAGTCAGGAGGCTCGAGGAGTAATCTGGGTCCAAAACTCCGCCCTCTTCAGTTCCCAAAGTCAAACGAACACTGCAACATCACTGAGAGTTAAACACTGTCTAAATTCTTTCATCCTTAATAAAATGATCAGCGTTGCTGCTTTACCGGGTGTAACAATTAAGTTTAACATTTAGGCATCCATGAAAACAAAATTTATTAAATTCAATGGAGTTAGAAGTTCGCAGAAAGTTTACAGTGAAGGGAAACAGGGATTTCCCTTCACTGTAAACCCCAACAGTCTACCTGACTTATAAAGTTTGTGGATATAACAATTGAAATTTCTCACAAAGTTGAAACAACTTAAAACTTTTCTGTTCTGTTAACGATTCAAACAGTTATAATTGTACATGGCTTAGAAGTTAAGAGTAAATACTGCTTTCTCACATGGATGCAAGAAAAAAAACAAATTAAAAAAGTAAAGTTAAAAAAAGAAAAAAGTTAATGAATGTCATGGTAATTTTGGGCTTTAAATAATTTCTTTGAAGTCTCCTTTTTCCTGGGTTTATATGATTTTACAGCAACAACATCTTTAACGGCATATAAAAAGCTGCTTCCTTCTTCACAAGGGGTCACCACACAGCGTAGCTCTACGTGTTTGATTTGGCAGATTTTTGCCTTTCTTGACACAAATCCAAAGGGAAATAATGTCTTCTCCCAGGATAAAACTGGAGATCCTGTTAGGCAACTCTGAAAACAACTACACTTTCCTCTAATCCACACAGGGTCAAATGTACACATAACAATTAAATCTTTTAGTCGGTGATGCTTAAGGTTCTACGGTGTCTCTTAACTTGCCAAAGCTTAGACCTCCTCAGTGATCAGGATTGACTAGTAAAGTGAAAATTGTTAGATAAGTCAGTTCAGCCTATGAGGCTATCAGGTGTCTAAAGACATTTTATTAAAAATTCAAATCTTTAAACATACTGATGGTGATAAACTCCAGCCTAATCTTAACTGACTATGCAGTCAGTGCAGCTACAAAGCTGTGAATCTGTTAACCAAATGTTTTCAACCATAAAGCCACTATTAACATCATCAAACCAGACTATTTGTAGTTTCAAGAAAAAGTAATGATACTAGTTTTATTTTTTCAGATTTTATTTTCTTACAAAAGAAAGATATGTCAGGTCTGACACAAGTAAGTTAAAAACTGGATTTATTTAAAGAAACAAAACTGAAGCTAAGATATTTTTTGTGATTCAGTATGAAAGCAATGCCGCTCACAACTCATAAAGATGATTTGAAATCTACAGAGAATCTACAGAGAATCAGTGGCTGACTGTCAGTCAGCCACTGATGTTACTGTTCCACAGATTTGGGAGGTGTTACACACAGTTTGAGTCGCTACGCTTTAAACAGGAAGCATCAAATCTTTTTTTGTTTCGTGACCTTTTACAGACAGGTCGGTTCCATTCAAGTAAACAAGAACAAAAAATGAAATTAAAAGAAGTTAAACTTCATAGCATGCACGTACATGTAGTGAAGAGACTACTTAGAAACACCACAACTGTGTTTCAGTCATTGCCGGTAAGCTCTCTCTGTTTCACATGAACATGTGATACCAGGAAGAGGAAACACAGTAAGACCGGCAAAGAAGCAGCTTCAGTAACCAGAAGAACTGAAAGGATCAGAGTTCTGATCTCTGCATCGGTCTGAGTCTTCCAGATGTTACTAACCTCTCGTAACTGTTCCTATATACTGTGAAGTAAAGGAGGTCAGGATTCAGAGTGAAGCTCCTGCAGCAAAAAAACATGTAAAAGTAAAGTGTTTTATGGCTTCTTAACCTCCTAAGACCCAAACTCTTCAATGACATGCATTTTTAATTTCTCTTTGATATTTGGCTGATTGGGACCCGATGAATGTAAAAACAAAGAATTACCAGATTTTCTTTTACCTGATTTTTGTTTCTAAGAAAAGTGAGAGCCACATATGAGGATATTCGTTTAAAATTTTGATAAAACAGTGGCAGTATAATGTCCTCGTAAGTGGATATCAGGCACTTGCAGAGCAAAATGTAGTATTCTGGTCTAGACAACTCAAAATGTGATGTCCACATATGTGGACAGGAGAGCCTAGGAGGTTAAGGAAATGTTCTTGGTTTTTGTTAAGTTATTAACACTGACCCATGAATGATTCAGGTAGCTAACTCCTGAATGAACTGTGTACACATAACAAATTAATTGGCAGTGAAATAGTTTAAAACTGTTTCTCTGGGCACTTTGTTAGCAGCAGCCTGTCAAAAAAACCCAACACACTAATTGTTCTGGCTGCAAGAGAGGCAGACGACGCACCTGAGTGGCATCCGCTATCACGCCTCGCCAGCTTAAAAGTCTGTGCTGGGTACCAATCTCACCTCATACACCAACACTAACAGGCTCTTTGAGCACTCAGCCACTCCATCACTGTTTCTCTCAAAAAGCATCACCTTTGGTGAAGAATGTGCCTGAAAATGCTACTGTGCAAAGTGGCCTCTGTTAGGTTTTGTATTGTTGATTGTCATTTATGCTTAGAAATATCTACTCATATATGCTTAGAGTTTTATAATTAGTTGTAGATTAATAGAGGTTTGATCCTTAGTAGTCTGTAGACACACGTTGTGTGCATTCCAGAGCACTCTGGCTTTCACACCCACATCCTGGGAGCATGGGAGAGGTCGTACCTTGTCTTATTGTTTTATGGTAGGATAAACGTATCTATGTCTGTTTTAGGCTAAGTGCCTTTTGTTTAGATGAACTGCTGGACTTCCAGGCCAGCAGGGTTAGGAAGTCATTTTATGGGTTCACACACACACACACACACACACACACACACACACACACACACACACACACACAGACACACACACAGGGTATTCTTTGTTCACATGCATACCTATGTAAGATGTCATATGTTAATGAACCTATGCATATTCATTTAACCACAATAAAAGAGCAGTGTTACGGGGGAGCGGACGAGAGCAACTGGGGTCAAGCGAAGGAACGGCGTTTGTCCAGTTCTCTCCCGTGCACGTGAAACATAAAGAACTTTGCCTACTTGTGTCTTGCTTGCTGTGTAATTAAATTGTCTTCAACGTTCCAGCGAATAGGTTCAAGCTACAAACCTATCTGCCTTGCAGTCAGGCTGTTTCCCAACATTATTTTAATGGGAAACTTGACACATCAACAGAGTTTTACCCTCCGCCTCAAAAGAACGAGTGACGCAGAACCAAAAACACAGACAGGCTTTTGGAGAGGGCGCTGGCTCACTGCGAAGAGAGCCGCTGTAGCCAGGACAGTTTGTCATTTTCTGCTGTTTCCAGCTCACTTTCACCGTCAAATGAAGCTGGTAGCTCACGAGAGAGTCGATCACTTCCTGTCATTTGAGCTTTAATTTAATCTGGAGTTTCGATTAGAGTTTTATTCTGTTTATTAATAATCAGCACAAAGACAGTAAAATGTAGCTGAAAGTACAGGAATTTCAAAGGGGACAATAAAGATGCAACAATGTCAGTACATATTATTATTACAATTATTCTTATTGTTGTTGTTTTCAAATTAAACCTACTTAAATTTTTTCTGATTTCTAAAATGATCCAAAGATCTGATCAGAAAATTTAACAGGATTATCTCTATCTCACATGCATTCATGACTTCATTATTGCGAATATGGTGGTAAATATTTGCACAAGCGACATTATGACTTCCTAGTACCTCCCAAGCACAAACAGACAGGCAGTAGCATGCCTGACTCACTCTCAAGAGCAAGAGAGGGCGGTGCATTCGGTGCATGCAAGGAGAAGTCGTAACCAGAGGCATCTGCATATATAAAGAGAGTCAGCTACTGTGCGACTCATTTTGCTGCCACACTGACAAAATGAAACTTCATTTTTTCTTTGTGCTCATTCCTCTTCTTTTTATCAGCGGTGTTTCTGGGAAACTGATCCAGGCCGCAGCAGGAGACGATGTAAAGTTTCCCCTCACAGAGGAGTGCATGAAAGGAAGAGGAACGCTGAAACGTCGCCTGCAGGACAACAGCCTCCATCCAGTCGGGGATCTCGACGGCAGCTGGAAGCCGGCTCCAGGTTATATTAACAGGTTTTTCCAAAGCAGCGACTCTGTGATACTGACCAGTGCAGACATCAGTGATGAAGGCTATTACGAGTTTGACTGCAACAACAAGAAAGAAGAGAGTGCACAGCTGCAGGTGTTCATGCCTTCTGATGTTTTTGTACACGAGGGCGAGGATGCCATCCTCCCGTGTCGCTCCATCACAGCAGGTCAGTGGGTGAAGTCTGTGCGCTGGAGGAGAGATGGAGAGGTGGTGCTGGATGTCCGGTCGGGGAAAACCACATATGGGAACGGCTTTGATGAAAGCCGGGTCTCAATACCATCAGACTGGGACCAGCGAGCAAACCTGTCCCTCATCATAAAGCGAGCCGAGGCGAGAGACGGAGGAGTTTATTACTGTGACATCGACAAAGTGGAGAAACACCGCTCCGCTGTCCGCCTGCACGTCTCCACACCACAACCTACAACCACAGAGAGGGTAAGATCCCCGACTGCATTACATAGTTTCAGACTTCACTGTAAACATGAAAAGTCCACACATTCAGCTACAGATAACAGCCCAGATCAACAAGAAATGTATTCTGATGATTGAGGGAGGGTGTGTGTGTGTATACGTGTGTGTGTGTGTGTGTGTGTGTGGGGGGGGGGGGGGGGGGGGGGGGCTTTATGGCAGTCATGGGCTCTGATAACTTGGTGGAAGCAGCTCTTTCACAGCCTCACAGTCTGTGTCAGAATGGTCGCAGAAGCTCGATAAGAAGAAGCCCATTTTTCCAGTTTGGCCGATATTCTATCATTTTCTGCAAATTTAATGTCACCACATCTGCTGTCCAAGCTTCAGCACCTTAAAAGCAGCATATAATGATCTCATCTTTATGTTGAGCTTTACGGTGTTTTATTTTCACTTTCACTGAAAACATTGAAAGTCAGTTAAAACTGCTAACTAACATTTCTGCTGTCTTGTCCTCTGCAGCCATCAGAGTGCTCTGACTGGTCGTGGAGAACATTCTTTATAACAGCAGCTGTATTTGTGATCGTTGGCCTGCTGGTTTGGCTCTGCTGGTTTCTGAGGAACAGGAAATTCAAAGTGTGCACTCGAGGTTTTGGTGGAGGATCCTCAGAGCAGGAAGAAATAAACTTGGGAAATGTTGCCATCAGCAAAGGTGATGGACATCTCTGCAACGGCACAGAGGAGGAGGAGGGTCTGAAGAGGGCAGAGAATCAGACTGTGACCAACAACACATGCTAAAGTCAAACGGGAACCCTGACTTTATAAATGATGAGCCGAAAAAGAAAAACAACTCAACTCTTATAGTGTAGAATAAGAGGTGAACGTCCAGTCGCTTTTTTTTTTTTTCGAAGCTCTTCAGACACCTTTACAAAATTCTTCCTTCTTCAGAATCGTTTTATTGCAGTTTTGTTCATTGTGCTTACTTATTTACTCGCCTTTTATATTAAAATTATTCGTTTACAGCGAGAACTTGTCCCGTTTGTTTGTTTATAGAGATTTACAGTCTTCACTCCGTTTACTTTGCTCTTTATAAAAAACTCAGGGAAGTTGCTGTGCGCCAATAAAGTTGAGATAAAAACAAACTGACACTCTAACCTGATGAAGATTAGTCATTCAGAGATTTTATTCATTTATTGCACATAGTGAGACTTCTTTAAACAACAGCTGCAGGTATTTGTGTAAAATAAAGACAACAAGGAAAAAGTTCATACCAAAAACATTTGAATTAATAACAAGTGGGGAGAAAACAATGAAAATCAAAGATACAAAACATCAGCAATTTACAGCTTGCAACAGAGCAAACAGGGTTTTTGTTCTTCACAAGAATCTTCATTTATTTTACTGCCTCCACCCTGAGAAAGGCAGGACCCCACTGACGTAGTAGGCGATGCCCAGGGAGAGGAGGGTGGTGACCAGCAGAAGCCCAGGTCCTCCACAAACTCCTGCCAGGTGTTTGTGAAGTTTATATCTGACTGAGGTTTTATGAACCAGCTAATGCAAAGAAAGCTATGCTGGACTTGGTTTGTAGTTCAGCCCTCAGGGTAGTGGAACCAACTCTACATGTGAAGTGAAGAAACTCTGTGAACATCAGGAAATAAGAAACTATAAGCTGTGCTGAATCAGGATCTGCCTGCATGAATCACTCAAGAACAGAATCTCTCACAGATTTATTTCTCTTTGTTTGCTGGTTACACTGATGTCCTGGATGTAAACATTACCTTATATGGTCATCTGTTAGATGGGTGTGTGTACACACTAGAGCAGTGTGTGGCAGCAAACACTGTCAGATTCAACTGACTCAGCACATAATGCACTGAGAGATCAATACAGACTCAGTCTATTCTCAAAGAAACGTCACAGTGGGACAGAAGTTTAACCTGAACAGAGACATTTTGCTTCCAAAGAGTTTTTCCTTTTTTCCTTGGGGTTCATTTACATGAGACTTTTAAGCTTTTTAGATGAACAACAGCCAAGAAACAAAAAGTAAATCCACAGATTTCAGTTAAATAAAGTAACACACAATCACTGCCTTTACCAACTGCATTCACATGTCTTCAAAGTTCCATTTTAATCCTGGTCAGTGTTTGTTATCAGACAGTGGACAGAGAATGTCTTTTAGCTTTGATCATATCACAGTGATTCATGCAAACTCTGTGCCATTCATGAAGCTCCATCCTGATATTCAGATCCACACATACCGGAAAACCTGAAGAGCAGACTCAACTCTGTTTCTCAGAGAAAGTCACAGATTTGGAAGTTGTTGGCATTTTTTGATCAATTATTAATAAGCAAAAACCCCAAGCAAATCTTCTCTGATCGCACACACGCCACAGACATTCACATTATGGTGTGAACATTTGAGCAGCACAAGCCAACTAAAAATGACCACTAGCTAAAAAGCTGTCCTGTAATTACTGTGATTGAGACCAGGCTTTATTTAACACAACTGTTACTGCAGCTGACTCATTCACTGAAGGGCCGTAAATAGTTTGAGCATTACTGGTATGAACTGAGACGTGATGCACGGACCAGAGCAGCCGTAAAGACGGTGGCTTAATTTAGCAGAATTACAAATGAAGGGTTATGAAGGGTTTGCACTGTGCAAAGCAGCTGATGAGCCACATTTAACCCCACGTCCACGGCCAGCTCAGGATCACCAAGTCATGCAACATGAATGTGTTTGATGCAGGGAGAGAAGCACAGAGTCAAAACAGAAAAGCTCAACATTAAATGAATGTAATCTTCTATATTCAAACTAATCAGTCTATCAGATTAATTACTCTTATACCTGACAGCTATCAGTAATAGCAGTAATTAATCTGATGGACTGGTTAGTTTGGCCTCTACACCACACAGTGACTTTACATCATCGCCTGTTATTTGTGGAAGGTCTACTGAAACACATATTAACTTGAGTTCACAAGCTTTTATTAGAGACCTCTGAACTAGACTTATGATATCAATTTAAAGATCCTACGTCGTCAACTCTGCTAACAAAACCCCAACAGCTCCACTGACATCCTGAAACATGTACGAAAGCTTCAACTCCCGGATCAAACCATGAAATTCTCTCTGCTGCTGGCTGCTCGTGAAAATCAGATGAACCCAGAATCTCAGTTTCCTCCTTTTCTTGTTTAGAAACATCGTCCACAGCTCATCATCGCTGGATGTCGACTACATTTTTTCACAGTGGGGGTTTTTATGAGCACATATTGAGGACATTAAGTCTTTATAGTCATTGGGGGAAGGCTGATCTAACATCATTATTACAGGCCTGTTCAACAATAAGACAGAAACCACACAGTGATCACAAATGTGATTAAAAAGAGTTAAAGTGTAAATTAAATCATCCAGAGATGATTTCCCTGGGTCTGTGTGGTTGCTGTCAAAGCTCCACCTGCTTTATATTAAATCTGACTGTATCGTCTGTATCCTCCACCCAACCACACAGGCCATCATCCTTCCAGCCCTGCTCACCTCCCACTATCCAGCCCCTCCTGCCCTCCCTGAAGGTGAATCCTGGCTGACATCATGTCTCTCCACCAGCATCAGAGCATCCATCATGGCTGCTGTAACAGAGAACAAATACAAACCACTTTGTCAAATACAGAGAAACATGCAGGCCGACCAGCACAGACAACCACATTTAAAGCAGGGTGCTTGGGTATGAGTAGGACTTTGCTAAGGTTCACCACAGACTGACAACTTTCAAGGAGCTTATTATGAAAACTGGAACCACTAACGTATCACAGTCACTTTCTATGGAGAGTGAGTGCAGGATCCCTGTGGCTTCCTTGTGACAGCAACATGACACCGTAGCAGTGAGGCTAACTCTAACATTAGTGGGAAACCAAAGCTTAGACTGCAAGTGTGCCTTTTGTTTCCTCAGCTCAGACAGCTGGTTGCTGGTGACCAGTTGGTATGAAGGAAGGATACAGGACAAATATGAGCTGATCTTACTTATGTCCACAGATTTTCAATGGACCCTAAACATTAGCAGCACTGTGCTCGACTCCACATCTGTGCTATTAATGGCTGCTTGTTAAACAGCCTGTCAGGAATACCAGAGCACTCAATTGCCTGGGGCGCTTTGCAACTTGTGACCAGGCACACAACCAGCCTCTTTGTTATCACTAATGACCCTGCTAGGATTTCATGCAGCCTCTCAGCCACACAGAGGGAGCTGGCTGAGAGCCACACTGCCTCTGTGCGGCTGAGAGCCACACTACAAATACCTCGGAGTATACACTGACAAACTGGACTGGTCTAAAAACACTACAGCACTTTACAGGATGGCCAGAGTCGTCTTTATTTTTTGAGGCAGCTGAGGTCCTTCAACATCTGTCGGACAATGCTCAGGATTTTCTACGTGTCTGTTGTGGTCAGTGCGATCCTCTATGCTGTTGCATGCTGGGGGAGTAGAGGGTTGCTGATGGACTCTCTTAAGGTGGTGTCGGAGAGGCGAATGTTGTCCAAGATAAAGTCGATGTTGGATAACTCCTCCCACCCACTCCGTGACGTACTGGTCAGTCACAGGAACACATTCAGTGAGTGACTGAGATGACCAAAAAGCACCACTGAACGACACAGGAAGTCATTCCTGCCTGTGGCCATTTCCCTGTACAACTCCTCCACCTAACACACTGTATACTGCAAACGCTACACCCTTTCTACACATGCTTTTCTTTCTTATTCAGATATTTATCAGTAAGTGACTTATATGTATGTCTATATAGTGCTATTTCTTACTTCTTGTATTGTCTGTTTTTGTTACTGTTTGTACTAGCGCACTGTAACGGCGCTGGCACGGCTGGCAGCCTTAACCCAATTTCCCTCAGGATGAATAAAGTACAATCAATCAATCAATAACCAACATATTTTCTCCTAGGGATCAATAAAGTATTGTGATTCTGAAACCAGCTTAGAGCCGAGCTCAGCTTTGGACCAAAACACAAAAAAGTAGTGAGAACAGCAGATCAGCACAGCTTTGATCTTAATGTGACCAAGTGAGTCATTTGTGAGCACAGCTGTTTAGTTATAGAGTGTGAAGAGAAGTCTTGTGTCACTCCTTGTTTCTTCATATTTTGCTTCAGAGCAGCCAGACTTTGTCATTTTCCAAGTGGTCTTGAGTGATATTAATCATTAAACACACACACACACACACACACACACACACACACACACACACACACACACACACACACACACACACATGCATTTTTGTACCAATAAGGTCACTCCCAAAGAACTATTAGTCAAAAGCTTCCCACTCAACACCACACTGGTTAACCAGCCAAGTGTCAGGCGTTTATAAAAAAAACAGGAAACAACAAAAAACCATAGGCTTCCCCAAACCCCAGATGTCAGTATTTTTTTAAAAGTGATGAAAGCATAGGCACCTTTTTTTTTCTTTTAAACCTCTGGGAAGTCATCAGGAGTAGGAAAAATGAAAAGTGAGGGAAAATATAATAAAAAATATAATAATAGAAAGAGGAAGGAAATCCTGTCTGAATGAGTGCAGCCAACATTCGTGTCAAGTCAAAGTATCTGTATTCCTGGAAAAATATTTATACACTGATAAAACTAAGGGTGGATTCTTTTAGAAGATCCTCAACATGAAACCTCACACTTTATATACAGAACGAGAATCACAATTTGAGTGTTTTGCCTCTGTTCCTTCAACAATAGTTTTCTCTCTCTTGCTGAAACAAAGGAAACAAATGCATCCTGAAAAGATGTGCATAAATAAAAACTTTCCAGGAAAGCTCTCAGTGAAAGCCAAACTGTGACACACAGAAACATGTTCATTAATCGTAAGGACCAATTTCACCTTATACACCAACACTAACACACACTGTGAGTCCCTGAAGTTGAACAAATTAACATCTGCATCAATGTTACACTGCAATCTGAGCCACCAACCAGCAGGAAAACTAAACAATGGTATACAGAGATGCAGAAATAAACGTGTAATATTACTGTTGCAAGACAAAAAGCATCAAGCTTCGTGAAAAATGTACCAAATTCCTTCAATTTCTATGATAACCTTGCTCTATCGTGTAACCTTGCTTTGCAGTCAGACTGTTTTCCCACATCATTTTTATCCTAAGTCAGATTTTACTGCATTAGTCAAAGAAACCTGACATGACAACAGAGTTTCACCATCAGCCTCAAAAACGTGACAAAGACACAGTGCACGGGTGCATCGACTGGCCCGCCTACCTGCTGAGTGTCTGCTGTCAGACATCATAACAAAGTGATGAGGAGTGATGTTTAGATTAGATGGGTGCGTGGCTCAAAGTGGAAACTGAAGCTGTATGCAGAGAAAGAGGGAGCTGAGGAGGACCTTGTGTTTCTGGTAGATCACAGCCACACACTAAGCTCTCACTTTAAAACTCAAAGTTCAGCTTTTTAAAGTTTTTTTACCCACACTTGTGACCAAAACTAGTGCATATAATAATCAAAACTCTATTAAAAATATGAAGTTTATACATTTATAATAACATAGTTCATTCTTGTTATTTCTGCTAGGGTGAAAAAGCAGAAAGCAAAGTAGAAAACACTGCACTCAACCAAAGACTAACAACAACCTGTACTTATATCAACAGTGTTTTATTGCAAATGCTGATTTTTCTTCTTCACACAAACAACATGAACAAACAGACTCTCCCATTTCTCCATCTTAACGTCTCTACCTGCAAACAGTAACATTAAAAATGGCCATGACAACACCGCAGTGAGTCACAGTGCAGGTAGATAAAAGATACAACACTGTGTCACTTGGTTTTGGTTAAAAAAAACAAAAACGTGTAAGGGTAGTTCAGCCATGATGTAAAAACAGAAGTGTGAGTCAAACTTTCATTATTTGTCCTGGCAGTTTAAGACGTGTTGTTGTTTATCATTTAATAAACCACACAGAGCTCAAAGCAAGCTTAAGTAACAGTAAGTAATCAGCAACGGTAGTTACATTTATCCCTGTTTGTGTTGGTTTCCTGAGAGAAAATTGGTCCAGTCAGTAAAACCCTTGAAAAGAAGAAAAAAGTGGAGGGTGACAACACTGAACTGATGAATATGTTGCAATGGATGGGGGGAGGTAAGCACCAGTTGCATGGATGCAGAACGTGGACAGAAAGAACAGAAAAAAAACCCCACACGTTTCTCTCTTAGAAAGACTCCACCAATGTCTACGTGACTGCAAAAGAGGCTCACACAAACCTAAAAGCAGGATATTGAGATAAAACCACAGACTGACAGGGCCAGAATATTCTGCGGAGCACAAAGAAGAGGAGGAGTTGTGAAAGTATCACAAATAATCTGGCTTTTCAATTTCTGAATGACTCAGTTCATGCAGATGTTCCCACTTTTTTCAGAGAGAGAGACGTACTGTGTATTCTCAGTTTTTTCCCTTTTGAATATTTATCTTTGCTCATAAGACAAATGTTTTTCCTTTTCAATTACTCGATTAAAGCTTGATGTGGTGTTTAAACATGTTTCATGTTGTAACTCCACAGTTTTTGGTTAAAAGTAAAACAAAGAGCTCTGAAGACGTTTTGAAGTTGTATATTCGACATCCCCAAAGTAAAAAAATAAAAAACAGACAGAGGAAGAGCAAAACTTTTTAAAATGTTTCACTGTCTGAAGCTGTCCAGTTAAACTGAAACTTCCTAAACTGTAAACAAGACCTAAGATGGTTTTTACAGTTTTCTAAGATCAAAGCTGAAAATTCAAGTGACTAAAGGGGTTTTACTGATTAATGACTCCAGACAGACACACTTAGAAGATCCTTACAGTGTACATAGACTGACTGTGTGGGACTTATAGAACTGATGAGTGTGACACAAAGCATATGAACTATGCATGAGTGTAAAATGAATGGAGTAACTGGTTAAATATATTTGATGGTGCCGGTCATGTGCACTGGCTCACACTCCCTGTCTTTGAGGCAGGCTGGAACCTTAACATGGTTTACACTGTTTTGATTACAGGGATGTGGGTACATGGTGACAGAGCAACGTGAATGCTGTCACTGACTGATGATAACACTTCCTGCTTCACCCTTTTAAATGAACAGCAACAAAATGAACAGATCATTGAATTCTGCACTCATCTCATCAGTGCCAGTGCTGCTTTTGCTGCTGTATTTGTTATATTCTTTATTAAGCACTGAAGTAGGAGTCAAAAGTAGACTGAAGTAGATGTGAAAGAAGTTCAAGTGAGAGTGCACAGAGCAAACAAACAAACAAACAAACAAGAAAAACTGAATCAAAGATAAAAGTGGAAAAACACAATCAAGAGTTTGTTGAGGTTTCACGTTTTGTTGAGCATGTAATGCAAACAAGTGGTACACACTTGAGAAGTGAATCTGTATAGTTTCATTTCTCTTTGTTTGCACATTACACTGTTGTCCTGGATGACCTTACGTGGTCGTATAAGCATGTTTTGCACTAGATGCAGGCAGCACCACTGTGGGGCTGCAGACTCTTTCAGATTCAGCTGAGTCAGATTTAACGCACTGAGAGATCAATGTGTGTAATGGAGGATGTCACGTTAAGAGGGATGGACTTGACCTCCTGACTATGAATAATGAAGATGATAAGGTGCTGACTCTAAGAATCCACAATCTTAGGGTTGTCCGATAAGAACAGATGGCTTATCCACAAAATCCACTGCCACTCAGGTATATGTCGTTCACTCATTTATTTAACACGAAGCCGAGGTACACATCCATAATGTGAGTGAGGGGATTTAACAGGCTGTAAAAGGCTATATGCCGTGTGGTGAAGTGATGGTGTGTGGTGTGGTTTCTGTTGGAAAGAACATAAAAGTCTTATATAATTATGTGAACAGAGTGAATTAAATACGGAGTAGTGAAACATTCAACCAAAATAAGGGAGTATAAACAAATGCTAATCTTACTATTTCCATAAATTCTGACTAGGCACTTTACACTAGAGCTAACATGAGAAATTAGTGACGGTCCCTAAATGACCGCACGGCAGAGGCTGCTCCGCAGTAAACGGCAGTAACATTCGGTAAACAAAGTGTGCGCCAAGGATTTAAACAAGGGTGGACAATGGCCGCAGCAAAGAACAAACAGGATACAACACAGAAACTTACAGTCTCATGGACGCACACCGCTAACAGCATTAGAAGGAACGAAAATCCACACGGTGAGTAAAACTCTGCTGACTCTCCACACCTGCAGCTCCGACCGAACTCTCTGCGTCGACGTGTGTGCGTAATGATGAGGTAGAATTGTGTCTTCTGATTGGCGAAGAGGATGGGTTGCCTCACCGCTCATTGGCTGGTCAGCAGTTGTGTGCTGATGTATTTACTCGGCAGATGTGGCTCTGTTCGTCAGTTCCGCCCACTGGCTGGCCTTTTGTACAGCCGCCCCCAACTTTGCGGAGCAAAGGTGCACTTCACTCAGGAAGGTCAGGCAATAGACTCCGATGGAAGAGCTGGAAGTCTGATAAGTCGTGCCACTGGTCGTGTATATGTCTTGTCTCCAACCTGTATCTGAACGGTCCGAACCCTGCCATCTGCTCCAGGGATGACTTGGATGACCTTACACTGTAAAATGTAATTCTAGATGTTTGTTATTTCAACATATTATTCTATATCAGTTTGACGATAGATGACTGAAGTTGTTGTTATAACATAGAATTACAAGTTAAAAACGTCCCAATTACACCAAAAAAAGCTAACTTGAAAACTCATGTCCAGCTAAATCAGCAACTTATGTGAACTTGACAATGTGGGGAAGCATTGTTGCCAACTCCTCAGTAAGGAAAATCGCTATTGGCTGTCCTAAAAGTCGCTAGAAGTCGCTAAATGACGTCATCGCCTAATTTGCATAATTGGTCATGCTAATGTAATTGTAACATGTTGTTGGAGAGAGAAATAACAGCGTGGAAGAGACATAAAGTGAGTAAAAAATGTCCTAAATGCATTTAGAATTTATTTAGAACTACAAATTAAATTTGTTTTAGCAATTATTGTTTTTTAATGTCACAATTCCAACCCTGCTCCTTTACCCGGGCTTGGACCGGCAAAAGTGACCCGAAATTGGCACTCTGGTGGAGTTACTTTGTGTGTGTGTGTTTATAAGTAGTTTTAAACCTTGTGATCCACAAAACAGCATAACAGTAAAAGACGAACTGACTGCGTTGCAGTCAGTGCGGGAGCAGCGGCTTCACTCATGCGCGACTCATTTGCCGTTTGGACGCATTGGTGTGAACGTCTCCTCCCCTGATAGCAGCTGGGGGAGGACTATCCTCCGCCTGTGAGCACTTTGGCACAGGT
This sequence comes from Pelmatolapia mariae, assembly GCF_036321145.2. Lineage (NCBI taxonomy): Eukaryota > Metazoa > Chordata > Actinopteri > Cichliformes > Cichlidae > Pelmatolapia > Pelmatolapia mariae. The sequence continues at coordinate 44,889,389 of NC_086229.1, read as the reverse complement.
GAGGTGCTTATGGCAGCATGGCTGCTTGTTAAGAGTAAGAGCGATATGCGTTTTCACGTCAAAAGGTCGTCATAAATAAGTCTCCAATAACACCAGAAAAAGTCGCCAGATTTGTCGCTAGTCGCTTTTTAGAAAAAAAAGTCGCTAAGGGGGTCTGAAAACTCGCTAAATATAGCGACAAAGTCGCTAAGTTGGCAACACTGTGGGGAAGTTGAGAACAGCAGGATTCAAAACTGTCCCACGTGACTGCTACCGAGGTGCATCATGGGGAATTGGCGGTTAACGACATGCTCACTTTACTTGGACGTTTTCTAATCGTCTTCTTTGGAATATGCTTTCAAGGTGAGTAACATTGGTTATAACTATAAGGAAAGAGAGCTACAAAAGTTGGAACATGTTTTGAATTTATGGCATGATGTGTGTTTTTCTCTTTTACCGAAATGTTTGCTTTAGCTAATGTAACTTTAGCCGACAAGGTCCAGCTTGTGTGTCATGACCAAACTTGACCTAATAAACTGACATATGGCCTTTTTTATGGGTTTAATGTAGCGCTGACCAAATCACAAGTATTGTGCCGCTAGCTTTAAGGTTGTGCACTCAACCACTGTTGCGATATTAGCAAGCTAACTCAGCTAATTAATAAAGCTTATTTCATATTGTCTCTGTACTTGTAAAGTTCACAGGCTGTTGTATTTTTGGTGGAAGTTCATTTTGGCAATATTTCCAATAACTGGCTGGGTTCAAAAAGAACTTTTTGGCAGGACTCCGATGCTTGTTGTCATCTGTTTACCCCTATGTAATCAAAGTTGTTATTAACTGCTGCATGCTAAGCTGCAAGAGTGCACTGAGGACTGAGACAAAATATGGTCTACAAACCAGCATTATATTAGTTTTTATCAGATAGTCCTCCAGTGTGTTTATTTTTTGCTTTAATTATATTGTGCAGTTATTTGTTACCCTGAAATGCTTTATGCTTAACAACAGCTCACCATTTTAACTTATTTTTGAACTCTTGTGATCAGTATGACTAGATTGTGTGAGTTTCCATACTAAAAGAGCTGTAGTGATAAAATAATTGGCATCAGAGACACTGATTTTTGGCATGGTATACTGCAGAAGTTTTTTGGGTTTTTTTGCATAATTTACCTTTTAATTAAACTGCATTCTCTGTATTGTAACAAAGCTAACATTGTTTATATGTCAGAAAATTAGCAAACATGAATAAATGGCGAAAACAATATAATTATAACATATATTTTTATTTTACTTATTTTAGGTCTGCCAAACTTGATGCTGGGGATTTATTTTTGTCAGTGGAGTCAAATGGTAAGTTACAATTTGTGCATTTTGTCATACTGGAAACACCACAGATTATATTGTAACTTAATAGCTCTGTAGAACAAATGATATAAAGATTGTAGTGTCAGGGTACTTCTTAAGAAGTAATATGGCACTATTGATGATCGCATGCAGGTGGCATAAACTAAATATTCAGACGTGCTACCAACAAATGATTCATTAACAAAAGCAATGGAGCAGACTGTTTAGGTTCTTGTGGTTGTAATAACATCCATAACTGCAGGTTTGTCATTCATTTATTTTCACAGGTCTAGATGATCACATCTGTCTTTGTCATTTAAATGAGGTGGACTTGCAAACTTTGCGCTCTTTTGGGTAAATTGCTGTCCACTACATATACACAGAATGTGCACAGTATTTCAGATCTAAAAAGGGAGTATGTAATGGACTTGCTGGCTTTAATGTAAAAAGCCTGTTGTGTAACTTTAATGAGGCAGTTGGACTAAAACAGTATTGCTCATCAAGGTAAACATCTGAGGAATAAGGAAACTGTTACTTGTCCTTTTACTCAGTGTTCTTTTAATCGCACGTTTACTAAAGTTTTACATCACATAAGTCATTTTCACAATCATTCTACTTTAAAAGATTTCAAGACAGAGCTTATTGTTCTCTGAACTTCCTTGTTTGCTGAACGGCAGGTAAAGTGCATCTTTTTGTTTGTTTGCTTTTGTGTGTTTGTGTTTTCTCTAATGGGCCTCAGATGACCGAATTTGGGTCTCAAAGAATCTTTTTTTTATTCTGCCTGTACTCCCCACCCCTCTTCTTCTATTGCTCAGGTTGAAGCAGAATTTGCCCGTCTTACATCTGTTGACCTGAAAGGGTTCCTTTTTGCTGTGCTTGACCATTATGGAGAGGTTCGTGGAGCTGTACAAAATCAAGAGCGGCATAGAAAGGCTAACTAGGCTCATAAAATGCTTCGATGATGATGTAAGTGTTCAACTGCGAAATGTTCTCCTTTGTTTAAGTTTTAGGTTATCCAGTTCAACTGATGAACTCATTGAAAGAAAGCTGATAAGTAAAGTCTGTGATCATATTTCACAACCGGACATTTAGTGTGGTAACTTTTACAGAATCTATGTATATTGGTGGTAGGTTGGATATCATATTCTACTTGAATGTCCTGATAAGCCTGATTCAAAATCTCCAATGATAATCATATATTGATGGAATTATGTATCAAAAAGCTGTGAATTTGGAGCTGTCTACATGCTTCATAAACACAGTAGGCAACAGGTGAAGTGTCTTGCCCAAGGACACAACGACTGAAACTGTCGGAGCCGGGGCTCGAACCGGCAACCTTCCGATTATAAGATGAACTCTGAACTCTTGAGTCACAATTCAGTCATCCACCCACGCGTGTGAATGACTGAATGTGTAAAGCGCTTTGGAGTCCTTAGGGGACTAGTAAAGCGCTATACAAATACAGGCCATTTACCATTTAAATTGAAAATTTTGTTTGAATTCTGCAATTGAAGACATGCTCAGTTATTTATGAACATGGTCTTTGTTTAAAGCAAGAAATGGATTTGTAACATGGGGGTGCATATCTCATTCTGAAAAAACTTTAACAACTAATAAGTGTTACCCAAAGCCAATCACCATCATCCAAAGCATCAGTATGGCTCTTCTTTGGGAAGACATGAATTCTTAAGCACAAGGGATATTGTGTAATTGTAATTGTGCAATTTTTTTTTTTTTTTTTTGTCTTTGAACCCTTTTATAGCCGACAGGTATTGAAGACACGTTTTCTAAGAGGATGAAAGTTGGCATTGCGATGGTGAAAGAAGAAGACATCATCGATGTGTTGGTTGTCCTTGAGGCGGCAGTAATCCTGTCTAATCTGAGGGATGTCTCAAGTGCCATTTCCATGCTGATGGGCCTTCTTTTTGCCCTCAACATAGACTATCCAAAGGAACTTAAGGACATCTTTGAAGTCATTCAGAACATCCTAATGAACATTGGTGGAAGGCAGTGCATCTCACTAGTGCATGGTCTAAGAAACAGACTCTTGCAGAAAGCCATGCAGAACTGTAATTGTATGATCCTTAGTGTTAAGGACAGTTTTTATTTTACTGTTTGTTTTTTTATTCTTGCAAGTTCTCATTCTCACTTTTGTATGTCACTAAATGACTACACTTTACATTCCAGATTAGACAATTACTCATTTGTTCATGGTTTAAGAAACTTATGTGAACAACAATATAATGGTGGACTCTGCAGATGCTTATCTCATGCAAGTCAGTAGTTTTTCCTTTGTTTTGCAATTGAGCAGACTCAAACTAATGTTTCTGAAATATCCATCTTATCAAATGTTTCAGAAGCATGCACTCATTTTCAGAGATATTGGTTCTGTGGAATTTGTTGCAATTGTAAACGAAGACAAATACAAGTTCAAATTTATTGTTTCACAGGGAGCAGCCTTTGAGTTTTGATGGATTGTGAGCCTGATGAGCTACGTCACTGATTTTTCTGTTTCTCAGATGACTAAGATGGCACAATAAATGGTGAATGTTGGGTGCTCATGAGTAATTGTCTTGTCATGTTCTTAAAACAAACTTTCTGCCTGAAATGATCAGAGACTTTAATGGAATCTGTGGGCTTTTATTTTTTTTTCTGTAAACAACAGAAAATTAATTTAAAGGAATGTAGATATTTAAACCTGAGATCTAAGATAAAGCTAACAGGTAGTTTTGCTGAAATGGATGTTTGAAAGCTAAAAAAAAAAAAAAAAAACTTAAGATGTTTAATACACATTTTTCTTTACATCCAGTCAATCAACTCTGATAATTAAAATGAAACTGATTTACAAGTTCACACAGCTACCTTAAGGAGCTCAGTTAATTAATAAACTTAAATCATCTTAGCTAACAGATTATGTTAGTTAAGCTAAAATAGATTCCTAAGTTAAAAGAACTACGAAAGTATTTAAATTAACTAAAAAACCCAAGTCAACTGAACTAGGACAAGAGTTTAAACAATAGATTATTTTAATTTAGCTGAAAGGGTTTTCCCAAGTAAAAATGACAATTAAAGGAGTTGAACTGACTAACAAATCTCAGCCAACTAAACTAAGACAAAAGTTTAGACAACATGTGATTTTTCATTAAGATAACAATTGGTTGTGTTATAAGAACAAACTCTATTTCTTGACTTAACTTAAAATTTTAAGGCAGCCCTTTACCTCATATTTTTAAGTTGAAACAAGAAGTTATATTTTACAGTGTAGTTGAAATCAAATCACTGGATGCACTGGATGTCATGTTGTAGCCATCTAAAAAAAACAAAACGAAAAAAACAGAAGAGTAAATGTATTCTGTGGCAAAAAAAACCCTAATAATAATAATACAACAGTAGATACAGTACGACACGTACTACACCAGGAATCTGTAATTTTGTTGGCAGTTAAAATAACTGTATTAATAAAATTTTAAAAAATGATGCACAACCCATCTAATTATTATTTTCCCAGTTGGACTGCCTGATCAAAGTACAAGCACACCTAAAAGCACACAGCTTTCACTTCATTTTTATATAGAACCTTAGTTGATAAATTTCCTTGATGGTTCTTTACCTTTTCCTTGTCTCCAGTTCCTTAAAAATCGAAGTCCACTTGATGTCGGGTTTCCAGCACTTGTGCTCTAAAAAAACAAAACAGAAACAAATCATGCAATATTAATACGAAGCAAATTAGCTATGATTCATAAGAAAGGAACATGAAACTCATGACTAGGAAACCTGTTCTTACCCCTGTCCTACTTCTGGAGGGTTGTGACCATGACGCTATTGCTAACCGCACCTGATAAATGAAATGTCAAATGTTAGAACAATACAATGAAAGTCACAAAGATTTGTTGTTAAAATTATTTGTAAAAATGCATTCATGTTGCCAAGCCAAACACTACAAGCAAACCATCTTGTATTTTTGCTGCTCTATGGTGATGTTCATCGGCTTTTTTGTGTGCTTGTGTGAAACACGAACATATACACATAACTGTTATTTATTGACGCATGGGCCCATCTGCTGTTTGCTACTTTCATCCTCAAGTCTGAGTAGTCATTTAGATGGGTTTACAGATAAACTATGAAATGGCACTGAAAGGGAAAGCTAGACTTGACAAAGGAGGATTTTAATGTATTATTACAATTTATAGTCCTTTGTCAAAGATTAGGTGACAATTACTAAATTTCTTTTTTCCCAGTAAGCAGTATGTTGGTTAAACCAAATTTATATCATTTACCTTTAATTTTTAAGTAATTCAAGAATAATCATATATTCATTCATACACATCATTCATATATTAAGTATTGTCTGTGAAGGTTCTCAGTCATCCAGGTCATCGTAGTCAAAGGAGTTAGCAAAGAAAAGCGTCTGGACTTCTTAAAGTTGCTTGAAGACGTTTCACCTCTCATCCGAGAAGCTTCTTCTGTTCTAAGGTCAAATGGCCGAGAGTCCCAGATTTACTGGGTTTAAATCTGGGACTCTCGGCCATTTGACCTTAGAACTGAAGAAGCTTCTCGGATGAGAGGTGAAACGTCTTCAAGCAACCTTAAGAAGTCCAGACGCTTTTCTTTGCTAACTCCTTTGACTACTGTGCACTTAATGCATACATATTATCAAAATTTGGGCTACAATGGTTGTATTGATGTATAGCAACTTGAAATGGTCCCAAAAATGGCACTACAGCATGTTTAATATATAATATAAGCTCTGGCGGACTTGGTTCTATGGTAGGTCTTAAAGCGTTAACAAATTACACATCCATTAGGTGATTCAACATCTACAGAATCTGTGGCAAGATCTGGAAACTGCTGCTCATAAACACTGTCCATCTAATCTGACTGAGCTGGAGCTGTTTTGCAAAGAAGAATGGGCAAGGATTTCAGTCTCTAGATGTGCAAAGCTGGTAGAGACATACCCTAAAAGACTGGCAGCTGTAACTGCAGCAAAAGGTGGTTCTACAAAGTATTGACTCAGGGGGCTGAATAATTACGCACACCCCATTTTTCAGTTATTTATTTGTAAAAAATGTTTGGAATCATGTATGATTTTTGTTCCACTTCTCACGTGTACACCACTTTGTATTGGTCTTTCACGTGGAATTCCAATAAAATTGATTCATGTTTGTGGCTGTAATGTGACAAAATGTGGGAAAGTTCAAGGGGGCCGAAACATTTCACCTCTCATCCGAGAAACTTCTTCAGTTCTAGGGTCAAATGGTGGAGAGTCCCAGATTTAAGCTCTGAGGGAGTATTCCCAAAAGAGGGACAAAAGGACCCCCTAATGATCCTCTACCTAATTTTATGAGCCAAGGTGTGCAAACAGGTGTAGGTCACAATCAGCCAGGGTTTGGGGGGGAACTCATTGTGAAACCTGGCCCCACCCTATCATGTCATTTCCTGAGGTCAGATGGCCCCGGATGTGAGTGGACATTAAGGCGTGTGGGAAGGGATCTCAAAACTGGATTATAGATGGCAGACAGTTGGTATCGTAAGCCACCGCCTCTGTTCAAAGATGGTCGTTCACAGTGGACATAAATGGCTTCTTTTACTCCTCTTTCAAACCATCTGCCTTCTCTGTCCAAAATGTGTACAATACTGGTATATAGTTTGAAGTCTCCACTTTTAACACAAAAATGGAGACCCAGCGTTGTCTTGGATTGACATATGATCTTGTTGCTATGTCATCTTAAATTGGTCATGTGCTTGATTTACCATGACTACTTTTGTCACAATCCTGGGTCGGTGACCCAGTGTTTTCTGTAATATTATTATTGTTCTGTGATTTCATCATGGATTATATTTACTAAAGTATATATAAACTTTAGTCTTATAATTGCTATAGCTAGCCAATAAATTTAGATATACATGTTATCATTAACCATATTGCAAATATTTTTAACTGTAAAATAACACACCAGGTAATGTTAATAGTTAATCAACAAATTGTTAACAGAATAATAAAATAAAATAAATCTTTCTAAGTTTATAAAATAACAATCAACTATTTCTTAAATCTGGTAATTATATAGTAATACTGAATTCAGCAATGTCGGTGGTCACGTCTCAGTATGAACACTGCAAAAACAACATACACACCTAACAAACTGAAAAGCCCTTGCTGACTAATAACCTGAATTTTCTATACTCTTTTTATAGTCTTTTATGTCTTCACAGTGTAAAAATGTGTGGATCATTTCAGATTTTTAAACAGTCATTGAGTTTAACTCATTTATATTTATATAGGGCTTCGGGCATATACATGTTATCACAAAATAAAACAACCTAATTTATAATTACATATACCAAAGTAATAGGGTTGCCAACTCCCAGCAAAAAAAGAAAAGAAAAATTCCCGTACCCTCTACCTCAAGATGCTAAATTGACAAAACCGACTTTAATTTAATCCACATATAAAACAAATGCACTGAAATCTATTTTTTTTTTTCCAGGAATTAAATAGATCCAACATCTTTCTTCAACAGAATTGCAGACTGCACAGATGGTACCTTCCCAAAGAAAAGAATACTATAACTTACTAGGGTATATACTAGACTTGATATTTACTGAATACAATAATGGATTTCTATACATCTTCAATCAGATGAAAACATTGGTTGTAAGATTCAGATAATTATTTATTAAAAGCTAGATCCGCCCCTGCACACGTAGCTGTCAGCTATGTAAAAAAGGATCCTGGTGTTATTTGTCTCTCAGAAACAGTTCATAACTTCCCTTCAACTCATTCATGTCACCTAAAAGGTAAACCTGTTTCTCCATCACCTATTCAGCTCTGATGATTCAGTAAGGACATCTCCTGGTTTCATCTTCATGTTTCTCTCTCACCAGATATACAAACCATCATGACCAGCAGCTTTTACAGCTGTGGCTCCAGCAAACATCAGCTGATACTAGAAAGTAATATTAAACAAATTCTAACAACAGCTGATCAAGCTTAAACGTGCTGCTGTTGTTTAGTGTGACCTCCACTGGTTTCCTCTTTCTGGCGCAGAGAGAAAAGCCGATCAGCTGATCAGTGATCAGTTTCTAGCTGAAGAGGAACGGGACAAATCGCGTTCCTTTTCACCTCAACTTTAAAGTTCCACCTCCCCGGCCGTAATTGGTCCAGCCCAGAGTCGATCATGACCAACTGGCCAATCCACCACCATTCATTTATACCGTTAAGAAAAAGATAAGAAATAAAACCCCATCAGCCCATAAAAGCGAAAAGTCCCGAGCGGCTCACCGGGCAAATGCCCAGTATGATTAAGAAAAAACTTTAAGAATTGTTTACATTTATAGCTCTAATTAATCTTAATTAAACTAGTCGATGTTGAAAAATTTGAAAAAAAATCTTGGTTTCCCACCTTTGCAATTGATTATGATCATCAAATTGAACCAGAACACAAGCTGTTGGAAAGCCATTGTTGACTACACCTCTTTCAAGCTTTCTTAGACTTTAAATACCTAAAAAAATTATGCTCCACCCATGGTGACATTCTTTATCGTAACCATTATCAGCTTTACGAGAAAAAGGACCAAGTCATAAACAATGCTCTTCCTGCTTTTGCTTAGTGTGGTGAAAGAATGCACTGACTGTGATATTATGCAGGCAGTTGGACCACATTTCTCCACATGGCTCCTTGAGAGACTGTAGTCTGTTGAGCTATGATTTTATCACCATTTCTGTTTCTGTTTTGTTATAATTATGCAGGTTTGCTTTTATTTTATTGTCAGTAGTATTGGCAACTTGTACTAGATAGTCATGGTCCCTACACTTCCTGGGGTCCTCCCCCAATCTTAGTTTCATGTATTGCTCTCTCTCTCCTAGGCTAGTTGTGGGCTGGCTGTTCTCACTCCCAAAATGTAGACGCTGCAATCAGTTAGAATAGAATAGAATAGAATAGAATTCAACAACGTGGGCGATCGTGGCTCAAGAGTTAAGAGTTCGCCTTGTAATCGGAAGGTTGCCGGTTCGAGCCCTGGCTTGGACAGTCTCGTTCGTTGTGTCCTTGGGCAAGACACTTCACCCGTTGCCTACTGGTGGTGGTCAGAGGGACCGGTGGCGCCAGTGTGCGGCAGCCTCGCCTCTGTCAGTGCGCCCCAGGGTGGCTGTGGCTACAACGTACCATCACCAGTGTGTGAATGTGTGTGTGAATGGGTGGATGACTGGATATGTAAAGCGCTTTAGGGTCCTTAGGGACTAGTAAAGCGCTATATAAATACAGGCCATTTACCATTTACCATTTATTGTCACTGCACATGCACAGGTACAGGGCAACGAAATGCAGTTTGCATCCATCCAGAAGTGCTTTAGCCGTGATATAGATATATTACAATATATATTAGCAATAATATAGATATGTAAGTATATTACAGAAATGGGTCTATTATGGTATGTTATAATGTACACGGTATGAAGTATGTTATGAATATGCTATAACTATAGGTATGTACAGGATGTAGTGAGTACAAGCTATGTACAGGCTATGAACAGGATATAAATATGAAATAAAAACTATACAAAAATCTGAGATATACAGTTATACAGAAATGTGAACTATGCAAGTTATAAACAGTTGTAGGATTAAAAATTATCGTATGTACAGAATGATTATTTACACAGAATTATACAGTAGTGCAGTTAAGATAAGTGAGATATGTGGATAATTTCTACAGAGGCTATATAAAGTGCTAGTGGTTGTGAGTGGTGGTTCAGTCCATGTTATTATTGTGTGTTTGAGGGTACGGTTGTCCATTGTGTGTGTCTGTGTGTAGGTGGTTGTGGGTGTGTGTATGTTCAGTCCATGTGTTAAGGTTGGTCAGATGTCAGGAGGCAGAGTTCAGGAGTCTGACAGCTGTGGGGAAGAAGCTGTTCCGGTACCTGGTGGTCTTAGTCCGGAGGCTCCTGTAGCGCCTCCCAGAGGGCAGGAGGGTGAAGAGTCCATGTGATGGGTGACTGGGGTCTTTGATGATTTTCCCAGCCCTTTTCAGACACCGCTTCCTGTAGATGTCCTTTATGGCAGGAAGTGGTGCTCCGGCGATGCGCTGGGCAGTTTTCACGACCCTGTGCAACGCCTTCCGGTCCGAGGCAGAGCAGTTCCCATACCAGACTGTTATACAGTTGGTCAGGATGCTCTCGATGGTGCAGCGATAGAAGTTCACCAGGATGTCTGAGGACAGGTGGTTCTTCCTCAGAGTCCTCAAGAAGAAGAGGCGCTGGTGAGCCTTCTTGACCAGCTTGGAGCAGTTGGTTGTCCAGATGAGATCCTCGGAGATGTGGACTCCCAGCAACTTGAAGCTGCTCACATGCTCGACAGCCGTCCCTTTAATGTAGATGGGTGGATGTGGGTCAGCATTCCTCCTGTAGTCCACGATGAACTCCTTGGTCTTCTCAGTGTTAAGCAGCAGGTTGTTTCTGTTGCACCACTCCACCTCCTCCCTGTAGGCGGTCTCATCGTTGTCGCTGATGAGGCCAATCACCGTGGTGTCATCTGCAAACTTAATGATGGTGTTGGAACCATCGGTAGGTCTGCAGTCATGGGTGAAGAGGGAGTAGAGGAAAGGGCTCATCACACAGTCTTGTGGTACACCGGTGTTCATTGTGATTGTAGATGAGCAGCGGTTATCCAGTCGGACATGTTGGGGGCGGTTGGTCAGGAAGTCCAGTAACCATTTGCAGACGAGGGAACTGATGCCCAGGTCTGTCAGCTTCCTGATGATTTGTGAGGGGTGGATTGTATTGAATGCTGAACTGAAGTCTATAAACAGCATTCTGGCGTAGGTGTTGTTGTTGTCCAGGTGTGAGAGGACAGAGTGCAGTGCGATGGAGACTGCATCCTCTGTGCTCCTGTTCTGGCGGTATGCGAATTGGTGGGGGTCCAGGGTGGGGGGGAGACAGGATTTGAAGTGTGCTAGGACCAGCTGCTCTAAGCACTTAGTGATGATGGGGGTGAGTGCTACTGGGCGGTAGAGTTCTATGGCATAGTGACTTTTATACATCTCAGTGTCACTGACATTAAAATGTCTTTTGACCGTGTATTCACACCGAACGCGATAGGTGCGACCAAAAATGTGCCTCGCCGTACCTGGGTCCATCAGCTTCTCCGGAGGCGTGAGCAGTTTGGTGAGTTTCACCATTTGCTCCAGGAGTTGCGCCTGGATAACGGCCACTTTCAGCGGTGCCACCGTCTTTCCCTCACTCAGTTTGAGGACCTGCTGCCCCGCGTTGGTCCAAGCATCGCCTGCCTAGACACCAACTACAGGCGCTCAATCCCACCTGCAGAGTGCCTGTCCATCTGCCTGCGGTTAGTAAAAGTGTTTAATACAGTAGTCGTTTATTCATACCTGTGCTAATATATGCTAAACTATCATTTATACACTGCTAACATGGATGTGGTATGCTAACAGTGAATGGCGTCGGTGTTTACTGATAGCAAACTGTGGTATGGAGATGACTGTTTATGATATTTGTAGTGATACTCAAAAGGTCTCATCAAGTCCCAATTTAATTCAATTTATGCTGTTATCAATGTTTGCAATGATAGCATGGCTGTGGTGTCATATGTGGTATGAGGACCACTGTGGATTAATCTTTATAGTGATACTCACTCCTTTTTTAAATTTAGACCTGGTTTAATTCTGGTATAGTTGAATATTTGTATATAATCCCCGCAGCTGTCAGACTCTATAACAGGGGTCACCAGTCTTTCTTAAAACTGAGAGTTAGATAAAATTGTGAACAGTTTGGTTCATCTTTAGTTATATGGTTCTATCTAGCATATTCTATCTTGATATGCTATGTCTTATGTAACACAAAATTATTTAAGGGCTAGTTTTATTGCAATGGGTGAGTTTACTGACTGACGCGCAGAAGAAATAGTTCTTTATGGAGATGCCCCAGAGTGTGGGAGTTTAATTTATTAGAATTAAGATTATGGCGGACTTCAGGGGTTGGTGCATTGGTGGTTCTTGGTGTCCGGGGCTGGGCGCTCAGGTATGCACCAGCTCACTCCCGGTGGCTACTTGGCGGGGCCTGGTGCCTGTCGCTCGGTCAGGCCTCTTCCGGGGCAAAGGGGGCCCTCGGGCCTCCGGCCTCGGGGCCTGCGACTCGGTTCACTCTGGCACAGCTGGCTGCCGGCAGAGCTGGCGGGCACGCCGGTGCAGCCCCCTCTGGCTTCTGCTCCGTGGCTACTGGGTGACCCCTCGTCTGGGGATCTCCCCAGCCCTTCCCAGGAGGGTGGCACGGATGCCCCTCCGGTGGTACTCCTTGGACTCCCACACTCTGGGGCCTCTGGATGTCTGGAGCCTGGATCTCCTCCATGCCTGCTTCATGCCCTGGGGGACGGGGCTATGGCCCTCCACACCCTCTAGCAGACCATTACATGGGGAAACCTTTTGTATACAAGCGCGCTGATCCACACAGGTGTGCACACACGGGTGTTCACTGTTCGTAGACATAAACTACACCTTTCTTAGCTGCTACTTCAAAGCACATTGTGCGATGTCTGTCCTGCGTGCTGCACAACAACATTCAATATTTAGTATTTACTGCTGTTCACACTTAGCTAGATTAACGTGATGGTGTTGTGTTTAGTATGTTGCTTTGTTTTGGTTTTTTTTTGCTTGTTTTCTCTTCTTTTTCTCTCAGCAGGTGATCCAGGAGATTTTTTTTTCTCTTTGTCTTTGTAAGTGCCCTTTCTCACTGTCCCTTTTCCCTTCTGTTTTTCTTTTCCTTCCTCTCTATCTTTCTCCCTTTCCTATCCCCCAATCATGTCTGTCCCATCTGTAACAACTGAAAATAAAATAAATAATAACAACAAAGTTTGATCAAATGGACCAATACGGCAATGCCATGATGATCCATTTGGCAAAATAAATCCATTTGGTATCCTTGTTGGTCTTCAGACAACGATTCTGATGGCTAAAGATCCAAATGGGACAGACAAAAAAAAAAAAAAAATAGAGTCCTATTGGTCCTTTTTTAAAGTTCACTTTTAAGAAATTCCTCCTTAGGGTCCAGCTTCATGTAATGGGGAAGTATGTCCGTAATCCAAAGACTGCAAAGTGGGGGAAAGAAAGAATGTTCCTACCAGCTCGCCACTTCAATATGAAGAAGATCAATTCAAGGGAGGGGGGGGGGGGAACCTGACCTGTAGGCCAGAAACATGTCCATTAGCAGATCAAGTTCAATTCAGTTTACCGGTAAACAAATACATTTTTCTGCAAGTCTATGCAACAATGCGAATCATGAATCCTCATCATCAGTCACAAATGTACAACAGTTAAATTATTAATCATCTTGGCTACGTAGCTTAATCCATACATTCCAGTAGCGTTCGCTACAAACAAATACAAAAACAACAATAAAGAAAAACAACTGTCTAACAGACATCATAGTGGAATTCAAGGCAACACATAACAATAATCAGTCAATTGCACTTTGTTTCAAAGAAAACCCATTTAAGTGCTTAAATAAATAAAAGCGAGTTCTACTCGCGGTGGGAACGCCGCCAAACAAAGTCATTTTTTAATCGCGGAAATGATCGACTCATTACTGAGAACTAAAAGGTTGTTTTTAGTAGATGTTAAGGACACTTGCCGCTGAGGTGAGTAAACGCTTTGTTTCCGAACGCCGTTCTAAACGCCATAAGCTTACAGCCACAGCAGGAGTCGAACCCGGAAGTATCCCTCCACAGCCGTTTTTCATATTGGCCGCGACGTAGAAGGAGCAAATCAGGAGAGGGACCTCAAATCAACTGATGGTGACCCATGGTGACATTCTTTATCGTAACCATTATCAGCTTTACGAGAAAAAGGACCAAGTCATAAACAATGCTCTTCCTGCTTTTGCTTAGTGTGGTGAAAGAATGCACTGACTATGCAGGCAGTTGGACCACATTTCTCCACATGGCTCCTTGAGAGACTGTAGTCTGTTAAGCTATGATTTTATCACCATTTCTGTTTCTGTTTTGTTATAATTATGCAGGTTTGCTTCTATTTTATTGTCAGTAGTATTGGCAACTTGTACTAGATAGTCATGGTCCCTACACTTCCTGGGGTCCTCCCCCAATCTTAGTTTCATGTATTGCTCTCTCTCTCCTAGGCTAGTTGTGGGCTGGCTGTTCTCACTCCCAAAATGTAGACGCTGCAATCAGTTCTATGGCATAGTGACTTTTATACATCTCAGTGTAACTGACATTAAAATGTCTTTTAACGGTGTGTTCACACCGAACGCGATAGGTGCGACCAAAAATGCGCCAGACGCCCCAAATTTGACGCATGCTAATTCGCATCTCGATGCATGTCCAACGTAAATTAATCGCGCTTCAAAATATGCAATTTTGATGCGCGTGAACCGGAAATGTGGGAGGAATGTGGGAGGAAGTTGTGCCAGACGGTATCTTTGCAAGATGGCTAGCATTTGAGGAGAGAGACCCCACTCTATTTACTGTGGAGAGCAGAGCAGTGGCGTAAAGGACGTCCACGCCGTACCTGGGTCCATCAGGTCCTCCAGAAGCGTGAGCAGTTTGGTGAGTTTCACCATTTGCTCCAGGAGCTGCACCTGGATGACGGCCACTTTCAGCGGTGCCACCGTCTTTCCCTCGCCCAGTTTGAGGACCTGCTGTCCCTAGTGATGGGCAGATGAAGCTTCATGAAGCACTGAAGTTTTTCATCCAATTGATTCACCCCAGCGCAAAGCTTCTTGAAGCTTCATTTGCTCTAGTAGGACATCTACTGGACGTAAAAATATTAGTTGGCATGAATTTGAAGAGTGTGGCATTTTGCACAAAGCCTGTAAATGTCAACAGCAACAGGAGTGTGTAAAACATGTATATTGTAGTGATGGCAATATACTGTGTATATTTATACTGGCAGTATGGAAAATGATTCTTTGGAAATGCTTAAAATGGAAATGATCATTTACTGTGAGGTGAGGTGTGGTTGGGGTATGGACAGTGGTTGTGCTTTTGTAACATTGAGGTATGGACAGCTACACACTGGGGCTTTGAGCCTCAGTCGTGCCTGTTCACATTTTATTCTGTAAAAACTAGATTTTCACTGCTTTTACGACCTTTTTCGTGGAGAGAACATAGCTAGGATTTACTGATTTAACAGATCTTTTAAATCCTTTGTCCTCCACAATGCTAAATGGCTGGGAGTCCTCAATCCCCATGCTAACCAGGTCTTCATGTATTTGAGATTGTTCTCCTGAGGAAAGACAATAAAAACAAAGCACAAATATAAATATCACACACGTAACTTATTACAGTTGTATAATATTGTTATATCCTTTAGTAACATTACTGCATGCTATATTATCATGGCATTTGATGGCTCACCTGGTCTTGCTCCACAATCGGTGTTCCCCTTATTCTCATGCAAAGCTCTGTAGTGCCTGAGCATGGATGAGGTGTTGTTATATCCCAGCTCCCTGGCACATAGCAAACACTTCACCTTGTACAAAAGTAAAGACAGTTTAACATAAATTGTATTGCACCATCAGCAGTGTTGGGTAAGTTACTTTAAATTAGTAACTTAGTTACATTACTAGTTACTTCTCTAAAAAAGTAACTCAGTTACTTCCAGTTACTCGTTACTTTCAAAGTAACTAGTTACTAGGGAAAGTAACTTTGGTTTTACTCAGAATTCTCTTGTTAATGTGTTTCTTCCGTAACTGGATACCCAGCAAGATTGCCAGTCTTCTAGCTTGCTTACTTGCCACAGGTGCACTGTGCCACCTACCAATAGAAAGGAAAAAATAATGTGCACATTTCCACGAGAGAAATCCCACGCCTGGACCGTCGTTGACCACCGCCATGATTCTAGCCTGCTTTTTACATCCAACACAAAAACTGCAGTCGTGGTGCTTTCAATCGTACTCAGAACTAGGAAATTCTGCCTTCTGAATAGGAAGATGTAGGTAACACCAGACTGCAGATGAGCTGCATACAGAGCTGGACTGGGACAAAAAAATCGTCCCGGGCATTTTGACTAGAGACCGGCCCACCATTATAGGAAAAATCATAAAGCCTTTGAATGAAAACAAACACTGTTGTGACAGTGATGTACACTGTTCTGATGGTATATATGTATCAATCTATCAATCGTTTGTTGTAAGACTCAGATAATTATTTTTTTAAAAGCGAGACATTTTAAATGAGAATAATAAAGAAAAGTATTTCCTTGTCCCCCCCTTTCCCTGTTAATGCCCTACCTGGCCCCCTGGCAACACTTTGCTAGACCCGCCCCTGCACAGTTACCAGCTGTCAGCTACGTAGAAAAGGATCCTGGTGTTATTTGTCTCTCAGAAACAGTTCATAACTTCCCTTCAACTCATTCATGTCACCTAAAAGGTAAACCTGTTTCTCCATCACCTGTTCAGCTCTGATGATTCAGTAAGGACATCTCCTGGTTTCATCTGCATGTTTCCCTCTCACCAGATAACCAAACCGATATCATGACCAGCAGCTTTACAGCTGTGGCTCCAGCAAACATCAGCTGATACTAGAAATTAATATTAAATAAATTCTAACAACAGCTGATCAAGCTTAAATGTGCTGCTGTTGTTTAGCGCGACCTCCGCTGGTTTCCTCTTTCTGGCGCAAAGTGGGCGATAAATAAACAAGAGATCAGCTGATCATTGATCAGTTTCATGATTGAAGTAGAAACAGGAGAGGGAGGGGGGAGAATGAGAGAAGAAGAGGCAGCTGTGCAGCTCCAGCTTTGTGTCTTTTTCATTGTAGCTGATGTCCGGGACAAACTGTGTTCCTTTTCACCTCAGTACGAAACGCGTGATATTTTCTCTGAATACGAGACAATTCTGTTTTTAGGGGAAGGTTGGCAACTCTAATAATTAACCTTATGAACAAAATAAAGTTCAACATCAGTAACATAGCACCCACCCAGCTGTATAGAAACTCTGTCATGCTAGCTAGCACGCAGTATGAAAATGTCAGCATACCGAAAATAAACTGCACATAAACTTGGTTTATATCTGACTCCGATAGACTGCAGGTCATAGCTTCTTACCTGAAGTTCAGTTCACCTGACACGCGGACCGGCGGCCGCCTCGGGTCTCTCCTCTTGCCTTCCTTTTCCTTCATCCACCTGCTGGCTTCCACCACTTGCTAATGTTATTGAATCTGTGGAAGCTCCAGATATCCACCACACGAAGTAACGAGTAACGAGCCTATCTAAATCCCAGTAACGAGTAACGCGTTCCTGGTTTTGGCATAATAACTAGTTACCGTGCTCGTTACCACAATAATAACGTAGTTACTGTAACGCGTTACTTAATAACGCGTTAGTCCCAACACTGACCATCAGTATTATGAAAATACATCTTCTGTAGAAATGTATATACCTTGTTGGGAGGAATAACATCAAAATGTTCCCATAAAGGGGAGGACATCCTCCTCTTCTTAGCTGGCTCCATTCTCTCCTGACTTTCTCTCCTCACTCTCATAAACCTCCAAACTCTCACTAACCGCAACTCTCCATCAAACACCCAAATTTTGAATGAAGTCTGAACGGTTTATATCGCTGTCATAACTCGCAGCAAAGTTCGAACCACTTCCTGAACCAGTCACGTGGTACAGCCGGGCAGCGAGGCTTCGGACATCATCATTTTCAGCTCCAACCATGAATGAAGCAAGACTCCATATGCGCATTGCGGAAACGCCCCCTCAATAACTCGACACAAGCTTCGAAGCCTCAATACAGAACATCCCATCACTAGCTGTCCCGCGTCGGTCCCAGAATCGCCCGCCTAGACACCAACTACAGGCGCTCAATCCCACCTGCAGAGCGCCTGTCCATCTGCCTGTGGTTAGTAAAAGTGTTTAATACGGTAGTCCTTTATTGATACCTGTGCTAATATATGCTAAACCATCCGTTTATACACTGCTAACATGGATGTGGTATGCTAACGGTGAATGGCGTCGGTGTTTACTAATATCAAACTGTGGCATGGAGACGACTGTTTATGATATTTGTAGTGATACTCAATAGGTCTCATCAAATCCCAGTTTAATTCAATTTATGCTGTTATTAGATTCCATCTATTATTATGGGGAATGTGAGATCTCTCCCCAATAAAGCAGACGAGCTGGCGGCTCTTACCCGACATCAGAGGAGCTACAGGGAGTGCAGCCTGATGTGCTTCACAGAGTCGTGGCTAACTGCGCTAACTCTGGACTCACACGTAAACATGGATGGTTTTCATCTGATCCGGGCCGACAGAACAACGGAGAGTGGTAAGAAGAGAGGAGGGGGTCTGGCTGTGTTACTGGTGGTGTAACTCTGGGCATTTATCTATCAAAGAGACGCTATGCTGTAAGGACATTGAGCTGCTAGCGGTTAGCATGAGACCGTACTATCAACCGCGAGAGTTTACACACGTGATTATGATAGCTGTGTATGTCCCGCCCTCTGCTAATGCTGCAGCAGCCTGTGAGGTCCTGCACACTGTAACCAGCAGACTCCAAACACAGCACCCTCAGGCCCCTTTCCTGATCTCTGGGGACTTTAATCACATCTCCCTGTCCTCCACTGTCCCCACCTTCACCCAGTATGTTACCTGCCACACCAGAGACAATAAAACATTGGACTTCTTGTATGCCAACACCAAGGAGGCATACAGCTCATCACCTCTCCCTCCCCTGGGGGGCTCAGATCACAATCTGGTTCATCTCCAGCCTGTGTATAAACCTTTAGTACACAGAGAACCAGTAGTGAAACGCACAGTAAGGAAATGGTCGGCAGAGACTGAAGAGGCCCTGAGGGACTGTTTCCGTTCTACTGTGTGGGACAACCTCTGCAGCCCCCTGGAGGATGACCTCAACAGCATCACAGACTGCATTACGGATTACATGAACTTCTGTCTGGACAACACCGTACCCATCAAAAAGGTACGTTGTTTTTCTAACAACAAGCCATGGATAAATCCTGAAATTAAGGCTCTCCTCAAGGAGAAGAAGAGAGTCTTTAGATCTGGAGACAAACAGGAGCTGAGAGTTGTTCAGAAGAAGCTGAAATGGAAGATAAGGCAAGGAAAGGAAAACTACAGGCGGAAGATGGAAGAGCAGCTGCAACAGGACAACATCAGAGGGGTTTGGAACAGCCTGAAGACAATCTCAGGACAAAAACCAACCCCCCAGGCTGCAGGAGACTTGGGGTGGGTGAATGACCTAAATAAATATTTTAATAGGTTTGATCAACCACCCACCCCTCCCACAGCATCGTCCCCCCTGCTGCAATCTCCTTCATCTCCAGGGTCTGCCTGTCCTTCATCTCAGGACTTCACACCTCTCAGCTTCACACCTCCCAGCTCCCAGTCATTACACCCACCCCCGGCTTCTGTGGACTCCAACATACACACCCCTCCCCCAAAACCCCCTCTCTCCGTCTCAGCACTTCAAATGAGGAATGAGCTTCGCAAGATCAAGGTGCGGAAGGCTGCAGGTCCAGATGGCGTCAGCTCCAGACTCCTGAGATGCTGCGCAGATGAACTGTGTGGCATCCTAGTTTATCTGTTCAACCTGAGCCTGTCACTGGGGAAAGTACCACAGCTGTGGAAGACCTCCTGTGTGGTACCGGTACCAAAGACCTCCCATCCCAAGGACCTCAGCAGCTACAGGCCGGTAGCCCTGACATCGCATCTGATGAAGACCCTGGAGAGGTTGGTTCTAAACCATCTGCGCCCCCTGGTGAGGTCTTCATTGGATCCGCCGCAGTTTGCTTACCAGCCTGGCATCGGGGTGGAGGACGCCATCATCTACCTCCTGCACCGAGCTCTGACTCACCTGGAGAAGCCTGGAAGCACTGTGAGGATCATGTTCTTTGATTTCTCCAGTGCTTTCAACACCATCCAGCCACGACTTCTGAGAGACAAGCTGGAGCTATCAGGAGTGGACCACCACATGTCCCAGTGGATACTGGACTACCTCACAGAACGTCCACAGTATGTGAGGTCACAGGGCTGTGTCTCTGACACGCTGGTCTGCAGTACGGGGGCCCCACAGGGAACTGTGCTGGCACCGTTCCTCTTCAGCCTCTACACTGCAGACTTCTCCATCAACTCCCCATGCTGCCACCTACAGAAGTTCTCTGACGACTCTGCCATAGTCGGCCTCATCACAGGTGAGGACGACTCAGAGTACAGGCAGTGGACTCTGGACTTTGTGGACTGGTGTCAGCAGAACCACCTGCTGATCAACGCCGGGAAAACCAAGGAGTTGGTGGTGGACTTCCGGAGACGCAGACCCACCACACTGACACCGGTGAACATCCAGGGAGTGGACATTGAGATAGTGGACTCTTATAGGTACCTGGGTGTTCACCTGAATAATAAACTGGACTGGAGTCACAACACTGATGCTCTTTACAGGAAGGGTCAGAGCAGACTCTACCTGCTGAGGCGGCTGAGGTCATTTGGAGTCCAGGGAGCGCTTTTAAAGACCTTCTATGACTCTGTGGTGGCATCTGTCATTTTTTACAGTGTGGTATGTTGGAGCAGCGGTTTATCGGCAGCTGAGAGGAAGAGGTTGGATAAACTCATCAGGAAGGCCAGCTCTGTTCTGGGATGCACCCTGGACCCAGTGCAGGTGGTGGGAGACAGAAGGACTCTGGCCAAAATAACATCTCTGATGGACAGAGTCTCCCACCCCATGCATGTAAATGTCGCTGAACTGCAGAGCTCCTTCAGTGACAGACTGCTGCATCCTAGATGCATGAAGGAGCGTTTCCGCTAGTGATGCGCGAATCATGAACGAATCGTTCAATACTCGAGAATCACTTTACTGACTCATGAATCATGATTCACAAGCCCAACTGACTCACTGACTCATCCCTGTTGCTGTTAGCAGCAATATATCTAGCTTATAATTAAAATTGTGGCGAAAAACACAACATCCAGTATCTTAACAAAAACATTTCTGCTCTGAACTGGAAGAAAAAACCCTGAGTAGAAGCTCACATCAAGACAATAGCTCCTCGGTTCACAGTAGCATCGCTCTGCTAACATGCTAACAGCACATTTGAGCTACTCACCCCCTCCTTTCCTGTCCTGAATCGTAGAGCCAGCTAGTCACTCAGGACTCGCTAACCCCCTCCCTCCTGTGCTGAATCGTAGAGCCAGCGAGTCACTCAGGACTCGCTAACCCCCTCCCTCCTGTGCTGAATCATAGAGCCAGCGAGTCACTCAGGACTCGCTAACCCCCTCCCTCCTGTGCTGAATCATAGAGCCAGCGAGTCACTCAGGACTCGCTCACCCCCTCCCTCCTGTGCTGAATCGTAGAGCCAGCGAGTCACTCAGGACTCGCTAACCCCCTCCCTCCTGTGCTGAATCATAGAGCGAACGAATCACTCACTCACTCACCCCCTCCCTCCGGGCTCACAGCTTCTTCTTCTTGGTTGGCAACCAATGTTAAGGCGCATTACCGCCCCCTGGCTCACGGCTCAGTGGACATTTAGATGAGAAAATATATACTTGACACATTTAAGGAAAATACTAATAAAATAAAAATAAACAAGATAAATGTTCCCTTTAGAAATTTTTTTGCTCTTTTTTGCTTTATAAAATTGTTGTTTTCTTTTAGAATCACTCATCTTAGCAGTAGGATTTACATGAAAAGAGAAAAGAAATTAAGTTTGAGTGAAAATGTACATTTTTTGCACTCTCTGGTCAACTGACTCAGTGATTCAAATGACTCAAAAAACCCGATTCACTTTGGTGAGTGACTCATTAAAACTCGATTCAGTAAAAAGAATCAAATTTACCATCACTAGTTTCCGCAGGTCCTTCCTCCCTGCAGCTGTCAGACTGTACAATCAGAACTGCTCCCAACAAACATAGATGTTTACATCAGCGCTGTAACAACTTTTACTGTTATAACTGCACATTACTTTTCTCAGCTTATATATACACTAACTTATTGAAAGTTACATGTTTACTTTTTAATGCACGGGTACAATAAACAATCTGCACTTTTCTAATTATTCTAAATATTCTTAACTATTTAAACATCTTTCAGTATCCTGCTATGTTTGCACACTATGTGTACGCTAATTTAAACAACTGTACTGTACTCTGCTCTGGTAACTATTGTCCATGATGTAAATATGTAAAAATTGTGCTTCAGTTCTGTGTGTCCTGTTCTGTTTGTATATGTGTGGGTTTTTTTGCTGCTGATACAACCAAATTTCCCCTTGTGGGACAATTAAAGGATTATTCTATTCTATTCTATTCTATTCTATTCTATTAGTGTTAGCAATGATAGCATGGCTGTGGTGTCATATCAATGTATGCTCTCGGTGTTTGCTGATATCAAACTGTGGTATGAGGACCACTGTGAGTTAACCTTTGTAGTGATACTCACTCCTTTTTTTTTATTTAGACCTGGTTTAATTCTGGTATAGTTGAGTTTTGTATATAATCCCCGCAGCTGTCAGACTCTATAACAGGGGTCACCAGCCTTTCTTTAAACTGAGAGCTAGATGAAATTGTGAACAGTTTGGTTCATCTTTAGTTATATGGTTCTATCTAGCATATTCTATCTTGATAAGCTGTTTAATCACAGGTTAATTTTTCAAAAATATTAACAATGATTTAAGCAAGGAAAGGGCTACATGTCAACATACAACTCTTTATTTCTATTAATGTCTTACTTCATTCCTACCTGATTGACATGTCTAGGAATTATGAGAGATTGGCACACTGTAGTGGTAAAAGTTGCTACCAATCAAATTATGATATGTTAAAGTTAAAACAAAACACAACTGACTGTTTTATATTATATCTAATATATATTATGTAATTATCATTATAATTACAAAATATCTGATGTCAGATTTATATTTTGTCATTTAAATCTGACATCACAAAAGTATTTTGGAGTTTGAATAATGTATTTTGTAACTGCAGTACATTTATCACTAATTTTGAACACTTTTGTTCAGGTTCCTCGCCACCGGGGACTCCTTTAGGACCATCGCGTTCAGTTTCAGAGTTGGTGTGTCCACGGTGTGCCAGATCACCCCCCAGGTAGCGACGGCCATCTGGGACTGTCTAGTGGACGACTTCATGGCTGTGCCTTCACCTGGAGACTGGCGGTCCATCACAGAGGGATTCCAGGAGCGGGAATGCTCCATTGGA
This sequence comes from Pelmatolapia mariae, assembly GCF_036321145.2. Classification (NCBI taxonomy): domain Eukaryota; kingdom Metazoa; phylum Chordata; class Actinopteri; order Cichliformes; family Cichlidae; genus Pelmatolapia; species Pelmatolapia mariae. The sequence goes on along the minus strand of NC_086229.1, from coordinate 44,865,877 downwards.
GACTGGCGTGGCCTCTTCAGAGACTCCAGGATGGCCAGCTCCACCGTCGATGGACCATCCTGGGACCTGTCCCTCATCTGCCTCGGAGCTGTCCTCCTCTGTGGGCCTGAAAACACAGCACAAAACAACACAAAGAAATGAGAAGGCTGCTACTAGATTTTCATTTTCAACACTGAAAAAAAAACAGAATATAAACAGATTGGTTGTAGATATTTAGTAAAGGTGATCACAAAGGAATCCAACCGAGTAAAAAGTTTTAAGTGTTTGCTGTACATCTGATGCTACAATTACATACCTGTGGGTGCAGCAGCAGGAGCTCAGGGACTGGGGAGCCAGGAGAAGCAACAGGGGATGCTCTGCTGCAGAATCAGTTGGCTCTGTCAAGACAATATTAAATGTGAACAGGTTGAAAACAATAGTCATAGAGAAAGTATATACAATGGTCCCTCATTTATTGCAGCAGGGTTTCTCAGAATAACTAGCCCCTCGCCACGCACTTTATACACTTTTTTACATACACACATGAAGATTAGTCACAGTTCTCACAAGTTGATTCTCAAAGTGCAAACCTTTGTTATGGGTGTTTTTCTGCTGTTTTTTCTATGGGAGGTGATGGTTATCAAAACCAAACATGATAAATTTGGCAAACGCAGGAGACACGACACGGAGGAGATTTGTCAATCAGGCTGCAGAATGCAATGCTGTACTGTGCAACAAAAAATCAGCGAAAAAGCGAGGCAGTGACAGATGAGCAGCGGGACCACTGTGTGCTGTTTATTAATAAACAAAATATATTCCTATTTGACAACATGCATAAAAGCAGAAAGGTATTTGTATATCAGTGGGAAAATAGCGGGGCAGTAGGCGGGCTTGCTAGCTCTTGTGCTGCTTCCCCAGGTCAGTCAAAAATTTCAAAAGAAAAATGAATGAATTTACCAGGTTGCCAGCTTCACATAACTTCCTCCAAGCTCGGTCCTTTATATTCCCGTCTCGGTACAGAAAGCAGCTGGTGTCGTACAGCTCCGGGTGGTTTGCTACGGCGTTGATTAGCCTTTCCTCCATATTGAATGAAGAATGAAGGGCTTTGGCTGGATCTGGCCCTTTGACCTACGTCAGAGCCACGTCACCAGGCTCCTGATTGGTTGTCGTGGCGCGAATTGATGCTGGAGTTCAGATTTTTCCAACTCGAGCAGTAGATGCGAAACGTGTGAATCCACAAAATGCAACACAAAAACTGACACGCGTATTTTTATTTTCGCGACGCAAATCTGCTTCTGAATTTTCGCGGGATCCGCAATCGCGCGTCATCGCTCTACTACATTGACTTTACATGTAAACCTGACGCTCTGGTCGTGTCTATCGCGTTCGGTGTGAACACACCGTAAGAGCACTATGGCCATGAGGTGAGCAGAAATACAACCAACAAATATAACAGTTGTGAAAAGATGTTTTAAGAACCCAACCTGAGAGGAATTGGGTCGGGAGCTTCCAAGGTAGTAACAACCAGATCCACAGGTCGGAGGTTTGTTTGGTCCACTCAGCGCCAACGCAGATGTCGGAGAGGAGGGGATTTTGCAGAACCCTTCTCGAGAGATCCCACAACAGGAACCAAACAGGAGTCCACTGGGTCCAAAGCACTCAACGGCACCAAGAGTCGTGGGCAGGATCGATAAATGGAGCGAAGCTCATGAGGAAAACAAACCTATTTCCAATAATATCTGGCGATCATAAAACAATGTAGGGCTGACATGTTCCACAAAATTAACTAAAAGCAATAAAATAAAAGAGAGCGATAGATGGCGTGCCAAACACACAGAAGCCATCTTGGATTGTAACATTGTACTGGTTATCCCTTAGTGCAGGGGTCCGAAACCCCGGGCACGCGTGGGTTAATTGATGGCCCGACCATAGCTGGACTGGCCATCGGGCATACCGGGTATTCGCCCGGCACTTCCGGTAGGATGTCAAAATAGAATGAACAGTGCCCCCAGAAACAAATAAAAATTGCATGAACTTACATAACACTACATAATGTGTGGGGCGACTCTTAAGGAGACAGAGCAGTCCAACTGGATGTAGCTTTTTCAGTGGGAGAAACGTATCATCACTAGTGATGTGCAGATCGATACTGAAATATCGATTCCTCCAATGCCAGTCATTTATGTTCTAGAATCAATTAAAATATCGATATTTTAGTAATTTGGGGTAAATTTGTAGTTTAACATTAAGAGGAACACAGTGGAAAGATTGTCTACATTGGAAGGAACTACTTCCTCTTCTGCCTTTCATAGTCATGTGCAAAATACAGCTGTATAAATGTGTTGCAGCCCCTGGCATGCGCACTCACAACAATGGCTGAGCGTAAATAGAATCATGTGCGGACGTGGTTTGTGATACATGTGGCAAGAAAGTGAGGTGTTGTGGCAACACCACTAACCTCGTCAAACACCTCAGAGTAAGTAAGTAAGTAAAGTTTTCCCTTTTCATAGACAGTCACAAAGCGCTGTACACAAAGATTAAAATAAACAGTATGATAAATAGCAAAATGCACAATATACACAATTTAAGAGGTTGAATGTAAATTTAAAATGTAAAAACCATTGGTCAATCGAAGGCTTGTTTAAACAGTAAAGTTTTTAACTGCTTTTTAAAGCATTCCACAGAGCCAACCAAACGTAGTTGTAGTGGTAAACTGTTCCACAGCCTTGGTGCCACAGACTGAAAGGCTCTGTCCCCTTTTGTCTTCAGTCATGTTAGGGGAGCGACCAACAAACTCTGAGTCTGTGAGCGGAGACAACGAGCAGCAGAGTATTTTGTGAGAAGCTTGGATAAATAATCTGGGGCCTGGCCATTTAGTGCTCTGTATGTTAAAACAATCATTTTAAAACGAATTCTAAAATCTATACGAGTCAATGTAAAGAACATAAAATAGGAGTCATGTGAGCGCGCTAGCTAGAGTGAGTTAGTAGTCTGGCTGCTGCGTTTTGTATAGCTTGGAGGTGGGAAAGAGATGATTTATCCAAGCTGGTAAATAGGGAATTACAATAATCTAAACGCGATGACACAAATGCATGGACAATTTTTTCCAGTTCAGCTAAGGAGACCATAAGTCGCAGTTTAGAAATGTTCCTTAAATGACAGAAACAGAAACGAGACAAAGATTTCACGTGTGAGTCAAGGCCCAGAGAAGAGTCAAATATTACTCCAAGATTTCGAATATTTGGCTTATCAGAAGGACAGAAAAGGGCAAGAACCTGACTGATTTTAGAATATAGATCAGGAGGAGCTATGATCATGGTCTCTGTCTTGTTCATGTTTAAAACAAGGTAATTGTTAGAAAGCCAGTCAGAAACCTGAGTTAAGCACTGGACTAGGGTGGACAGCCTATCCAGTTGATGAGGCTTAAAGGACATGTACAGCTGAATGTCATCGGCATAGAAATGATAACACAGGTCACTAAAAGACTGAACAATGCCAGCTAAAGGAAGCATATAAAAAGAAAATAATAATATAAAATAATAATGGATGCAAAACTGAACCCTGTGGAACCCCACAGGTTAGGGCATGTTAGAAAAACCTGATGCTTTTCTGTTTGGACCTGTCAGTCCAAACAGAAAAGGTCTGATAAATAGGAAGAAAAGCAGTCTAAGGCAGTGCCAAATATACCAGCCAGAACTTTCAGCCTGTTAAGTAGGATTTTGTGGTCGATGGTATCGAAGGCTGCGCTAAGATCAAGCAAAATGATCACAGAAAAACTCCCTGCATCAGATGACATTAGTAGATCATTACAGACCCTTAAGAGAGCGGTCTCTGTAGAGTGCTGCTTTAGAAAGCCAGACTGAAAAGAGTTGAAAATCTGCAGTCTGCATATTAAGGCCCTGAACTGATTTTCTACAATTTTTTCTAGTAATTTACTTATAGATGGCAATCTTGAAACAGGACGATAATTACTAGTTGAGGTAGGATCTAGATTCTGTTTTTTTTTAACAGAGGATGTTTAAAATAGGACGGAACACAGCCTTGCCTCAGTGAATTGTTCATGATGGATAGTAGTGGTGCAACGGATCAAAAATCTCACGGTTCAGATCGGATCAATTTTCGGATCAGCAAAAAAAGAAAAAATTTTAACACTGACTTATTAACTTATTTAATTATTTTTTGCCTATGACTCATTCCATGCAATTATATAACAACAAATTATGGAGCAAAATAGGGCAGTGCAGGGCTTTGTATCTACGACTCCGCCGTGATACAATGAGCGGTCACGGAGCTTTCCGTTGACCTGGAGGTCCACCCATTTGTAGTTGGGCAACAGAAGATGCTTGGGACAGTTCAGTCATAACTTTATTCGGGTCACGAATCAACTGTGATCTATTGCATCACTAATGGATAGTAATGTGCGACCAATGCTGGTGGGAGTCCCGAATGGAGGAAGGTAATATATCTAAGGAGCATAATGAGGATGTCACGGTTCGCGACGCAAGCCGTATGGAATTATTAACGGACAAAAGATGCGGCACAACTGAGGCTTGGAAGCTTTATTTTAGGAACTTCAAACAACAAAGGCAAGGGTGACGAAAAACAGAACTGATAAAACCTAAACTGGGAAAACTAAAACTTAAACAACAAAACCTGAACACCAGTGAGGGTAACTTGCAGGGAGAATTCACAGGATGACGAAGGGAGAAACGCAGACCAGAAAACACCAAATAGCGCAGACGAACCAGCAAGAGAACACACAGGGCTTAAATACAGACAGCAGTAATCAGGGGATGGGAGACAGGAGGGTAACACACCTGGGAGAAATCACAACTGACGAGGCAGGAGAAACGTCTTTTGGAGGCCTGAAGACTCTTTTGTCCTCAACACAATGATAATAAATTTAACTACTCAACCCAGACTGTTGAATTCATTAACCATAAGCTCCAGCCTCTTACAGATCTAAAATAAATCAAAAATAAATTGATTATTTGCTGTTGCTATAACCGAGCTATACCTTCTTTCTCAGGACAGACCTTCAACTGTACCAAGTGAAGAGCTGCCAAGAAGAAGAAGACACAAATAAATCAATAAGTCAAAAGTCAGAAAGAAATCTCTGTATCTGTGTATTCTTCTATCTTTATACTGTAAGTTAGCAGTGTGCAGATATCTGCTCTTTATTTTGCCATGATGACTTTCATTACACAGTGAAATAAAGGTTCGGGTTTGGACTTTGGTACTAAAAGTAATGCACTACAAAAAGCTATTTCTCTTTATTTTTATAGGCAGTATAACATCAGAAGGCTTGGCAGGGCAATTTTTAGAGATGTGCTTTCTATGGCGTTATTTCAGTGCCACTATTCTGAGCGCACGTAAAAAAATATTGCAAGTGCAAGTGTTGCATTTTGAGGAGAAATTTATTTTGAGCGTACAAAAGCTGAATTTGAGTGAACAAAATTCATTGCTGCGTGCAAAAAATGTATTTCAGTGTTTGCGCTTATCCATATACACACACACAATAGCACCCCCTCTCGCTCAGTTTTTTCATTTGCGCTTGCTCGCAATGTGTTGCTTGCGCTCACAACATTCTCTGCTGCAAGCGCTCAACTCTCTGTACACCGTTATAAGTGTGCCACAAAACCAACCAATCACAGACTTAGTTTCAAAAATTCTGATTGGCTCTTACAGTCTCCAATCAGCTCGCTAGCTGCTGCATTCCGGAAACAGTCCGAAATGTAGCTAAATCCAGCTAAACTCAATTAAACCCCAATTTGCGGATAATATCTTTAATTATTTTATTTTAAAATATATTATTTGTTAAGACTATCGTTGGTGTAGTATAATGTAGTTGCATTATACAACCATGCCAACTGACTCTCCAAATTATATTTGAGTAGCTCTCTTTTATGTCGTCGAATACTGAACAGCAGCACGAAAACAACATGTCCCGGCCACATGTAAGTAATATAAAATCATTTTGTACATTATTATTCGCTTGATAACTGACGTTAGCTAATTTGCAAACTATGCAAACTTGAAAAATGATGTACCTCATGTAGTTCGTTTTATGGGTTGTTTATTTTTGTCTGAGATACGTCATTTCATTGTATTTTTCTAACTACTTGTCCATGTTTGCTGCTTTTAACAGGACATACTGAGACAGCAAATGATGCATAGACTCCTCTCTAAACTGGAAGCTGCTTTAAACCAACAACCACTAAATCTGGATTATTTGGAGTTCTTGACTCGTCATGAGCTTGTTCTGTTTGAATCTTTCTCTCAGCAAATAGGTGGTCTGTCAGAGATTACAGAGGCTCTACAAAATGTTCATCATCTGGTTCAGTGTGAAATTAACATCACCTCTGTGGGAATTATTGAACTGGAAACAGAAGTTGGTCTGGGACCTGGCCACCCCAAAATCGTACTAGAGAGAGAAAAACTGAAGAACTTGTTGGACACTCAGCTGCCAGTCAGCTGCATCGCTAAATGTCTTGGTGTTTCAAGAAGAACAATCTTCAGGAGGATGCAAGAATTTGACTTGTCTGTGAGAGGAACATACAGCACAATGAATGACCAAGAGCTGGACAACATCATATCGACTATCAAAAATCAGATGCCAAATGCTGGCTATCGAATGGTTCAAGGACATTTGGTTTCTATGGGTCTCCGTGTTCAGTGGTGGAGAATGATGGCCTCCATGCATCGAGTTGATGCTGTAGGGATCTTCACACGGATTACAGAACTAGGCTGTGTTGTGCGAAGAAGCTACTCGGTGCGAGGCCCTCTCTCCCTTGTCCACATAGACACAAATCACAAGCTAATAAGGTAAAATACGCACTTATATAGCTCTAATAAAAGTTGGGCAGAAAGATGCACGTTATACTTTAAATCTGTTTTAATCAACCTTATCTGATAGGTCTTTCAGTGTGTTTATAATATTTTAAAAAGCACTTCATATTGTAATATTAAGTAAAAGGATTACAGGATGTGTAACAAAAGCAGTAATATTGTTAATTGTAAATTTTCTTGAGCAATTATTTACACTTTGTATATCGATATTTTCCATGATAACAAGCCTATCAACACATAATATGGTAAATGCTCCTGAAAACTTAAAAAAAAATCATGACAAGGGAACTAAAATATTAAATATATATAAAAATGTTGGTATTATTTTCAGCACACCTGACAAGTGTCCAGTTTAAATCAGTGGCAAGTTTGCATACTGAAAAATGTATTTTCAATGTCTTACATGTTCTGCAAATCAAGCCTTAGTGAGATTGTTTTCCCTCTGAAACAGGTACAATGTTGTGATCTTTGGTGGAGTGGATGGCTACTCAAGGAAGGTAAAATTTAAACTGTTATGTAGAATATTTGGTAGTTTTGAAATGAGAGCTGTATTAGGTTATTTTTTTATGAACATCAATTATTCAGCAAGCCAACATAGTGGACGATTTGCAATTTAAAAAAAAAAAATTATAATCAGTTCTTTACAAAAAAAAGGTTCAACTAAAAGGCCATTTTTATTTTTTGATAAGTACTACCAATATTGATGTATAGACTACTCAAGCTTTGAATTATGGTTTTGAACATAGAACCGTACAATGTTCCTTGAACACTTATTATGGAACTGCATTATTAACTGAAAAACTATACATGATCTGAAACCAGATCTTTAATTTTCCATTTGTTTTTACTGCAGGTCCTGTACTTGGATGCAGCAACTAACAACAGGGCAAAAACTGCATTCTCATTTTTCCTGAGATCAGCCCAGCTTCACGGCTTGCCATCAAGGTTTAATGCCCTGATCAAATTTATATGCTAGCAACAAGTTTCATTAAAGACAACTTCCTTAAAAATGTATTTTTATCATAGGGTTAGGGCAGATCAAGGAGTAGAAAACCTGGACATTGCACATTTCATGTTTGCCACAAGAGGAACAGGGAGAGCGAGTTTCATATCTGGAAAGAGTGTCCACAATCAGAGGTTAGTCTTTTGATGTTTTTTTTTATATTATTATTGACTGCATGGGTAGATTGTTGTAGCAGTTCTGATATTGATTTAAAGCATATAATACCATAAATCCAAATTCAAATGTATTTACAGAATAGAACGACTTTGGCGTGATGTCTGGATTGCAGTCACTAGCAAGTACCATGATGTTCTTCACTCACTTGAGGAGGATGGCCTGCTTGACATTTCAGATGTCATTCATCTCTTTGGTGTCCACTACATCTTTGTCCCTTGACTCCGAGCAGATCTTGTCACCTTTGTTGGAGGATGGAATAATCATCCCCTCAGGACAGAAGGTGGTCTCACTCCTGAACAGCTCTGGTGTATGGGACATCTACAAGAGCTGGACGAGGGCGAGAGACTTGAGGTACCAGATCATAGTTTTTTGCTCTTCTGAAACTCTGCTCTTCTGAAATTAACATATTAAACACTTGTGGCACATCTGCGAGATGCTTCTGGTGATTTTATACATTCTTGCCTATCAATTACCACTAATGTAAATCACAGTAAGAAGAACATGAAAACAAAGGCATTCTTTTTAAATTGTTGTATTTATTGGAAAAAACGCTTACACAAAATAACATTACTCCCAAAAGTACCTATTCTGGAATAATGACTATTATATATGTTTGTGGATTTGAAGGAGCTTCAGGATCCAGGCGTTGACTGGGAGAGTGCTGTACTGCAAGAAGAATCTAACAGCACAGTTGTGGTTCCTGAAATTGAATGCCCACTGGATGAGGAAACCCTGGAGGGACTTCAGAGAACAATTAATCCCTTGGAACATTCAGAATCTTACGGTCGTGACCTGTATATACAATTCTTGCTACTGGTGTCAAACCAACAGTGACACTTAAGATGGACGTGAAAGTCAACGCTCTTTTGTTCTCAAATACTGGATTTCTTTGCTGAAAGATTACAGATTACAATTCAGATTACAAGTAGACAATCAAACAAAGCACTTGCTTAATATCTATCAACGTAGGACCCTACACAAAGTTTTGAAGTCTTATCATTTTCATGAAACAGCTACGAACATCTTAACAGCTAATGTTTAGAAACATTTTTACTCATTTAGTTTCCAAATTACAAGACAACAATGTGTTAAACTCTGTGGAATCCACCACCATATCTAACTGCTGCACTCATTATGGTTTTAAACATTGTGTACGTGTCCAGATGCTGCACTGGAAAAGTCACAGTACAAGTGCATGCACTCACAACTGGGTAACAAATTGAGTGATCTCCCAGCCGCTCCTTACATTCGTGGTCAAACTTGCATGTTATTTTGAAATGTCTCTTTTCATCAGGAAGGATGGGAACATGGGACTGGCCGGTCATCCACTGGAGCACATGCTGGACAGCAAGAGACTCTGATTTTTCACCACCTGCACCGCCTGTGTTTCCATCTGTGATGTTTGAAAATGTTTCTGAAGTCTTTTCTAAATAAAAAGCAATCTGGATTACAATGTTTTAAATTAACAACTAAGAATACTTCCTAGTGCCCTGTATGTTAAAGCAAAAATATTTAACAGATGCATACGGTATATATACAATACTATAGGTATATACAGCTAATACTATATAGTACCTGATGCTTCAATCTCCTGCAAGAAATCTTGCAAAAAATTTATGATCTTCCTCTCAGTTCTCTCCCTAGATGTCCCCTTTTCACTGAAATGTGGTTGGCAGCTCATCATAATGAAATCAGCGTCTGGCTGTAAATAAGGAAATAAAGTAGATTATATTATAGATATATTGTTCATTCAAAACTAATAAATAAATACAGGATAACTACAGTACAGATAAGTGGACTGTCTTCGGATCAGACTGAAGCTGCTATGTTAATACTTACTTTGAGGATTTTCCCAGGAACAAACAAACTGTGGCAAGCTTCAGGATTTACAGCCATCAGGTTCACAAGACCATACAGTTCCATGCCCTTTCTGAGCTGCTGTAGCATTGGAATCAGTCTTGTTGTAGAGTGTAAGACAATGGCACTTAAAGAAAACAAAACAAAATGAAAAACTAGTTGGGGATGGGTTAATGATCTCTCTGACTTTTTCTCGCTTACCGTATCATGCTTTCCTTACTATCCATCTTTATCTGGTTTGTGTATCCACAGGTGACAATTTCATCAGCCCACAACATCAGAGACTGTATGTCTGCTGCATCTTCAACCTGGAAATGTATAATGTGAAAGAGGAAATACAGAAGGTTAAAAGTGTTTAAAAACACCATACTCATAATATATCATGTGCCAGAGCTAAACCAGGTGCTCACTTTGCTGATGAGCAGGGAAGATTCCACATCTGCAACATCCTCCTTAGACAGACAGCTGAAATCAACCTCTCCTGAGCAGAGGAAATTGTAGCACCATTCTTTGAAAAAGGCAGGAGATGGGCCTCCTTGGGCGAGGCTGACTGCAATTATTTCACCAACAGTTCTGTGTAGACAAATGATTATAATTCATTTTCAGGTAACATTTACAAAAATATCGGATATTAAATGTAATACACAAAGCTCGTACGTAACCAACCTGAAGTTTTCATTATCAAGATCGGTCAGAGAATACTTGGGGTTTTTGCCCTTGTTCTCAGGTCCTTCAAAGAATCTGCTTTCAATACCTGAAATCATGTCTTTCATACAAAAAATATCCGCATTTTTAAGTTATCCATTATTTTTTGACACTAGGACAAAACAGGTAATAGGCAACTCACCACTCAAAAACTCTTTCCTAAGTGCTCCTGTATCCACGCCTGCCTCTCCAATGAAAACCACCCTAAGAACACTGGTGGGAGATGCAGATTTTTTTCTCTGCCACTGGAGAATGCCTCTGTCTGGAAGGTCTTCTCTGTCCACACACAACTTAAATTCTGTTGTGGTGTCGACTTGTTGTTCAAGGCAACGCAATACATCTTCCACGCTTAACAAAAACAGGGTAGAAAACATCCTAAGTTCTCAAAGAAAAATAATCATCTTTAGATTAAAAGAGGCTACCACATTAAACTTGATTAGAACTTATTGCAGCATGTTCTGTGCAACAATCTTTAACAATAATTTAAAGTAGTGTGATCATAAAATGTTTTATATGAAATTAAACCCCAGCTATTGTGTAAAAGATCTTACACATAATTTTAACAAATGGTTCTGCATAATAGTGTGTATATGAACTATAATAGAGCAAAAAGTACCTGTCTGTTGTGCATACTGAAGTTTGAGCTGGTGTCCCTGTAGTTTGGTCATTTTCTTCAGGGACCATGCATTGAAAGCTGTTGACGAAACAAAGTAAAAAAAAAAAAAAAAATACATATGTTTGCGTGGACTGTTACTGATGAACATTTTTTCATAAACGGCTGAAAAAAGATTACCTATCCCCACACAGACTCGCGTGGATTGTGATCTCATCTTCAGGAAAGTCCTTAGTGCATATTGGACAAATAACCTACAATTTCAAAAAGGGGGTACATGTTATGCATAGTGGGAAAAAGATCATTACCGATACAAAATTTATTGTAGTTACTATGGTTTTTAGTAATTTGCTAGGTTTACCTTGCATTTGCTTTTCACAATGCATAACTCAGATTCCTGCAGAATTAAAAAACAGTAATTGTGATACTATATTATTTAATTAAAATTGCTCATTTTGACTTCATCAAAATTGTCTCACCTCATCATCAGTCTCATCAGGAGAGAATTTTCCTTTGCACGTATTGATGTGTACTGCAAGCATCTGCAGAGGCATAACTTCATTACACTGGTAACATAACTTCTTTGGCATCTTTGAAAAGTGCTGTGAGTCGGGAGGTAGAGGAGATGTGTCTAATGTTTCCTGAAGAGGTACAATGTAAAAAGTGGATTTGCCACCTCCTGACACAGCTTTCAGTGTTTTGACAGAATATCCTTCTGTTTCAGGTGGAATTACAGTGAGCTTTCGTCGACCACTCCCACCTTTATTGACAGAAAGATAGCACAAACAATCAAGCAGCAAAAGTATCAACTACATAATTCTAATGCAGTATGAGCACGCAAGAATGCCAAAAACACACATAAAAACTGAATTAACAACAAACCTGTTGCCTTATGCAAGAGCCATCCTCCACAAAGATATTCCATTTTTGGAAAGGTTTCTTCCAGAAGTCTTGAAATCTTAGTTAAAAACACAGTTAAGCAGAATGGAACACTAAATGGACTGTGGCATATGATTCAGGCTAAATGCATCTGCCAATGACTTATTTTAATACTGACTATACAACCTTACCTCTGCATGGTCACCATCTTCTGGAAGAGACACAGTTTGTCTCCCCATGCCAGCTTGTAGGAGTTCAAGCTCCTCAGCTGGCAAAGGAGTGTAGGATGTGTTTTTTGACAGCAAATAAAAACTGAGGCCTGTGGTCTTACTGCCTGCCTTGACAAGCTGTTTAGTAGATGTAAAACATCTCTTTTTACCACGGCTCAAGTTTGATTTGAAATGTCCTGGAAATGATCTGTGGGATGAAAATGCATGAGTTTAAAAAAATGCAGTGTTGCATAACATAACGGTTATTGTTTAATAAAGTTATTAAATATGACACCAGTCCTTAACAGCACATTTTAATTTAGAAATCAATGTTGATAAATCGATAAACCAAATAACTGTAACAGAAAAGATTGCAAAACGTTTAGAAAAAAAAACACACACACAAAAAAAGCAAAAACCTTGTCATCTCTTGCTGGATAGTCAGATTTCTAGGCTCCGGCTGCCCACTCTCTGTTGGCCTCCCTGAAGGATTTGTGGATATGTTGTTAAGCAGCAAAGACACCAGATTTCTTACTGCTGACTCAACTGCACCATTACCCTAAAAAACATGATTAGGATACACTGCCTCAGTAAGACAACTACGCTGGTAATTACCCATTAGGCTAGCTTAAACTCTACAGCTGCATCTGTAACTACAATTTCACGGCATATTAAACAGAAAGGACAGCAAATTACTAAATTCACACAAAAAAAATTAAACTCACCTGATACTGTGGTGTAGTATCATTGGAGCCATTATTTGATTCTGCCATCTCTTCTTTGGCTGCAGAGTAAATCAAAACTCCCTCTATCTGCAAGAAGCGAGGCTGAGTGGACAGTGTTTCCGGTGTCCGGAATGCAGCAGCTAGCGAGCTGATTGGAGACCGTAAGAGCCAATCAGAATTTTTGAAACCAAGTCTGTGATTGGTTGGTTTTGTGGCACACTTATAACGGTGTACAGAGAGTTGAGCGCTCGCAGCAGAGAATGTTGTGAGCGCAAGCAACACATTGCGAGCAAGTGCAAATGAAAAAACTGAGCGAGAGGGGGTGCTATTGTGTGTGTGTATATGGATAAGCGCAAACACTGAAATACATTTTTTGCACGCAGTAATGAATTTTGTTCACTCAAATTCAGCTTTTGTACGCTCAAAATAAATTTCTCTTCAAAATGCAACACTTGCACTTGCAATCTTTTTTTACGTGCGCTCAATATTTTTTTACGTGCGCTCAGAATAGTGGCACTGAAATAACGCCATAGCTTTCCTCCTGATTATAAATGATTGGTCATTTAGTGGACTGTTTCGGACACTGTCTCCTCTGCTTTCTTCATGCATGTACACCCTTGGTCTTCTCTCTCCAGCTCCAAAAGAACTTGAGAGTAAAAACAATCACAGATGTCACAGCTGCTGCTATGATGATTGTGATCCATATCCAGTGTAAGGACTCCTGCAGAAGGCAAGAAGACATGACAATCAGTGTTAGTCAGTGCAGTTTGTTTAAACTTTAATTGCCTTTCAGTTTACAGCAAATCAAAGATAACACAGTTTACAGCAAAACATCAAGACAAGATGTTCATGTGCAATCTGTGATCTGACTAGGGGAGGGGAAAGGGTTAATCCCAGTTTAAGCCACAAAATCACCTGCAGGTTCCTGTTATCTTGTTAAATTCCTGAATGACATAATTAAAACCTGAACTGTGAGTCTTTGCTGCCAGGACAGAGATCAGTGTTGTTGTAATCACTGTTGTTACAGCAGAGTCACCCTGACACAGTATGGTAAAGTTATTCACACGCAGAAAGTCACTGACTGGCAAGGCATCAAATGCAGATGTTGTATTTAAAGCGTTTCTGCTGTAAATCAATCCGTTTGCAAGACAAACCAGGGTGTGGTGCACTTACCGGTGGTTTGCGCACTCGCAGGCGGACAGCAGAGCGGTGTTTCTCGGCCTTCTCTATGTCGCAGTAATAAACTCCTCCGTCTTGTTGCTGAGCTCCCTTTATGGTGAGAGACAGGTCTGCCCGTCGGTCCCAGTCAAATGGTATCGATACCCGGCTTCTGTTAAAGTCATTCCCGTATGTGATTTCTCCTGTCCGACCATTCAGCTCGAGCAGTACTTCCCCGTTTCTCCTCCAGCGCGCAGACTTCACCGACTGGCCCGCTGTGACGAAGCGACACGGGAGGATGGCATCCCCGCCCTCGGATACAGCAACTTCAGAGGGCACAAATACCTCCAGCTTGTAAGCTTCCAAGTGTTTCCTGTTGCAGGTAAACTCATAATGTCCGTTGTCATTGAAGTTAGCATTTGTAACGAATCGCGTCCTACGACCACACGGTCAGTGTAATCTCGCCCTGGCTTCCAGTAACCGTTTAGAGATGCGATGAGCTGAGTGCTGGCATCATCCAGCCGCTGATGCAGTGTGCCTTCTCCCTTCCTGCACTCCTCTGAGAGCGGAAACTCGACATCTGCCCCCACAGTGGTTTGGATCAACGCTCCCAACCCCTCACAGATAAAAGGAAGAAAGAACACAAACACTGATGAAAGGCTCATCCTGACGATCTGACAGTGAAGCGTTTCCGTTATCAACCTTCTTCTGCGTTATCGCGAAGCTCCGTTAGGTTTAGAAACTGAGAGAAGTGAACGGTGCGCATGAACTGATGTGATGTCAGGGTCCGCCCAACCGGCGTACCCAGGCCCATGGTGGGGAGGCCATCTGCTGTGTCTGACTGGGGTGAGTCAGGACAAAGCCACACTGTGGAAGAGAGATAGATATTAATAGTAACTAATAATTAAATAGAGAGATGTGTACAAACACAAATAGAGGTAAAAAAAAAAAAACCCAAAGGGGACTGAAGTAGAAACACTGAATGCATCATGGTAATTCCCCAACAGCCTTGGCCTATTGCAGTGTAACTAAGGGAGGACTCAGGCTCACCTGATCCAGCCCTGATTATATGCTTTGTCAAAAAGAAAAGTTTTAAGCCTAATCTTAAAAGTAGAGATCCCATGGTCCTAATCCAGAAGAGGGTGGTCTGCGCACTCCAGGTCATGGAAGAAGAAAACAACGTTGGTGAAGTCTGGAGAGGCCTCAGAACCATCTCAGGCCACAAACATCAGAACTCTCTGCCTGGGAGGGATGTGAGGTGGGCAAATGAACTGAATTATTTCTTCAACAGATTTGATTCAGCCATGAGGCAGTCTCCAACATCGGCTGCAGACTCACCCACCCCCACTGCTGCTGTTCCACCTTGGACACCTCAGACACTTCACACCTCCTCTATTCACCCTGCTCACTCCTCCCCACCCCCAACAACAGCATCCAATACACACTCAACACAAGGCTCCAGCCTGTCTCTCTCAACCACCCAGGTTAGGAGGGAACTGAGGAGGATTAATGGCAAGAAGGCAGCGGGTCCAGATGGCATCAGCTCGAGGGTCGTCAGGTCCTGCGCGGACCAACTGTGTGGTGTGATGGAGCACCTCTTCAACCTGAGCCTGAGGCTGGGAACAGTCCCACAGCTCTGGAAAACCTCCTGTGTTGTTCCAGTGCCAAAGACTTCACGCCCCAAGGACCTCAACAGCTACAGGCCGGTGGCTCTGACATCCCACCTGATGAAGACCCTGGAGCGGCTGGTCCTGGCTCAGCTTCGGCGCCTTGTGAGCTCATCACTGGACCCACTTCAGTTTGCCTACCAGCCTGGCATTGGAGCGGATGATGCCGTCATTCACCTCCTACATCGCTCCCTCGCTCACCTGGAGACCGCTGGAAACACTGTGAGAATCATGTTCTTTGATTTCTCCAGTGCCTTCAACACTATTCTTCCCTCAGTTCTGAAGGACAAGCTGGAGAACTCAGGAGTGGACCATCACCTCACTACCTGGATTTTGGACTACCTCACCGACCGACCGCAGTATGTGAGGACTCAGGGCTGTGTGTCGGACAGGGTCGTCTGCAGTACGGGGGCCCCACAGGGAACGGTTCTGGCTCCGTTCCTCTTCACCATCTACATGCAGACTTCTCCCACAACTCCACCCAGTGCTTCCTGCAGAAGTTCTCTGATGACTCTGCTATAGTCGGCCTCATCACTGATGGGGACGACAAGGAGTACAGAGGACTGACTCAGGACTTTGTGGACTGGTGCCAGCTGAACTTCCTCCAGATCAATGCCAGTAAAACCAAGGAGCTGGTGGTAGACTTCCGCAGGCACAAACATCCTCCACTGCAACCACTGAACATCCAAGGTATGGACATTGAGACTGTGAACAGCTACAGGTAATTTAGTGTTCATCTGAACAGCAAACTGGACTGGACTCATAACTCAGACGCCCTCTACAGGAAAGGGCAGAGCAGACTGTACCTGCTGCGGAGACTCAGGTCGTTTGGAGTGGAGGGCCCACTCCTGAAGACCTTCTATGACTCTGTGGTGGCCTCAGCCATCTTTTATGGTGTGGTCTGCTGGGGCGGCAGCATCTCTGCTGGGGACAGGAAGAGACTGAACAGGCTTATCCGAAGGGCCAGCTCTGTTCTAGGATGCCCTCTGGACCCAGTGGAGGTGGTGAGTGACAGGAGAATGGTGGCTAAGCTGTCATCCCTGTTGGACAACATCTCCCACCCCATGCATGAGACTGTGACAGCACTGAGCAGCTCCTTCAGTGGGAGACTGCGGCACCCACGGTGTGGGACGGAGAGATTTCGCAGGTCTTTCCTCCCCACTGCTGTCAGACTCCACAACAAAGACTTTAACTGATCATACACACACATCCACAAATATGCAATAACACTAATGTGCAATACTCTTTTCTGGCATCGTTGTATTTTTACTGAGTTGTATATAACATTTGTATTCTATTTTTTATCTTATTGTATATTTTATTCTATTTTATTCTACTGTATATAGTATTTTATTTTATTCTGTACAGTTGTGTACTGTATTTTATTCTTATTTTATTTTATTCTAATTTTTGCTTTATAACCTTTGCACTGTCCACTTCCTGCTGTGACAAAACAAATTTCCCACGTGTGGGACTAATAAAGGTTATCTTATCTTATCTTATCTTATCTTATCTTATCTTAGTTCCTGCCTTAAATGGAGAAGTTTAAGCTCACGAGTGAGAGGAGAAGGGAGCGATCGACAGATGGATTAGTGCTGCAACCACAGTGATATGGATGCTGTACCTTCGATTTACCAGTCAATAAGTGGAAGAAAATGGATGGATGGAAGACCGTTTACTACTAAACAGGACATAAAATTATTAATTAGGTTACAAAGTCATTCATTTCAGCTATATATGAAATAAATAAAAAAGGAAAGAAAAACATTTTCTGTATTTTTTGTTATTATTGTTTATTTTTTGCTATTAAACTAACTTTTTATTGTAATTGCACAGTCATACTTATTACAATAGTACAACAAAATTGGAATATTATTCTTTTTTTTTTACATGTAAATTTTAATGTGATTTCATTTTTCGTACTTAACTTTGGACGGAGCCTCCATGATAGAGGCTTCTGCAGCTCTTAATCAGGGTCTCCTTGTTAATAGCTGCTAGTCTGTGTGATGTCTGTGTGCAGCTGTTTTATGAAAGCCATTCAAACGTTTAGAAATCTCTAAGAATGATGAAGAAGAAACACTTCCCCACCCAGGGAGGTGGAGGTGGCTGGAGGTGCAAGGTTTTTGGACACCTGCTCAGGGCGGGCTCAAGATGCATCAGTGAAAACTCCTCCAATCACACAACTTTACAGTGATAATAGTGATTTGTGTTAAGATGTGGCAACCGGAAGATGCATCTCAAAGTTCTGTTTCTCTTTAGCGTAACTGCTGAAGAGGAAGAAAATACCACTCTTCCATTCTGAGTCTGCTGATGCAGATATCTGTGACAGAGCTTTTGCTTAAACGTGGCACAGGATACGGAAAACGATGGAGGAGATTATTTTTGTTACATCCAGCATAAAGAGGAAAAGAAAGAGAGGTGCTGTCCACGAAGCTGAAGTTCAACAAGACAAGGTCTGGATCATCCACTCCTCCACCTTTGTTAGTGAGCATCCCTCTGTGTCCACTTGTGTCTGAGTCAAAATTTCTGAATTTCTCATTTATGTTTCATCGTTTCTAAAATTCTGTCATTAGAAACAACAACTAACCTGAGCTGCTGTCAGGGGCTTTGGATCATCAACCTTGTGGAGTGGATGATGAAATCAGTGCATCATATAGACCAAGTGCTGTGCAACATCCAGAACTGATGAAGTCACATGGACCTTCATCTTCTTTCTCTTCAGCTCAAAAGTGGCTGCCACCCTCACACATATTTCTCATTTTCAGCATCTAAACATCCAGGTGTGAAGTTTGAAGTACCAGCTTTACTTTGAGTGGGAGGTTTAGTGTGAAGCTTAGAAGCATTTTTTCCAGAAATATTATCATAAGAAACGTGTTCACATCTTTTCATATTCTGTTCATTTCTTCTTTGATTTTAAGTTTATTGTTAGTTTGCATGACTTTTACATTTTATCCATCTGCCCTTGTATTTCTACTCATTCTGTCTCTAAATAAACTCTTTGGTTTCTCCAGTGTCTTCTTTGCTGCCTTCAGTCTACATACAGTCCTTCTCTTTGCATCAATAAATGAGTTTCAAAGCCTAAAGTGTGTTCTTGTAGCATTACAAAACTACATGTGTTTTCTGTAAAACACAAATAAACTATAACCTAACCCAAACTCCTATACATCCCAAAGATGAACATAAATGAAGCATCTTAGAGTCATATTTCTTTACTTTTAGCACTAAGAGTGAAACATCTACAGCTGTAAGCTCCATTATAGTTGACCATCATTTAATGTTTCTGGAGGCAGGTACCTCGGCCTTCTCTATGTTTTCTATGTTCCTCTCCTTCGTACAATATTTATTTTACAATATCAAGCTGTTATCCTTTCAGACCACACGGGGGAGCCCTTTATATATTTTTGGACTATAAGCAGTTTAGTCCAGCTGTGAACATATGGGGAGAGAAACCATCATAATCCTTTATTTCTGTAGAGGTTTCCAGTCATCCAGGTCATCTTAGTCTATGGAAAGAAAATCTGGACTTCTTTAAGTTTCTTGAAGACGTTTCACCTCTCATCTGAGAAGCTTCTTCAGTTCTAAGAGGAACCGGTGGAGAGTCCCAGATTTAAGCCCTGTGGAAGTGTCCCTAAGAGGGTCATGGACCCCCTATTAATCCTCTGCCTAAGCCAAGGTGTGAAAACGGGTGTGAGTCACAATCAGCCAAGGTTTAGGATGAACCCTTTGTAAGACTAGCATCACAAGGGTATAGACGATGGTATGTAGGGCGGTCAATGACTTTGTCCTTTTCAAGTTTTTGTAGGCAACTGATACGTTATTTGTGCTTGCTTTTGGGGTCTCGTTTTAAGGCTTCATAGGTATTGAATCACTGCAGAGTGTAGTAATGTTTGTGTAATAATCTGCTGTGTTTAGAACAACAGTGCACCTCCTCTTATCGGCTGGACGGCCTTGTGAGGTTGGACAGAGGAACCTTTGCACTGTAGAGGGTGGCTAAAACGTTCCTCCTTATTTGCTCTGATCCTGTTTGTGTTAATTTATTAATCATTATGGTTGCTTCTGTGTCTGTTTTGAAGTCCACTATGGGTAACTGTTGAGGAGAAATGACAAAATTGAGTTCTGTGGCTAGCACTTCAGTGAGATTCCTGTCTGAAAAGTTCTTTGCTCATTTTTCCTGACTGTCTTTGGTTGTGAAGTCCTCCTGTTCTTGTCAATATTATGTACGTGTTGACAGGGAAGTATAAGTTTTCATTAGCAAAGTAGGGAATTTCTAGAGTTATCTTTCTTTTCCTTTAGAGTGTTGAGCCCGCTGAGCCCTAGGCAAAGACACCCAGACCTTTCTCTTTCCACTGATGCATTCCAAGGCCAGCTCAGCGATTTCATTTCTCCAGCACCTCCCTGAGCCAGGTCTTGGGAGTGAGCTCTACAGAGAGCACCTGGTGGGCTAGCCTGTAATGACAAGATACGTGACAGGATATGTTACACTATTTATACGTGATTCAGCAAGGTCTACCAAATATTGCTGATCACATGTTCCCAGAGACTTAATACTTTAGCCATGAGCTGCACTAGGTTTTAACCAGCAGCATTTCTTTAACTTCCATTTGTCGAATGATGCATTTGGCAAAGTGCACCACTATTTGGAAAGCTCGTCTTTCCTCCTTGGTGCTGTTCCAATACTAGGTGCAGATATTTCCCATCAGGATGCTCTGGATGGTGCATGAGTAGAAGTTCTTGAGCAACTTCGGAGGTAGGTGGAAGTCTCTGAGTTGTCTGAGGAAGAAGAGACGCTAGCAGGCTTTTTTCACCAGCATGTTAGTGTGATGTGGCTAGTTTCTTTCTAGCAATTCTCTCCCTTTGTAAAGGTACATCTTGAACAAACAGCATTAACTGATCTCTGAAGACCTATTCATGATAAGGGACACTAAAAGGGTCACTAGCAAACATGCATCAACTGCATCAAAACATCTTCTGTATAACTCCTGTTTTCTGTTTACTTTGATAAAACCATTGCTGAAGAATGAACACTTAATTTATGTTGTTATACATGTCACACAGTGGAAAATTGTATTTTTATATTTTGTTTTGGGTCAGACTGTGTGTTAGTGCATGGTGTTGATTTTATTTGCATGATTTTATTGTGATAGTGATATTGCATGTTTGTTTGTTGATATTTTTATTGTATGGTTTTATCCCCATATTTATATTGTGTGTTTGGTGTTGTTGCACAATATTGTTTTTATTCCACTGTGGACCAAGCGGACAATTGTAGGCACCTGTGAGGTGGGGGCGTTCCCCGAGGTGGCCTATCAGCCGCCAAACTGTCTTAACGGGGATGGTGAGAGCAGAGATGAGGGGAGAGACACACGAAAAGTGAGCAGGAGGAAACAAAACATGTGCAAGCCAGCATATGTAAAGAAGGACCTGCGGCCTGACTGTGGGGCACCACGAGACATTCGGCGATCGGCCAGCGGAACCCGGCGATCCAGTCCTGACGGCCAGAATAGCGACAGTGGGAGGCGACGCGTGAAATCCACAGCAGGGCAGAGGTACGCCTCCGCCTGCATCTGGCGGTGCTACGAGGGAGGCCGTGTGCAGGTGTGGAGAGTGGCTGGACAGCACGGTCACGCGTCGTCAGGAGGAGATAGGAGCCTCCTCCCTGGTCTTCTGCTGACGAGATTTCCATTCCGGAAGAGGAATTCCTCGCCTGTCTCTTCCAGCTAAGGAACATTTGCCCGCGTGTGGGTGGACTGTGGGAATATAGGACTGTGGGGAACACTGTAAAATCTAATTAGTTCCCAGAACTCAAAAAAATTGAGGAAACTCGTTGCCTCAAAAAAATTGAGTAAAGCTTAGCTAAAAATGACTACATTAGGACAACTTATTTATTTTGAGTACTCTGTACAAGCTCATTTGTTCCTAGAACTCAAAAAAATTGGATCAAGTTTACGTAAGATGACCAAGTTAGGGCAACTTACTCATTTTGAGTACACTGTACAGTCTTGTTAGTTCCCAGAACTCAAAAAAATTGAGGAAACTCGTTGCCTCAAAAAAACTAAGTAAATCTTACTTAAGATGACTGTTAGGACAACTTATACATTGCAAGTCTGCAGTATTTAGAATAACTTGATAATTCTGACTGTACAATACTAATTGTTTACCTACTGACAAACATTTCAAGTTCAACTAAATGAAAAAACAATTTGTTGTAACCTCAATATGATTAAAAATAATTAACAACACTTGTTGTAATGATGTTAAAATGAGCCCAACTTTTATTTTCAAACACAACAAAGTATAACAGCCAACATACTGGACACTGTTCTGCTGAACAACAAACAATTATATTGCCATCACTGTTATAATCTTACAATGAAACAAAGTCTCAGATGTAATTATTCTGAAAATAAGTTTAGGCCTACCACAAGTTTGTTTTGTACTTACATTACTAATATAATCAAAATAAAATATTTGTTGTTCTGTCACAAGTGCAGTCTCTAATTTAAACAACACATTTGTTTTTCATTCCAACACAGGAGCTGGAATGTTGTAATATTTTAAGGATGGCTTGTTTCCAGTCCAGGCATTACTGCCTGAATGACTATCATGGATCGAGGTGATCCAAATGTAGGTGCAGAAGAAAGTCTTTAACTTCCCTTAAGTACAGTGGCAGTGGATGTGGGTTGGAGATGCAATGAGCTTGAACCTGCAGGCGACCATCTTCACTGACCACACCCGTGACAGAGGACTCATCTCTCCTGTTGTCCTGCAAGCAAACAATCATATTTTTTGGAACATGAACTTAATTGCTTTCTTAAAACATTTTTTTCTGCATTTGGTATAAAACAGACTCCAATTTAGACAATCTCAGGCTCCCTCCCCACCAGAGAGGTGACATTCAATGTCCCAATTGTCAGTCTGGATAGCTGTGACCACCACCCAACATACAATAATGTCATGAAAGCATCATTTTAAAAAGGGCTATGCAAACATGGCCATAACTTTTATTCTAATGATGTGCAAAATGATTTGGGCACAAAACAAATTTTGCTGTTAGAAAACTTGCAGAATTCACTATATACAGTGTAGACCCTCTAAACTAAGTTTGGGGGATGTGATCTTTTAGGAAATGCAGACCAAACTGTTGTTTGTTTACTTACACAGCATGTCTTGTAGAATTAACTGGAGTCACCAGCAACAGCATAGTGCAGTCATATCTCAAGTCTAATAACAGAAAACAGGAAAAGATCAGTAAAGAAACAACTTCCCCAAACCAAAGCACAAATAAAACAATAAGTAAAACAGGCTGATCTGAAGTATGATTAAAGTTCAGCCTGATTAATATAAATGTTAATGACAGTTGCTAATATATTGGAAAACCAAAACACTTACCACTGAGTTGATGTCTTTCTGTCCAACAACAGGAGTGCTGGTCCCGAGCCTCAAAGACAGGAAGAAGCAAGCAGAGGGAGAAAAAACATTTTTCAGAAACTGATTTGATCCTTAATGGCTGTGCAATCATTGTAACATAGAGTTTGCTTATGTTGTTAAATAAAGGCTAGATTTGACATTAATAGATGCCACAGATGTTCAAAAGCTGCCACAAAGCATGAAAAAAATGGACGTCTCTGAAAACGTTGGAGCATTTTTGCAAATATGTGATGTCTTGATAAATCGAGCAGATATTTGAACTTTACACAGCTACATTCTCACATGAAAATATCTTAAAAGTTTATTTTGTGACCCAGAAAAAGTAATACGTTTTTAGCCGCGCTCCTCCGCCATTGCCGCGCTTACAAGTACGCACAGGCTCCGACAACCGTGGCCGACAAATGCGATCCTCCTTTTCCCCAGACTACCCTTTCTGGGTCACAAAATAACCTTTTAAGATATTTTCAGGCGAGAATGTAGCTGTGTAATGCTCAAATATCTACTTAATTTATCAAAATATCACATATTTGCAGTAGTACATCCACGTTTTCGGAGAGCTCTGTTATCCACCAGCGCAATAGCTGACCGGGAGGTCAAGGCTTGATAGAGTCCGCGAGCACAGCCAACTCCTGGCATATTGTTTTCAACCCCCCTGCCATCTTTTGCTACTCAGGTAGTGTATAGTTATTGTTGTGAACACTATTTTTATTGTATAGCTGGGATTTTAGTTTGTATTTGTGATTCTGGCTGTGTTTTCTCATGAAAATAAATGGTGTGTTCAAAGCCAGCTTAGTTTCTGTGCTCTGAGCGCTGATCCACTCACTCCCCTTCCGCTTGTATGTGTACGGACCATACGGACGTGGTGGTGAAGATTTAGGTCCGCCTGTTTAGTTGCTACATAATCTCCACCCTATCAAATGCTGTTACACAACACTGCAATATATTGAGTACTGGAGATGATCCTCCAGCTATTCGGGAATTAGACCCAGAGGGGGTAAGCTGGCCCTCAAAGATATTCAGCTGCTCAGATGAGCCAAGGCTACTGGAAGTGTTTCTCTCACTACATTTTCTTTAACATATATTTTAAATGCATAATTCCTTGTTTAGATGTTTAAAAAGAATTTAAAAATACATATGACGGTCCAACAAAACTCACTTGAATGGAGAGCACACCTTATAATGGACTTGAAACACTGCAGTGAAATCTTAAAATGTAGTTTTTAAATATCAGCTTTTATTGCTGATATTATTGTTAATAATAATAATAATCATAATCTACACCTCTTCATAGTCAGGATTTTTTTTAACCCTTATATCTGAAAGTATTTCTATTTTTGTTTATGACAAACAAACACATGGCAGATTCCAATTGGATTCTAATAGACTAAATCACTGGGATTTTTACTTCCCAGAATAATTAGTTTGACAGTGAAAAAAACCTTTTCATGTATTTTCAAACAGGAATGTGAATGTGTCTGTCTTGGGACATGTAGTGGTGTGAGATACTGCAAGTTTTGGTATCAATTGGACATCAAGTAAATACAGGGCCAGTATTATCAATACCAGTGTCAGTGCGCCCCAGGGTGGGTGTGGCTATAATGTAGCTTACCATCACCAGTGTGTGAATGTTTGTGTGAATGGGTGGATGACTGGATGTGTAAAGCGCTTTGGGGTCCTTAGAGACTAGTAAAGCGCTATACAAATACAGGCCATTTACCAGTATTGATACACTTAATCTATAAAGGCAGCTTATATGCAGGAGGGTGGAGTCTTGTGATGAATGTGATGGATTATCATCAATTTGCCAAATAAAATAAATTTTAATCAGACTGAATCGCTGAGATTTTCAAGTATTTTGAAAGAGTGTTTTTGTTTTGTTTGTTATATAATGTAAAAGTGCATATTTTTAAAGCATTTTAGGTCAACACCTGTTGTTTAAATAAATAAATAAAATAGACAATCCAAAAAAGTAACTATATTATATTCAATGAATGTCATTGGCAATGGTCAATAACACTTTAAGTTATGCTTAAGAACTGGGATGAGTCATGACTAAAACATGACTTTCTCCACTAAACTAAATGAGCTGGGACAAAACTCTGCTGTGTTCCCACACACATCAGTGTTGGCAGTGATTTCATTTACTCACTGTGGCATGTGGCTGCTCTGTGCCACTGAGTCACTAAGTAAACTAAACATAGCAGAGTGGAGTGTGCCTCCATGGGAGGAGCGGTGTTTGCACAATCATACTTTCTGACGATTTCAAGCAAGGGAGTGAACTCAGAAGAGAAAACAACAAAGTACAGTGTAGATATGTTTTCACTAATTAAAACAAATAGTTAGTCGGTTGAGCAAAACGATTCCATAAAAATGTGACACCAAAGCCTTTTTATCTAAGCTGGCAGAGAGCTCAATGGTATGCAACAGATGCACTACTGACTTGCTCTCACAGTCTTTGAACTTTACTGTGAGAAACTGTGTTTCTTGGCTTCCTGATTCAGGTTTATGCAGCACAGATGCTTCCTTTGATTTCTCTGAACACTTCCGTGTTTTCTTAAGAGCAGAATACCAGGGGGAAAGTAAGAATGTGGTGAAGCATTTAGGCAGAGAGGTTTCCAGTCAGGGTCAAGGTCCCAATATACCCTGTGCAGTGGCTGCATCACTCAGTTTCATGTAGTCATTTATACCCACCATTCAGGTGCAAGAAGCCGCTGAAGTAATTTCCTAAATAACAGCTGTCACTACTCAGACAATGTTACATCAGACATGCTGATATATAGAAGTCAAAATCACAAGTCAAGACTTTGTCAGTTGTTGTTTGGAAAGTTATTTCCACAAACTCACCCCAAACCAGTCGCAGCAGATGGATGTCCTTCCTTGGTTTTTCCTTCGCCAAAGCGCTTGCTCATAGGGGGTCATATTATTGTTGGGGTTCTCCCTGTCTTTTTTTTTTTTTTGGGGGGGGGGGGGGGGGGGGGGGGGTTGTATTATTGCAGGGTCTTTACCTTACAGTGTAAAGCACTTTGAGGAAGCTGTTGTTGTGATTTGGCCCCATGTGAGTAAAAGTGATTTGAATTCAACTGAATTGAACAAACTGTCAAGTATTTTAAACACCCAATGTTTATCATTATGTATCTGATCTTCTGAGCAGGAATGTCAATAACATCCACCTGTCTGCAACCTAGCTGTAGCGACCGCTATTTCCACATGTATGTGGACCTGGGCCCCTGGCTGATCTTACTCTTGGTCAGTCTGAGGGTTTTTTTTTTCTTCTTTTAACTTTCTAGAGTAAAAAGGCTGTGAAGGTTAACTGTTTTAGGCAAAAATGTTGGTGAGGACATGGGTTCATTCAGTAGGAGCGTGCTGTCAGTAACTCAGTGTTTCAGGCTTGTTGTCATGTATCAAGTCTAAGAAAAGGTGCTGAGGGTGTCATTTGGGGTGTTGTGGAATTTTCTAAATAAAGTCTGCAACACAAAAAAGGCTGTGGTCAAGCTACTTCTTACTACGTGCAGGAGAACACACATAAACATCAAAACATAAGAGGTTCACAGCAATGAGCGTTCTAACCATGGGGCGTCGCAGCGCCCCTTTCATACCATACTCTGTGTATCTTTTATTTGCAATAGTCTTTTTCCAACCCGGGCTATTGCTGAACAAAGAAGACTCCCATTATCTTTTCCCAGGCCAGCACCTGGCACTGACCCTGAGCTTCATCTGTCTGAGCAAAACAGTTAGCAGATAGCATAGTGAACGTCATTAGGCAGCTAAGCAGTTTTCACAAGGTCATGCTGACACATACTTACTTCATCTTAAGCATGCAAAGGTTATACAGAAATCATACAGTGAAATTCTAACCACCTAAATCTAAATGTGAGGGTTAATTTTAATTTTCCCATTGCAGGGTGTTGAGATTTTAAATGGACTAACAATGAGGTTGAGTTGTTGCTGCCAGTAACACAAAAGTACAAAGATGGAAAAGCGAGTGAGAGTTAGAGAATTTGAGGAAAGTTATCTGGAGCATATGGGGCGCCGTTTGTAAACTAAAGCATGCCGAAATTAACGGCAAAATTTTTCCACATTTAGCTCAAAATCTTACAGAAACATGTTTTTTCGAGTCATTTTTTACAACATTTAGTAAAATATTTGTAACTTTTTATATTTAAAACAGAATTTTAAATGTTAAATGTAAATGCCAAATGTTAAATGTAAATGCTAAATGTTAATATTATATTTAAATGTAAATGTTAATTGTTAAATCTAAATATTATATATAAATCTAAATGTTAAATGTTAAACCTAAATGTTAATTTATTGTACGGTCAACGGAAATACCAAAATAAAAGCTTCAAGAAAACCTCCCGTGCTCAAGTGTGCCGGTTGAGGTGAGGTTGTGTGTCTGCTCTCCTCTCACGGTCACTTTTGACTGCCATGAGCTGCTTCACCTATTCCCTACCAGCATGTCCAGCGATTTAGCTGAAAACATTGGAAGAGCCGTTTGTCGGCCATCCAACGATTCAGCGGTCCTGCACCCTCAACCTCACAAACGCTGCAGCACTTGGTAAGTTTATTGTATAGCATTTTGGACGGGTTGATAGCAGTGTTAGCAAAACTAGCAAAGCTAAATTACTTAGCTAGTCCTCAATTATTTCATTTGGTAGGCAGCAGACAGAGATCGAACATCATACATCTGCATTTATTTATTTGGTAGGTAACGGTCGTTCTTGATGTAAATGTTTCCTTAGAAATCCAGCAATGCACCTGGACCAAGTCGACCTGCCGTCTCCACTGGGATACCGTACCGCTCGGTAGGCCTTCTTACACATATCATTTAGTGGTTTTGATATACAGTCAGGTTCATAAATATTTGGATAAAGACACATTTTCTAATGTTGCTTCTGTACATTACCAGAATTAATTAAAAGTAAAACGACTCCAATGCAGTTGAAGTGCAGACTTTAAGTTTTAATTCAATGGGTTGGATGAAATGATTGCATAAAAATGTGAGGGGAAAAAGTAATTTGTAAACACAATCCTATCATTTCAGAGGCTCTAAAGTAATTCGACAAAAAAAAACTGAAAATAAAAATGATAATTTCTATTTCTATTATTCAAAACCCTTCAAGAATATTCTATTTCTTTACTTTAATAAAGTCATAGGGTGCTTGGACTGTATGTTTTGGGTCATCATCCATCTTTAGTATTAAATGCTGCCCAATCATTGTGACTACTTTTAGCTGGACTTAAGCAGACAAGTATGTCTCTGAACACATTCGGCTGCTTCAGTCCTGTGTCACATATTCAGTAAAAACTACCAGTGCCACTGGCAGCCATGCATGCCCAAACCATCACACTGCCTCTGTCATGTTTTACAGATGATGTGGTATGCTTTGGATCGTTCTGGTAGAGGTTGATCTTGGTTTTATCTGTCCAAAGAATGTTTTTCCAAAATGTTGCTTTTTACTAGATGTTTTTTTTTTTGTTTGTTTGGTTTTTTTTGTTAAGTCCATTCTAGCCTTTCTATTCTTGAGGCTTGCACCTTGCAGTGAACCCTCTGTATTAGGGCTGTTCGATATGACGATATGAAAACATCTATCATTTCATATTATACGCTATCATTTGTTCTCTGGTGTTCCAAAATAAATTTTACGTCAATATTTTTCATTGTTTTGATGGTAAGTAGTGGCTTTATGAATTTCTTAATTTTCTTTTTGTTATGTTCTCTTTGACCGCATGTTGTCTGTTCACAGTAAAATTTTCAAAATGCAAACATTACATCTCAAATCAATTCCAGGCCTTTTATCTGCTTAATTGGTAATGACATCATCATTTTAATATGGATACCCTAAATTAAAGCTGAGGCTGCACATCATGTTCATGATATAATTATGATTGGAAAATGTTTCAGTAAACGGGCAACAAAATAAAACTTGTTAGGGTCCAAATACACATTGACCTAACTGCAGGCCTTTTCTACTCTAATTGAGTGCTCAAAGCACTTTATACAACAGATCTCATTTACCCATTCACAGGCACAGATTAATACAAGCACTTTTTCTGTCCAACATTCACACACAGTCATACTCAGATAAACCCATGGGAGCTGTAGATTAGAGCACCTGGGGACTGAATCACCAATTTGACCAACAATCACCAAATGCTAATCTACAAGATACAAAATGTTCCATTTTCTGTGTAATGGGTAGACAATAGTAAGATGGTCTGAGTCTACAGTTTGTTTGTTTTTTGTTGTTGTTTTTGTTCTTTTAATGAACCGATAACAGAAACCTTACGGATGTATTGTAATGCATAGGTGTCTATCTGTATCTGTGTTTGAATTCATTTCAGGTTCCTCTTCCATCAGTTCCTCAAGCTTATGCTATGCGCTCACATTTTGTGAGAAAAAACAAGACCTGCAAACACTATAAAAAGATGTTGTGTGCTTGCTCTTGTCTTCGGCATCAACGTTTCTCATACCGAGAGGAGATTCAAGAGCAAAACTAGCACAAGATGGCCTTATTGGGAAGATCTCCTTTACATCTGACTGGTCTGAAGCACAACAAGAAGAAATAGCAGCAATCTTCAGAAGTCAACAGCCAGACATTCCTTTTTGAGTATTTGAGTACAATTAGAGGGTAGAGCAGGGTGATATGACCAAAAATATTTATCACGATATACATTTGAAAATCTGCGATAACGATGTAACTGATGATATAATTGACACTAGACAAAATACTTTACAACTCCTCAACTTTATTAGTGCAAAAAACCCCATCAATGTTTTTTCACTTAAACAAGCAGCTGTTTTTTTATGTGCATTAAAGTTATATAAAGATTTAACAGTGCAAATGCAAATTCCTTGCTGACAGTTTAACCAAAACGCATTTCCAGTGGAAATTGGCCGACATATCCTCGGCATAACCATGTATAATATCCACAAAACCTAAAAAGAGGTTATACACACACAATACGGTAATATTATGTTGAAGCACAGTACGTATCACTCCGCAAGGCGCCTGCCTACGATAGCCGTGATGCTCCGACAATCCATCGAGCGGTGCGGTAGCTTAGCAAAGTCGTACTAAAACATTTGACAGATTTCCGAGCGCCGTGTACCACATAAAATCATTTCGAGGTCAGTAAACACAACCAGAATTTATACATAAGGCACACGGGATTATAAGGGGCACTGTCGATTTTCAGAAAAATCAAAGGATTGATTTTAAGTGTGCCGTATTTTCCAAACAACACGGTAATAACGACGGCCCGCTAGCATGCTCTACCAAATATAGTGCTTTGTTGTGTATCTGACGGACGAAAGCCAAACCAGTTCCACACCACTGAAGTTGCAGCATTTTTACAAACCAATTCTGGTTCATCCGTTTCATTTAACGATCCACTTTCGCTCTTCTTATTCTGCGTCGCTACCATGTGCGTATGTAAACAAAGACACTGTGCATGCACGTTTTACCCATATTCTATCACGATATTTCATTTTCCTATTGTTGCCCAACATTACACCGGTATTACCGTGAATGGTATGATATAGCCTAGCCCTATTAGAGGATGTAAACGACTAATGAAACCAAATGTTTCTAGCAGTTTTCTTTGGGGTGGCCAAGAAGTTGGCTCGATTTGTTCCACCACCTGCCTCTATATAATGGCAGGGATACAAAAACCTGCACAGCTAAACCTTTTATAATTGCAGTGCAGAAATATTGATTGTCTAAAAAGTGAGTCTGTTCCTTTGTAATTGTATTAATTAATATTGCACTTTTAGCAGGTGTAAACAGTTTTTTGTGCAGCCATGTGCCTCTGTGTTACCAGTAATTTTGTGCAACTGTATTTGATTTGATGTAAAACATACTTTCTTTTCCCTCAGGAGGAACCATAAAAGCTCTCCGATAATGACTTTGAAAGTCCAGTCCTGTCCCTTTTTATATAGGTCTTTTAAGAAGCTCAGCAAAGAAGAAATTGAAGGTCTTCTTAGAGCTCATAGTGAGAAAGTCATTACAACAGGAACAAGACAACTCCATATCAGTCGAGCCAATGTGTGGTCGACTGTATTGCGTCAGTTCAAGACACCCAAGTTTGCAGAAAGCTGTGAGATGCTTTATGTCACGTTTGCAAGCGATGAACATGATACAGAAGAAAATGCTACTGACCTTGGGGGGCCAAGGCGGGAGTTTTTCCATTTACTGGTGAAGGCCATCTTTCAGGGCAGTGGTGCTTTTGAAGATAATATGAGTTTCATAGACAAACTAACTTACGTACTCAAGGCCTAAAGGCTTGTTGACGACACTCATTTTTATAATGTTACAAACGCAACAACCACCTGATCTGAACATTGTTTGACAGAACATTAACAAGTTAATAAATGACTACAGAAAATAAATCTGTTATGTTGTGTTCTCTGTGTCTGAAACAGTAAATAAAAAAGGTAATACATTTTTGTCTTTCAATCTCAAGATATCAGTTGGGGTCTGTGCAGAATATACTTTTTTGTGTGTTATTTTTCAGCTGCACCAAATGGATGCCCACTGAAATTTAATGTCCTACACTTGCAAAATGGAGTATATCGAACCATTGGCAGGATGTTGTCCACGATAATACTGCAAGGTGGAGAAGCACCTGCCTGTCTCTCTCCACATGTAGTAGACTACATTGTGTCAGGAGACATTCTTCAAGTACACCTAACACCGGATGATATGGGTGACCCTGAGTTAAGAGAGAATCTGAAAAAGGTGAACTGCAATATTGGAGATAAAGAATATTGTACTATTTCCTGTATTCAAACGTCTTCTGGTCTTCTTTTATAATATATAATAAATATACTGTTGGTCATTAGATGTAATTCAATGTATAATATTTTCAGTTTGTTTCCTTTTTGTTAAAAAAAAATTTTATTGGTGAAATACAGCCAAATAAACCAAAACCAAGCCCAATTAAAATGAACCATCTGCAGTATTTGTGTACACTGGTAAAAACAAACAAACACTTAAAGTGTTTTTCTTAAATATTTAGGTTGTAAATGCAACAACTCAGCATGATTTGGAGAAAGCAGTCAGCTGCTGTGACTCATGGCGATATATCAAGTTGAAGGTCTTCCACTCACAGGCTACGTCCACAACTACACGGGTAT
This sequence comes from Pelmatolapia mariae, assembly GCF_036321145.2. Taxonomy (NCBI): domain Eukaryota; kingdom Metazoa; phylum Chordata; class Actinopteri; order Cichliformes; family Cichlidae; genus Pelmatolapia; species Pelmatolapia mariae. Next base: position 44,833,489 of record NC_086229.1, on the reverse strand, counting down.
TTTTGAAAACAGAGATTTTCTGTTTTCGTTTTAAAAAATAATCCCGTCCACACGTAAACGGGGAAATGAAGAAAAACGCTGCTAGGAACATGCCAAAGCAACAGGTGGCGCTATATTCCAAACCGTGTAGAAATGTTGGCCAATCAGAAGTCTAGAAGCCTCGGTGGGAAATAGTAAACAAAGATGGGGCATAGATGCAGAACCGAGTCGTATGTGTGGAGGGACAGTAACTGTGTGTGTATATGTAAGCATTAAGACACTGCAGAGAGTACAATTAACAGTAACAGTGTTGTTGAAATTCATTTCATCAAATCAATAATGTGGCGCACAGTGTGACGTCAAAAAAGGCGCACACCTTTGACGCTGTGTTTTCTCCGTTTTCCTCGTCCACACATAAATGCAAAAACGGAGTTTTCGAAAATATCCACCATGGCAGGTGTTTTTAGACATCTACGTTTTCAGTGACCAAAAACGCCGTTTACATGTGGACGAAAGGTGCAAATGCATAGAAAAATCCGCGTTTTCAAACATACCCGGGTACGTGTGGACGTAGCCACAGTCACCATGGCCAATAAAGATCTGTTTGTGAAAAATGCAGCTCTTTACCTTGCAGTCCTGCAACGGCAAAGCTGTTTCGATCAACTAACTGATGGCTTGTCCTACTATGGAGTGAGATTGATATTTTTTTCTGTGTCAATTGGTCATTATTTTATAATAAACATTTAGTTAGCTACTTTTTGTATTTAAAACTGGAATTTAACCATTATTTAAACTTTTCTGTCTAGATTTTATCACTCCTGAGAGAGAACCCCAGTTTGTGTGTTCTGCTTGACCTATCGGGGGAGGACAAAGATCTGACAGCCAGTTTATTGCTGGGGTTCTCAGGCCAAGCTATTCTGTCCTTGGGAGCAACAGAAGAGTTAGAGAGGAGCTGATGGTGGTCAAGAGAATTTCTCCAGTGTGTCAAAAGTAAGCAGAAATTCACATATAATGTAGTCTGACCATGAAACAATTCAGGACACTAAAGTAAAACTTAATTTGTCTTTTTATGTCAAATGCTGTATGATAACCCGACGGGCAGGGCTGGGATAGATTTTGGTTGGCCGACCGGAGATATCGCTAGCTCCAGGACATCGGGCTAGCAATTTTGCGAGCCCTGCAGTGGAAATAGAGTGATTGTTATATCCAGCTTTGAATTCCTTCTAAGTGCGGTTGATTCGTGGGATAAACACATAATGAAAGCAAAATAGGTCTGTTGCATTTTCTAAGTCTAGGATACCAAGTGATTCCAATTCATAAAATATAGGTGCATGACTGCGGCTGCAATTATTGTTTAAGTCTCGGTTGAAATGCTCAATCCTCTAGTTGTGCACAGAACTTCCCATTAAGACAGAGCTTTCACCCCTGCTTGCTCGCATGTCCTCCCAATCTGAGCGTTCTCTCCTCCATGATCAGTCCTGATATGCAGAGGTCTGCCAAACTGTCCAACAGCTGCAATAAAGAGGGTTTTCACAGTCTCAGCTCGATTATTGCTGGAGCACTGAAGAAACATCAACATCCTGCTGTATCCATCTGTTGCACCATGAACAACAAACTTCCAACGATTCAGCTTGTGATTTCCATCTATGTGCCATATGAAATTTGGATGAGGCACAGAATATACTCGCCGAGCAACTGCAGTTCTCCTGGATAGAACACCAGCCGAGTCCACCCTCCGCAGTGACTCTCTTATGCGCCATCTTTGAACCACTGTTTTTTTGGAACGCAGATGACCCATCACCATCACTTCTCCAACATTTGGATGTTCAGTTTTTATCTGGGACACTATCTGATCTAACTCATGGTCACTAATTACATTGAATTTTGACAATGAGATATTATAGTCTGGAAGTAACTTATACAGGTTGGCCCTGGAGATGGAAAGGATAGATGCAGCTTCAGTAAAAGATGTTTTCAGGGAAAGAACATTTTCCAATTCCTCTTTGGAAATCTGAAGCCTTCTTTGGTAACCATCCTAGAACACGGCACAGATAATCTCAATGAGCACAATTCTATAAGAAAAGATGGGTAATTTGAGGTAGGGCTGCTCAATTAATCGAATTTTAATCAAAATTACGATCTTGGCTTTCAACAATCATTAAAAATGACTGAGCCGATTACTAGCACCTCCCTCGTGCTTTACTCTCGCACTGCTCCGTGTGACAAATCGAGCGCACCTCTCTGCATTTCGAACACACCTCACAACAATTAAGAGGACCCGAGGGAAGCTCGGAAAGCTAAGCAGAAGTTATTTGGAGAGAAGAATTCAGTTCAAAAAAAAGAATGCAGTTGGTTGAAAAGAGAGGTAAAAACCCTTCAGTGGTGTGGAAACATTATGGGTTCACGGAGTCAGATGTGGATCAAGTAGACATAGTGTGTAAACTTTGCTACGGTGTCGTAGCTGCACCACAGAGCAACACTACAAAGTTCACTAAACATAGATGTTTACATTTTTCATTTATATTTTTATATTGCAAACATTTGCACTGTTATCAGTATTTGCACACTATTTTATACTATTTTTGACAATCTTTAAAGCCATTATTGAATACATTGTTATTGTTAAATAAATATCGTCAAATAATCGAGATCTCAATTTCAGTGAAAATAATCGTGATTATCATTTTTGCCATAATCGAGCAGCCCTAATTTGAGGCAATTATACTGTGACAGATTTGCTAGAGAGTAATATTTTATCGGTAGTTTTAAAATATGAAAGTGAGCAATCAAAAGACACTTCACAGCAAAAACAGTAATAAAATATGATGTAAAACTTGTGAATGTTGTTGGTGGTGATGTGACACTACTAATGATGGACCCATAAGAAGATGAAATGTATGTAGAATCAGAATCATTACTTTAACAGGATTTCATTTAAGGTGACATATTACACCAAAGAAAAAAAAACAGTCAGCTAAAGGCCTACCGAGCCGTATGGTATCCCAGTGGAGACGGCAGGTCGACTTGGTCCAGGTGCATTGCTGGATTTCTAAGGAAACATTTACATTATATGATGTTCGATCTCTGTCTGCTGCCTACCAAATGAAATAATTGAGGACTAGCTAAGTGATTTAGCTTTGCTAGTTTTGCTAGCAAATATACAATAAACTTACCAAGTGCTGCGGCGTTTGTGAGGTTGAGGGTGCACTACCGCTGAATCGTTGGATGGCCGACAAAACAGCTCTTGCAATGTTTTCAGCTAAATCGCTAAATGAAGCTTTTATTTTAGTATTTCTGTTGACCATACAATAAATTTGCATATTAGCTAAATATTTAGTTTCCCGTAACATTTACATTTAACATTTAACATTTCAATTTATATATAATATTTATATTTAACATTTACATTTAGATTTATCAATAATATTTAGATTTAACATTTACATTTAAATATAATATTTACATTTAGCATTTACATTTAACATTTAGCATTTAGATTTAACATTTAAAATTCTGTTTTAAATATAAAAAGTTACAAATATTTTACTAAATGTTGTAAAAAAAAGACTCGAAAAAACATGTTTTTATAAGATTTAGAGCTAAATGTGGAAAAATGTTGCCGTTAATTTCGGTATGTTTCAGTTTACAAACGGCGCCCCATGGAGCATGTACAGACTGATGTTAATCTTTAATAGGGCTGTCAAAATTGAGAGGAAACAAAACAACTGCTGTATAATGAACTCTGCTATCTTTGTTTAATTGGTCACATGACTAGGGAGTGTCTGCCTCGATGCACGCTGTGCTCACTCTACCAGTTCTACCTCTCTCTCTATGCTGTGTGTGTGTGTGTTAGTATGACCTACTGACCTATGACCTACTTAAATGAATAAAAAGTATAATGCTTTGCTAACGCTTATGCGGCTAAAACCCTAAAGTTATAATAATGTATTCCCACAAGGGGCATTTACAGGAGATTGTGGTGGAGCAGGATTCCAGCACAGACGAAGAAACAAGTCTGATGATGGCCGACTCTCTGTATCACCTGACCGAGCCTTTTGCTTAAACTTAACACGGGCTATGAAGCAAGACGGAGGAGATTGTTTTTGTTACATCCAGCATTTGTGAGCCTAAAGATCAACAAGACAAGGTCTAGTTCATCCACTCCACTGCCTTTGTCGGTAAGCATCCCTCCCTTTTGCATTGAAATGTGAACACTACCCACCGTTCACTGTTTTCCGCTCCCAGTGGCACACACACCAACACAGCACTTCAGGAGCCAACTCACTCTGATATGCACGTGATATGATTGTCTGTGTGCAAGGGGAACATTTACAGTTAAACATGTTCTGGAAATCCAATTCAGGTTCAACATTTGGGTCACATAGAAACATCTCATCGTATCTTTATGTTGAGCTTTGAACTGTATCATCTTTGGATTTCTGTTCAAAAAAATGCAGGACTGTAACTAATAATTCCACTCACTAACATGTCTGATTTCCATTTGCTTTCCCTCTGCATCCATCAGAGTCCTCTCACTGGACATGGATCACAGTCCTTAACAGCCGTAACATGTGGGATTGCTTTCCTTTTGGGCCGGAAACGGAGTAGAGAACCAAACAGTTCAATGAGGGAGTCAAACCGGAGCCATATTGATCACTTATTAAGAGACTGTCTCTACAAATGAAACATGCTTGCTCCAAAGCAGAGACATCTATCAGTGAGTCGTGCCAAACAGCAGATAGATGTCAGAGTTATGAATCCCATGTAAAGTGCAGATTAGTTGCGCGTTACTGAGACCCTCCGGATCGTAGAATGCTGCTCGCAGCTGTAATACACGCTTGGAGCAGAGGCTCCAGCCCTCCATTCCAGCCCCAACCATAACCTTAACCTTATCAGATATTGTTTTCTAAAGTGATTCATGATCAGAATGTGAAACACATTTACATGTATAGATTCATTACATTCGTCTCCCATTCGTCCAAACACGATTTGTCACATGCTGTGTTAGGTGTTGAAGAGTTATTGTATTCTGGGTGCTCCACATTCCACTGTGCTGGAATAAAATAGAAATAATTGGCAGCAGAAATAAATAAAATAAATACATACAAAAATAAGAGAAAGATGCACATTAGGTAAAATCCTCTAAGTATTCTCATGTGACACCATTGCTATCTCAGCTACACTGGCTTCCTGTTGAATTTAGGGTTCATTTTAAGACCCTGGTCTTGACTCTTAGAGCCCTGCATGGACTGGCACCAGCCTACATCTTTGATCTGCTACAGGCCTATGTCCCGAGCAGGTCCTTGAGGTCATCTGATCAGGGCTTACTTGCTATTAAACAGACTAAGATGGGAACTAAGGGTGATAGAGTTTTTGCCACTGTGGCCCCTGAGACTGTGGAACTCTCTCCCCCAAACCTTAAGAAATGTGATCTGTAGTTGTTTTTAAAAAACAACTCAAAACTCACCTTTTTACAACTGCTTTTGATTAAATTTGGCCTCTTTTATATTGTCTGTTTTACCTTTTTATTATTTGTTATTTTATGTCCAGCACGTTGTGACTCTGTCTAGAAAGGTGTAATATAAAGTTTTATTATTTATTTATTTTAACAAGTTCACAGTGTTTGAAGCAGTGCAAAGGAAAGACGTGGTCTGAGTACACAGTCTATATTTAGTGGCTGCCTGAGTGATGACGATTACTCGGACGATACCTCAGATTAGTGGGGTGGGGGAGGATGGTGTTTATTGACATTCCGACAATTTGAAATGAGCTAATTTTGTTGATAAGATTGTCAAATTTTCCGGCTTAAACATTTCCTATGTCATTTATGAACTGTTGTGAATAAAATGTTGGCTCTTGTGATTTGAAAGTCTTTTGGTTTTTATTTTGTTCACATTTAAAGAACTTTTGTAGGTTTCGGACGTGTTGGCTGAAACAACGCTAACATATTGTTTACTGATAAAAATGAAGCGAACTAATACTCCAACTATAAGCTTAGTTTTCACCGGTGTTGCTTCTCTTCTTTGAAACCCTGACGTCACTTTTCACGGAGCCATCCTACAGTCATCGGCTAAGAGCGCGTGCACCAAACCAAAACAGGAAATTTAAAAATAAATGGGCGGGGCGGGGTCGGAGGAGGACTGGGTTTTAATCTTTGTTATCCAAAAGAAAAACTGATGCTAGCAAATAACCACGTTGTTTTTGAAGCAAACAATATTTTATGGTGATAATTTCTCCGCTGCTGGCACGTAATCTCTGCGCCTGTCTCTGCATAGTCCAATAAACAAACCGTGCTCCTTTCTCTGTTAACTATCTTACACCAAGATACCAGATTAGGCACCATTGTCGACCTTGAGAGAGAGACAGTGAGAAAAAAATAGAAACACTGTAGAATCAATCTTTAGTCGATTAATACCACACCAGGGCTTACGGCATGTTCCCGTAACAATAGAGCTAAATGTAAATGTTTTGTTAAGAGACAACGCATTTTAACACGTTATTGCGAGGTTGGTTTTTTATGAAAACCCCCCAGCGTGATACTAATGTTTCTCATCTCATACACAGTTACGAGGGTTTAAAAAAAACTGTTGAATTGAATTATTCTTCCCAGGAAGCCAGAAAGCAGATAATAGTAGAAAATAGTTTCATGCAATAAAACTATGATCATCGGGCTGGAAATATATTTCAGCTGAGCAACAAATGTTCTTGAAATTGTAAAAATCACACAAACAAACTTCTATTTTTAAAAAGCGCAGACGAGTCAAAACACCAAAACCTAACACAGTGATCATTGGCATGTCGTGTGATGTAGAATGAGATGATAATTTGATGTTCACTGAGTTCTTCCTGCCTTTGCCTTCAAAAATGAGACTCAACACAACAGGCTGATAATCGTTTAAGGAGCTTGGAAAGAAGACTGATAACCATCACTGCTCTGACTGCTTTTCCAATGTTGATGTTCACTATATTCATGCAGTTAATTTTTTTTTCACATCCCAGGATTGGATGACCAATCAGACGCCAGTAAAGCTGGGCTAGTGTGTGGAGGAAGGTCACTCTCTTTAGGTTATATTAATCCATCACCCCCCTGCTCCACTCAGAAGGACAGAGACTCAGGATGGCCCGGCCTCTGCAGCTCTTTGTCGTGGTCTCCTCCTTAATAGCTGCCTCTCTGTGTGATGTCTGTGTGGAAGCTGTTTTAGGAAGGCAGTTCACATTGCCAGAAAATTGCAGCAATGATGGAGGAAAACTGTTCCGGTGTGAGCCGCATGGGGAGGTATTTTACGCCTCGGGAGTGAGAACGGGTTGGCTGAGAAGGACCATGGGTCAAAGCAGACTCCAGCACCTGGCTGTGATGTCAGTTGAGAAAGAGATGCTTGAGAGACTTGACCACCAAAATGTGATAGACAGATTTGCCAACTCAAGGTGAGGCGACATAGGATAAAATAAAAGAAAAAATCTGCAGAGCCATAGTAGAATCTGCAGTAAAGCTCTTTTCATACATTGTATACATTGTACCATAGGCCAAGGTGTCTCAATTTTTCAAATGTTTTAATAATATTTTGTACATTTCAAGGACTCTTCTATTACAGGTGTGTATTTTTATGTATCTATATTATATTATACACACACTTTAAAAGTGAATCTCTGTCCAAAAAATGCACTCAGTTTACTTTTTACTCACTATGAGCATCATTCATTATTCTCCCCCAGTAATTAAGGTTAGGATATGTTTTTGTTTTTTTAAATTCCAATCCATTCTTCTTTAGCAGCATTTAAATAATCATTATCAGATTTGATGGTTTTGTTGCAGACTTTTCAAAAAAGTGTTTTGCTTTTCTTTCACAAATGTGGGGATTCAATTGTGTTAAAATGTACAAAACAGTGATGTCATGTTTTGTGACGAGGACCCAGGCACAGAGAGACTTGATGAATTCAAGAATTTTATGATTTAATAAAGAAATTTGCAGACTTGCACAGAGAGGGTAAAATTATGATGACTGATAACAGAGACAACAGCCGATGAGGACAGGGAGGAACAGGGGTTTAAATGCACCAAGGAGACAGTCAGAGGGAACTCAGGCCAACTGGAGACATTTAAGGATGCAGGAACTGACTGAGACAGGGAAGAAGTCTCATCGTGACGAGTAAAGTTTACCTTGATTGGATGGGCAGCTCTCTGGGTGCTCAGCACCCCCAAAGCTCTGATCCTGGAATCGCCCCTGACCTAAACAATTAACAGTAACATCTGTCCAACGTGTAGCTCAGCGACAGTTGATCTTTTTATCTTTGTCTTCTGTCTCTTAAGTCTCACACTGATGTAGGTGATGTAAACATTTGGACTCTGCTGCTGGTGCTGAGACATTTTACATGAAGGAACTTTGCAGTAAAGACAAACAGAACAAAGGAAATTATGGGTGATTTCATTTTTAAATAATAGAAAATGAGTAAATTCAAATATGAAATATTTGTTCTGTGGTTGGCTCTTTATTGCAAACTTGTTTTAACAGGGGGAGAAAATTCTGCGCAGCAGAAATTAGTAAATGTTAAAATAAGGAAATGAACTGTTGAGAGTATTTTATTAAATTGTTTATTAGGTTTGTTCACTGAAGGAGGTTCTGGGCCATTTTCCCTTGTGATGTTTAGTTCATGCTTCCAGTTTACATCTGAAATTCATTTTTAAATCCTCTTCAAAAAAATGTGATTCAAAATACTAATTCTGTGAAATCCTAAAACACTTTACATTGTTAGTATTAATATTAATATTACCTGTTGTTGTTTGTTATTATGTTCGCCGAAAACACGTATTATTATTATTATTATTATTATTATTATTATTATTATTATTATTATTATTATTATTATTATTATTGTTATGATGATGATGATATGTTGGTGTGATTTCATTTTCATGTGTAACCTTCGTGTGGACAGAGGCTCTGTGATAGAGGAGCTAAACACTCCCTGACTAAATAATAATGTAAAGAGAAGGACTGCATTTAGACTGAAGGGAGCAAAGAAGACACTGGAGCAGCCAAAGAGTTTATTTAGAGACAGAATAAGTAGAAATACAAAGGCAGACGGATAAAATGTAAAAGTCATGCAAACATGCATAAACTGAATATTTGAGAAAGGAAAACTTAAAGATTAAATGCACAGAATAACACCTGGATCTCTTTAGACGCTGAACATGAGAAAGAACGACTCTGACCTTGGGGCTCAGAGTTTCTCTGCCTGTATCGATGCTGGAATGTTACCTTGTTTGAACACTTGACTGCTTTCCTGTTGGACTGTATCACACAGAACAGAGATAAATGCACCAGTGGCCAGAGTGTGTCCACCCTCCTCTCTCCTTCACCCCAACATTAGTATTGGAAACCAGCATTAGCTCAGAGTGGATTAGATTTTAGTATAGTGCAATTAATTTGGCTATATGAATATTTCATTCAGCTTTTGCTTTGCTCCTGCTAAATTACTTAAATAAAATATATTGTTTTCAAAAATTATAAACAGTGGACATTATTTTTTTTAACTCTTTCTGAAACACTACAGGTGTATAAAAGTTTGCATAGATATAAATAGCTCTTACACTTTTCTCCACCCTTTTAAATGACCAAATCCCTGGGACCTGTTTTCCATTCCACTAAATTAAACTCAGCCAAACCAAGTGCACAGATCACAAACTTAGGAGGCACACTGAAAATCTGAAAGTAGACTAGACAGGCAGGTAATTATGTGGGCCACAGAAAATAATTAAGTTATAGACTGTATTTATATGAAATGTGTATACATATTGCATTTGAATCATTTTAACCACATGTAACACCTGCATGTTTTTGTTGTTGTTGTTGTTTTGAAAAAAAGGCTTTGATTTTGCCATCCCATTTGATTTCCATGCAACCCTGAGAAAATGTCTGAAAGACCCACCCCTGCACATGCTACTGTGGACAGACCCCCATGGTCAGCAGTGGGTGGGTTATACCCTTGTGAAACACTGTTAAATGTTGTGAAAGTCTGTTGGGTGGGCTCAGTTATTCATAACACCTATCATAGCTTAATGTGCTCCCCTATGTTTTTTTTTCTTATTATTTATTATTTCACAGAAAAAGTGCCAGTGTGTGAAGGGTTGATGATTAAAGGATACACCAGTGGTGCCTGTGGTGACAGGTTCAGGCTGTTGTGTTTGTGCAGCACTAAAAATACCTTGGCACTGTAAGTGATTCCAGCTACCTCTTATCGAAGGAGTTGAAGCTCTTCTGCCTGACTATACAACATGCCAACACACTGGACAAACAGACTCGAAAACTCCCTTGGAGCTGCAATTGATTTTTTTTATTTTTTATTAACTGGTATGTAACTGCTATACAATGTTTCATTCTGGCTTTTAAAGTCCTAGTCTGTTTTTTTTATCATATATGTGTTGTTTATTTATGACACATCTTAGTTATGATCAAATGTCAGTGTGGATGTGCACTTGTTGTCTTTACTGCAGTAAACTGGGTTATGATCATGCATGAAACCGCCTCACCCCTTATGCAGATAGATAAAGTTTATATTTAAGTATTGAGTATCTTGCCCAAGGATATTTGGCATGCAGACCAAATATGAGAAAAAAAAACCCCAGAGTAAACCCTCTGACCCCTCTCACAGTGGGAATTTAGGGACTGCTGCATCTTTGATTTCACAGAAACATGGCTCAGTTACCAGGTTCTGGACACCACCATCAGCTACATGGGCTCACTGCATGTTTTGGTGGTAGAAATGCAGCTCTGAGCGGTAAGACTCGTGATCGTGGCTGGTGTGTCTACATCAACTTGGAAAGGTGCAAGAACTTTTTAATTACTGTTCATAGCTGGTAGAGTTTATGTTTGTTCAGTGCAGACCCTTTTATCTACCTTGGGAATTCACTGCTGTGCTCATTACAGCAGCGTGCATCCCACCCAGAGCTAACGCAAAAATATAGTGACAGTTAACCCTTGGTCACTCTCTAGCAATGGTTTTATAAACAGGAAACAGAAAAGGGGAGTTATACAGAATATTCACTTCAGTAATGGTTTGCAGTGTTGGTGTGGTTTTCGGTCTCCGATGTGAATCATCACCGTGAGGGATTTTTGGTTGCCAAGCTGTGTTTGCCGGTGATTTTGTGGCTTTGAAATTATTTGTGAATGTACTTGTGTTTGCCTAAGAGCAGGCTAAGATAGCAAGAAGACATTGAAATGATGTTAAATCAATATGAGGTAATTCTGTTAAATCAACATTGAAATCTGAGATTGATTTTACATCACTTTTGCACCCTCAGCTAATAATGAAACAATGTTGAATTCTGGTGTTTATTTTCCACAACATTTGCATGGTTGGAATTTCAATCAATACTAAACCAGTGGAAATTAACCAATCAATACTTCAACCTGCAAAAAAGACAATTGTGTATTATCTTAAAACAGGAATACCATTATATGTTAGACATTATCTTTCAATTTACAATGTCCATTATAATATCCCTATAACATTAAGCATCAGGCATCATGTAATTAACAAAATGATAATAGACATCTTTGCATCAGGAAAAAAATTATCGTATAATGAAATTTTTGTTAAATGTTTTATTTACAACTCATTGTTTTTGGTTTACTCCAGGATCAGGCTGAATATCCGATCCGATCAGGAGCATAGCGGAGCAATTTCTGCAGAAATTGTGTTTACCCCCACCTATTGAGTCAGGCCGTCTAGGACAAAAACAAACAAAAAAAGTTTAACAGAAAAAAAGAGGCTCAATTAGAGCTTATATATAAATAACCTCTTGTCAAAAGTCTTTAGCATGGAGAAAGCCTATAAACTACTAGGCTGATTAACATGTAAGTCACAGGGCAGAAATCAGCAAACTGCTGCCTCACTTTGTTCAGCTGTGTGCTATATTCCACAGTCTGGTTGGCTACCAAACACCTGACACAGGAAATGACAAACTCATCTAGCACTTTAATTGATCCCTCAATGGTTTACTGAAGCCTCATAAAACCACAATAAACAATAATACTTACCAAAAATCCATCTGCAGAGCACTGTCTTTTTAAATGCCCTTTTTTGCTTGGTATGGTCCTTATTTTTCCTCCCAAGTCCAGCTCATTTTTAATGGCATAGATGGCCTCGCACCTCCAGTGTGGTCCCTCCAATCAAAGAAAAGTGTCACACCTATAAAGATATTTTTTAATTTTAAAACAATTACATTATCGTGAGTTATGTTTTAGACACGTGTATGAATATGCTTGTGTGTTGTCATCATGAAATAGAGGCTCCAAAAGTCCTACAGATAAGATGGGAGTTTAGCAACAATTATATATTCTGGAGAAGGTTGACAGTGTGTGCTGCTTAATTTATATAAATAAATTGCAGCTTAGATGTGGGTTTTAAAGGTGATCTAAGGCAGAAGCCTGAGAGCTGTTTCCACGCCATGTGCCCAGAGGGCGAAGAAAGCCTTAAGTTTAGGAGCCGTATGGGGATTGAGGTTTTTCTCTGTCTGACTCACTCCTGTTTATTTCCACATGTGTGTGGACCTGAGCTGGTGGCTGATCTTACTCTTGGTCAGTCTGAGGGGTTTTTTTTCTTCTTAGAGTAAAAGGCTGTGAAGGTTAACTGTTTCAGCGTTAGTGAGGAAATGGGTCATTCAGTGGGAGCATGCTGTCAGTAACTCCGAATTTCAGGTTTGTTGTTACATATCAAGTCCAGGGAGAGGGGCTGAGGGTGTCATTCGGGGCATTTAGGAGGCCATGAGACTTGGAGCTATATTGTGAAGCAGTACAGTGTAAAATCTAATATCGTGTTTAATTAAAAATATTAAGTAGATTGAACTCAATTTTTATCAATTTGTTATTAGAACTCAGTTTAAGTAAGTTACTAGTACTTGTTATTCAAAAAAAAAAAAAAGATGATCAACTCAATTTCTTTGAGTTTTCTGAACTTAGAAAACCTAAGTAAGCTGGAAAATGCCACGTCACTACCTTCCTCCTCCCTTGCACGGATCAGCCTGCATGTTCGTGCTGCCGCATTTTCTTCTGAAATATGTTGAGCAAACCTGGAGAAGCTTCAGCTCAAGAGATTATTGTTGTCAATGCTGTGGATCTTTACCTGATACACCGATTTGGTGAGTAAATGTTTACTCATGTTCAAACTGATTTTGTGCACCAGGTTTATAATCTTGCTAGCTAGCTAGTATTAGCCTTGCATTTGCTGCTACCTCTGGGTTCATTAAAAATGACTTTAAAAATAACCCCACAGGTTTAAAAAGCTTATATAAAAATCTCTCTGTGAAATTGTCTGTTTAATGTTTGAAATAAAAAAGTTAGCAGCTACTAGTTAAGAGCCCAGACAAACTTTTTCGGAGGTGCAGCCAATAGGGGTGGGGTGTGGGGGGGATTTTCAATGGAATGAAACTTGACGTTATGGAGGCGCTTGCGCCACCTAGTGTTTTCCTTGTTTGTACCTGCGAGGAATGGCACTATGAGCCAGTCCGCACGGAATCTTGTGGCTCACATTCTAAGTAATGAAGAGCTAATTAACACCCTGGCAAATGCATGTTCTGACCACATCGTACTACTGATGAAGAAATTTGTTCATTTTTTCATCGTGAAAGACCAAATGCAGTGAACCTCTCCGGTCAGATAGCCCCTGGTTATCCAGCTAACGTTATGGAGAACGTGCCTTCCACATTACAGGAGTGCCCCACAACGGGTCCCATCTACAATCTTAGACCTTTCACTCGAAAGGGCCCAAGGCAGAAGAGGTAAGAGCAGAACTAAATGCACAAAAACAAAAAACAAAAAAATGTGCGATAGACTGACAGCGTGTGGATGTGGAGACTAAACTGTGCACAACAGTTAATTTGTTTAATTGTGGAAACATGCGATTTCTATAATATTTCACGTCCCGTAACTTTAATCTGCAAATGTTGTGTAAAAGCAAAGCACATCAGTTGTTACAATGCATAATTTTTGGCAGTATATAATTTAATGAAACTTTTTTTAAAGCAAAAAAAAGTACTCCGTGTATTTAAGAAAAAAAATTTATGTGATTGTTAAGTTTCTCCACCCACCCATCCCACTATCTTACATCATCTACCCATCCATTCATCCATCCATTCTCTTATCCAATTCAGGATTCCAAGAGCCTATCCTAGCTACCATGGGGCTAGAGGGTGTTTATTAATGCAAATTGGACATGTGTACAGCATGGTGTATTTTTTTTAATAAAATGTACTTCACTGAACAGACAAGTGTGAGTATATTACATGCAGAAATGTTTACTTTGCCTTTATCCTCCATTAGGTTTCCAGCACAGCTAAGCAGCTCACATTCTGTGGCTCAGTCTTTCACCAAAGAAGTGATTCTCTTGCAGGACCATCTAACTGCACATGTGCCAAGACGTAACAAAAAAGCTTGGCTTTTTGAAAATGGACATATAAAATCTGCACTGGAGTTTAGCTGTGACTGGGACTCAGACAAAGTAATGCAGACAATAAGGACTGCCTTCCAGCCAGTTGTTGAAGGATGCAGGTAAGCTTTAGATCCTTTTTTATAAAAATATTTTTTTTGTTACTTAGATTATTATACTATTAATGGTCAAATTTGGGTATTTCCGAAAAGGATCTGGGAGCACCGATCAGATGATTGGATTAATATCTTTTAGAGTTAACAAAAATGAAGCCTTTTAATGTATTGTATTGTATTGTATTGTATTGTATTGTAGTCTGTTAGCCTTAACAAAAATTTCATACACACTATGTTTTCTTCCTCCTCTAGGCTACAGATTTTCCTGGCATGCCACACCAAACTTGTTGAGCCATCACTCACTTCCAAACAGACTTTGAATGGAGACCTTGTGAAAAAACTGTGTCATCAGAAGTCAATTTATGTCAGACCTGACAAGGTTTTTTTTTGTTTTTGTTTTTTTACGCGAGGACAATGAATCTGTAAGTAATCCTGAGCATTTCAGCAAATGTATGTATGTTCATAAAATGAGAGTGAAAGAGGCAAAGATGGATTTTAAACTCCCTTAAACATTGTCACTTGTATTATGTTTTAATACATAAACATAATACATAAACTAATATTTATTATGCCACTTTTTTGTCAGTATAATGAAATGTATTATCTGTTTTAATTTACAGACATATTCTGATGGAGAGAGTAGCCATACAAGCAGGCAGGATTTCACAGAAACGTTGAATTCTGACAAATGTGGTAAATATTTCTATCTAAAAGTAGGTCCAAATAAACTGGAAATTAAGTTGGTTCAGTGTCTATTACTTAGTCACCTTAAGCATTGTGTCTTTAAAATCATATTTAAATTTAGTTTAATATTTTGAGCAGGAAGAAATGTACCCCTAAATACATGAAAAGTAAAAGCTATATATGGGATTTGATGTTATTCAAAAGTTAAACTCCTGTTCTTTGTGTTCTCACAGTTGAAATTTCTAAAGAAGTTCCCCCAGCCATTCCCATTGTTAACACACAGTCCGTGTCTGTTGATGATGAGGTCATCTGGTGCGTTGCTACCCAAGATGTTTGTACTGTTGAATCTTCCATCTCTGCTGACACCCTCACAATGTCCACCAATCCTTCTGTCATTGCTACTGATGAGGATGAGCCTTACTCGAGTGGAACATCTGCCTCTGTCAGTGACAACACACCTGGCTTATCAGTGGGTTCTTCTGCCAGTGTTACTGGTGACACACGTGTCTTCTCTAGTAACACCTCAAGTGTGTCCAATGGACCTACCCAGCCAAGGTTATCCAGCACATCCTACAGGTATGTGTTTTGTACATGTTTGTATCTTTTAATCTTTTGAGCTATATTGTGCAAAAGTCATGAGCCACCCCTCCTTTCTTTGTATTTTGCTGGAAAAATAGGAAAGAAGCGCAGTGATTTACTGAAGTCTACAAAATTATGTCTACAAACAGACATGGAAGCACAGTATATTAGAGTAGAACAAAACTTTATTTTATTTTAATGAGCTTAAAATTCAAAATGTGATATGAGCTACTTTAGTCTTCAACACAGCTTTAACTCTCTTAACCAAGCTTTCTTGATGGCGATGTCTTCTTTTTATTGAATTTCTTTAAGCATGGTTCAGGAATAGTTCTCTAGGCTTTTTGTTCTGTTCTTTGTCAAGATGATCCCACACAACTTTAATAATGCTGAGGCCAATCTATGTATTGTGATAATGTAATTATGTCAACATCATTTATATGTAATTTAACTAAATAATTTTTAAAAAAGTATGGCTTTGCAGTACATATCTTGGCCTGTTTGAGGAAGAATACCTGTCAGATGACCCCGACCTCCAAGAAGCCATTTCAAGGTCTTTAGACTCAAGTGCAAGTGAAAGGTCAGTACAACAAAAACTTTTACTTGTCATGTTGAAAGGTCAACATATTAACCATTATTTGATGTTTGTTGCGGAAAAGGAGTCACCTACTGTCTAGTTTTGGATCAGTTTGAATAAGCAAACTACAAACGGCAACCTGCAATTTCTGTTGTCATTTGAAGATTACCAAGGCTATCAGATTAATTATATTTTACTTGATATATGTTTTGGTTTATTTTTACGTTTTTGAATGGAGGTTGGTTGCCAGTGTTGGAACTTGTTGTTTTTCTTGCTCTACTTGCATTTATGTAGTGTATTTATACTATTTATAAATACTAGTGTATTTATGACAAGATAAAAATTTAAACTTAACTTAACTGAAACCTAATATCAATATTATCACAAACATTCTTGATTTGTATCTCTTTTTTGTTAAATATCAATTACAGTCTTAAGGATGGTACGTCATTATTCTGTTGGTGGGTTATTGCCATTGAGACAAGTATATTTCTTTAGTGGTTTGTGTGTGTGTGTGTGTGTGTGTGTGTGTTTGTGTGTGTGTGTGTGTGTGTGTGTGTATATGTGTGTGTGTGTATATGTGTGTGTGTGTATGTTTCAGTGACGTCCAGAGCTTAGAGAGAATCTTGGGCAGATTGTTACTAGAGTAAATGACAGCACTGTACGCTTCAACATCATAAGGCAAAATGTGTGGGATGGAGCATCCAGAGCCATGGGCAGATCCAATTTTTCACCAGAGAAAAAAATAGATGTGAAGTTTACTGATGACTATGGAATATCTGAGGGTGCTGTTGACAATGGAGGACCTACTCGGGAGTTCTTCCGACTTTGCCTCTGTGAAGTCGAGGACAAACTTGGCATCTTTGAAGGTCCACCCAATGCTAAAGTTCTTACGTGCAATTCTAAAGGTACTTATGATTTAATTAATTGTTGCCATTTGATTTATTTTACATCAATACATTATACATCAATTGGTTTGTGATTACATGTACGAGTTTAGTATCTCATACAGTTAACTAAACACGTGTTTTTGGCAATGATAGAATTTTTGTACCACCACAGAGGATTTTAAAAAATTAAACCTAGATTGACTGAGGGGCAGATTCTCTGCTTTAATTGAAAGGTTTGAAACAGTGCTGCATATTTAGAAATTCTGGCCATTTTTATACATGCTCTCTCATTTCTCAAAAGTAATTATTCAAATGACTGATATGGTGTAATTCAACAACCAAGAGATGTACTTATGAATGGAAACACAGATGTTTTAAAACAAGGTGCAATAGTAAATAACTGGAAGGACTTTGCCAGAAAACATCTAAAAGAACTATGCTATACTACTATGAAGATATGGACAGATGACACCAAGATTAACCAAAATGATGGAAGGAGAAAAGTATAGTAAAGAAAAGAATAGCTCAAGTCACACATAGTGGAAGCAGTGTTATGACACGGGCATGAGTAGCTGCCATAGAACCAAGCCACTACTGTTGTCAATGATATCACTGGTGATTTGTGAAGTGTAAAGGGCAATCTGTTCAGATTCAGCCAAATGCAAATGCTAAATTGATTGGACAGTGTAAATTGATAATAACCCAAAGCATACCAAGCCAGCTCAGTTACCTGATCTGACTGTAAGGCTGTAAAGAATTGTAAAGAATTTTAATCCTTGTATTAAAAATAATACATAAAATAGTGTTAGCTTTCAATCACTTGTCTAAAGTAACCATCTTTAAAGATGGTGGATGATGTATAAATTGACTGTAATTCCTAATCAGCTGGTGCCATTTTTTTAAATAAAATACCTCGAAGGAATTGCATTTCAGTATCATCTTGATTGTTTGGTTTTGAAATCCAAGGTGGTGGTGCACAGCAAAATTAAGATGATTTTGTCATTATCCAAACTCTTATGGGTGCAACTGTATGGGCAATATTTTTTTCAGAAATAACATTTGGTAACTTATACAATAAAAAATGCCACAGTAACAAAAATAATGATGCAAACTGTTGAGATGGTGTTTTATTTTATTTGTTAACAGCAATAAAAGATAATGGATACTACTATGCTGGCCAGATCATGGCAATGTCAATTGCCCATGGGGGACAGAGTCCATGTTTCTTGTCTGAACTCTTGTATGAGTGTCTTCAAAAGGGTCCAGACTAGTGCTGGGCGATATGACGGTATATATCGTGTGGACGATAGAAAAGTTTCTATCGTGCCATTTGTCTTCTATCGTTTCTATCGTTTCTAACCCGAATTTTACAAATTATTACATAAAATATATCATTAACCCTTTAAAACCGGTCGGAGCAGGCAAACTCCGTTTTCCCTAACTATTTTTAAATCGCTGTAGAACTGGAACCACGTAAGGTAGCGCAATAATGGTTTTTTTTGCATATGAAATGGTAGGAGTTGTACTTATATCTTATTCCATTAGCTTGCCCTAGGTCACGGTTTCCTTCCACATATAGCTTTGCAAAAATTGCATAAAAAGCACTTCCAGCAACAAAAACATAATATTCCAGACTTGCAGCAACAAAAACATAATATTCCAGAAACAGGCTTTGCCGATCCGATCAGCTGTTCATAACACTTCCTACGTTGGAATATAACTCAGCACGAACTATCGCATGTCCGCCATTACATGTCCGAAACCGGAAGTGATGTCATTTTCGCGGAAAATGTAGTTTTTTAAGCTTCAAAGCCTATGTTGGTGTTTTTAAAAGTCATGTTTGACTTTATGTTCTTCTGTATCGTTTCTGGGATGCTTAGAAGTCAAATTACACTGCTGTAAATCGTTTATTTTGATGCACATGCTGTGTTTTTGCAAATTTGCATTTATTTATTTTCATTTTTCCTGTAGTATATAAAAATTTGTGTATCTCAAAAATAAAACTATGAAGACACTCAAAATAAATAAATTTTAAGATAAGCTCTGGTGGACTTGGTTCTATGGTAGGTCTTAAAGGGTTAAATAGCCTGTGCAAATATATTAATGTTGTCTTCTCACTTTACATACTCTTAACTTTATGCAAGAGAAAATAAAGTATAAAAAAATGACATTTTTCACAAAGAAACTCTGTCTTGTTGTTTTGCAACATGGTGCTGCTTTACGTGCACCCGGATTTGCGACATGCTTTACAGTAACTCAAAACAAAGACTGCACCCTCTCCACTCGCTGTTTAAAGACTGCATACTTTCCAGATGACCACAGGTCAGGTGGTATATCGTGATATATATCGTTATCGTGATATAAAATAATTCATATCGTGATAAATATTTTTTCCATATCGCCCAGCACTAGTCCAGACAATGTAAAAGTCAGCACTGAGCATATTACTGATGAGGAAACAAGGTCACAAGTGCAGTCAGTGAGCATATTTTCCTTTGGTTCTTTCAAACTCATTGTAGGTCTTTTTTTGCTTGTCCAACATTTTTACTAACACTTTCCTAATTTTTCTTGCCCGAGTCCTGCACCTTTCTAGTAAAAGATGTACTAATTAAACACTGAAGCTACTAGTTTTGTATGTTCTACTAAATAGTAGAGTCAAATAATTCATTTTTTAATTTGCTCATATTGTTTTTAGATCGTACAGGCCGAGACTGATCTACAGCTGCAAGATGCAGTTGCACAGGCAGCCAGCTTGATCAGTTTTGCTGGTCACAATGTTTGCATAACACTTCAAAACAAACAAGAAACTGCTTTGGATCTGGCTCACTGGTATGTCCTTCAACGGACCCGTGCACCTTTTGAAAGGTATGTCTCAACACATACTGTAATGGTAAAAAATTAAGCCTGTCAAACTAAAGTCACTGTGTTGTGAAACAATGGTATTACCCTACTTATCTTTATTTGGTGGTACAGGTCTGTAGTGCTCCATTCTAGTACAGTTCATAACAAAACAGATATCTTTCATTCATGAAATTAAAATTCACATAAAACGTTGTATCTGTGACAATGTAGGCTTGTGTTTAAATATGTAAATAAAAATAGATTAAAATTGAGTAGCATTTGGGTTGACTGTAGACTGACAGAAAAGTTATGCCAAAAAGCAATTTGTCACTTTTACTGCAATTCATGACAGGTCCCTGTGTATCATATTTCAGCTCAATTGTTCCATGTATAGGCATTCTTTATCTGTATCAAAGACAGTCTGGCCCTGTAAGGGGAAACATATTCTTCACCCCTGATACAGCAGTCCACAGGAAAGTAAAATGTAATTAGTTCAGAAATGTGTCTTAATAACACCTCAAAACCTCTTGTTATGATACAGGTTCCAAATCCCATCAAATACAAATATAATAATAGTAATATAAAATACAATTTGATTTTGTTTTATTTTGGCAAGGTTCAGAGATGGCTTGAGGTCTCTAGGTGTCCTAGATGCTCTACAGACATACCCTCTTCAGATGAAATGCCTTTTCGTGAAAGCTGGAATGGCTCTGAGAGCAACTGATATGGAGAATCTATTCCAGATCATTCACTCCAAACGAGGGAGTAATGCATTTCAAGACGAGTGCCGGACCCTGGCTTTCTGGCAAGACTATCTTCAGGAGGCAGAATGTGAGTTTACTATTTGGCACATTGTTTGACCATAAATCAAAATTCTCACTTTTGTGCAGCAGCATCATGAAATTACATGAAATTCCCTAACCATCGGGAAACTTCACATTAACTTTTATTGAGTGGAAAAAGGTTAGCGTTCATCCAGCTTTACTGTTTATGTTATGCTAACGTGCTGTGTCGCTAGTGATCATCTAGCACATCATTATATACCAGCTAGCCAAACTCCAGTAACCCTACAAACATCACTGCTCTTTACCTTCCTGTCTTCATTTATGTTGGAAGTGATAGCAGAGCTCTATGTATTAATTTGTTTCACAAATCTCTCAGTCAGAACATGATATGTCATGTTTAGGTGGAAACTAGTGAGCTAACTCCCTGCTAACTTCTAACTCTGTTAAGTATGATAAATTCAAATACATGGCATAAATACAATAACTAAATACTGTTGCTGTTAATTTTACTAACTTCACTTTTTACACGCTTACATATACACATGCAGGTACTGTCCCTCCATTTAGAAAGACAGAGGCGTCAGAGTGAACTTCTACATTCAACACAGACACTCTCACGATCCGACTCCCGAGGCTGGTTTTTAATCGAGTTTTTAAATTAAATTATGTATGCTGTATGCATTTTGTTCATTCCTAAGTTGCGAGTCTACACCAACCAAAATACTGTCTTTAGTTAATAACATTTGAAATGATGAAGGCACTTGAAAAGTAACACAAAATAAGCTGCCTTTTTTAGAAAAATACAAAACCTTTTCATTAGTACTTAAGGTTTTGTGAGGTTACAAAACCCTGTTTAATCTTTCCTTCCCAGGCTTCTAGACTTCTGATTGGCCAAAATTTTGTTTTTAGCATTTACATGTGTGGACAAAACTGCAGCACCCAGCTGCTTAAAGCCGTAGCACCCAGATTACTTATTACTTACTTACTTATGTAGTCAGCTACTTTCGTGCAACTGATATAAGATGTGGTAAGCTGAAGACAGCTTTAACCGTCTATTTGTTGAAAAATAGTAACGGGACCGCAACCTTTTCTTGTTAGTAACGGTAATGGGGTTGTAATGATAGAAAGAGTAATTAGTTAGATTACTCGTTACTGAAAAAAGTAATGCCATTAGTAATGCCGTTACTTGTAACGCCGTTATTCCCATCACAGCTGAGTGGTAAGTATTTTGGTTTTCCAATATATTAGTAATCGTCAGTAACATTCATCTGTAGCTCAGCTCTAAAAGAACGTACGCATCTGGGCCCGCCTACTATCCTTGGAAAGGTAAAATGTTTGGCTAGAATCCAAAGTGTATGACATCTGAGGGAGAAAAAAAAGCACCGAAATGTGCGCTGCTTTTCAGGCTGGTTACTACCGTTTATGTCACAACCAGTGCCATAATGGCACCGGATATCAGTACTCATCCCTAATGTTGAATGGCAAAACCTACCAAGGTGGTTAAAGGATAACCATTGAACCTGCATAGCACTGCAGTGTGTATCTAGTCCTATCAGTATTCCTAAATAAATGTGACATTGCATTTATCTTGAGCTTTACTCTTGTTATAAATGAGAAAATGAAGCTCCAACAAAGTTATGAGTTGTAATTTGAAAGTAGAAGCAAAACCTCTAAAAGTCATCCAGAACATTCAAGCAGCTAAAAGGATTTTTAAATGAATGGCTCTAAAAGTCTTCCAAAGCCTTTTCTGGTTATCTGCTACAGAGAAGATGTGCAAAAATATGTACAACTATAAAACAAATGGAGTAATTGGTCAACTTTAAGTATATTCAAATGAAGTCATGGAGATTCCAGTAGTGTGCTGATGGAAATACTATGGTAACGCCTTGTGCTGTAATGTTTTTGGAAATAAACTCTTCCTGGACATATCACTGCATATTGGCACCTCTTTACAGTCTTTGGGCTTGGCTGTAAATCTAGAAAACAATAAACATGGTTTGTCTTTTTATGACCCGTGTGATTACCGGAGGCAGAATGATAGTGTAGTGGTGTTGAGTGGAAAAAGCCAAGGAATGCTGCTGCTTTTCTTACAACCTGCTTGCCTGTAGTCATTATAGTAGAGCTGAAATCCTTTAGCATTCAGTTTCCACCATACACCGAGGTTTCCCTCCACATGACATCCACAGATGTAAGCTGTGTTAAATGCTGCTAGTGGAAAACATGGAGATTTGGGATTCCTCATCATCTAGGAAACATAAATTTATCAATTAAATAAATTTATCATAAAATAGCCTACAAAGGTTACTGTAAACCATTACTTTCCTTATAAGGGGTCACTAGAGTGTATAGCTTCTCATGACTTGGCAGGTTTGTAAACCATAAATTAAACATTTGACATCATTGCGATAACAATAAAAACATACATCTTAGGATCTTTTTTTCTTCTGATAAGTTTAATAAAAAAAAACAGTCAAGTAAAGCACATTTGCTTGTCTGACTCTCATTTGAACTTCAAGTCCCATTTCTAGAGGGTTTAACCCTAGAACACTATCGCCGGGTGATTTACACCCGAGAAAATACATTTACATGATTTCTCCCTCCTCCAGCTGTTTGCGTGTCGAGGAGCCTGTGCCTTCACCACGAAAGTCTCAAATGTCCCAGGAATGGGTGGACCAAAGACCAGCTTTCCAGAGTCATTATTTTGTTTTAGGAGGTTTATTTTTCATTTTGTTAGACATGGCACAGTTGAAAGTAAAAGAAGACCACTCTAATTTGTCATGTGTTGTCATATTTTGATATATTTGATTACTTTTCATTGGTTATATTATATCGGGTAAAAATCACCCGGCACTAGTGATCGTGTTACTATTTATAGCGATAGTGTTCTAGGGTTAATATGATGCCGGTCCACCTTTTGCACTGACAACAGATTCGTTTCTTCTCGGAAGGGTTTCCACAAAGTTTACATGTGTTTATGGGAATTTTTTTGACCATTATTCAGGAAGGTCAGACACTGATCAAGATCTGGCTTGCACACCAAACTCATCTTTGTCCAGAGGTGCACAGTCATGTTGGATCACGAAGGGGCCATCCCCAAACTATTCCCACACAGTTGGGGGCATGAAAATGTCCATAATATCTTGGTATGCTGAAGGATTTAGTTTATTTCAATGACTGAGGGAAATGCAGTCCCACACCATGACCCCCCTCCACCAAACTTCACACTTGGCACAATGCAATCAGAGAAATATCACCTCCTGGCAATCGCCAAACACAGACTCTTCCAGAGCACATATTTCCACTGCTCTAGAGTCCAGTGATGGCATACTTTACACCACTGCATACAATGCTCTGCATTGCACTTGGTGATGTAAGGATAATCTCAAGGTCACTGAAGTTTGGAGGTCTGTAGCGA
The DNA here is from genome assembly GCF_036321145.2 of Pelmatolapia mariae. Taxonomy (NCBI): domain Eukaryota; kingdom Metazoa; phylum Chordata; class Actinopteri; order Cichliformes; family Cichlidae; genus Pelmatolapia; species Pelmatolapia mariae. Next base: position 44,809,202 of record NC_086229.1, on the reverse strand, counting down.
CTGACTATGAGAAAGGTTGGTGAACTCTGTACATTATGCACCTCGGCATCCGCTGAGCCCACTTTGTGATTTAATGTGGCCCATGACTTTATGTCTCACTTACTGTCGTTCCCAGACACTTCCACGTTGTTATAATAACAATAAGAGCTGAATGGGAACAACCTGTTCTTTCACAAATGTTGTTTGTAGAAGCAGTCTGCATGCAGGGCACTTGATTTTATACACCATGGAAGAGACTGGAAGACCTGAATTCAATAATTTGGAAGTGTGAGAGAATACTTTTGAAATATAGTAAATGGGTCATTCATGATTAGTTTTCATCAGTTTTGGGGTTATGTATTTTATATGTTCCACTTCGCTGTTCTAAAAAAACAAATATATGCAGTCTTAAAATACCCTGGCATGCTGAGGAGCGTGATACCCCTTTGGCACACTGTCTGGTAAAGATGAGAACCACCATCCCAGTCGGTGTGGCTGGAAAAAAGTGCAGCATATATTTGATATGTCTAGAAGCTTTGGGTTAAGGAATACCTGCCTCAATTTCAGGAGCATCAGCACAAACTTTTCCCAAAGATGTAGTTCTGGAGGAGTAGGAGGTGCTTTAGAGGGCATGGGGTATCTGGTCCATAGCTTGGAGCCATTTTGCATCTTCACAACTGAGAATTTTATCCCCTGGCAATAAGTTGGACTCATTCTGGTGATTGTTGCACTTCTCCAGGTTTTCCCTTTCTCACTGTTTCAGTTGATAACTTTCATGAATCGAATTTCTATGGATTGCTAAGTAGCAGTAGATTTCCACATTGGCGGTCTTAGGATCTTGTCTCTGCTTTTTGCAAATGATGTTGAATGTCTCATCAAAGAAGAGCCCCATACTCCTCCACATCAAAAGCAGTCAGCAGAGGATTCAGGCTTCAGAATAGGATGCTTCCTAAGTAAGGTGTTCTGGGCATGTTAAACCAGGAGGAGCCCCGAGGAAAGACCCAGGACACACTGGAGAAATTATTCCTTTTGATTGGCCTGGGAATGCCTCAGTATTGTTCCAGATGAGTTGGGTCTTCTCTGCTTAGGCTTCTCTCCCCACTGTCCAGCCTCAGATAAGTAGCAGAAAATGGCTCAATGGATCCATGGATAACATGATTTAATCATGTCTTAAAATAAAGCTTCAATGCAACTGTGTTAGATCTTATGGGAAAAAAAATATCATAACTTATATGTTTTTTATAAATTGAGTCTGCACAAAAACATAACACAGTGATCATTGGCACGTCGTGTGATGTGGAAAGAAATGATAATGGTGTGGGCCGTCCAGCTTTGAGGTTGTAATTGCTGGGAGGGAATTTTGCTGCTGAGGATGACGTTTGCCTCCAAATTTGAAACTCACCACAGGAAAGTGACTGATAATCATTTAACTGCTTGGACTGCTTCCCAAGGTTCAAGTGGACTATGTTCATGCAGCTGATTTTTTTTTCACATTCCAGGCTTTGATGGCCAATCAGACGCCAGTAAAGATGGGCTGGTGCGTAGAGGAGGGTCACTCTCTTTAGGTTATATTAATCCATCGTTCCCCTGCTCCACTCAGAAGGACAGAGACTCAGGATGGCCCGGCCTCTGCAGCTCTTTGTCGTGGTCTCCTCCTTAATAGCCGCCTCTCTGTGTGATATCTGTGTGGAAGCTGTTTTAGGAAGGCAGTTCACATTGCCAGAAAACTGCAGCAATGATGGAGGAAAACGGTGTGAGCCGCATGGGGAGGTGGAGGTGGCTGTTTACCAGCAAGGTGTGTGGACACCTGCTCAAGGCTACGAAGACCGTATCAGTAACAATTCCTCCATTACCTTCTATCACACATTTTCCAATGATAGCGGGGGTTTTGTGTTAAGGTGTAGAGAAGGCGTGCAAATCAAAATTAAAGTTAAAGTTCTGCTTCCGTTTAACGTAACAGTCAACGAGGTAGAAAAGCCCACCTTCCGGTGCTTTTATCAACCTACCTGCAGCAAGTCCGGGACTGCACAGTGCGTGAAAAACGGGAAGCAGAATTCCACCAAAGACGAAGGAAACAAGTGTGCTGATGGCCGACTCTCTCTGTTACCTAAACGAGACTGTTGCCGACACGTAACAGGGGCTAAGAAGAAAGACGGAGGAGATTATTTTTGTTACATCCAGTGTGAAGGGAAACGGTTCGTAGCTGTTGTGAGGCTAAAGGTCAACGGGACATCCACTCCACCGCCTGCGTCGATAAGCATCATTTTACACATGTCAATGAAATGTGAACACCACAGTGTCCACTTGTGTCTGAGTTTAACAGAATTTATGTTTCATGTTCTCTGAAACTCTGTCATTAGAAACCACAATGAGCCTGAGCTGCTGTCAGCTTTACAGAGGAGGTGCTCGACCTTGTGGACTGGATGATGAAATCAACGGTGCTGTGCAACATCCACACCCGATGCATTCACACGGACCTTCCTCCTCCTCTTCAGCTCATCAGTGGCTGCCACCCGTTACACATATTTCTCATTTTCAGCGTCTAAAAACATCCAGGTGTGAAGTTAGAAGTACCAGCTTTACTCTGAATGTGCTTTGGGATGTTTAGTGTGAAGCTTAGAAACATTAAAGTTTTTCAGACTTATTATCATAAGAAATGTGTTCTAACAGGACAGTCATATCTCTTTATATTCTGCAATTTGTTCTTTGATTTTTATTTTATCATTAGTTTGCATGACTTTTACATTTTATCCATCTGCGTTTGTATTTCTACTCATTCTGTCTCTAAATAAACTCTTTGGTTGCTCCAGTGTCTTCTTTGGTGCCTTCAGTCTACATACAGTCCTTCTCTTTGCAATAATAAATGAGTTTAAAAGCCTAAAGTGTGTACTTGCAGCATCACATGATTACATGTGTTTTCTGTGAAACACTAAAGTATAACCAAACCTAAAACGCCTTTACTTTCCAAAGATGAACATAAATGAAGGATCTGAGAGTCACTGAGAGTGAAACATCTGCAGCTGTAACAGGACTTCATTATGTTTTAGCTCCATTATAGTTGACCATTAGATCGTTTAATTGATGCAACAAAATGAGTTTGTCTACAGGACTGAATTAAAACCATGACGGATTGAGTCTATAACAGGGGTTGGCAACCCACAGCTCCCGAGTCACATGCGGCTTTTTCATCCTGCGGCTCCACGTGACTTGAGAAAATAAATTATAAGTATTTTATTTATGTGTATTTTATTTGTATTAGTTCTTTTATTTTAGAAAAAAATGTAGTTCTAAATTGCAAGATTATTGTGATCTTGAAATGTTAAAATAAAATTACATTTTATTATTTTCCTCACTCAAAATAAGCGTCACACTTGCGGAATGCGGCATACCTGCCAAAACGCTATGCATTTATCGTGACTGTCATGCCAGGTAGGCCAAGTATGGAGAAATATAAGAAAAGAAAAATATATGAAGAAAATAGAACATTTAATGATGCCTGGTCAGATTAATTTGCATTTACCTCTGACGAGAGTGGCCTACCAGTATGCCTAATTTGTGAAGAGAGACTGGCATTAACCTTAACTCGGCGTGTTTCTTCATTATTATTATTTTTTAAGAGTTCATAATGTTCAAAATGCGTTCATTACATAATTAAAATTTGATTTTCTCTGTAGCACATCATGAATTTCATAAGCAGGACATTATAGTTGTTTATACAAAGCTTAAACGTAAAACAAACAAACAATATATGCAGCGTTATCTTCATTTTAGATCTCAAAAATTGGCAGCTCCCAGTGTTTTCTGCGGAAACCAGGTTGAAATGGCTCTTTGGGTGTTAAAGGTTGCTGACCACTGGTCTGGAAACAGACAAGGTGCTTTTTCAAACCACACGGGGGAGCTCTTCATACATTTTTAAGAATATAAGTGCTTTAGTCTATAGCTGTGAACATGTGGAGAGAGAAAACATCAAGGGTCAATCCCCAGTGGGAAATTGATTTGATCTCTATCCATACAGAAAGACAAAAACAAACAAACACAACACACACAGACAAAGCCCAGAGAGAACAGCCCAAATTTTATCATGAAAAAAGTGCAATGGCAACAACCCTTCTGCTTCACCACCTGCGACTCCCACACTGTCTTCTGCAGCGCCATCGTCTGGTCGTGCCTTGCCACCGCCTCGTCCACGTCTGGCCCAGCCACGTCTGGTTTGGCGTCGGCGGCCACCTTCCAGGCTGCTGACTGGACTTCTTCGCCGGTGCAGACAGCCTTTGGACCTGCTTCGTCGCCACTGCTGGCTCCGTGAGTTTGAGAAACCGCTAGTGTCTTCAAATTTGGACAGCCTTTGTCAGTTGCTGTGACAAAATCGGCCTACAAATGTGGCCTCAGGAGGATGCGGTCCCTGAATTTGGACACAGCTCATATAATTTTAGTTCTTTGTGGCAGCTTTTGAACATCTGTGGCATCAATTAATGTCAAATCTAGTCTTTCTTTAACAACATAAGAAAACTGCTTTTATATTTAATGGAAGTTTCTGTTTAATTAAATTTTTAATAATAATAACAACAATAATAATAATAAGAAGAAGAAGAATAACAATAGTGTTTGTTTTGTTAAAAAATGTGTTTAAAAATGAGTTTTGTTGTGAATGTCCAAAGCTATAAACCAGATTAGTGGCCTGTTAAATGGTTTAAGTCTAGGTTGGATTTATAGTTGAAAATAAAGTAATTTAGCTTGTCTTTTTGAAGAACTAAGTTAAATTCCACAGTTATGGTAAATGGCCTGTATTTGTATAGCGCTTTTCACATTCAGTCATTCAGCCACTGGTGATTGTAAGCTACATTGTAGCCACAGCCACCCTGGGGCGCACTGACAGAGGCGAGGCTGCTGGACACTGGCGCCACCGGGCCCTCTGACCACCACCAGTAGGCAACGGGTGAAGTGTCTTGCCCAAGGACACAACGACCGAGACTGTCCGAGCTGTAACCTGTAACCTTCCGATTACAACCCGAACTGCCAAATCTTGAGCCACGATCGTTGAATCATAAGAAACATTTTGGGGTTACCTATGTTACATACAAACCCTGCTATATGTTTTATCAGGTCATTTTACTTATTAGAAACTTTATATATTGGAAGTTGGCTTTTAACAAGCATGTAATCATTATATTTAAATTAGGTTGCCATTTTTTCTAAAAAACACATTTCTCTTTTGGCCTAACATATTAACTCTCTCTCTCTCGCCCTCACTCAAAACTTCCCCCTCTTCAAAAAGTGATCATCTGCCAGAAAGTGATTGCTGTCCACGGGACTGCGTGCAGCTGCTTAAAGCTGTAGCGCGCAGATTACTTTTGTAGTCAGCTACTTCCGTGCAACTGATATAAGACGCGATAAGCGGAAGACAGCTTCAACCATGTTCATTGAAAAATAGTAACGCAACCGGACCGCATATTCTTGTTAGTAACGGCATTGTATCGATAGGAATAGTAATTAGTTAGGTTACTCGTGACTGAAAAAATAACGTTGTTACTTGTAACGCTGTTATTGCCATCACAGCTGAGTGGTAAGTATTTTGGTTTTCCAATATATTAGTAATCGTCAGTTACATTCATATTATTCAGGCTGAACCTTAATCATACTTTAGATCAACTTGTTTAACTTAGTGTTTCATTTCTGCTTTGGTTTGGGAAAGTCGTTTCTTTACTGATCTTTTTCTGTCTTCTGTTATTAGACTTGAGATTTGACTGCTCTATGCTGTTGCTGATGACTCCAGTTAATTCTACAACACATGCTGTGTAAATAAACAAACAACAACAGTTTGGTCTGCATTTATTGAAAGCTCATACACCCCAAACTTAGTTTAGATAGTCTAGCTGTACATAGTGATATCTGCAAATTTATGAACAGTGAAATTGGTTTTGTGTCCAAACATGATCAGAATGAAAAGTCATTGGCCATGTTTGCATAGCCCTTTTTTAAAAAAATATAAATGACATTATTGCGTGTCAGGTGGTGGTCAGGGCTATCATCTCTCCGGTGGGGAGGGAGCCTGAGATTGTCTAAATTGACGTCTGTTCTATAGTAAATGCAGATTTAAATAAGTTGGTGTTCCAAAAAATATGATTGTTTGTTTGAATTGTAAATTCCAGTTGTGTGCTGGAAATACTATGGTAACGCCTTGTGCTGTAATGTTTTTGGAAATAAACTCTTCTATGACATATCACCGCATATTGGCACCTCTTTACAGTCGTAAAGTTTGTTTAGAAAACAATAAACATGATTTGTCTTTTTGTGACCCGTGTGATTACCGGAGGCAGAATGATAGTGTAGTGGTGTTGAGTGGAAAAAGCCAAGGAATGCTGCTGCTTTTCTTACAACCTGCTTACAGCAGCCTGCAGTCATTATAGTAGAGCTGAAATCCTTTAGCATTCAGTTTCCACCATACACCGAGGTTTCCCTCCACATGACATCCACAGCAGAGGCGGAGACAGACATTTTGTAAACCCGGGGCTTAGCCCTGAAGGGTAGTACGCGTGTGCTGCATGTGTTTGTGTGTGTGTGTGTGTGAAAAGAATGACTTCATTTAAGAAAAAAATATATATCACATCTGCAGGACACCTTAAACTAGTTTTTTAATTAAGCAGCAAGGCAGAACAAAATCAGGGCTGTATCAAGACACGCAGACTAAACCCCAATTCAATCAGACCCAGAACTGATCGGTGAATTAAAACAGGACTACAACAGCTCAAAATCAGGACTACTTAGGATTTAACCAAAACAGAACAAGAATCAGAACTAGATGATAGTAGCACTAAAAATCATCATAGACCTGCACTACACCCATTTTTTTTATTCTACCAAAGTCCACTATTTAGATTCAGAAAAGTTTATATAATTATTTAGCCTTGTTGTGCAAACAAGCCTGCATAACTTAATAAATATAGAATTTGAAAAGTAACAAATGGTATCTAAAAAGTTACACTAGACACTAGATACATGTTCTGATGATTTTTGGCAAACAACCATTTGACTAACATGTGTGTCTCACCTGCTCTCTCTCCCTCTTTGTGCTGACAATCATCAAATATACAGTTGAAACCAGATATTTACATACTCTTCAGATAAAAACACAAACACTTTTTTAATTGTAACATCAAATCAGACTAAATGTTTATTTTTTTTAGATTGATAAATATAAAAAACATATTTGTTAACTTTATGAGTAAAGAGAGAAACTATCTGTATTTCTTTATTGCAAATGGCACCAAATTGTATTCAAAATTGAACCACACTTATGGAGCTCCACAATTCTTTTCCTGGTGTTTTGGTTGATATCTCTTGATTTTCCCATGTCGAAGAAACAGGCTCTGTGTTTTGCCTTATATGCATCCGGAGGTGTGCCACCAATTTACTCACATGGACTCTACTAACCTATCAGAAGCTTCTTCAGCTCAGAATGGAATCGTCTGGAGTTTTCTTATTAATTAAAGACACAATAAACTTTATTTATATCCCTAAATTTGATGAAAGTGATAAAAAATAGACAGCTCTCTCTCTCTTTTTATTCTGACATTTAACTAATTCAAAAGATATTTCAATATTTATTTATCTAAAACAAAACAAGTTTACTCTAAATTGATGTTTAACAGTAAAAAAAATGTTTTTTATGTTTTTTTCCCTAAAGTGTATGTAAATATCTGGGTTCAACTGTGGATATACTGCTGTGTTTTGAAAATTCTCTTGATTTTTTTAGTTTTTTCTTTGAAAGAAGCCCCTTATGTCCATTGTTGTGTACATCAGTAGATAACTGAAACCGATTTTGTGCTTTGTTTAGCCGTGGAGGGTAACAACTGAAAATATGAAATAAACACACATGTAAGCTAAGACTCTCTAAAGAAACAGCATTGTTGTTGTTCGACTTTTCATTTTGCCATTTGTTGATTCACTCGAAGAGCAAGTAAGGCAATATGGGCCAAGTGATCAGTTTGATGTCAATCTTTTGTGATACACTGTCAGTTTACATTATTTGTACAGTACGAATGAGTTGCTTTGGTACCTGGTCAAACTTAAGCTCTCCTCTGTCTGCCTGGCTGCGCTTCTCCACCACCAAACTCGCAGCTTCTGTTCCCCCCCCCCTCCCTCACATGCGCAAGTGCGGTGCTCAGTGGCCTAGTGCCTGAGCTCAGATCATACCAACATTACAGTGTGCTTCGAATATTGTGTGTAGTTTTTGTTTTATATAGTTGTGAGTCAGGCAACTAAATATGAAAAAAAATTACACTCCAAAAGACCCCGGGCTTCTGATAAAAAAAACAGGGGCTTAAGCCCAGTAAGCCACCCCCCGATAGTGTTCTAGGGTTAATATGATGCCGGTCCACCTTTTGCACTGATAACAGATTCATCTCTTCTCGGAAGGGTTTCCACAAAGTTTACATGTGTTTATGGGAATTTTTTTGACCATTATTCAGGAAGGTCAGACACTAATCAAGATCTGGCTTGCACACCAAACTCATCTTTGTCCAGAGGTGCACAGTCATGTTGGATCACGAAGGGGCCATCCCCAAACTATTCCCACACAGTTGGGGGCATGAAAATGTTCATAATATCTTGGTATGCTGAAGGATTTAGTTTATTTTAATGGAACTGAGGGAAATGCAGTCCCACACCATGATCCTCACCATGATCCCCCTCCACCAAACTTCACACTTGGCACAATGCAATCAGAGAAATATCACCTCCTATATCAACACAGACTCATCCAGAGCACATATTTCCACTGCTCTAGAGTCCAGTGATGGCATACTTTACACCACTGCATACAATGCTCTGCTTTGCACTTAGTGATGTAAGGATAATCTCAAGGTCACTGAAGTTTGGAGGTCTGTAGCGACTGACTATGAGAAAAGTTGGTGACCTCTGTACATTATGCACGTCGGCATCCGCTGAGCCCACTTTGTGATTTAATGTAGCCCATGACTTTATGGCTCAGTTTCTGTCGTTCCCAGACACTTTCATGTTGTTATAATAACAATAAGAGCTGAATGGGAATCAGAATCAGAATCAGAAAGGGTTTTATTGCCAAATGTTGAGCAGGTTTACAACATTAGGAAATTGCTGCGGTACTTAGTGCAAACATACTGTTATACAACTCTTAAATAGACATAAAAATAAGAATTAAAAAGTGCTAAGAGGATAGATATGTACATGAGTGCAGGTGGTGATCAGTGCCAAACATGGAATGATGCAGTGAACACAGTGTAGGGTCATGTGTTAGTGGTGGGAAAAGTGGTATGGTTATTGTTCATGAGTCCAACAGCAGAGGGGAAGAAACTGTTCTTGTGGCGAGAGGTTCTGGTGCGAATGGACCGGAGCCTCCTGCCTGAGGGGAGCAGGTCAAACAGACTGTGTCCAGGGTGAGAAGGGTCAGGTCTGATCCGAGCTGCACGCCCCAGTGACCTGGAGTAACCTGTTCTTTCACAAATGTTGTTTGTAGAAGCAGTCTGCATGCAGGGCACTTGATTTTATACACCATGGAAGAGATTGGAAGACCTGAATACAATGATTTGGAAGTGTAAGAGAATACTTTTGAAATGTATTGAATGGGTCATTCATGATTAGTTTTCATCAGTTTTGGGGTTATGTATTTTATATGTTATTTATATGTATTTTATATGACTGCTTCCCAAGGTTCAAGTGGACTATGTTAATGCAGCTGATTTTTTTTTTCCAGGCTTTGATGGCCAATCAGACGCCAGTAAAGATGGGCTGGTGCGTAGAGGAGGGTCACTCTCTCTAGGTCATATTAATCTATCATCCCCCTGCTCCACTCTGTCCAGAAGGACAGAGACTCAGGATGGCCTGGCCTCTGCAGCTCATTATCGTGGTCTCCTCCTTAAAGGCCGCCTCTCTGTGTGATGTTCTGGTTCCCTTTAATGTAACAGTCAAAGAAGGAGATAATGCCATCCTCCCGTACTTCTGTCAACCTACCTGTAGCAATAGGTCTATGCTGTGGGTGAAAAACGGGAAGAATGTGGTGAAGCAGAATTCCAGCACAGACGAAGGAAACAAGTCTGCTGATGCCCGGGTGTCTGTATCAACTGATCGAACCTTTTGCTTAAACATAACATCGGCTAAGAAGCAAGATGAGGGAGATTATTTTTGTGAGATCCAGTATGAAGAGAAACGGTGCTGTGAAGCCTTTGTGAGGCTAAAGGTCAACAACACAAGATCCGGATCATCCACTCCACCACCTGCGTCGGTAAGCATCCCTCCTTTTTGCACATGACATTGAAAGGTCCCACTTACGTCTGAGTTTAACTAAATTTATGTTTCCTGCTCTCTGAAATTCTATCATTAGAAACCATAACTAATCTGAACTGCTGTCAGCTTTACAAAGGAGGAACATCCACACCCGATGCATTCACACGGACCTTCCTCCTCCTCCTCAGCTCGCAGTGGCGGCCACCCGTTACATATATTTCTCATTTTCAGGATCTAAAAACATCCAGGTGTGAAGTACCAGCTTTACTCTGAATGTGCTTTGGGATGTTTAGTGTGAAGCGTAGAAGCATTAAAGTTTTTCAGACTTATTATCACAAGAAATGTGTTCTAACAGGACAGTCATATTTCTTTATATTCTGTCATTTGTTCTTCTTTGATTTTTATTTTATCATTAGTTTGTATGACCTTTACGTTTTATCCATCTGCCTTTGTATTTCTACTCATTCTGTCTCTAAATAAACTCTTTGGTTGCTCCAGTGTCTTCTTTGGTGCCTTCAGTCTACATACAATCCTTCTCTTTACATGAATAAATGAGTTTAAAAGCCTAAAGTGTGTACTTGAAGCATTACGTAATTACATGTGTGTTTTCTGTAAAACACTAAAATATAACCAAACTAAAAACGCCTTTACTTTCCAAAGATGAACATAAATGAAGGATCTGAGAGTCACTCAGAGTGAAACATCTGCAGCTGTAACAGGACTTCATTATTTTTTAGCTCCATCATAGTTGACCATCATTTTGTTACAGGGCAGACACGTGTCCTCGTGTTCACGGAGGCAGGAATATTATTAGATTGTTATTCATTTTACAATAGGTAGTTTGGCTTCATATTAATTTCTATAGAGAATCAAAAGCACAAATCAATCATTCGATCAATTCATTTATGCAGCAAAATGAGTTTGTCTACAGGACTAAATGAAAATCACAAAGGATTGAGTCTATAACAGGTTGACAACCCACAGCTCTCGAGTCACATGCAGCTCTTTCATCCTTATACTGCGGCTCCACGTAACTTGGGACAACAAATTATAAGTATTTAACTTAAGAGAGAGACTGGCGCTAGCCTTAACTCGTGTTTCTTCATTGTTATTATTTTTTAAGAGTTCATAATGTTCAAAATGCGTTCATTACATAATTTAAATGCAATTTTCTCTGTAGCACATCATGGATTTCATAAGCAGGACATTATAGTTGTTTATACAAAGCTTAAACATAAAACAAACAAACAATATATGCAGCGTTATCTTCATTTTAGATCTCAAAATTTGGCAGCTCCCAGTGTTTTCTGTGCAAACCAGGTCGAAATGGATCTTTGGGTGTTAAAGGTTGCCGACCACTGGTCTAGAAGCAGACAAGGTGCTTTTTCAAACCACACGGGGGAGCTCTTCATACATTTTTAAGAATATAAGTCCTTTAGTCTATAGCTGTGAACATGTGAGGAGAAAAAACATCAAGGGTCAATGGTAACTTTATTGTCCCCAGTGGGAAATTTATTTGATCTCTATCCATACAGAGAGACAAAAACAAACACAACACACAAAGCCCAGAGAGAACAGCCCAAATTTTATCATCAAAAAAGTGCAATGGCAACAACCCTTATGGTTTAGTGTTATTAACCATGATTATAGCAGCAAATACAAAAGACACTCTGTGTCTCTTTGTCTTCACTGCAGGCACTTTATACTGACGACATGAGGGAAGCAGCTGAAAATCATTAAAGAGGATGGTCTGAACATAACATGACACAGGTCGCCTTCCTCAGCACCTGCCTGTAAGTCCACATGCTGGACCCGAGACCTCCCTGAAATCGAAACAGCCACTTTAACCAGATTACTAAGTCTGGTCTTGTTGTTCAAAAACATATTTCCATATCAAGCAATGATACAGAATGTTAAAACAGGTAATAATCCCTTATTGTAACAAATGCACTGGATTTGAAATGTGTCACTGTGCTCACTGTGTGTGTTGACAATAATATGACACACATGCCCATG